>NW_027437203.1:320324-920324 GCF_033239565.1 Halichoeres trimaculatus
CGCGCCCCGCCCCTCCTCTCCTGGGCTCTTTCCGGGGCTTCGGCCACGGAAAAGGAGAGCGGGCGGGCCTCGAGGAACGGTGTTCCACCGGAGCCGGGCGGCCGCCCGGAGGCGGGGCCCGGCGCTCCGTACGAGAGGTCGGCTGGCTAAAGACGGGGCTTCTCGGTCTCGCCGCGGCTGCGGGCCTCTTTGCGCGGGGCCGGGGCTTCCCACCCGGTACGGCGCGGCCGTGGCGCGGCCAGGGGGGCGGTTCCCGCAAAGCCCGGAGAAGCCGAGCGCAGCGCGTCTGGGCGCGCGCGGGGCCCTCCGTTGGCGGGTGGCGATTTCCTGTCGGTCAGTTTTTTTTTTATTTGTTGTTGTTGTTTTGTTTTTTTCGGTCCGATGGCCGCGTGCCTGCCTGCCGGCCTGCCCGCCGGTCCGCCTGCTCGCCTGCCAGCGTGCGGCGACGCGGGTGGACGGGGGCGGTGCCGGGTCGCTCCGGGGTCTGCCCGGTAGGTTTCGAGGCGGCCGCGGCCGGGTTGGGGCGCGCTTTCCCCGGCCTGACACTTGTCCAGGTGCAGCCTGGAGGTGGCACTCTTTTGAAAACGCGACTCTCGAAAGCGCGCCGATGGTGGTTGGCCGATGGGTGTGCGCTCTGTCCTTTGTTTTTGTAGTCCCCTTGGCGGACTGGGCGTGACCCTGCGATCCAACCGCCCCCTTTCGGCGCCCTCGGTAGGAGGACGGCTTGTCCCCGTCTTTGCCGATTGGACATGGCGATCCAAAAGGGGGGGGGGGAATAAATAAATAAATGGGTAGATGAATTAGAATCATCGTTTCAAATGATGATCTTATCCATCTTCTTCCGCTTATCAGGGGTCGGGTCGCGGGGGCAGCAGCCTAAGTAGGGAAGCCCAGACTTCCCTCTCCCTTGCCACTTCATCTAGCTCTTCCGGGAGGATCCCGAGACGTTCCCAGGCCAGCCGAGAGATGTAGTCTCTCCAGCGTGTCCCGGGTCTGCCCGGGGGTCTCCTCCCGGTGGGACGTGCCCGAGCCACCTCATCTGGCTCCTCTCAAGGCGGCTCTACTCCGAGCTCCTCCCGGACAGCCGAGCTTCTCCCCCTATCTCGAAGGGAGAGCCCGGCCACCCTACGGAGGAAGCTCATTTCGGCCGCTTGTAGCCGCGATCTTGTTCTCTCGGTCACTACCCAAAGCTCACGACCATAGGTGAGGGTGGGAACGAAGATCGACCGGTAAACAGAGAGCTTCGCCTCCCGGCTCAGCTCCCTCTTCACCACGACAGACCTGTGCAGAGTTCCGCATTACTGCGGACGCCGCACCGATCCGCCTGCCGATCTCTCGCTCCATCCTTCCCTCACTCGTGTACGAGACCCCGAGATACTTAAACTCCTCCACTTGGGGCAGAATCTCATCCCCGACCCGGGGAAGGCAGTCCACCCTTTTCCGGCTGAGGACCACGGACTCGGATTTGGAGGTGCCGATTCTCATCCCAGCCGCTTCACACTGGGCTGCGAACCGCTCCAGGGAGAGTCGAAGGTCACGGCTTGATGAAGCCAACAGGACCACATCATCTGCAAAAAGCAGTGATCCAATCCTGAGGTCACCAAACCGGACCCCCTCGACACCCTGGCTGCGCCTAGAAATTCTGTCCATGAAAGTTACGAACGGAATCGGTGACAAAGGGCAGCCCTGGCGGAGTCCAACCCTCACTGGAAACGAGTCCGACTTACTGCCAGCAATGCGGACCGAGCTCTGGCACCGGTCGTACAGGGAACGGAGGGCTCGTAACAAGCAGCCCGACACCCCATACTCCCGGAGAACCCCCCACAGGAGTCCCCGAGGGACACGGTCGAATGCCTTCTCCGAGTCCACAAAACACATGCGGACAGGTCGGGCAAACTCCCGTGCACCCTCAAGGACCCTGCTGAGGGGTATAGAGCTGGTCCACAGTTCCACGGCCAGGACGAAAACCACATTGCTCCTCCTGAATCCGAGGTTCGACTATCCTACGGACCCTCCTCTCCAGTACCCCCGAATAGACCTTACCAGGGAGGCAGGGAGGAGTGTGATCCCCCTGTAGTTGGAGCACACCCTCCGGTCCCCCTTCCTAAAAAGAGGGACCACCACCGGCCCGGTCTGCCAATCCAGAGGCACTGCCCCCGATGTCCAGGGCGATGTTGCAAAGTCGCGTCAGCCACGACAGACCCACAACATCCAGGGCCCAAAGGAACTCTGGGCGGATCTCATCCACACCCGGGGCCCTGCCACCGAGGAGCTTTTTAAGCACCTCGGCGACTTCGACCCCAGAGATGGAAGAGCCCACCCCATCGTTCCCGAGCCCTGCTTCCTCCAAGGAAGGCGTGTGCCGGTGGGATTGGGGAGGTCTTCGAAGTATTCCTTCCACCGATCCACGACATCCCGAGTCGAGGTCGGCAGCGCACCGTCCCCACTGAACACAGTGTTTCCAGTGCACTGCTCCCCCCTCCTGAGATGCCGGATGGTGGTCCGGAACCTCTTCGAAGCCGTTCGGAAGTCGTTCTCCATGGCCTCGCCGAGCTCCTCCCACGTCCGGGTTTTTTTTCCTCGGCGACAGGCCGTAGCTGCATTCCGCTTGGCCTGTCGATACCTGTCTGCTGCCTCAGGAGTCCCACACGCCAAAAAGGCCCGATAGGACTCCTTCTTCAGCTGGACCGGCATCCCTCACCGCTGGTGTCCACCAGCGGGTTCGGGTGTTGCCGCCCCGACGGGCACCAACCACCTTACGGCCACAGCTCCGATCCCATTCGGACTCAATGTCCCCTACCTCCCCCGGAACACAGTTGAAGCTCTCCCGGAGGTGGGAGTTAAAGCTCTCTCTGACGGGAGATTCCGCCAGACGTTCCCAGCAGACCCTCACGATACGTTTGGGTCTACCAGGTCTGACCGGCATCTTCCCCCACCATCGGAGCCAACTCGCCACCAGGTGGTGATGGGTTGACAGCTCCGCCCCTCTCTTCACCCGAGTGTCCAAGACATGCGGCCGCAAGTCCGATGACACGACTGCAAAGTCGATCGTCGAACTGCGACCTAGGGTGTCCCGGTGCCACGTGCACGTATGGACACCCTTATGCTTGAACATGGTGTTTGTTATGGATAACCTGTGACTCCAAAAAGGGTGGATACTCTGAACTGCTATTTGGACCATAGCCACAAGCAACAGTCAGGATCCGTCCCCCTACCCGAAGGCGGAGGGAGGCTACGCTCTCGTCCACCGGGGTGAACTCCGATGTACAGGCGCCGAGCCGGGGGGCGCGATGAGTATCGCCACCCCTGCCCGCCGCCTCTCACCATCGGCAACTCCAGAGTGGAAGAGAGTCCGACCCCTCTCGAGAAGGCTGGTTCCGGAGCCCTTGCTGCGCGTCGAGGTGAGGCCGACTATATCTGGCCCAAACTTCTCAACCTCGCGCACCAGCTCAGGCTCCTTCCCCGCCAGAGAGGTGACATTCCACGTCCCTAGAGCTAGCTTCTGCAGCCGAGGATCGGACCGCCAAGGTCCCTGCCTTCGGCTGCCGCCCAACTCACATTGCACCCGACCCCTATGGCCCCTCCTGCGGGTGGTGAGCCCACTGGGAGGGGGTCCCACGTTGCCTCTTCGGCAACGACCCTACCAGGGGCATAAAGCCCCCGACAACTTAGCTCCTAGGATCACTGGGACACGCAAACCCCTCCACCACGATAAGGTGGTAGCTCACGGAGAGAGGGTGATGATCTTAATGATAGTAAAATAAAATGAAAAGAGACCAGAGAGGAAGAAGCGGGAGGTGGGAAGCGGGAGGTGGGAAGCGGGAGGTGAGGCGGCGGCGGGAGGCAGGAGGGGAAGCGGGAGGTGGGAAGCTGGAGGTGAGGCGGCGGCGGGAAGCGGGAGGAGGGGAAGCTGCGGGAGTCGGGGGGAGAAGCGGCGGAAGGAGAGGGCAGGGGGTGGGGGTGGGGTGGGAACGGGAGGGAGAGCAAAAGCTTACGGCACCTGGTATTCCCAGGCGGTCTCCCATCCAAGTACTAACCAGGCCCGACCCTGCTTAGCTTCCGAGATCGGACGAGATCGGGCGTGTTCAGGGTGGTATGGCCGTAAGCGTGGGCCGCCTGCGCCAGCCGGCCATTTACGGAGGGCAGGGGGGGGGGGGGGGGGGGCGGCCGGTGGGGGTAGGAGGCAGGGGGTGGTGTCAGGGGGCAGGGAGTTGGGCAGAGGTGGCCCCGGGGGAGCCCCGGGGGAGCACTGAGCCGCATGCCGGCACGGGTCTTCCGCGGCAGGAACCGACGGCTGGCCGGACAGGGTGGGGTGGGGTGGGGCACCATCCGGAAACCCGCCCGGCAGCCCTGCGTCCTCTCAGCTCCGTCCGGCGTGCCCTGCGCACCCCTGGGCCCCGGGGACACCCCGGGACCAGAGCACCCAAGAGCGGTGGGCTACCGGTACCACCGGGCTGGCCCGGGCCTCCCTCTTGCCCCCAGCGTCCACTCCCTCCCCTCCCCTGTGTGCCTTGCGCACCTCACGGTCCCGCGCACCCACACTTAAGCAGCCCCCCCCGCCGACTACACCAAACAGCCACGGCCCCAAGGGGCCCGCGCCCCTGGTAGGACGGACCGCTCCTGGCCCCGGAGGCCAAGGGCCCAGCGGTGGCGGACCCTGGCCATCGGGGCTCCCACGCCCGCCAGCCACTGCTGGGCCCCCTGCTGGCTCTCGGCCCGGGAGGCCCTGGCGCCCTGGCGGGCCGGATGCAACCAGCATCCATCTCACGATGTTGCTCCCACCGGCCCTTCACGGCGGACGGCGGGCGGCGGGCGGCGGGCGGCGGGCGGCGGGCGGCGGGCGGCGGACGGCGGGCGGCGGCCCTGCGCAACCCCCAGGACCAGAGCGCACCGCCGGCGCCCCGTGCCTACCGGTACCACCGGGCTGGCCCGGGCCTCCCTCCCCTCCCCGGCGTCCACTCCCTCCCCTCCCCTGTGTGCCTTGCGCACCTCACGGTCCCGCGCACCCACACTTAAGCAGCCCCCCCGCCGACTACACCAATCAGCCGCGGCCCCAAGAGGCCCGCGCCCCTGGTAGGAGGATTTTTTTTTTTTTTTTTTTTTTTTTTTTTTTCTTTTTAACACAATTGAAATCCCTCCCCAACACCTCCCCCTTGCCGCTCCCACTCTCCCCGCGGCGCGCCCCCGGTAGGAGCCCCCGGCCGCAGAGGTGGGGCGAGGGGGGGTGGTCCGAGGCCCCCGCGGGCCGCCGGCCGACTGGCCGGTCGACGGACGAAAACTTGGATCTGAGGGATGACTTTCAATAGATCGCAGCAACCTTGCTGCTCTGCTACGTACGAAACCCCGACCCAGAATCAGGTCGTCTGCGAGTCATTCAGCACCTGCTTCTCCACAAACGAGAGGTGCGAGATGGGTGCGTACGAGTGTCGGGTATTAAGTATGCCATCCAATTTTTCCAGGAGCTAATGCCATGGGCCTGCAGTACTTTTTCACCCTCCCTTCCTATTCGACAGTCATTTACCTTTAAGTAGTCTGACATTTGGAGTTCTTAGTATTGTTCACAGAAAGTCACTGTAATATGTTTTTGTGGTGAAAGTTAAAATTATTTTCTCAAAGTTGAACTCATAATGATGTATGCTAACTGCTAGCATACACGTAATTTCCCATTTACTTTTGTGCCACGTTCGCGCTGATTTTTGTCCACATGGTTTTTGGTACATCATGAGATATATAACAGGTTAGATGTAATGAGCAGGAATCTCTTGTGTGAGATGAAATATTTGTTCTTTGTGTGTTCAGTTTCTCAGTAAAACCTTAACAAGATTCTGGATCAGAATTTTCTTGAAAACTTTTATTTATCTGGTGAGCTAAGGTCTGGTTGCACTGGTGTAATGTAAATAGTGGCCAATGGAATCAATAAGCAGATGTTATGGTTCTGAACCAAGAAGGGGAGTTCAGGGTAAGGCCCAGACCATGGTCAGAGAGATCACCACAGCAGAAAGGCAAATGCTGTTGATGAATTGAGCAATTTCTAATCAATTTTTAACAGGAACCAGTTCTTAAGACCCATCCCTATATTTACCTAACTATTTGTAAAAGAAGACGTCACCGAATCTACTTGTTGCTATTTAACATGAATTTGATATTTAGACAACTGAGGAAATGAAAACAGTCAAGGGTATTACATCAAATGGAGTTGCCCACCAATTTGTGTTGTTATTGATAACCTGAGTTTGTGCGAGCCTCCTCTTGTTTTGACTTATTCTTTCTTTTGTTTGCTCCCCATTCATATTGCCAATAAACGACCATCTCTCCACCTGCATCAAGCTGGCTATTGGCGTATACGACCGCTGATTGTTCAGATGCTGCATGCTGTTGATCATTGCGGTGTCCGATTACTCATCTCTTTTTTCCTCTCTTATTCCTCGGCCTGACTTGGTGCTCGACATGCGCCTTATGGCAGCGATGCACCCCCTTTGTATATTGGTGCAGAATGTGTCATCATGGGGGAAGCTATGGATCGTAACTACAAGCAAACTGACAACATAAAAAAACCATAATTGGTGAAAAATAAAAGAACTCTTTCTCAACCAATTTTCTAGAAAATTCCATCAAAGTAGATGGTGGCGAAATTCTGAAACTTTCCAAAATTCACATGAAAATTTTGAAGAAACCTGAAATTTACCTGAAATTTTCCACCATATTACAACCCTACAGCCAGCTAAAAATGCCCAAACCAGCAAAGAAAATACACGAGAGGACATTTAACCTTTCTAAAAAACTGATGCCACTTTTTTCCCTTTGGAGTGCACAAGCTACATGTTGCAAATCTGCAAACCTGCAAAGTGCAGCAGAGGTCAGGGGCAGTGATGCAACCTGAGCCCGGTATTTTAGCATTCATCTCCAGCTAATGGCAAATGCAGACTCCAGTGTTCACCTCTTACATTGCATAACCGTGCATAACTCTGCAGCAATAATGCTGATGTTATATAATGCATGTATTGTTCATATACAATGCAAAAAAATTTACACAGTTTATCCTATATGTTGAAAGCTAAAGATCTGAAATGCATCAATGCTGCCATTTCACCACTAGATGATGCCAGAGCATATGTGAAGCTAGTAAACCAAACTTACATTATCTATTGGGCTTCATTACACACATCACGGGGAGGTTATTGGTGTTAAAAATTACTGCAGTTAAAGGCAGAAAAAGCTGTTTGTACACGAGAACTCTGCATCACAAACATCACCTGCATGAACCCTGCACAGCAGCCACAGCTTCCACAGCTACCACAGCTTCCACAGCTTCCACAGCTACCACAGCTACCACAGCTTCCACAGCTACCACAACTTCCAGAGACAGAGACACATCTGAATAATGGCTGGAATGGGTTTTGCTGTGCTCCAGCAGCAAACACATCATATAAAGCAGCTTGAATTTCACAAGATAGATGACTGATGATGATTGAAGACTTACCTCAGCTGAAGAGGGCCTGGTCATCATGCTCCCAGAGTTTCCACTGTGATGGTGCCAGCAGCTGATAAGAGCTCAAACCGAAGTCTCTGCTGAAGTTTCTGTCTTTAGCGAAAAGCAGAAAGCATCTGTTTACATCTGGTCCACGAGGTGATAACAGCACGCAGGCTGGCTGTGTAATTGAATCAGAGTATTTTATGTTGACAGGAAATCTAATTAAAAATAAAGAGTTACATTATTCCTATTCGAAGCAACAGAGGGAGCTGTTTTAATTACTGATTCAGAGATAATGACTTGGCACTGAGGTGGAAATGAGAAGTCTCTTTAAATACGAACTCAATTCTCTAAAAATGTTTCAAACACAGAAAAAAAATGGATTCAGTCAATAAAAAGTGGTTTAATAAGTTCACAGTTCAAAATTTGCCTTCAAACAGGACCAAACTGACCTGAGAGATCTTCATCGGGACAGTGAATGAAGCAACAGGACGCTCTCTGCTCAACCAGAGATTAGTACTCAGCTCAGGGGTGTTATGGCACCATCTGCTGATGAAAAAATGTTAGTGGAGGAAGGTGTAACAGCTTTATATGCAGTCAACAGCTGGAAATATCAGGAGCGATGTAACACATGCATGATTACTTTACCAAACAGGCATCAAAAAATACTTAAAAATAGAGATCAGCCAAATTAGGATGTGCATTCAGTGAGATAACTACAAATCAAGCACTCGAAGTTGAAATTTGCAAATAATGATAATTTTAAAAAATGTGTCAATAGTGCACTATAAGAATGAATACAACTAAGAACAAGCATAGAAATTAATATGAATGGACAGATATGATAATGAACCACAAATAGAGGTAATGAGACAGCAGAGAGAGGCAGAGGAGAGTACTGAATGGACCAGCTCTTCTTCATAAATTTGTCAATAAATAAACGTACATATGTAAAATAAAAACCAACCCCAACCAATGTTATTTTTTTGTTTGACATGCTTTATGTAGAATCAAACACAAATGATTCACAGTTAATATAGAAAGGTACAGACCAATAAAAGGAAATTCTAACACAATGAAACATGGGTGATGCTACTGGACATGGATGAGCTGCCACAATAAAAACCCTGGAGTCTATTTGACTGTGGGACATGGAAGTTAGGGGGTCGCCACAGTTTGTTTGGGAGTGCAAGGCACCACAGTCCAATACATCGTCCATCTGCTGACATGTCACTGAAATTACTTTTGTGACTTCTAATGGTGCGGCCAAACCAAACGTGAACTCACAAATTTATTTGCGCAAATCTCCTGTCATGCACTGCATGAACGCCCGAGTCTCGACGTTCGACTATTTTGACAAGCTGAGGGGCGAACACGCGTTAGCGCGTTCCTGCGCATGCGGAGTGGAGAGCTTGTTCATTTAAAGACCGAAAGCCCAAAACTGCATCTGAAAACAATGACCTGTGGTTTCAAAAGCATGACAGGAGAGTGTGTGAAAGCTTTGGAGGCCACAATCAATGCCTGCTGCCTCTCCCTGGTAATCCACCAGCCCTGCCTGGCTGTTCCCTGCAATCTCATCTTCAATCCCCCAAACCTCCGACCCCCTGAACCCTCGACCACCCAAACCCCCAAACCACGTTCCCGGAGGTCTCCCTGGGGATAATGAAGGGGTCGAGGAAAGAGAGGACCGCAGAGAACTTCCATCTTTTCCCTGGCTCTGCCCCTGCCCAGCTCCTCCCTCCTGTCTATTAGGCTCAAAACTCCACTGAGGAAAACACAGTCGGACTCGGTGATGACCTGTGCAGGCAAACCCAGCTGGAAAGAAATATTTACAGAACGTACCTTCAAAACCTGTCTCCTCAGAGACTTTCACCCAGCTTTCATGCGAATTTGCGTCAAAAGTTCAATATTTTTTTATCAAGCGCATAAGTGAAACTGTGGTTTTGAGAAAAACAGACATAGAAGGGAAGAAGTTAAAGGTATGTCTTTTTTTCAAGGCCATTAGTGTAGGAGTATGCATGTGTCTGTGTAACTCTTCTAGGAAATCTATGGTTGTCCTGTGCCCCAAGAGAACAATGACATGAACGAGCAGAGAAGCAGTGATGTGGCGCACACCAGAAGACTCTGACTGGGGAAATGACATGTCTAAACTAGGAGGCGCTAAAAAGACTGATAAAAGGGTCCGAGGGACAAGATAGGGGGTTCTTTTACCCCAGCATATGTCTGATGACAGGGAAAGGTAAATGAACCCAGATCTGTAATTCTAGGCTCATTTGTAATCAATAAATCTCAGTATCAATTGAGAACTGAGTCGTTCTTCGTCATCTCTTATCATCATCAATGAATGCCAGGAAACAAGGTGAGGGAAAAAACACCTCGTTTCCAACAAGTGCAACTCCAGGGACTGCAGGAGGATCGCTCTAAACCTGGTCTTCATCATACCAAAAGACGTTGATGGAATGATGGCTGTTAAGGTGCTTGGCTCCTGCGCCTTGTACTTTGGTCAGGTTGCTTAGGTCAATATGTAGGATGAAGACTGAGATTTGTAAAACTATATATGTTCAGAAACCTTATGACATAAAAAATCCGAAAAGCAATGTTGCCATTTTCCTGAGATTGTTATGTCAGCCATCGTGGATCTTTAAAAATGGCCTCTTTCAAAAAAAAAAAAAAAAAAAAAGAATTTCTCCATATCTCGTCTCCTATATGACCTAAATTCATGGTTTCAATGGTTAAATCTACATTTTTGGGGGAAAGGAATACAGTGGAGTTGACCTTCCTTCTAATTGAGCCATGTATGGTTGTGTATATTGCATCTTTACATGATAAAATGGTATTTTATGGTTAGTTGGATATGTATGTTGTCCAAACAATGTAATATTATTGTTATATGAATATATTATTTAAAACTTTGCAATTGACTCAGTGCAATTCAATCAATCAATCAATCAATCTTTATATATATAGCGCCAAATCATAACAAATGTTATTTCAAGACACTTTACAAAAACATTTACAGGTCTAGACCCGTAAATGTTAATAAAATTTTATTAGCAGAAACCCAACATCAAGACAAGATAAGGAGTCTTATCTTATCTTAATCCACCATGAGTACAGGACTTTGCAGCATTTAGCAAGTTACAATGGCAAGGAAAAACTTCCCTTTAACGGGCAGAAACCTCGGACAGAACCAGACTCATGTTAGACAGACATCTGTCTCGACTGTGTCGGGGTTAGAGAGAGACCAATAGAGGAGAGAGAGTGGGAGAGAGAATGGGGGGGAAGAGAAGGGGGGGGGGGGATACACACACACAGACACAGACACACACACACAGACACAGACACACACACAGAAAGGGAGAGAGAGAGAAACAGACGAAGTCTGAAGTTTGGCACTGTGGCGACAGTTAAGGTGAAACCAGCAGGCCATTCCCGGCAACAATCCAAAGCCGTAGCAGCTGGTGTCGGACAGGAGCACAGCAGCAGGCCGTCTACTTCACCGATCCCCAGGAACCTACAAGACAAACTCAAATCCTCCCAAAGAGGTGTATGGTCAGTAACTATAACAGGACAGTAAGACTAGAAGTTAGACTGACAGAAAAAGAGGGAAACAGGAGCCCTGTGTGTCAGTTCCCCCCAGCAGTCTAAACCTATAGCAGCATGACTAAGAGCTGGTTCAGATCTGATCCAGCTCTAACTGTAAGCTTTATCAAAAAGGAAAGTTTTAAGTCTACTCTTAAAGGTTGAGACCGTGTCTGCTCCCCGGACCTCAACCGGTAAGTTATTCCAAAGAAGAGGTTCCTGATAACTAAAGGCTCGACCTCCCATACTACTTTTTGAGACCCTAGGTACAACGAGCAGACCTGCATGTTGAGAACGCAAAGACCTAGACGGATTATACGGAACGATTAAGTCTTTAAGATACGATGGCTCGATGCCATTAAGCGCTTTGTAAGTCAAAAAGAGAATTTTAAACTCTATCCTAGATTTTATAGGTAACCAGTGTAGAGACGCTAACACTGGAGAGATGTGCTCTCTCCTCCCAGTCCAAGTCAGTACCCGAGCGGCAGCATTCTGAACCAGCTGAAGAGTCCTAATAGACTTATTAGGACAGCCGGATAAAAGAGAGTTACAGTAGTCCAGCCTAGAAGAAACGAAAGCATGGACTAGTTTCTCAGCATCGCTCCGAGACAAGATGTGTCTAATTCTCTTGATATTGCGAAGATGAAAAAATGCCGTCCTTGAGACCTGTTGGATGTGAGAGTTAAAGGACAGGTCCTGATCCAAAAGAACTCCCAGGTTCCTGACAGTGGTGCTGGAAGCCAAGCTGATGTCGTCAGAGGCAGCGATGTTGTTCAAGAAAGCTTCTCTGAGATGTTTAGGTCCAAGAACAATGACTTCAGTCTTCTCTGAGTTCAGCAGTAAGAAGTTTCAGCTCATCCAGGACCTTACGTCTTTGAGGCATGCTTCAAGTTTAGATAAGTGGTTGGTTTCTTCAGGCTTCATTGACAAGTAAGGAAGAGAGACAGGAGCATGACAGGAGAGTGTGTGAAAGCTTTGGAGGCCACAATCAATGCCTGCTGCCTCTCCCTGGTAATCCACCAGCCCTGCCTGGCTGTTCCCTGCAATCTCATCTTCAATCCCCCAAACCTCCGACCCCCTGAACCCTCGACCACCCGAACCCCCAAACCACGTTCCCGGAGGTCTCCCTGGGGATAATGAAGGGGTCGAGGAAAGAGAGGACCGCAGAGAACTTCCATCTTTTCCCTGGCTCTGCCCCGAGAGGAAGCATATACAAGATGAAAAGAATCGGTCCGAGCACTGAACCTTGAGGAACTCCATATTGCACCCTGGTGTGCGAAGAAGAGACGTTGTTCACATGAACAAACTGATGTCGATCCGAAAGATACGATCGAAGCCAGGCTAAAGCGGTTCCTGAGATACCAAGAAGACTCTCTAATCTCCGCAGAAGAATGCAACGATCAATAGTGTCGAAAGCGGCACTAAGATCAAGCAAGACAAGCACAGAAAGAAGACCACTGTCTGAAGCCAAAAGTAGATCGTTGGTTACTTTCAGCAGCGCAGTCTCAGTGCTGTGGTGGGCTCTGAACCCAGACTGAAAGACCTCAAAAAGACTGTTGCTATGAAGAAAATCACAGAGCTGACTTGCAACAACTTTCTCCAAGATCTTAGAAACAAAAGAGAGGTTAGATATCGGTCTGTAGTTGACAAAAGAGCCTGAATCAAGTGTAGGCTTTTTAAGAAGAGGCTTAATAACAGCAACTTTAAAAAGTTGGGGCACGTAGCCTGACAGTAAAGACGCATTAATCATCCTTAGTAAAGAAGATCCGACCAAGGGAAAGACTTCCTTTAACAGCCAAGCTGGTATGGCATCCAGAAGACAAGTTGATGGTTTGGCTGAAGAGACAGTTGAATCCAGCTGGGACAAGTCCACAGGCGAGAAGCAGTCCAGGAGTATATTAGCTCTAAGCGACGTTTCCGCAAATTCGCCATCAATCGAAGGTTTTATCACGGTTGCATGTAACACGCTACTAATCTTATCTCTAATCTTTAATATCTTATTGTTAAAAAAGCTCATAAAGCCCTCACTGCTAAGCGATAGAGGAATGCATGGCTCAGTAGAGCTATGACTGTTTGTCAGCCTGGCTACAGTGCTGAAAAGGAATCTAGGATTGTTTTTATTCTCTTCTATAAGAGTCGAGTAGTAAGTTGCACATGCCAGTCACAAAGCCTTTCTATATTCATTTAGACTATTTTTCCAACGCGAGCAGGATTCGTTTGTTTTAGTCGAACGCCATATTCTTTCTAATTTCCTCGATTGTTGTTTGAGGTCACAAGTTTGAGCGTTGTACCACGGAGCGGAACGATGTCGTCTGAGAGTCCTCTGTCTGAGCGGAGCAATTGAATCGAGGACGGCTTGAAGAGAACCCGTGGTATCCGCAACAAGTTGATCAAGCTGAGAGGGAGCACAAGAGCTCTCTGCAAAAGTAGAGCAAGAATTCAAGGCAGCAGGAATAGCTTCCTTAAAAATGTCTACAGCTCTGTCAGACAAGTTCCTGGACAAGATGATTTTGTTCGCAGGTGAGAAATCCGACAGCAAGAATTCAAAAGTAATGAAGAAATGATCCGACAGAAGAGGATTCTGCGGTAAGACAGCCAAGTTGACAGGTTCCACGCCATAAGCAAGAACAAGATCCAAGGTGTGGTTAAAGCGATGAGTAGGATGGTTCACATACTGTGTGAAACCAAAAGAATCCAGTAAAGACATGAAGGCAATACAAAGACTATTGTCAACGACGTCCACATGAATATTAAAGTCACCGACAATGATAATTTTATCCGAAAGAAGAACGATATTAGAAAGAAACTCTGAAAAGTCGGAGAGAAATTGAGAGTAAACGCCAGGAGGCCGGTAGACGATAACAAACAAAAACGGTTGCGCGGTTTTTACAGCTGGATGCAAGAAACTGAGAAAAAGACTTTCAAAAGAGCTAATGCCTAGTTTAGGTCTAGTGCTAATATTAAAGCTAGAGTTAAAGATAGCTGTCACTCACCCCCCATGGCCTGTGTCTCAAGGGTTATGAGTATTAAGGTGACTGGGAGGCGTGGACTCGTTTAAACTAACATATTCGCCCTCACACAGCCAGGTTTCAGTCAGAGCAAGTAAATCAATGTGATAATCTGATATAAGTTCATTAACTAGCACAGCTTTAGATGATAAAGATCTAATATTTAACAAACCACATTTGACTTTAACGTCATGTGGTTCATCCGCACCGGAAGTTTTAATTTTTATAAGATTATCATAATTCACTCCTTTATTATTATTATTATTATTATTATTATTATTACAGTTGTTGTTGTTGTTATAATAATTATTGTTGTTATTGTTATTTTTATTTTTATAGAAAAAGGGTCTCGGTCGGGGAACCGACACAGTCTCTATGTTACAACAGGAGTGGTTGGGAAACTGCACTAAGGGAAACGCAGAGGAGCGTGTAGGACTGTTGCTCTGCTGCCTAGTCTCCACTCTGAGTTGTCAGATGGGTAAACTAATAAAATCAGCCAGATTTCTAGTTAAACAAGCTGCGCCATCCAGAGTGGGATGAACGCCATCTCGGCTAATTAGACCAGGCTTGCCCCAGAAGGATCGCCAGTTGTCTATAAAACCCACGCCATTATCTGGACACCAGTTCGACAGCCAGCGGTTGAATGAGGAGATACGGCTAAACATCTCATCATTTGCCCTGTTTGGCAGGGGGCCAGAGAAAATTACGGAGTCCGACATAGTTTTGGCCAAAGCACACACCGACTCCACATTAATCTTTGTGACTTCCGACTGGCGACGTCGGGAGTCATTAACGCCGACATGTATAACTATCTTACGAAATCTACGTTTATCCTTTGCCAGCAGTTTTAAGTTGCCCTCAATGTCGCCCACTCTTGCTCCCGGGAGGCACTGAACTATGGTGTCTGGCGTCGCTAATTTCACATTCCGTACTACCGAGTCACCAATCACTAAAGTGTTGAGTTTCTTAGCAGGTGTGTTGCTAAGAGGGGCATATTTATTGGAAATGTGAACGTTACGGTTGTCCGGCGTGCGATTTTTATGCTTGCGGCTATGTTTCCCTCTCACGGTCACCCAGCCACTACATCCCGGCTGCTCGGGATCTGCCGGGGGGGAGGCTAAGCTAAGACGGCCCGCACCGGCTACAGGGGGCTGGCTAGCATTAGCTAAATGTGGCCTAGCTTCGGTGCGGGGCCGCGTCTCCAATTCAGAAACCCTCGCCTCCAGAGCTACAAATAAGCTACATTTAAAACAAATATAATTATCCGTAAAGGAGGAAGAGGAATAACTAAACATCTGACACATCGGGCAGAAACGAGCCGCAGAAGGAGAGTCAGAGTGAGAGCTGGAGCTAGAGTGAGAAGACATCACTAGTGCTGGGGAGCTAAAAGGCTAACAGGAAAACCAGTCGTCAGAAACACCGAAAAAGTGTACACCCTTGTGGGAAAAAAGGCAGAGTGCTTGGTGTAAACTACTATAGATCGATAAGATGGCAAGATTGAAAAGAGTGAAAGTCCGTAACAGGGAAAACAACAAAGATAGATTGAGAGGGAACGACACGACCGTGCTGTACACAGAGTAAAGGAAAAACCGGAAGTGATACCACACACTCACGTGACCGCAGAGTAACTAGAGTTACCTTGGCCATGCCATGTAGACCTAGCATCAACATTATACTGATAAAGCAACTTACCTGGATCTGAGACAAAGCCTGGCTCACTGTAGACTTATGTATCCCTGCTGAGTACACAGCTACTCCCTATCAAATATCATTGACAAGTAATATTATTAAGACATGATTTTACTCCTTCTGAAAATACAATTGACCTTGCAGTTGACACAATGCAATTGCTAACTAGAGTTACCTTGGCCATGCCATGTAGGCCCAGCATCAACATTACACTGATATAGCAACATACCTGGGGTCCGTTTCTCAAAGCAGGTTTGATGAAAACGAGTCTATTAACTCTGGAAAAGGGGAAACTCTGGGTTTTTGGTTTCAGAAAGGGAGGTTAATCAAACCTGAGAAAGAGGGGAAACTCAAGTCTGTTTCACAAAGAGGTGTAACTAAAACTCTGTGTCTGTTACTCTGGCAACTGACCCTCTTGATCTAACCTGGTCAGGAGGAGGTTTTTCTCACTGAGCTTGGAGTTTTTCTCTGTTTCCGCCCTCTTCCAGAGCCACACCCCATTTCATTTCTTCATCTATTCAGTCAGCAACTGACATTCAGTCAGTTTTGACGTAGCCGTCTGTCATTGATAAAAATCAGAGTCAGTAGTGTATCAGGCACAATGCATGCTACAGACCTTTTTCACTGACATCCTTTTGTCAACAATTCTGTGGATGAAGGCGTAGCATAACCACACATAGATATACTCTCAATTTCAAACAGTTATCTTTTTGAGCAGTACCGTTTCATGTCTCTGTCAATCATTTATGTACACAACTTGATCCGTCCTTAAACTTGCAGCATTACTGCTCACAGTCATGTGCTCACTCATAGCAGATGTTGTGCATTGCACCATGTCTCTTTCTTCGAAAGCAGAAGTTTTTTTTGTATAACGCTGACATGCTTAGAATCTAAGTAAGGCAACTGTATGCAGAGCGGGCAGAAAAGTTTGCCTCACCATTACACAGCTTTTACCAGTCTTTGTGGTTTTCCCTTTCTTTCTGTTGGCTGAGTAGAAGTCTGTGTTATTGAAATATGCTTAGTTATTTAACAAAACATGATATTGATGAGAAAGCCATTTATGTGTGTGACAACAGCATTATTTTTTAAAATAAAAAAACACTACACAGTCAATCAGCCACTTAATATCCATATATAGATACCCTCCCATTGAGATTATGCTAAGCCTTTACCTGCTTGAACAATGTTATTATATTTCTTTCTTAGCTGCTGCCAAGTGTGCTTCAGCTCCATAGCATTGCATCTAAATTAAAGTAATTGAACTAATTACTATGCACATATTGAATAGTTTGATTCATTAAATTCAAACAGATTGTCCCTGTTATGTTATTGAGATTGCAAAGGACTACATTTATATTAACACATTGACCCGAGCAGCAATGTTCTCCCATGTTGTCTCTCCCTCTCTTGCAGCTGCAGCTGTGTTTCTCTTTTTTCTAAAAATGTGCTGGAACTCTTCATATGAGCGCATTAAAACTTGTCGTTGAATTGGGGTGAAAAACGTGTCCCTTCTCCTCTCTGTTGCCACGGTGTATCATTGAATCTGGGCTCCATTGATGATGTCAAAGCCAGTGGAATCTTGAATTAGGGTAACATAAGAGTTGAGCTCCAGTAAATCAGCATTCAATTAGGATACAAGGTATTGTCGTGATGACCTGATTGCTTCATTATGCCAATTCTATGCAACAATGTGTGATGTTATGATTATGGGAAGCAAAGTACTGCTATAACAGCCTTGTGTTGATTGGTCACTTTCTTGTTGATTTTTTGTGATTGGTGCTCTTGTAATTGGTGTCTAAATTAATATTGTATTCTGTATTAATCGTAAGCTGTGAAGTTTAACTAGAGAGATAACATTTTTTCTATTACACTACTACACCTCTATTCTCTTTCCTTTACATCAATTTAAGTGTCAAAACTGTTACTTCATGCATCAGGTTTTTTGTGCTCAGTTTTTGAAGGTATCATATCGAGTGAACTGAAAATATACGCCTCTTTTTATTTTATTGGGGGGACCATTCCACAAAATACAAGAAAAAAAAAGCCGGGCATGTTTCAATCAAAACAGCCAGCTATTTTATCATGTAAAACACTCTAAGACATAATTAAAATGCTAAATACCCACCCATACATGTCTAATTTAAAGTGTAGTCAGCTCCATTGGACTCCTTGCCCCCTGTTACGGTCCCTTACTGGGTAATATATATACTTTTCAATTTGAGGTGCAGCAGCAGGTGTTCTGGTGATCACTAGGGCACAGTGTGTTCCTGGACTATAAAAGGCGGACTTCCGCCGCGGCCTCGCTCTCTCTCGAACCCATCCGACATCCTTCAGCCGGCCACGCAGCAGCCACATTGCACCTACACGCATTTCAACACTTACATACATCTGTTTCTTACTGATTCCCACAAGCACACAAGCACGGACAGCACACCATCCATTTACTGACTCCAGTGATATAACAGTTTGATTTATTGTTTAATTTATAAACGCCCGAACAAGCTTAAAACGTTGCCTTCTGTGTCCTCCCCTTTATTTGTTGCAGCCTTATGAGCAGGGCTGTAACACCCCCTAAAATGTAGATTCAAACATTGAAATCATGAATTTAGGTAATCTAGGAGGTAAGATATGGAGAAATTTGTTTTTGAAAGAAGCTATTTTCAAAGCTCCAAGATGGCTGCCATAACAATCTCAGGAAAAATGGCAACATTGCTTTACTGATATGTTACATTATAAGGTTTCTTAAAATGTATAGTTTTACAAATCTCCGTCTTCATCCTACAAACTCATCTGGTTGAACTTAGTGGCCCTGACTAAGTGGCTTAAGAATTAACCATCTATATTGAGTCAAATAAAGCACAAAAAACAGTAAGCAAAAAAAAAAAAAGATATCACTCACAAAAACAACTAAATTAGTAAAATATAGTGATATAAAAGATTAAATCCAACATATAAATGATCTAAAATTAAGTAGTACTAATTTTTATATATTCACCCAATAAAATCATCTAAAATGTAAATAAAATAACTGCTTGGGAATTTCGTTCATGTTTTTGTTGTGATCTACATTTTAGTTTGCGACTGTAATTGGTTGATCAGAAAATACAGAATAAATATAACTAAATAAAGATAAGACATTTAATACTTGACAAAAGTATCAAATTATTAAAGACACAGTATTTCAAGCACCCTGTGACATACAGAGAATGCTACTGTTGAACTCTTTTAGAAAAAAATAACACACACACACACACACACACACACACACACACACACACACACACACACACACACCAAAGACTTTGAAAATTGTTCCCAAAACTTTATCTTTCAAATAAATAAAACGTCTGTGTCAACTAAGACTCCCCAAAGACCTTTTATGGTAAATGAATGAAATGTAGGGGGGGAAAAAAATTACAACAGACAGCCACAATAGCAACAATCATAGCTGTGCCCAAATTGGTACAAACATTCAAACCTGGCACCCTCAAATGTTCATCCTTAAGCTCTAGAGAAGCAGAATACTGCAGAACTGACCATAAGCATACCTTAAATCCAACACAAAGTAGTTATCAATGTAGGGGACATATTCTTTCTCCTACTCCTGGTGTACATTTTTTGGCTTGGAATCAATAAATTTCAGTATCAAATTGAGAACTGAGTCATTCTTCATAATCTCTTATCATCATCAACGAACAACAGGAAACAAGGTGAGAGAAAAAGTTGTGCCTATCCCTCCACGTGAACCACTTTCCAAACTAATGCATCATACCTGTTCAAAGGCACATAAAACAAAACAATTAAGTGTTTGTTTCTGTAATATGCCTCTTTCCCACGCTTATGTGCCTATTCCTCCACGGGAACCACACTTTCCAGACTAAACAATGCATCACATCTTTTCACAGACACCTTCATAATCTTACATTTAAAAACTTGGTCCGTTTGGATAATTCTTCTAATGTTCAGTGTCAATTTTTTTGTATACTGACTGCATTCATACATGCTCACTATGAGTTGGAGACATTGTTTACATCATTGGAAGCGTGTTAAATAAAATCTGGTGATGATTATAGTTGAATTATGTTTTTTGTGTTAATATAAGAGAAGTTAAACCAGACCGGTCAAATTTGACCGCGAACATCAAAGTAAGGGGGGGTGACACGAACACAATACAAGGGTTAACCCTCATATTCTTTTCTGCGCAGACTCTGGCTGCAAAACAGTACAATGGCTGCGCTTGTGGCGAGGGGCATTTTGGCTTTAAAACCATACAATTGGAAATGGTGGAGCCACGCTATCCACTGTACATACAGTCTATGGTGACTACAGAGTGTCAGCAAGCAGCAAGTGAGGACATACATTGAATAACAAAATATTCAATAAAGATGAGCCATGTCAGTTAGTTATGAGTGACAACGTGAAAGGATAACTGCTTGCACAAGTATCACGGACACAGTTGCAACCAATGTGGGTTTGGCAGCTCTGGGCTAACAGCTCTTGCATGAGGTAAATTTAGGGATTTTAATGGAGCCATTTGTTTACGAAACTCAAACCTGTCATGCTTGGCTGTGCTGAAAAAAAATGTGGTCCAAGACACTGTCGTTGCATTGTAAATGTCTTTCATTGCATTATTTGACCAAATTACAAACCTTCACCTGTTGAATGACACTTCTGTTATCTCCCTGATAATGTTGTATACACACACACAAACACACACACACACACACACACACACACACACACACACACACACACATATATATATATATATATATATATATATATATATATATATATATATATATATATATATATATATATATATATATAAATATAAATATATATATATATACACACATTTAAATTATATCAGATATCTTAAGTAAAATGTAAATGACTACAGAACCATTCATTACAGTGTATGTGCTTAACCATCCTGTAGGCCTTTCTATCAGGCTCTGGATCCGACCTTTACAAAACAAAACGACATTAATTGCTACTCTTATGATAAAAGTAATTTGTGTTTGATATTGGTGCATTCTAAAAAAGAAAGAAAAAAAAGCAAAATATATATTCTTCTAATGTAAATTAATTTATTCACTGCCAAAAACTTTCTGTAGATGATTTAAAAGAACAACAAACTTGCAGTAATAGTATGAATTGTAATTGAAATACAGCCAGTGATGCATGATATTTAATTTAGGAGACAGATGAACAATAGCAACTTTCTCAAAACAAAATAAATACTTGGAAATTTCAACAGTTATATAACTCCTTAGTTGTTACCTAATATGTCTATTTTTCCCCTGCAAGGTTATCTGAGAATAGAAGGAATGGACAGATATTCCTTTAATGCTTTGCACTTCTGTCGTTACGTCGGCCATGTTGGTTTTAGGAATTTATTAATTGCTCTTGCAATGACTTGCCAAACAGTGGCAGCGTATGCAGGCCACTGTAGCTGATGCGCAAATCAATCAATCAATCAAATCTTATTTAGAGAGCACTTTACATACAAAAAAATGTAGCAAAAAATGCTTTACATGTATAAAAACAACCCTTACCCATCCCCACCACATCGAGACTCCCGCAAAGCACATACAAACTTTCATAGACACCCCCCCCCCCTCCATATTGCTATCATAGGCCCCCTCCCACCTGCCCAAGTTGATGTTCACCACTAGGCAGACACATCCCAGCCAGGGCCAGTCACAGGCGGAATGAAAAAAAAGTACAAACTTTAAAATTATAAGAAATATAAAGGGTTAGGGTTAAGAAACTAAATAGATAATAAAACTGCTAAAATATGATAAGAATAAGGTAATATAAATGAGTAAATTATTACAACAGTACAAATTGATATTTTGTCATAAATTACTTCTTGTTTGAAATGTGGTGCTAATCTGTCTGACAAAAAAACCTTAAAATCATTCATCTGACTCCATCCTCCTCTGTCTTCTTTCCGCCCAGTTTGCTAATGGGGAACAATCAGGAGGCGTCCTGGTTCTCAGATGAGCACAAATTTATTAACAATATGTCAAGAATATAGTTTCACAGAGATCTCTGGGTTCAAAATTAACACAGTCCTGACTACCACAACCAGTGCAGGGATCAGTTCCAAAAATCTGAGCCTTCTCTCCTGTCCCTTGAACCCTCATAAGCTAACTGATACACACACATGCGTGCGCACAAACACACACACAGAAAACAATAGAGATGCAAACATTAACATAAACATTAACATTAAACATTCATTAACATTAACTTCACTTGTGGTCACTAGGTGCTCCATGAAACCCCAGGACCCCCAGCCACCACTCAAGTGTCTTGCAATGCATACCACCATAATTAGCACATCTAAACAACAAGGTTAGTAAAGCATATTTGTATATTTTCGAAGGTGAAATTATGCATAAATAAGCTATATATTCTTTAAAGCACTACATGGATTCCACCTTTACATAGACTGGTGGAGATAGATAGATAGATAGATAGATAGATAGATAGATAGATAGATAGATAGATAGATAGATAGATAGATAGATAGATAGATGCAGATAGATGCATATCAGTGTTTAAAAAGTGTTGTTGTCATTAGTTGATGACTAACTGCTCATGCTTGGCTTTGATTTTCTTTCTCAAAGCAACATTTTCATGCTCCCTACATCCTGTTTGACAGCTTCTATGGCCTGTAGGCCACAGATGGCAGCTTGCTGTGCATGCTGTACAATGAGAGACAGTGAAATGTCTCACCAATTCAATTCAGGCTTCAATCCAGGCTTGTCCATTCTCTGGATCACTTTCTTCTTCTGCTTCTTTCTAAAATAAAGATGTTGGTTTGTTTTCTACCTTTATTTATCCTCTTTTCCTCCACTTCCTTTAATCTCTTTAAATCACATTTCAAATGTCTCTGAATAAATTCTGCCTCACAAATAAACCTGTCAGTGACAACACTTGTTGGAAAGTGACCCCGTTCTTTTACTTCCTTCTGCTTCATTATTTAGTTACTTCAATCAGAGGAAAATGGTTTAACATGGTTCCAGTTCAGAAGATTAAAGTGTGTGCTGAAGCCTGCATTATGACACTAGGTTTACATTTACAACATGATACAGGACAGAAATAAATACAGTTTAAGAAGCAGAAAGTCTACTGACCACACATGGAGAATCAAATCAAATAGAAACACCACTGGCTCACAACATACAATAACTTCCATCCATGCACCCTAGTAGGATATGAGCTAAATTTCTTGCCTATGAATTCTGTAATTTAGCATTTTAAGCTTGACACTTTAGTTTAGCTGGACATAGTTTTCATTTGATAGCTAAAGGAGAAGCATTGTCCGAGTTAGCTGTTTTTGTTGTTAGCCTGCTAGCTCAGTAAACAAGTTGAGCACAGGTGTTGTTAACTGCAGGACTCAACAGGAGCAGGACAGACTGAGCTGTTCCAAGCTAAATTAGCTTCTGGAGGCTATTATCTGTGCTACTGCTGACCACTACCTTGTTGTCTTTTTAGCTCCTCTTGATTCTTTTTTTTAATTTTGTTTGTCTTCATTTTGTTTTTCTTTATTGTCTTCATGGAGCCAAACTGAAAACACAGATCCCAGGAACACACTGGCAGCCAGGAGATAAACAATGAAGTAAATCCGGTTCAGTTTTTTGGTCTTTGTGGTCCAGTAGCCGGGCTCCTCTTCTTCCTTCCTGCTGCTGAGAAGCAGAACCACTGTCTTCAAAACCTCCCTCAGCTCGTTGTTCAGACTCTGTAAATCCTGGATCTCCTGGGTCAGCCAGCTGCTGCTGCCCTGAAAAAACATACCACGGCATATTAGAGCAGTTAGAGGAAGGCTTTAAGATGACACAGACAGTTACACTACACACTAGAAAAACAATTTCAGAATAAATTGTGCTGTGAATGCAGAAAACTGAAGCAGCTTACGCTGAAATGCTATTGCAGAATGCTGAAGATGAATGACTGAAGACATGTCTGAAAATGGTTGAATGAACTTTTGAAAAGCTTGTGCTAAACTGCTGAATGCGGAATGCTGCAGAAACCTGTCATGAGCTACTGGATGAAAAGACAATGAATGGATGAATCAATGGGATTAATAACTTAATTTAGAAGTTTAAATGGCTGAATGTTTAAAACATGAATAAATTATTAAATGAATGGATGGATGGATGAAATAAAAGGAAAATCTGTGAAAATCATGGGTTCAAGAAGTTTAAATAGGACTCTGATCCAAGTGGCAACATCCGGTCTGAAAGCACACGACAACACTGAGGTGCTTATATCTGCTGTTTCTCGAGTGTCTGCTTGAGGCTGGCTGTGGACGCACAGGAATTCACACACACACACACACACACCAAACCAAACAAACAAAAAAAAAACAGCAGAAACAAACTGCCAAACAGTTCATGCTGGGGGATGTTGCAGGCAGCAGAATGTTCTGGCAAATTTGCCAATCTTGGTGTTCTCTGGAAAATGCCATACGTTCTGCACGGTGCTGGGCTGTAAGCACAACCTCTAACTGTGGACGTCGGGCCCTCATACCTCCCTCACGGGGTCTGTTTCTGACCCTTTGAGCTGACACATGCACATTTGTGGCCTACTGGAGGTCATTTTGTAGGGATCTGGCAGTGCACCTTCTGTTCCTTGGTCCTGCTGCTGGGTTGTTGCCCTCCAGCGGCCTCCTCAATGTCCCCTGATGTACTGGCCTGTCTCTTGGTAGCTCTGTGTGTTCCTGGGATCCATGCTCTGGACACTACGCTGACAGACACAGCAAACCTTCTTGCCACAGCTCACATTGATGTATCATCCTGGATGAGCTGCACTACCTGAGCCACTTGTGTGGGTTGTAGACTCAGTGTCATGCTACCTGTTGTTTATTCCATTTGTACAACAACATGTCAAATTGATTGTCAATCAGTGTTGCTTCCTAAGTAGACAGTTTGATTTCACAGAAGTGTGATTGACTTGGAGTTACACTGTGTTGTTTAAGTGTTCCCTTTATTTATTTTTTTTTGAGCAGTGTACATTTTTTTGGAACATTTTTTGGTAACATATGCTGCAAATGCATTGCTGCCTTCACAGCAATGATTCAACCCTGATTGGAATTGAGGGTCATGAGCAAAATGTGCAGACTTCCATCAGTTAGCAACAACAAATCAAGAACTGCTTTCAAAGGCCTCTACATCTGCTCTCTTGCTGTTTTCTAAAGCTCAGTCAGAGTTTGTTCTAGGGGCTCTGGATCTATGGGATAAAGAGAACATAGAGCAGAGAAGGATCACAGCAGTTTGACAGAAATACAACTTCATGCTGACCTCTTTCACCTCTGGCAGCAGCTCAGGAAGCGTCTCAGCAGGGGACTGGTCAAAGACATGCACACAAGGTATGGATTTGTCCATGTCTGCAAAGAATCATGGGACAGCTTAGAGCCTGAACAAAGAGACAACAGCTTAAATTAGAGAAATTGCATTTCCTTGCAGCTAATACGTTAAAATGCAGAAGCTGAGGAAAGAAACTGTGAAATAAACTTGTCATAAGTACTGAACAAAGCTAGAAATGTGAAATGGAAGAAAGAAAAAGCAGAAGAAATTATAACTGTGGTAGAAATAATGGTTAAAGTAGCTAAGGATGAAGAAAAGGTAGTTTGAATAGTATTAGTTTTTATAACAAAATTCAAATAATAGGAGAGCAAGCAAAGTAAGCTTAAGTAAGAGTATATGGTTCAATCAGTAAAGTAGAAATAATGCTATCAGTGCATGCAAAGGTACCTTTGTGTGTGTGTGTGTGTGTGTGTGTGTGTGTGTGTGTGTGTGTGTGTGTGTGTGTGTGTGTGTGTGTGTGCGTGTGTGTGTGTGTGTGTGTGTGTGTGTGTGTGCGTGTGTGTTGGTTCTAGGCAGATTAAAAAATAAATATTTCTACGTCACACAGTTGTGTGGTTACCATGGTGATGAAGATGATGATGCATCAAGAGGTGATGATGCATCAAGGAGACATTGGAACTCCTCTGTGTCCATTGATCTAAAGCAGGAGTATTAGATTAGACATGGGTCTGAAAAACCTGCCTTGGTCGAGACTGTGATAGCTCGAAGAAAGAGGATTGGTTAGTGAGAATTTCAAGACTCTAATGCAGCGGTTTTCAAAGTGTGAGGCGCGCCTCCCCTGGGGGGCGCCAAAGAGTTCCAGGGGAGGCGCGAGATGAGGAACAAAAAAAAAAGCACAAAATAACAATAAGAATAAAAAAATGTCTGAACTAGCACTGAGCCGAACGTTGTAACAGCAGTCCCCCTTCACTCTAGCTGAAGATGTTCCGTACTCTAGGAGCTGAGGTTTGAGTGAGAAACCTAAAAAGTTTATGTTGCCTAAACTGTAAAATCTCAAACACTGTTAAAGATAACTAAGAGTATTGTCATACATGACTATATGAAACATTTGTGAACATTTTAAAGCAAAAATGGAGTCTGTAAATGGAAGCGTGCTGAAGTTTTAACATCTCAAAATGAAAGAAAATTCAGGGGGGACAGTCGAAGATTCCCATTCAATCGTTGTGGGATTTTTTCGTGAATAACTCAGCCAAAAATTCATGAAATGATGAGAAAAGTTATACCACACCATTCCCGATCAAACCCCACGTTTTGATAGATATTTTGTCAGGGTCCTCTGAAAGCCCTAGGAGGAGAAGCACACTGAAATTTTGTCTGGGAGATGAAGAAATTGATGAAGAAGAAGAAATAAAAGAGAGGGACAAATGGAAGAGCTTGTGGCAAAGCTCGTCCCAGGCCTGAGCCCCTAAAAAAGTAAAAGAACAATATGTTGAAATGCTAAACCAAAATTTCTAAATAATGATAGATTCTAAATGAGGAAGATCTGGAGAAAGACTCTGCTGCTCCACAAATGAAGCAGCTGTCTGTTTCCTCCTCTCAGTCAGAAAGCTTTCTGTTAATATTGATGTTAGTTGAGCTGAATCTCACCTCTGAAGCACTCATGGACTTTTCCTGCTTGGTCCCTGCAGTCCTCATCCAGGCTTTGGTCTTTATCTGCCTCTTGGTCCTGGGACACATGGTCCTTTTCCATCAGGTACATCATCAAAATGGTCTCCAAGAGGCTCAGCATCATCAGAGTAAAAACCCCGATACAGTAGACGGCTGAAAGAAGAAAGCAGTGACAGAAAGAGCAAAGCAATCAGTGAGCTCACAGTGAGTTAGTAGGTGCTGCTAAAGATCCATCAGTTAGTGCAGGACTCTGAGCTCCTTTACCTATGAGTGGGATCCTGTCTGAAGAAGAAGGCAGAATATCATTCAGAATCAGCTGCATCACTGTGACAGCCAGCAGCACAGTCACCTTGAAGCCAGCTTCTCACCTCCACTTTCTGAGATCAGGAAGGAGGCCAAGTCCAGACACAGGAAGAACAGGACAGGGACTATGAAGTTGGCCACATAGAGACCTGAACGCCTCTTTATGGTCATCTGTGAAATCATGGTTAAGATCAGGTTGGTCTTTTTGTTCCAACACTTCAGTTAAGAAAGCTGAACAGTCTTTGTGCCCATTGCATATCAATGAGCTGTTCAATCAGCAGGTTAGCATCATACAGGTTACCATAGAGTCAAAGTCTTTGTTTAATGCTCACTGTTTCTCTCTTTATAGACTGAACTACACTAAACTCAGTAAGCAGTGGGGACAGTTTGGCCATTTCAAAGCAACATCAGTGTTTGGAACCAAACTAGTGGAAAGGAGAAAAACTGGAGCTTTCCAGGATGAGGGGAGCTGAACAGGTGTGTGTTGATCCAAACAAGCAACGCTCTGCAGTTGGGCTGAAGCTGTAACATAGAAGAGGGGCTCAGCACACGCTGCTCATTGAGAAGCAGCTGGTGATGCAGATCAATTCATGCTTTAATGTCAGTCTCAAAACTCCAAAAAGAACGCAATTTTTTTGCTCATAAGTTTATAGGGGGGAAAAGGCATGAGAGATGTCTGAAAAGTCACTAAATATAGCTCTATTTGGGACATCAAAAGTATAGCGTTCTTTGATATCTGAAAATTATACTATTTCTCGAGGTGGAGGAAATTCCTGGATCATTTTTGTGATTGGGTTACTCTAATTATTCGAGGAATTGTTTCAGCCCTACTCTGCAGCAGTCCATGTTGTTCAATCAGTAGAATCAACATGTGGATAGAGTCTGGCCTGTTTGGAAGAGATACATCAATAGGCTCTATGAAAATATGTGTGTGTGTGTGTGTGTGTGTGTGTGTGACTTCTACTATTGGTACTTACTCTGTAAACCAGCATGCTTGAGGGGAAGTGAAAAATTTTGAGCCCTGTAGTTTCCACGGTTACATTCATGAGGAGCCACTCCGACTCAGTCTTCATGTAATCACGAGTAAAATTTAATATGTATTCACCAGGCAAACCTGAAAGAAGCTTCATATGGTGCACTGATGATGGAGAAAGAGAGAAAAGTGTGAGTATTTTCTTCCAGTTCTCACAAAGACAAGGTGTCTGGTCTTGGACTCCAGACCCTTTGACCTTGGTGAACTGTTCTGGATGTGTTCATTTTAGTCACTTTTTCCAGAGGGGATCAGAAATGGCTGCAGGAGGAAGTAATGGAAGAAACTGGACAGACCTTTAACCAATCAGAGCCAAGCAGCATGTGACCCAGGGTAACTCAGAGCAACTCAAAGCAACTCAGAGGAACTTAGAGCAACTCAGGGCAAATAAGGGCAACTCAGAGCGTTTCTGTAAAAAGTGTTGAAATTGTCTGTCAGTGAATGAGAAAGTTGAGCAGTTGAAAGAAAAGGGTCCGTCACAGATTGAACAGAACGTAGAGAGAACTTTAAAGATTATTTTCTATAAACACTATCAAAGTGATGTCCTCACTCTCTGTAAACTCCATCAGATTCTTTAGAAACCTCAGAGTAATCAAACTTCTGCACTCATCTCTAACCCCGAGGGCTCTTTCTATGCTCCCTATGTTGTATTAGTTTTTAAGAGACAACCCAAAAACTCAAGAACTGTACAGCAGCTTGCACAGCAGCCCTGTGCATCTTAGAGTGCCAGGTGACCGACATGGCTTTTCTGAAACTACAAGATTAGCCCTGAGTACAGGGGATGAAGCTAGACAACAACTAATGGGTGAGCTTTCTGAATGTTATAATGTTGCTGTTTACAACAATAAGACCTTAAAAGAACTCAAGAGTTTGAGTAACATTTCCACATTTGACAGTTGACATTCATGTTTGAGGCTAGCCTTGATAGAAATAACTTGGAAACTTGGAGGAAATTTAACTTGAGACGACATTTTTTTTTTAATTAATTTATTTATAAAGGGACCATGTACAGTACAAACATCAATTGGTGTTGCAACAGAAGTTTCTATTATGAACTCAAAACGGAAAACTGTTGCACAACTTCCAAATATGTAAGTAGAACAGCCAATCACCATGTTGTACTGAGGAAAGGAATGTCTTTCCAATCATCTGTTACAGAAGGAACACTAACACTAGGATATAAAAGATGCTGCCTCTGCCTTGGGGAAAAGGTTTTTGGGCCTTTGAGAGGAGTTTTTTTTTAGGCTGTTAGAAGATTGAGAAGGGAGAGGTGGTCATTGGAGCTGAGTGTGGGGAGACTGGAGTCGGTTGGCCCACTTTGTTCAAAATGGCTTCCTTTGAATAAAGATTTGGATTCAAGCTGACTGAACTCCTTGGCTGATTGAACTCCACATCTCTTATTTTTCAACAGTCGACGATCAAGGTCTTAGAAAATTCAGTGATGAACTGTTCAGGCAGAGGAAATTGGGCACACCCAATGGGAGGCCCCCAAAGCACTGGGAAAAAAAGTTACAATGGGGAGGGACAACTGCTCTGATCAATTCTACATTTATGAATATTTGAGACAATGTTAAGCCGTCTGTCACAGCTTTGATATGTCAACATCATCATTACATTTTTAGGATCAAATCAAATCTGAGATTTTACTTTCAGTTATGGAGCCAGCTAACAAAAAGATAAATATCTGCAGCGCTCAGCTCATGGCTAAAAATAGTCAGTCAGCTTATGCGTGATGGAGGCCAGCTGGATGCTGACAGGGTTAAGAGTTGTCTTTTACTTATGAATCAATAACAGCCAAGACATAAAACTTAATCCTACTCTACCCTTAAAGAAATAAAAAACAATAAATTAAACGTCAAGAAATAAATTGACTGAAAGTCAAATGATAATGAAGATGAAAAGATGGAAATATCTCTAACTGTAAAATGAATGAAAGAAATGTGTTTTCTACACGTCCAAAGGTCCCACACAGTCGTAGTTTAGGCTCAAACAAACAGATGGTTGTAATAAATAATAGACATGAGAAAAAAAGTCAAATGTGGAGCATGTTTGGTCCCTGATCCCAAGAATCAGAGATTTAGGGCTCTAATTTCGTGGCGCAGCGCAGGGGGCGCAAGCCTGGCGCAGCCTGCGCAGTGCTAATTTCGTGCAGCGCACCGCCGTGCGCTGCCAATTTGACAATTTGGTAGACCGTCTGCGCAGAGATGGGTGTGACGGCGCACCAGGGGGAGGTGTTGGCAGATTCATGTTGGCGCAGTGACAATTTCATGCCAAAAAAGTGCGCTGAAAGCTCACCAGCTCCAACCTGGTCTATCCTCGGCGCAAGGCGGAGCGCACCCCACGCAGCTGTAATTTGGTGACAGGCGCACATGTGCGCACATGTCATCAAAGCCTCAGAGGCAGGTTTCCAGAGTGTCAGGCACATTTTGATGCAGTAAACAATCACAGCAATCACTATTTAATGTAACTGTCTGAACCAGCAGATACATTTATATCTATATTAACTGTCCCGTCACATCTGATGTCAGATTGAAGCCGTTTGTCATAATGGAAAGTTAACCTGACGGCAGCTGGAAGTTTGATGCACATCTTACAATTAAACAATAAACAGCCTTAACATCTGATACTGAGTATATATCTGGTTCTCTCATTTCATTAAATTCAAAGAATAGAGGGAGAGAAAAGAGGAAAAAAAACCAGACAAAATAAATGTATGTCACTCAGGATTTACCCGTGATTTCCCATATTTCTCTGTTTTAGTCTTTATTTTTAACATGATCTAAAAAGATGGAGTACATTATTGTAAGGAGGATGAGGTGGAGACACTGGGAGAGTTTACAGCGTATCACCAAAGGCTCTGCTTGGCGATGACAAACCAGGAGTGCAGGTGGATTAAAAGTATTCTAAATGGATAAGCCAGCTGTGTAACTGTCTCTTCATTTTTTACTCCGAATAAAGACAAAGGAACGGATTAAATCTGTCCCGGGAGCTGGCCCACAAGGTGACGCGCGTCGTGTCCTCCGATGCGCCCCGCTGTCCATTGACCTGCTGCAAGGAGAGCGGCTCTGACCGTCTCCGCTACCAGCACTCTCTCCGCGGTGCTGTGGATCAGTCAGACCAATCAGACGCTGCGCCTCAGTCGCAGGGCATTTAAAGGCGAGGAGAGGCGCTCATTTGATTGGTGAAAACAGCGCTCGGCTGTGTTAAACCCACTCACGGCTTTTCTCCTCCCTCTCTGCCATTTGCGCGGAGGGAGGCGTGGACGCGCAGCTCTGCGCTCATGTGCGCCTGTACTGCGCCTCTCTTGGCAATGCAAGAAACTTGCAAAGTGCACCGGTCACGCCCTGTGCGCACGGCGAAGGCCGGCTCAGGGCAAGTGCGCCTGCGCCTGTGCCTGGTCTACGAAATTAGAGCCCTTAATGTTAAAAACACAAACATTCAGAGTTATACTCACACTCATGTTGGATTGACTTGAATGTTAAGTTGCAGATCTGAGTGTCAAAGGGAAATCTGTAGAAATCCATCTTACAGGTGCTGACCAGCACCATGCCACTCTTTTGATTTATCCATCCATTAAACCTCATGGTGAGATACTGAGTGTTAAAGAGCTTATCTTTGTTTGTTCTGAAAGAGACAAAAAACAAGTGACTCAATAAGCATGTTGTGGATTCAAACTGATGAATCATTGGATGAAAAAGTCTCTTTGTGTTTTTGTTTGAAATGAAGGCCAACAGTTTGAACAAACACATACCTGAGTGGATATTCAGAGAAACATTTCAACTTTTTCATCTTTTGAGTCAAATGAAGCTCTGAGCTCATCTCAGTGACAAAACAAAAACACTTTGACGGCACAGACTGAGCCCTAACACCTCAGACAGCAGCATGGACACATGGAGAGAGGACAGGTGCAGAGGGACTTGGTACAGATCTGTGTCCTGGTAAACTCTGGATGTGGCTTTCAGTACCACCAGTCTGTCATCTAGATAAGATCTTCCTACAAGTTCAAAGGGGGACCTTTAGAACTGAATAGACTTGTAGTCAAGACCACCTTAACCGAGACCAAGACACTACCAAGGCAAAGGGTATCAAGACCAAGACAAGACCAATACCGAGACCAAGACAGACCAAGTCAAGACCAAGACATAATCAGATTGAGACCAAGACCGAGGCCGAGACCGAAAAAAAATGACTTTTGTTGGAGTTAACACTAACCACAATTTGCACGAGTTGTAGAAAAAAAGGACTGTACTAGGCCGCTCAATATAAATATTATATCTTATAATTTCGACTACAGGCAAAACAATACAAAGACTGTGCATGTCTTCTGTGATTGGCTATTGTGTGCTGGTAAAGATTGACATGACTACTGACCACAAACTAATATGCAGTCAATCATGACATTTATTTAGTCAAAAAATCCATAGGAACAAAACTGTACACAAAATACACAGGCACGTTTAATCAAGTGCAAATAAAAATACTATACAAAAATGCTCAAATGTTCAAATCTTTACATCAAACTGCATTTATAAGAGGAAGAATTGTTATCCATGTTCCTTCACCTTGGATGAGTGCAATGGCATCCTGTAACAGTACTAAACAAAAATCCTACACTCAAAGCTGTTCATCGAAGTGCACATTTATAAAAGAAAGAACAAGTGATAACAAGGTTCTATCACTTTGGATGAGTGCAATGGTATCTGATAACAATACTATCAATAGCAAGAACAATAGAACACAGACACCACGAAGAAAGAACAGAAAGATGGATTACTGAATTGAAGATTAATCAAAAACTGTAGAATAGGCATTCTATATCATGTATGCATTTTCCTGTTGAGTAAATGTGTCCTCTGTGTGTGTTTGCATCTCTATTGTTTTCTGTGTGTGTGTGTGTGTGTGTGTGTGTGTGTGTGTGTGTGTGTGTGTGTGTGTGTGTGTGTGTGTGTGTGTGTGTGTGTGTGTGGTGGAGGGTGGAAGCATGTCAGTAGTATGGGTATGAGCGTGCTTACTTGATGATGAATAGGAGGCAGTATTTCTGTGCTGGTTTGCGCATGTGTGCATGAAGAGAGAGAAAGCGAGAGACACAGACAACAGTTCACATTTTAAAACAGCTGTTGATTGCACTTCAAGAAAACTAAAAACTGCAACGTCCTATGGCCTTGCAGTGCTCGATGAGGTCTCATTAGAAGTCCTCCTCTGCTAAAAACTCTCTCCACTGGGGCAGACGAGGCAGGGACAGAGAGGACTTTTAAGGCAACATTGTGAAGAGTGGGAAAACGCTCTTGGTTTCTCAACCAAAAGGTCAGTGTTGTTAGCTGCTGGGATTGACTTATTAGCCCCAAAGTGAGACTCAAACATGTCCCTGTGCTTAGACTGCTGTGCAGCAGGTTTGTGAAATTGGTGGCCTTAGCAATGGCTCTTGCTATTGCCTTTACTTCTTTCATGCCATCGTTAACTACCAGTTGGAGGGAGTGAGCAAAGTAAGACAAACCTTCGCCTGATGACCACGGCTGTTGAAAATTTTCCATGTCCTCCCACATATTTTTGTCATCAAGTTCATCACTGTCACTGTCAGGTTGCTCTGACTCTGGTATTCTCACTTTAAAGGTCTGCTTCATATTGGAGGCGTTGTCTGTCAGAATGTAGCTTATTTTGTTGCTGACGCCATATTCCTCAACAATTTCATCAAATGCTGAGGCGATTCATTCACCACCGTGCTTCCCTGTAAAACGCTGACAGTCTAGCAAAAAGGATTTCAAACTGTAGGATTCCTTGTCCTTCCAGGCAATATGTGCAGTAACTGCAAGAAAGGAGCGAAGCCTCCTGTCGGACCAGAGGTCAGTTGTAGTGCAACACTTGGCTGAGCTTCCAGCGCTTTGATGATGTCATCCTTAACCCTACCTACTAGATAAGGTATCTGCTTCTCAGTCAGGCTGGTCCTAGACACAGGAGTGTATTTACAATCCATGACAGAAAGAAAGTTTCTGAAGTTCATATTTTCCACCAGGGACAGGGGCAGACAGCATCCAATGACAAGATCCTGGAGGATGGCTTGTGTAATGGCCAGTTGCCTGGTTGAATGTGGGGCATATAAGTGATGTGTTTGTGCAAAGGATGATATCGATGACTGAGTTGTGTCCGTCATTGTTACTGGTGGAGATCCTGCTTTGTACTTCAAGTACCTGCAAAATAGGAAAGAAGGAGTCTGTAAGTCACCTGTTCACAGTCAAACCACAACAAACTATCTTACAAGTAATATTAAATTTAAGTTAACAGTCTAAAAATCAGATCTTGTATAATAAAAACAGTTTCCGAGCCAGAATGACACATTAAAAGAACATTACACACAACTGGTTGGAAAATGTTACCCTAATTATCTTTTACCGCATGGGGGAGAACACATATAAGGAAACAATACTAAATTCCATAAATGATCTTTTTGGTCATGCTTAGTAGGTTTTCCCTCAAAAAGTTAAGGACAGATAGATGACGACTGACTGTATAGTTATATTATTTAAAATATATCATTAGCTGTGTTTCTATCACAATTTTCTACAAACTCAAAGGAAAGTTATTCAAGAAGTAGGAAAAGTAGCGTCTCTGAGTGGTTATGGCAATGTTTTGAATTGTTTAGGGCAGGTATCTCAAACTCGTGCCATGAAGGGCCAAGAGGCTGCAGGTTTTCTTTCCACGTGTTTGAGATCCCTGGTTTAGGGGCTTGCCGTAACAGTCGGCCATGAGCCTAAACTTAACTTTTCCACTCTCGTGGTGTTTGAAGAACATTTGTCTGCTAGTATTCTGAAATTTGGTATTTTGGGTATTGTTAATAGATTGTAACTGTGAAATGTTTCTGTCGAAAGTCTGTTTCAAAACCAGAGTTTTATTGATGCATGCCAACCGCTAGCATCTAAATGCAGTTTCCTGTATACATTAGCTTCAAGCAAGTGTATTTTGCGTAACTGTTATCCATCTGGTAAGCTAAGATAGCTGGAGCATATTAGCCAGAACGAGCTTACCTTTCTCTGTGTTTTCGTTCCAGGTGTCTGGTAAATGTTGATGTGGTCCCCGCTGTCTCCGTTAAACACACTTTGCAAAATTTTCATTTGGCAGAATGTTTCTTCTTTTTTTGTTTTTTCACAAACAAATTCTTCATGTTCTGTAAAACCAAACCTGACGACTGATGAGTTTGCTGACATGCTGCATTCTCCTCGGTTGATTTCTGTGCAGTACAGGAGGAGTAGGCTGCGCGCTAACGTCATCAAATATACATAAATGTCATTGGTTGGATTTAAAGGGTGCGTAATAATAATGATGTTTCATTAACCTTGTGCTGCATTTAATAGGCAGTGTGTCTGGCTATTAAATGTTGCAAATCCCTCCAAGACCACAATGACAGTCCGAGACCCATCGAGACCCGAGAGACCCGAGACCAAGACAACACCGAGACCAAAGACGGTCGAGACCGTGACAAGACCGAGACCATAAAAAAGTGGTCTCGAGACCAGTCTCGGGATCGAGACCGGCCTCGAGAACTACAAGCCTAGAACTGAAACACCAGTACATCTCTGCTCTGGCTTGATAATACACATTCTTGCTTTAAGTGGATCTATTCAGACCTGTTCAATCCTCTTTGTCTTTAGAGCTTGTCTCCCTCTATGTGTTGATTCAATTAATCCATTTACAATAAAGCAGGATGAAAACCAGCACAGGCTGAGTCTCCTCCATGCTAACAGGCTAACTGTAGCGTCACATTGGATCAAGGCTGCTTTCCAAACCACATTGCTTTCTGCTGACTGCTGTTTTATGTAGTATGTAGTATGTTGTATGATTGTTCTGTAGGGTCTGTTTTGTAGTATACTAGTCAGGTTTTCAGTTTTGGATACAGGTAATTAATTTCTTTTGCCTTTATAAGAAATGCACAACACAAAGTTTGTGTAGATCTTAACATTTTATTGATTTTGCTAATCATATCACAGCAGAATTTTCATATATGATTTTTAATCTTGCACCAAAAGTTGATTTGTTTAGAACAAATAGATCTGGCAGGGGTTTTTATTTTTAGAGCTGATGGAAAAAAAATCCATATAACCCACGTATGGAAAAAGAAAAGTGAATTAGTGGTTTACAAGTGTTTCTTTCCCATCACTTCACTTCAATCTCATGGATTGTCTAACATTAATGTTGTTGTGTTGTAGTTTTAAAGCTGACTCATTCCAGTATATTGCGGTAAGTCACCAAAACCTGCCACCTGCCAAACATTGTTCGCACCTTGCATTATGGGAAACAGTATGCCAAGTAGACTGGTCTGTTGCATACTGAGACATTTTTCTGGATCAGTAGGACATAAGGGGATTGTCGGCATACTGCAAATTTTGCAAGTTTTTGCATACTGCCTACTACAGACTGAATTTCAGCCAAAATAGTAGGTACTGCTAGTGTAGTATGTGGTTTGGAAAATAGCCTTTGGCTGTTTTCGAATTTCTTCAGTTAGAAGAAAACGGAAGTTGGCTACGGCTGACTTTTTTTCCCAAAAAAACTTTATTGAAAATGTAGAAAATAAACAAACCATGAGTAACTTATCTGCAAATATATTGCCAGAGAGAGCATTTTATATTAACTTTCAGTGGTGGAGATGATGAGGGTTTAAAGATAAAAAAGAAATGGCTCTTATATTTATATTCCTCTGCTACTCCGGTTGTTGTTGCTCCACTCTCTGCCATTTTCACTTCTGATATGGGACCAGGCGCGTTGCATTGTTGGTAACAGTATGCGAAGCAGACTGGTCCGATGCATACTGTGGATTTTTCCCGATTCAGTATATCATCCGGGTGTTTTTCTCATACTACAACTCTGACATTTGTTCGCATACTGCATACTGCATACTGCATACTGCATTTTGGTCGAATCAGTAGGCACTGCTAGTATAGTATGCGAATTCGAAAACAGCCCTTGTCTTCCTCTTCTTCTTCTTCTTCTTCTTCTTCTTCTTCTTCTTCTTCTTCTTCTTTTTGTTCTACTTCTTCTACTTCTTCTATTTCTTTTGGGTTTATTTGGTGGTTGGCAAACAACAAAATGGTGCATTTCCACCACCTACTGGTAAGGAGTGAGGACCAGATTATCTAATACTAACACTTGAACAAACGAAACAAAAATAAAATAAAATAAAACAAAATAAAATAAAGGAAAAAAAAATTCTATCAGCTTTGTTGGACGTACTGAAATAATATCTTATAACACTTACTCTCTGACTCTTTCTGTGGAATTTATATAACATCTAAACACACATTTTCTCTCCTAAGACCGCAAACTAACTGCTCTCTTTTGGTTTCAAATCCTTGACAGTGCATTACAACATGCTCCACTGTGTCCTGATGATCACAGTTATCACACCTTCCACTTTCATGCTAAGCTATTCTAAATAAAGTTCTGTTTAACCAGCGTGTCCAAATCTTGATCTTGATATAATTTTTTCACTTTTCCTATTTAAACTTGCTCTTCTCATTTTCCCAAACTTCCATTGTGCTCTATAGTACCACCTCCTGGTTCCTTCTTCCTCCCATTGTTTTTGCCACACCTCTTTCAATCTCATCTTTACTATATCCTTCACCTCTATTCCACTGCAACCCACTGCTTTGTCTACTTGGTTGTAGTTTGTGACCTTTTTCCCCCCCTGTCTGTCTGTTCATTTTCTCTGGTCACTACATGTGCAGGTTCTCTTAAAAACAGGACTGTGATTCCTATCATGTGAATCCTGCACGGTGTTTGCTTCATTTCCATTAAAATATCTGGTCGGCTGTCTTAATGGTTGTTTTGCAAGCTAATAAGGGATGAACTGGAATCGGAGCAAATAACTGATCTTAACAGTCTTCTATCTTCTAGCCACTGTGTTGCTAGTAAAACTGCTACAACTTCCCCCGTGTAAACTTATAAACCCTCACTGATTCTCTTCCCCACTTTGATTTGATACTCTGGTACCGTAAATATGACTCCTACTTTGTTAACTGTTGGAGCATGGGGAACTATCTGATAATACTGGATCTGTGTTTTTGACAGAGCTAAACTTGATGCACTCAACAAGGAGCTGCAGGGAAAAGAGCCACACCTGTCCCATATTACCAACACAGTGAATGTGTTCAAGGAAAACAAAGGTTTATAACAAAAACTGAAAGAGCTTAGTCAGAAAGCCATGTGAACAGAGCTTTTTCAGCTGTGGAGGACATGAAGACAAACTTACACCTCTTCAATGGTTAAATCTGGTTTCCACAACAGCTCAGCAGGAAAAATGATCTCATAAGTCCTACAGAAACCTTTTGGTTCCCAGTTGATGAATTCATTTTCCCATTCCTGAAATGAACAACATGTAAAGTTCGGTTAGTTGAGTCATATGGTCTTTTAACAGAGAGGTGGTTTTTAAGTCAAACAAAAAAGTCATATGAGTGAACTCACCATCTTTATCCATAAGTAAGTGACTCATTCCTGTTCCTTTTCTTTCTATGAGAAGAGTAAAAGTCCTGATCAAGCACCAAAGGTCAGATACGCTTACATTTAATTATTATCAATGCCAGCAACAGCTTTAAAAAACATCAGCAACAACAAAACTGAAAAAACTAAGTCATGTCAAAGAAGAAGCAGGACAAATATAGGCTCATTACCAACAGGCTAGTCACGCGACTGATTCTAAAAAGGAGCCTACAGAGAGGATTTCATCATCTACACAACATGATATCATGAGGGGATCAGAAAATCTGGAGAAACCTCTGAACAACAGGGACAAGGACCAAAACCAAGACCAGACCTCAGGCAGCTCTGCATTAAAAACAGACATCACTCTGTCAAGGAGATCACTACATTAAGAAAAAACAGACATGACTCTGATTTGCAAACCATCACATTCTTTTTTCTTTATATTTTCAAACTTTTGGTAAATGAAAAAATTAAAATCTTTCTCTAATAATGTGTTGGAATTAAGTTGACAACTTTAAAAAGTTTCCACCAAGCAGCAACCTCTGGTCTAAGAATACCAGACAATGCATAAGTGCTAAAAACCTGCTGTTTCCTCAAGTGTCCACTTGAGGCTGGCTCTGGAAGTACCAGAAGTCACATACACACCAAGCTTAAAAAAGTTGTTTTCAAAGCAGAAATTAATTTATTTACAGCCTGGATTAAAAAACAAAACAAAACAAAAAGAAAAAACGCCCCCTGTCTGAATTGCTACTTTTACTATCGGCACACAATATACAGGGGGTGAATTTTTTTCTAACTAGGCAGTTTAGGATAAGGATATAAGGATATTAAGATTGCAAGCTCACCCAATCAAAGGCACAGCACATGTCATGTGACTGACAGGTGCCCTTAAGCTGTACGCCAAGCCCTTGCCACGTTCAATATGACCGCAATAGCCGATGTGCTTCATTCTCGTTTCAGAAACAGACAGGTGATTTTCCGGGAGACAATGTCCATGGTTTCCACAAACATTTGAAAATGTCAATTTAATATTCAGTTTTTAACAGATGGGGGCTCTGTGAGCTGTGAGTTTGAGACCTAAAAAAAAAAAAAAAAAAAAAGACGGAATACGAGACAGAAGCTAAACCATTCGTAGCTATGCAGAGCTGCTCTGAAGTACACTGGTAGCACAAAAAACCTTGACCAGCAGGCAACAAGAAAACACAGAGACAAGTTTGGCAAATTCCTGAAGCCCCATAACAACGAGCAGGAGCATGCTGCTTCAGCTGGCACACAGTGGGTGATGGGTAACATTATCATTAACTTTTATGGGCAACTCGGCCACAATTCAGCTTGAGCTAAGGATATCACAACATCAATAGCCTGTTTTATCGCTAAGGGCTTATGTCGGTACAATATAGTGGAAGACGAAGGATTTCAGGACTTGATTCATACGTTAGAGCCCAGGTACAAGATATTGTCCAGGCAGCATATCACCAACACATGCATGCCAGCGTTGTACGCCCAAGTGAAGAAACAAGTTGAAAAAGAATTGACACATGCAGAGCAAGTTAGAGTTGCAACCGATCCCTGGACGTCATGTTCCAACAAGTCTTGCGTAATGATCACAGTCCACTACATCTCCCCAGAGTGGCAGTTAAATGTGCATGTCTTACAAACCAGGGCATTCACAGGTTCCCCAACTGGGAAAAATATCGGTGCTCTGCTGAAACAGGTGTGTGTTGACTGGAACCTTCTTGATAGAGATCCAGCACTGGTAACACACAATGCCACAAACATGGTTTTTGGCTGGAGTAGAAGCAGAGATGACCCCTCACCTCACGTGCTTTGCACACGGTAAATCTGGCCACACAGAAAGCCTTGAGACTGGACACAGTATCAAGGTTGCTTGGAAGAGTGATCCTACTCTTTTGGCCCACCAGTCCCCATCCTGTTTGTAGAGGTTTCTGTGTTCACACTTAACACCCTACACAGTGATACAGCTTTGACAGAAGAAAAACAAACAGTAAATAAAGTTTAGAAACTCTTACCACGTCTAGAATGCTGTAGAGGTATATGTACAATGTCACGTTTATGGACCTTTTGTTGTCTTCGATTGGCCTGGCCTGGTAGAACTTGACTTTGTCAGTCAAATTTAAGTGGTTTATCACATCAACGTCAGTACAATGATCAAGCCAATCACCTAGAGAGTAGACAAGACATTTTCATTTAGACAGTAATTTCCCTGTAAAAGAAGCAGTCATTACATCTGACTGTAGACTGGAGACCAGTGACTTCATGTTTCTGTTCCTGGTCTAAATAAAATAATTCTGTGAACTGGTTTTACCCTGAACACTATAAACTCAGCCATCTCTGCTTCAGATCAATATGAGCCTGAGAAACAGGCCCGTCTGTGTGCCAGCTCCTCTTGGGACAGGGTCTGCATGCAGAGCTGGAGGAGGCCACTGACTTTGATACAAACCACATACACTAATGAATACTATCAAATATTCAGCAGTGAGTTGGTGATCATCTTCACAAGCTGCTTCAGCAAACACCAGGAAATAAGTGGCAGCAACATCTCGTAAACACAGCAACTATTTCACTTTCCAAATATGCCATGGACATGGTTCTGGGTTTATTGAACCTAAAGATCAGGTTAACACAAACAAACAACTGTGCTTACCTTTCCTTGGGATTGGATCAACAACATCAGCACCATCAACAGTCTCTGTGTAACTGTCAGCACTTCCACCTGACACAGAAAGAGTTTTCCATGTTTATGTATTGGACCACTTAAAGCGCCTCCTTAAAAGAACTTCCTGTTTAAAGCATAAAACAAGCACCTAGACAGAAAGTGGACCCAGTCTGACAGGGCCCAGACTCTGGTCTAGTTCAGCTCAGTGAAAGGCTTTCTGCTCCTAAACATACATACCCTCCAAGTGGCTCTGGTTGTAGAGGCCTTCAGCATCAGAAGGCTGTGTGTAATTGGAGCTGCTTCCACCTGACACAGAAAGTGTGATCAGCTTCTGATTGAAGCGTTCGATCTTTGCATATAAATCCCCTCCTTTTCACAATCAATGCTTTTCCTGCTCACAGAGCTCACAGCTCACTGACACACCATCAACACTTTGCTTCAATGAAATCAACTCTGCATGAATGTTTGTGAATAGTTGGCATCAAAGTGTAGAGCTCCACAGCAGCATGCTTCAAAGAGAAGAGAGCCAGCTTACCTGTGGGGAGGAGCAGAAAGAGGAACCCTGCAAACATCCTGACCGTGGAACGTCTCCTGTCACTAAGGATCCCTGTTCCTCAGACTCTCTGCAAGATTCTGACTTTACACATCACTGCCTTGTTGTGGAAGAGGGCAGGCCACACCTAGAACAAAAGCTTTTTACCTTCCCCTAAATGGCATCAAGCTCAACCATTAGCCCACTGTGGGTAAATCCATTTTCTCCTCCAAACAAAGCAGTTTACTCTGCACATCCTCTGTGGTGGCTCCAAAGTTTACCTAGAAAAAGCTTTTTAATGGAAGAGCTTCACCCAGTTCCTTCCACACAGCCATGTGTCATAGCTCTTCAGTGCTGTTGATCTTTGAATCCAGCCCGTTTTGATCAAATCACTCCCTCAGACTCTCTTCGCAAAGACTTTGTAGACCACTTCAGGTGTCAAACTGATAATAGTTTGACACCTGTTTGATCCAATCAAAGACTGTTTTTAATACATTACAAAACTTGTTTTTACCTGAGGAAACACTGGACAGTTTGGTCCTGGTTGATGCTCAGATGCTTGTTAGAATTTTTCCCAAGTCAAACCAACAACCTGCCTTTTAGACCCAGCTCCCACATCACTTTTTAAAACCTCTTATGGATTCTTTGAAGATGAGCTCTTGAATATAGTAATGTGCTCCCTTCAGATGGGGACTTTCCCTGCTGTCCTTGAAACACCAGTACTCAGACTCCTTTAAAGAGGAACAACTGGGATCCTACTGTTCTTAATAACTACAGACCAGTGTCCAACTTACCTTTCTTATCTCACTGGGCCTCACAGGGTTTCAGAATTGGTTCCATGTTGATTTGGCTGTAGTTTCCTATACTGCTCTACGTGTAGGTCCCTGAACACTAAAGAGAATTAGAAAATCTGGTCATTAAATGCTAAGAACAACAATTGCTCAATATAAATTCATGTAATGTCAGGATACAAAAATAGATACAAATTTCTTGTACTTTTGTATAAAACTAAAGATATTTGTACAGACTGCATGAATTTACACACAGATTGTAGGAGTGGATTTGTTTGAGAATTGTCAGCACGATCTGCATCAAGAGCAGGTCAGCAGATTCCTAGGCTGAAGCCCTGGCAAAAATGTAAAATAATGCACTTAAAAAAAATTAAATTCTAAACAAAACCATGACACACAGCTGTGTTTCAAAAAAAACTTGTGTGGCAGGGAGGGGGAGGTGGTCCCTAAACACTGGTGTATGCTAAGTAGGAAAACAACCTGACAACCAAATTGACCCGACAACGCCACTGGGGAGGTGTGCCCCAGGAACTAAATGAACACCTCAAAAAGCTAATGGCAACACAAGTTCAACAACTGAATTAAGACAGAGACGTGGTTCCAAAGAAAATTGTAAATTTTATTAATTATTAAGACTGGAAGTATCTGTGAAGAAAAGGGGGGGTAGTTATTGCTGTGAAAAAAAAGGTTAAATAGTCAATTTGAGAAAATATCAAAGTTTATTACAATATAAATAGTTGGTTTTGGAGACTAAAATGACACTTCCAATCACTAGTTAATTAAAAATCCTAAATACTAAAAGAGGACGTGAGGGGTGCCAGCAGAGGGGAGGCAGCCTAACATCAATGGGTGTGTTCCAGGAGTGCAACTACTCACCACTCGTGAACTCACAGCAAACGGCAATCACAGCAAACAGGTGCAAGACTATAGTGTCCCGGTGCGCTTACCACTACAAGACAGTGCAGGGAACCACCTAGAGTGCCTAGCGTCCACCACAGCTGGCAACCACTTCACTGTAGAAGGAAACAACAACAGTATTAAACAAAGAAAAGTCAAAACCAGTTGGTCCAATATAAAAGGTACCTAAAAGCTAAAACAACTTCACAGGCAAAACAGCAGCCGATACCCGGCCAGCTCACTGGGACAATGAGAGAGCCAGGTCTCAAATCTTGTGCCACAAGGTGAAGGCCAACAGAAAACAGGCTAGATACAAGACATAACATGAGTTCTTTGAAAAATTGTTACATCTCAGCAAGGCTTGATGTTTGACTGAACCAACCACAGTGAACCAGAACCAGAGTTCCCACAAGGCAAAGAGGCAGACAGGCAGACACACAGGCAGGAGGAACTATGTAAGAACCAGTCAAACTGTTAATTCCAAGTGAATGCACAATTACTTGGAACCAGCTTGAAATTCTTTGATTCTCAACCTACCTCCACACAAACCAAGTAGCAACCAACAAGCAGGCAAGACAAGAAGGGGAGCCATGTGGTCACAGGTGCTTTATATCTGGTTCAGCTAATTAAGGAGGAGGAGCTGACCTACTTCCAGAAGGCTGCATTCAAGTGCAGCAAAAGGGAAAACCAAACCTGGAGCCTCTGCTCCCACTACACTTGAATTTAATATAAACTTCCCCATAATGACAAACAAAACGTTTTAGGGTATTAACACTGCACAGTGTTCTAAGCATTGCAAGTGGCTGCATTAACTGCTCAAAATGCTGAGGAAATACATATCAAACCAGGATGGCAGGCCAGGGAACTATTTTTAATGGCTAACTTCATTTTTCTGTCTTCACTGTACTTTAAAAAGGAGCTTTGGTTTGACTTAAAACAGCATGCAAAAGAGGTTTTGGGCGATAAAGGTTGAAAAATTTGAAGACTCTAAGTCAGTGCCATCACTACCGACTGAGTTAAACTTCCACACTAACTAGAAAATGCAGAAACTGCGCGCTGAGAGTAGATAGCATTAAAAGATTGACAAGGTTGAACAGGAATTGAACAGAAGGTCGAACAGACAAAAACCCAACACAAGTCTCCCAACAGAAGTACAGTCTCAACGTTGTCCACCCACTCTTTTTAGTACTTCTAGTTTTAAATTATATTCTCCAATAAGAACAATTATCTTTTAACCCATCTAAAACCACCGGATCACGGGTGACATCGCTGCGCATGTGTATTTCAATTTATGGTGCTTAAAGGGTTTTAAGTCATCTCTATGTTCTGTTAATCTGTGCCTAGAAAAAAGAATAGAATATAATAGAACAGAAAATACTTTATTCATCCCCGAGGGTAAATTCAGGGGTCACAGCAGCAATCAAGAAAACAAAAGTAAGAAAGTGTATAGAAAGTGCAAAAAGGTCCACAAGAAAATAGGTGACGACAGCCCATCCACCACTCTCCAGCCCAGCCGGTCTCCACCTCTACAGGGTCCAGGACTGAGCCTCCCTAGCAGTCTGTTCAGTCTCGGTCTCCTGGATCCTGTCTGCTCACAGCAGGCGAAGATCCTCCAATGAGGCGCCTGCGACCGATGTCAGCTCCGTCAGCCACGTCCGTGAACAGCACGATGCCACTCTGCCCTCTGGCAGCCCCTCTGCCGCTGGGCTAGCACGGCTAGCTCGTCCATCCCACCGGAGATAGATCCCACATTCCAACAACAATGGATGGAAGGACCGGTCCACGTCGTCACCTCCCAGCTCACACCCGAGGACCAGCACCTCCTCCTCACCTCCTCCTCACATGTAGGATCTCCAGACAAACACAGGAGAAAAGTAGTAAAAATATTGTTGAAGGCACAAAAAGTTTGGTGTCCATGACCAACAAATGAGCCATAAAAAGTAATGATCAACTCCAAATAGAAAGATGACGAAAAGAGATGAAAAAAATGACAAGAAACGGACAAAGAAGAGAGAGCTGCTGCAACAGGCAGCTACTTGGGCAGCGCCTAGCAACAAAAAATCAACACTCTGACTGAAGACTGACCCTCTTCTTTCAACTCCTCCACTTTTTCATTCACTGAAAGACAATTCTAGCACATTTTACAGGGACTCTCTAAGTTACTCAAAGTTGCTCTGAGTCATGTGCTGCATGACTCTGATTGGTTAAAGGTCTGTCCAGTTTCTTCCATTACTTCCTCCTGCAGCCATTTCCAATCCCCTCTGGAAAAGGGGACTAAAATCAACAGATCCAGAACAGTTCACCAAGGTCAAAGGGTCTGGAGTCCCCAGGCTAGTACAGGACTTCATGGCACCAAGATCAGACACCTTGTCTTTGTTAGAACTGGAGGGAAAGACTCACACTTTTCTCCTTTCTCCAACATCAGGGAGACAGAAACGGCTTCTTTCAGGTTTCCCTAAAGACTATGTATTAACATTTACTCGTTACCACATGAAGACAGAGTCAGAGTGGCTCCTCATGAACGTAACCATAGAAACTACAAGGGCCCATACTGATAGCATCCCGCCAAGCATGCTGGTTTACACACATTGACTCATTTTCGTAGACCTCATTGATCCATCTCTTCCAAACAGGCCAGACTCCATTCAGGGCTTGACATTAACACCCGCCAACCCGCCCACTAGCCACTTTGGCGGGCTGAAGTATTTAGTTGTAGTTTTCTGAAATGGCATCTGAAATACCAAACCAATTGCAATATGAAATTCCAACACTACAACTCCCATAAGCACTGCCTGCACACAGTGTTTGCTCATTGGTCCATTTGCGAAGTCTTCTGCTGACAGGCGCCCAGACACACTTGTGTCCAGCCTCCATCTTGGAACATGTGACAGCTCCCAGTGTTTAGTGCCTGATAACATGATTTAAAAGTTCACTTGTGTCTTTTTCGCTCTCTATTGTGAACAGATTCCGGGATCTAAGTCACAAACTAGCTCCAAAACAGATTTCGGGATATAAGTCACAAACTAGCTCCAAAACTCCTATAACTTTTTAAAAGTGAGGACATTCATTGGATGGAGCTCATTTAAACTCACACTGCACCGATCTCACCAGCAACACTCACCTAGAGCAAGGGAGGGGAGGAGGAGAGGAGCGTACTTGGAGAAGAGAAACTGGTCACAGATATGAGGAGCTGAAAGAACAATATTGAAACCTCCTGGTGAACAAACATTTATCAAATTTATATGTAAAAAGTTTGCTCTGAAGATACTGTAAATAAACAAAATCATTCTAATTGCAAGAAACTTATGGTCCAGTGTGACTTATATCTGTTGTTTTCCTCTTCAGGATGCATTTTTTGACTGAAACAACTTCAAAAAAGTGAGCATTAAAAAAAGACGTGAGTCACTATCAGTCCTGCCACAAAGTCAGTAAAGTGTTTTATAAAATCCTTATTGTACTGAGGTAGATGATAAACCTCGGCGCACAAGATTGACAGATTTGAATCGAGTATAAATGTCTGTAGTTCAAAGCTTGAAAAAGAGATTGACGGAGAAATCCGACATAGGAAGGATGACTTAAAAACAGATGCTATCCCACCACCTCTGCCTGAGGTTCGGGGTGAATTAACATAATAACAGTTTGGAGGAAGCAGCTCGGAGAACTTGAAAGACTCACCGGCTTGATTCCACGTCTCTGTCAGGAACATAAAATCCAATCCGCAGCTACTCATGGTTTGTTTTGTACAATCAAAATTAAGTATGGAAAATGAATCCTGTTTCCGCTTCGCTACAAAATAAACCTAACAGAACAGTCATAGTACATACTACATTCAAGTGAAGTATGCAGTATGCAGTACCTACTACATACTACTTTCATACACAGTATGTAGTAGGTGAATTCAAAAACAGCCTGCGTTTTCCTCGTGACATCACACATATGTCTTTGCTCCAGTGGTTTCCATAGTGATGATAAATCTCCATTCATTTAAATGGGAGCGAAATAAAGGAATCTATTCATTTCCATTGGTCTGAAACTGCAAAAGAATTTAATATAGCCAAAAATATTGTGATATAGACCTGAAAAGTCATTTCTGCATAGTCCTTTTTAATGGGAAATGGGTAATCAACAAGTGTTATTTACACATAAACATCTACTTTATTGACTTCAGATGTTATTTCTGTGAACTTTAACTGTATATTACTCAACTCATCATGAGGAGAGATTCCATTCTAACCTTTTAGAGACTCTGTAACAATACTGAAAAAATATGCCCCCAAAACGGCAAAACTCCCCCAAAATACCTTAAACAAAACACCAAAAGTGGCAGCCATCTTGAATTTGAAGGTTCAAATAAGGTCAAATCATTATCCAAACCTTAAATATGTATTTCTAAACAAAAATAAGGTCTGAAAACATGTATTGTTCATCATTGTAGGTCGAGCTTTCAAAAAGATCATTTCCATGACAGCCATTTTGGATTTTGGCCTCTAAAAAATTTTCCCCACCATTTTAAAAAATACACCCCAGCTAAATTGGTTTTTTAGCCCTACTAGATGACAAATCCATTGAGAAACCGACCTTCGCTCACCGCAGTCACGTTTCGCTCCAAAATGACCCAACTAAATAGTGATCTGTATTTACATGGTGACAGATGTCACACAAATGGGAATCTACTTTTACAGGACTTCAGGTTCCATTTTTCCTGAATCCTGCAGATCTGCAGCTCCACAAATCACACTCTTGGAGCCCAGTTGGTTTGGACCCTGACTCCAGAACCTGAATGAGAATCCACACCCATCGGACCAGAAAACCTCGGGATCTCTGTATGAACCAATCCATGTCCAGGCCCCACTTGGTTTCAAGCCCTGGATCTTCCGGTTCTCTGCGTGGTACACACTTTAAATATCAACAAAGGAAAGTTTTCTCACCTGAAAGACACAACAGACACAGAAAGATCCTCTCCATCAAGGTGCTGCTCTGTGGACTGTGCAGGACCACAAAGAAACCCAGGGGTTATGAAGATCCCACTTTAGGTAAAAACATGTAAATTCACCAGCTCCTCATTTCCCTTGTCTTCATGACCCATCCTCAGTCTCCTTAATCCTCTCTGTGCTCTAGTTCCTCTGATGAGTCCTAGAAATGTTAAAGAAGGCTCACCAAGGCAAAACACGTGGCCCATGATCCCAGAGCGAAAAACAAACCCAGCCCTATTGAACAAGAAATAAAGGGTAGTCCACTCAAATATCCTCAAAGTAGAGAAGCAGCTGGCTCTGTGGCTTAGTTTGCCTTTTATTGACGGCTGTGTTGATTACACCAACACAGGATCTCAAAGAGACTTATAAAACAGTTATGTTAATTTATAATTTGAGTTCAGGTTAAAATGTTTTTAGATCATTTATACAGTGAATTACTGTTTCTGTTATCTGTTACTATGGGGGTGAAATCTGGTTAAAAGTTTTCTGGTATGTGTCCAGCCTTTGCTTGATTCTCAGTCTGTTCCAAAATGAACACCACATGTTGAAATACAATAACTTTTCTGTTGCAGGAGCACCCAGAATCTTTAATTCAACTTCATGTGTATGATGTACAAAACATTATGGAGTTTTTTTTCATTACTTAACTTCTGCACCAAAAAAAAAACAAACAACAACAAAAAAAAAAATCATCAGATAAACACGGGATTGACTCTCCTTTCAAACACAGGAGACAGTAAAATTTATGCAGGAACCAACAGACATTAGTCATCCAGATGAATAGTTAAACGCAGGGTGCTGCCTGAAAAACAAGACGACAGAAGCTCATGTAGAGGACTGACAGCTGAGCCTGGAGAGTTAGTGTCTTCCTGTGGTGTGTACTCCTATAAAAAACCTGAAATTCTGAAGAAATCTTTATTCTTTAATGATCCGTCAACTTTCCTGCTGATGACAACTATATTAAAGTTTCAGTCATACCTACTGGTCAAAAGCAGTACTACAGTGCACTCTGTGGTTGAAACGATGGATGTGTGCTTGGCTTTGGGGCCAGGTCTCATGGACAATTCAACCTTCAAGCCGTAATGTAACATCTCAGTGTACAGCGGGGTCTCACATCCACTGTGTCCCCTCCTCACTCACTCATGGTTATAAAACACTGTCACAACAAAAGTGACTTTGCTGTAAAATAACAGTAACATACTGTCTGCAGTGTTACCAGTGTTTTACTTTTTTTTTATACATTCATACACTATGTTCCCATATACAGTATAATACTCTAAAAAATAAATTACAGTGCATGCCTTGTAAAATAACAGGAACCCACTGAGTAAAGAGGCAGTCAAAGGACGTCCTTTCAGTCATTTTTAAACGTCTAACTTTGGTCTCCAGACTGTTCCTCCAGACATGGTCTTAGTCTGACATCTACTGGATGTCCATTTATGACGTCTACAGGACCTTCCTATAAGAGTGACCCAAAAAAAAGAAAGAAAAGAAAAAAGATCTGTTCATGTTAATTCAGTCAGGAACTCTTTGTCTGTGTGGAGCACCATGACTTCCTCATTGGCTGTGCCGTATTCTTGAAGACACTGGACCACAGCCATAGACACAGTAGAACGGTTGTTCTCCTGTAGGAAAACAGTGTCAGCAAGGTGGGCCAGGATCCTCCCAGATTCATCCTTCTCCAGGAGGTAATGAAGATGTTCACATCCTCCCTCAACATCTGGAGTCTCCCACGAGCTTCTTTTTCTTTGAAGTAGACTGATCCTAGGTATTTCTCCTGAAGCTGGTGGAAACCAGGAATGGCTCCTCCTCCTCCTCCTCTTCCTCCTTCATGACACAACCAACTTGATATTTTGAATAAAGCTTTTACAGCATGTTTCAACAATAAATCAAAACTTCATGATGAAACTACTTTCTGAAGCAGAACACTAGGGAATTACAGCACAGTCCCAAAGTTCCAGAGTCTTTCAGTTCTCCCTGCTTACACCCTTTGCCAAATGTAGACCTAAGTACACATTAAGACTTGAAGGAAAAGTCAGAACCATTTTTTAGTATTCGTTCTTGAGAAATACCCGGCGACATGTGAACAAGGCCTTAATCAAACCAACAACCTCCCAAACACAAGTCTATTCTCAATATCTGCTTCCTTTCTTTCGATTGGATCTCTGCGGTCACGTGAGTCTGTGGTATCATTTCCGGTTTTTCCTTTACTCTGTGTACAGCATGGTCGTGTCGTTCGCTCTCAATCTATCTGTTGTTTTACCTGTTACGGACTTTCACTCTTTTCAATCTTGCCATCTTATCGATCTATAGTAGTTTACACCAAGCACTCCGCCTTTTTTCCCACAAGGGTGTATACTTTTTCGGTGTTTCTGACGACTGGTTTTCCTGTTAGCCTTTTAGCTCCCCAGCACTAGCGATGTCTCTCCACTCCAGCTCCAGCTCTCACTCTGACTCTCCTTCTGCGGCTCGTTTCTGCCCGATGTGTCAGATGTTTAGTTATTCCTCTTTCTCCTTTACGGATAATGATATTTGTATTAAATGTAGCTTATTTGTAGCTCTGGAGGCGAGGGTTTCTGAGCTGGAGACGCGGCCCCGCACCGAAGCTAGGCCACATTTAGCTAATGCTAGCCAGCCCCCTGTAGCCGGTGCGGGCCGTCTTAGCTTAGCCTCCCCCCCGGCAGATCCCGAGCAGCCGGGATGTAGTGGCTGGGTGACCGTGAGAGGGAAACATAGCCGCAAGCATAAAAATCGCACGCCGGACAGCCGTAACGTTCACATTTCCAATAAATATGCCCCTCTTAGCAACACACCTGCTAGGAAACTCAACACTCTGGTGATTGGTGACTCGGTAGTACGGAATGTGAAATTAGCGACGCCAGACACCATAGTTCAGTGCCTCCCGGGAGCCAGAGCGGGCGACATTGAAGGCAACTTAAAACTGCTGGCAAAGGATAAACGTAGATTTCGTAAGATAGTTATACATGTCGGCGTTAATGACTCCCGACGTCGCCAGTCGGAAGTCACAAAGATTAATGTGGAGTCGGTGTGTGCTTTGGCCAAAACTATGTCGGACTCGGTAATTTTCTCTGGCCCCCTGCCAAATAGGGCAAATGATGAGATGTTTAGCCGCATCTCCTCATTCAACCGCTGGCTGTCGAACTGGTGTCCAGATAATGGCGTGGGTTTTATAGACAACTGGCGATCCTTCTGGGGCAAGCCTGGTCTAATTAGCCGAGATGGCGTTCATCCCACTCTGGATGGCGCAGCTCGTTTAACTAGAAATCTGGCTGATTTTATTAGTTTACCCATCTGACAACTCAGAGTGGAGACCAGGCAGCAGAGCAGCAGTCCTACACGCTCCTCTGCGTTTCCCTTAGTGCAGTTTCCCAGCCACTCCTGTTGTAACATAGAGACTGTGTCGTTTCCCCGACCGAGACCCTTTTTCTATAACAATAAAAATAACAATAACAACAATAATTATTATAATAACAACAACTACTACTTTAATAATAATAATAATAATAATAATAATAATAATAATAATAATAATAATAATAATAAAGGAGTGAATTATGATAATCTTATAAAAATTAAAACTTCCGGTGCGGATGAACCACATGACGTTAAAGTCAAATGTGGTTTGTTAAATATTAGATCTTTATCATCTAAAGCTGTGCTAGTTAATGAACTTATATCAGATTATCACATTGATTTACTTGCTCTGACTGAAACCTGGCTGTGTGAGGGTGAATATGTTAGTTTAAACGAGTCCACTCCTCCCAGTCACCTTAATACTCATAACCCTCGAGACACAGGCCGTGGGGGGGGAGTGGCAGCTATCTTTAACTCTAGCTTTAATATTAGCACTAGACCTAAACTAGGCTTTAGCTCTTTTGAAAGTCTTTTTCTCAGTTTCTTGCATCCAGCTGTAAAAACCGCGCAACCGTTTTTGTTTGTTATCGTCTACCGGCCTCCTGGCGCGTACTCTCAATTTCTCTCCGACTTTTCAGAGTTTCTTTCTAATATCGTTCTTCTGTCGGATAAAATTATCATTGTCGGTGACTTTAATATTCAGGTGGACGTCGCTGACAATAGTCTTTGTATTGCCTTCATGTCTTTACTGGATTCTTTTGGTTTCACACAGTCTGTGAACCATCCTACTCATCGCTTTAACCACACCTTGGATCTTGTTCTTGCTTATGGCGTGGAACCTGTCAACTTGGCTGTCTTGCCGCAGAATCCTCTTCTGTCGGATCATTTCTTCATTACTTTTGAATTCTTGCTGTCGGATTTCTCACCTGCGAACAAAATCATCCTGTCCAGGAACTTGTCTGACAGAGCTGTAGACATTTTCAAGGAAGCTATTCCTGCTGCCTTGAATTCTTGCTCTACTTTTGCAGAGAGCTCTTGTGCTTCCTCTCAGCTTGATCAACTTGTTGCGGATACCACGGGTTCTCTTCAAGCCGTCCTCGATTCAATTGCTCCGCTCAGACAGAGGACTCTCAGACGACATCGTTCCGCTCCGTGGTACAACGCTCAAACTCGTGAGCTCAAACAACAATCGAGGAAATTAAGAAAGAATATGGCGTTCGACTAAAACAACCGAATCCTGCTTGCGTTGGAAAAATAGTCTAAATGAATATAGAAAGGCTTTGCGACTTGCGCGTGCAACTTACTACTCGACTCTTTTAGAAGAGAATAAAAACAATCCTAGATTCCTTTTCAGCACTGTAGCCAGGCTGACAAACAGTCATAGCTCTACTGAACCATGCGTTCCTCTATCGCTTAGCAGTGAGGGCTTTATGAGCTTTTTTAACAATAAGATATTAAAAATTAGAGATAAAATTAGTAGCGTGTTACATGCAACCGTGATAGAACCTTCGATCGATGGCGAATTTGCGGAAACGTCGCTTAGAGCTAATATACTCCTGGACTGCTTCTCGCCTGTGGACCTGTCAGAGCTGGATTCAACTGTCACTTCAGCCAAACCATCAACTTGTCTTCTGGATCCCATCCCAGCTTGGCTGTTAAAGGAAGTCTTTCCCTTGGTCGGATCTTCTTTACTAAGGATGATTAATGCGTCTTTACTGTCGGGCTACGTGCCCCAACTTTTTAAAGTTGCTGTTATTAAGCCTCTTCTTAAAAAGCCTACACTTGATTCAGGCTCTTTTGTCAACTACAGACCGATATCTAACCTCTCTTTCGTTTCTAAGATCTTGGAGAAAGTTGTTGCGAGTCAGCTCTGTGATTTTCTTCATAGCAACAGTCTTTTTGAGGTCTTTCAGTCTGGGTTCAGAGCTCACCACAGCACTGAGACTGCGCTGCTGAAAGTAACCAACGATCTACTTTTGGCTTCGGACAGTGGTCTTCTTTCTGTGCTTGTCTTGCTTGATCTTAGTGCCGCTTTCGACACTATTGATCATTGCATTCTTCTGAGGAGATTAGAGAGTCTTCTTGGTATCTCAGGAACCGCTTTAGCCTGGCTTCGATCGTATCTTTCGGATCGACATCAGTTTGTTCATGTGAACAACGTCTCTTCTTCTCACACCAGGGTGCAATATGGAGTTCCTCAAGGTTCAGTGCTCGGACCGATTCTTTTCATCTTGTATATGCTTCCTCTCGGCACTATATTGAGGAAACACTCCATAAACTTTCACTGCTATGCAGATGACACTCAGCTTTACTTGTCAATGAAGCCTGAAGAAACCAACCGCTTATCTAAACTTGAAGCATGCCTCAAAGACGTAAGGTCCTGGATGAGCAGAAACTTCTTACTGCTGAACTCAGAGAAGACTGAAGTCATTGTTCTTGGACCTAAACATCTCAGAGAAGCTTTCTTGAACAACATCGCCGCCTCTGACGACATCAGCTTGGCTTCCAGCACCACTGTCAGGAACCTGGGAGTTCTTTTGGATCAGGACCTGTCCTTTAACTCTCACATCCAACAGGTCTCAAGGACGGCATTTTTTCATCTTCGCAATATCAAGAGAATTAGACACATCTTGTCTCGGAGCGACGCTGAGAAACTGGTCCATGCTTTCGTTTCTTCTAGGCTGGACTACTGTAACTCTCTTTCATCCAGCTGTCCTAATAAGTCTATTAGGACTCTTCAGCTGGTTCAGAATGCTGCCGCTCGGGTACTGACTTGGACTGGGAGGAGAGAGCACATCTCTCCAGTGTTAGCGTCTCTACACTGGTTACCTATAAAATCTAGGATAGAGTTTAAAATTCTTCTTTTGACTTACAAAGCGCTTAATGGCATCGGGCCATCGTATCTTAAAGACTTAATTGTTCCGTATAATCCGTCTAGGTCTTTGCGTTCTCAACATGCTGGTCTGCTCGTTGTACCTAGGGTCTCTAAAAGTAGTATGGGAGGTCGAGCCTTTAGTTATCAGGCTCCTCTTCTTTGGAATAACTTACCGGTTGAGGTCCGGGGAGCAGACACGGTCTCAACCTTTAAGAGTAGACTTAAAACTTTCCTTTTTGATAAAGCTTACAGTTAGAGCTGGATCAGATCTGAACCAGCTCTTAGTTATGCTGCTATAGGTTTAGACTGCTGGGGGGAACTGACACACAGGGCTCCTGTTTCCCTCTTTTTCTGTCAGTCTAACTTCTAGTCTTACTGTCCTGTTATAGTTACTGACCATACACCTCTCTGGGAGGGTCTGAGTTTGTCTTGTAGGTTCCTGGGGATCGGTGAAGAAGACGGCCTGCTGCTGTGCTCCTGTCCGACACCAGCTACTACAGCTTTGGATTTGGCCTGCTGGTTTCACCTTAACTGTCGCCACAGCGCCAAACTTCAGACTGTGTCTGTTTCTCTCTCTCTCCCTTTCTGTGTGTGTGTGTGTGTGTGTATGTGTGTCTGTGTGTGTGTCTGTGTGCGTGTGTGTGTATCCCTACCCCCCCCCCCCCCCTCCTTTCCCCCCCCCCCCCCTCTCTCTCTCCCACTCTCTCTCCTCTATCTGTCTCTCTCTAACCCCAACACAGTCGAGACAGATGTCTGTCTAACATGAGTCTGGTTCTGTCCGATAACCCCTGCTTTACCTCTCTAAGACACACTTCTACAAAATGACCACTAGATGGCAGTAAACACTCAGGAGTAATGAGCAGAAGGTGGCGGGGGGCCTGTTGTGTGAACAATAGATCATAACAACATTTTCAAGGACACCTCAACCCTTAACTACAATAATACAAACAGTCAGCCTGGTCCTTCATCTCTTTTTAATCAATAAATGTGTCAAAAATGTATTTTGTGTGAATTATTTTGCCCCTTTTTTCAGGATAAATTCAAATCTCTCAGGAATTAATCTTTTTTATTTTTTAGATGCTTTAATTGTGTGGACCAACAAAATTAATAATTGAATTTGAATTTATTTGATGGGGAAGATGCAGTTTAACTACAAAGCATCAATCTGATGTGCTGCAGAGAGAGTTTATAGCGAGTGCTAATTTCCAACCCTTGTTCCTAGCAGGGCCTTTAAAAACTAGTTCATAAAATGTACATTTACCAGTGATAAAAGGGCAAGAAAAATTACAGGATAACAGTAACAGGCAGGCAAGACACCTGCACTCAAGCTTTGTGTCAGGTTAACCTCTTGTAGTGGCACTAAAAAAATACACCAAAGGCTAAAGATCAAAGATCGAGTAAAGTTTGCTTTATCGTCCAGACCCAAGAAGACAACTGAACACTCCAACATCAGGCTAAATAATTCATAAATAATCTGATAATGAGGCATTTTACTAGTGAAGTGATCTGTGTGCACACAGAGTGAACAGAGAGCAGGTTTTTTTTCATGTGAACGTGTTAAACAGGTTAAAAACACAGACAAAGCTCTGTTACTGTTTTTGTTTGATCAGAGTTATTACAGCACACATGTACAGACACACAAACAGCTGTTAGAGCTGACTGAAAAGATGATCCAGAGGTGACCAGCTGTCATCAGTGAAACATGTGGCTTCATGTGACACTGCAGAGGAGAGGACGTTTCATTGCTCTAAAAACAAATCTCCTCAATTCCTTTCTCCTCTCTTCATTTCCTCATTTCCTCTCTCCTCTTTTTATTTCTTTGCGTGTCTCCCATACATCTCTGGTAGGAGGGACTAAGACACAAGTGAACGACTCCAGTGGAGGAAGGAAAGATGAAACTTTGGAGCTTTGAGATGCAACCTATGAAACAATGAGGGCAACATGAAAAAGTAGAAAGCTGCAGTGATCTGTCTGAGTCTTGTTCCCTGTGAGAAGAAAACAGCAGCAAACTCCAGATGAAAGCAGAAAATTGTATTTGTTCAGTGTTTGCTGCTGAACACTCTTTATTTTAAAGTCACATATTTACAGAGATCTGCTGACTCGGTATCAGACTCCAATTTATTTCTAACACAAATAAACAACAGAAGGGACGGAAAGTCAAAGAAGAGTGTTTTATGGGATGAATCCTCATGATTGAATGCCATGTGCACTTAGTAAGAGCCCTCAAACTTTCCTTTACCATAACTTTACCTTCAGTCTGACTCAGAAATCTCCTTGAATCTGTCTTGAAGGATCTTAGCTGTTTTAAAATAAAACATAAAACACGGGGATGGTATGATAATAACCACGGGGAATTAGACAATAAAGGACTAACTGACATAAATAAAGAAATAAAGTTGTAAAATTCTACTAAAAAACCCTATTTGAAAGCCATATATTTGCTTGTTATCATCAAGATATGTACTGATGTTTTCATTTTAATGTAAAAAAGATGAAACTAAAGTGGGATTACAATGACACATTTATATAACCATATACATAAACTTTAAATAAAACATGTATAAAAAAAAATGAAAACATATAGTTAGCCTTACTTATGACAATACTGCAACTGATAGTGAGCCTGATTTTCCTAGGCAACATTCTGGTATCGACTTCTTCTTCTTCTTTTTTTTGTATAACAACAAAATAACAAAGGCATGTCCATCACCAGAGCTGTCGTCAGATTTGAAACACTGATCTGAGTGATTGTACTTAAAGCCAGAAAAGAAAGCAGGCTCTGTTATTTCAATGATTGTCTCTGAATTTCAATAAAATACATTTACAAAGTAAATTTTGGTGATCAGTCTTTTTCTGAAGATTGGTCCTGAAAAGAGGGGGTTGTCTTATAATCATGGTCATCCTATATTCAGGTCCATACAGTAGTTTCTTTTTACTTTCTCTTATTAATTTAGTACAATTCACCAACTGGGTTTGCTTGTTTGCTTTTCTTTTGTGATTCAACTTTTTTTTTTTTCCTTTAAGAAATTGACTCTACTAGTTTGGGAGGCTAGACACCCCGTGTGAGGGCCCTCCACCTTTTGCATGTTGGTTTGACTGACTCACAATAAGCTGCACCAGATAATAGTGAGGATTGTGGTGTGTGTGTGTGTGTGTGTGTGTGTGTGTGTGTGTGTGTGTGTGTGTGTGTGTGTGTGTGTGTGTGTGTGTGTGTGTGTGTGTGTGTGTGTGTGTTGTCCCTGCACTTTCCTCTGTGTAGTCTGCCTCAACTTGCTTTGAGTTGATTTTGTTTGTTTGGATTTCTTTTAGTTTAGTTGGTTAGTTAGTTTATGTTGGGGAGAGTCACAGTAGTTTTACATTTTTTTATTGAATTTGTTGTAGGCCTACATTAAGTATTGTAAAACTGTGTTCAACTGTGAAAATCTTAAATATTACTCCGCCCTGCCACACGTGTTTTTGCACAGTTCAGATGGTCAGTGTGACTGCGCTCTGAGAGACAGCTGCGAGCCAGAAGTCTGTCTGTGAGTGTTTTGGATAGAGGAGGGTTTCAGCACGTGCTGAAACATTTCACTCTGTGTGAACTGAACCTAGAGAATATATGAGCTGGCTTTTATGAAGTGAAGCACTGGAATGAGGGAACTTTTCCATAATGAGCTCATTTATTGACATGTTCCTGTAGTTCCACAGCACTACATGGATTTGACCTTTAACATAGACTGGTTCACATTAGTCTACTTCAAGATGTGTTTGTGGCCTTTTTCTGGACATGAGGACCACACATTAAGAAACCACACTTTAAGGGGTTGTTTACACAACAACGGTTTTAGGGTGAAACGCAAAAGTTTTGTTGCGCTTCGGCCCCGCGTTTACAAGGAAACAGCATTTCAGGCGACCTAAAATGCAAACTTTGAAAACGGCCTCTGGAGTGGAATTTTCCGAAATGCTGCCAACACCGTTGCAGTGTAAACAGTAAGCCAGAATTTTCAGTGGAGCAGATACAACAGGACAACAGTACCGTTGTTACGATCTGTGCGAAACTCTGTTGAGCTTGTGCTGCTCAGTCTGGTGAATCTTCTGACTGTCTTTTAACATAATGTGCATCTGTTGCTTCACTTCAGCAAGTGAACGAGAGCTAAGCCAAGCAGATTGACCCCGTGCCTGAACTAACGCTTTGCTCGATATAGATAGATAGATAGATAGATAGATAGATAGATAGATAGATAGATAGATAGATAGATAGATAGATGGATAGATAGATACATACATACATACATACATACATACATACATACATACATACATACATACATAGGATATGGAGATATTGATATAGATATAGATATAGATATAGATATAGATATGTGCATATCAGTGTTTATGAGGTGTTGTTATCATTAGTTGATGACTAACTGTTCATGCTTGGCTTTGATTTTCTTTCTCAAAGCAACATTTTCATGCTCCCTTCATCCTCTTTAACAGCTTCTATGGCCTGTAGGCCACAGATGGCAGCTTGCTGTGCATGCTGTACAATGAGAGACTGTGAAATGTCTCACCAATCCAATCCAGGCTTCAATTCAGGCTTGTTCATTCTCTGGATCACTTTCTTCTTCTGCTTCTTTCTAAGATAAAGATGTTGGTTTGTTTTCTACCTTTATTTATCCTCCATTTCTCCACTTCCTTTAATCTCTTTAAATCACATTTCAAATGTCTCTGAATAAATTCTTCCTCACAAATAAACCTGTCAGTGACAACACTTGTTGGAAAGTGACCCTGTTCTTCTACTTCCTTCTGCTTCATTTTTTAGTTAGTTCAATCAGAGGAAAAGGGTTTAACATGGTTCTAGTTCAGAAGATTAAAGTGTCTGCTGAAGCCTGCATTATGACACTAGGTTTACATTTACAACATGAAACAGGAAAGAAAGAAATACAGTTTAAGAAGCAGAAAGCCTACTGACCACACATGGAGAATCAAATCAAATAGAAACACCACTGGCTCACAACATACAATAACTTCCATCCATGCACCCTAGCAGGATATGAGCTAAATTTCTTGTCTGTGAATTCTGTGATTTAACATTCTTAGCTTGACACTTCAGTTTATCTGGACATAGTTTTCATTTGATAGCTAAAGAAAAAGTATTGTCCAAGTTAGCTGTGTTTGTTGTTAGCCTGCTAGCTCAGTGAACATGTTGAGCACAGGTGGTCATTGCAAACTCTCTTCACTGTCACTGCTCTGTAGTGAATGAAAGTTGGTCAGCTCTCTGGGGCCCCCTTCGAGCTCGGGGCCCCAAACACTTGCCTGTCATGCTTTTTGGCATGTAGCACCACAGCATCTGTCGGTCCAAGACCAGTTCTGGACATCTACACAACGTTCAAGTTAGGTTAGCTGTTTGGACATCTAACTATGACCCCACTTGGACGACAATGTGCAGTTCAACTTTGGAACGTCAGCTTTTTGGACGTCAAGTGGACGTCTGAGCAGGAGAGAGTGAGTAAGTGAGTGAATGAGTGAGTGAGTCCACTGAGCAAACAGACGTTCAAAGGACGTCCTTTGATGGTCCCTTTGCTCAGTGGGAAGGCTCTGTGAGGACCATCTGTTTGGGGGGATTAAAGTGACACCTGAGAGGCAGGGTACACCCTGGACTGGTCGCCAGCCAATCGCAGGGCTGACGCAGAGACAGACAACCATTCACTCACTCACTCACAATTACGGACAATGTAGAGTGACCAATTAACCTGGTGAGCATGTTTTCGGACTGTGGGAGGAAGCCAGAGTACCCAGAGAGAACCCACGCATGCACAGGGAGAACATGCAGACTCCACACAGAAAGGCCCACCGGCCAGGCTGGGAACGAACCGGTGACTTTCTTCTGCACAGCCCCTGATTTAGAAATTTAGAAAGAAGCAGTTATTAACTTCTGAATAACCAACAGGCAAATGGAAAAGAGTAAGACTGTTTGAGGATCAGGTCTAGAGTCCTCCCAGGGTCTTTAAGGAAGCAGGACTGATCCTCAAAATCAAGCCTTTAACTCTGACTTGTTGAACATCTGGACTCTATGACTCTCTGTACTGTTGGTTTCACTCTTTAGATGTTCTAGCGGTCTTCATGGAGCCAAACTGAAAACACAGATACCAGGAACACACTGGCAGCTAGGAGATAAACAATGAAGTAAATCCGGTTCAGTGTTTTGGTCTTTGTGGTCCAGTAGCCGGGCTCCTTTTCTTCCTTCCTGCTGCTGAGAAGCAGAACCACTGTCTTCAAAACCTCCCTCAGCTCATTGTTCAGACTCTGAAAGTCCTGGATCTCCTGGGTCAGCTGGCTGCTGCTGCCCTGAAAAAACAAACCATGGTGTATTAGAGCAGTTAGAGGAAGAAGACGATGGAAAAGAGGAGTCATTGAGATGAAAGTCAACAGTGGACCTAACACTCTGTCTGAGAAGCTGCTGATGGGGGGAGGTGTTGAATGAAGGAAGAAAGTGTCAAATCGCTGCAGCCTGCAGGAAGGCGGGGCTAGACGTCCAGCCCCGTCCACAAAGGTCCAGGTCCGCCCAACAATTCCAAATATAGAAATCCTCCCCAGGTTACTCCACCTCTTCCCATCGTGCTTTGGTGTCAAGATGGTTCATGTCGGTGAGTGAAATTCTGTTGCTACAATAAATGCAATGAATGAAAAGCTTTGTTCATATCTCATGGCGATTCTGTTGCTGTATATTGCTGTTGTATAGCTTCAGGTTATTTTGGCAGGTTAATGGTCAACATTTAGCTTGTGTGGTAACATTATCCTACGCGATATTAGAGTCAGCGTTGTGAGTGTTAGCTTTAGCATTGTTGTTGTAACCATAGGTTGCAACCCCAATTTAGCGGTGTGTGTGCGTGTGTGTGTGTGCGGGGGTGTATGTCTGTGTTTGTCATTTTCATTGCGTATGTCGAAAGTGACGAACTTGGAAGTTACATTAAATAGTTACGTTATGTAATGTAACAAAAACGTTATCTAATGTGTTAAAGTTGTAGTTAAAACTTATTTGACTGAATGAATGAACCAGAATGTAAAAGAACACTAATGCTAATAGGCCTTGTGTGTCTTGAATCTAATGGTCAGTTGTTTCTTTTTTTGTGTGTGGATATTTCCACAGCATCCCACCCATTTCTGAGTGACTGATGAACATGTTTTTCCTCCAGCAGAGTACCATAGTCCATGTAGTCCTTACCGGACCCAACAAAATCATAAATGTCTTTACCATCTACAGAATCATTTATCTGGAGCAGTCCACCATGGAGGTATGGTCTAAATTTAATGATTTCATTTATTTTACTTTAACATATCACGTAATAACTTTTACTACTACCCCTCCCTTTTCATCTCCCCATTACAAGTACATGTGCATCTAGTGTGAGGCTGTCAATGGCTCTAATGTAATAAATATTTTGTCTTTCAGAATACCCCATCTGCAAATGCAGCCTCCAATGCAGACCTGTTGCACATAGAAAAAATGAAGTTGGGCTTCAAATAAGAACTGTTAGTTAATTAATCTTTTATTTGCCCACAGGCTGTGCAGGAAGGGGGAAGAAAGGGGAGCTGCAGGGAATCTACTCTGAATGTATGCACCCTGGCTTTTGTTCCAAGTTCTGCCAAATTTGTGCTGGTGTTCCTGAGTGAAGACTCTTTTATTGGTCAGTGACTATTTTTATTTTATTTTTTAGAAATGTTCCCTTTTTTTTACTTTGAAAACAAAATGACTTCAAGTTATCAGTTATATTAAACATATACTCAACGAATACTTATCCTTCCTCTAGTTCTTCCAGACTGAGTAAATATGTTCATGACTAAATAATAACTGTAGTTATCATTGAAAAAACATTCTACTTTTGTATCGAAATTTATTGTCATGTTATGCTTTCCTTTTAGGAGTGGACAGCGAAGAAGAAGAAGAATTTCAGTCAAATGTTCATGTTTTGTATTATTTTGTGTGAATAATTGTTGAAACATCTGTAGTAGATGATTTATCAGTCTGTGGAGGCAAGTGTGTTGTTTTATGCTGCAGTCTGTTGGGGAGGCTGCATCATACACGAAGATGCAAGGCTGCTGGGTAAACTACTTATTCTTTCTAAGTCAGCCTTTAGTCAGAAAGTACACTGTTTCAATCGAGTTTCTGAAATCCCGACTGTCCTTGAACAAACCACAATGGCGTAGTGGATGTGGTCGGGGCTGGGCGTGTGAAGTTGGTGACATAGGTGGGGCTGAATGTCTAGTCCCACCTCCCTGCAGGTTGCAGCCGTTAGTACTGCTCAAGACTGCAACCAAAATGGTCGCATCATACGACCTTTTTTTCAGCCTCGCGTTTGTGCGAGTGCATATGTTGTAATGCTTTCTCTATCACAGTCACCGTACAAGACGTGGTTTAGTTTCGCCCTCTTTTTTTACTGGCTCAGTCAGGCTCCTTCACCTCTCCTGTTCTGAAGAAGGAGCACCATCGAGTACACGTGCAGCGCATAAGAGCATCACACACAGACAGACAGAACTTCACAACAACAAGCGTTTCACAATTTAAGAGCCAGCCTTCTCACTATAAGATTCACACTGCTCTAAACTCTCCTTATTGAAGAGGATGCTACATTAGAGCATGCCGGAGCTTATGTTAGATAGAGAGATCAGGGCTAACCCCAGGAAAAATCAGTCTTTTAACCAGAGCAAGAGTTTAACTCAAGACATGTCGGGTCAACACCTGAAACATAAAATGAAAATAAGAAAACAGCTAAGGCTCTGAGAAACTCCTCATCAACAAGTGCTGCACAGTTACCTGTCTCTGTGTCCGAGGTCTCCTGCAGCATCTTTGGATCAAACCAACTAAGAGAGAGGGGTGGGTGGTTTCTGAGTTTTCAATGCAACGCCCAAGAACAGGACTTGATTTGATTTTGAAAAATATCAGAACTCACAGGATCAAACTTAAAGTTGTGGGATTATGAGGAAAAATCACAAGCCAGGGTAACAGCAGGAGAAAATGTTAAAACATGGGAGACTCCCTTCATGTTCAGGAGTGTTGGCAGCCTGTCAGCACTCCTGATTGGTAAAAGTAATGTGTTCATGTATGACACAGATTGACAAAGACAAAAAAAACAACAAAAAAAACATTTTCTCTATCATTTTAGGTTATAAGTACATTTTGTAATTTCATTTAAAAATTTTAGTTATTGTTTTATGTAAAGCCTCAGTTTTTATTCTTTTGTTTGAACAGAACAATGAAACTATAATAACCTTGACATGTGAACACATGCGTGTCTGTTTGTCTCTTTATTTAAGAAGCATTTTTGTTGTCTTCTTTCACAGTTACATAAAAAAATAACCCGTTTTGTCAGCCAGAGCTTGTTGCAGATAAACTTCATATTTATAGTTAAACATTTGGCAAAATAATAGCTAGAGTTCCTACACACAAATAAATAAACAAATCAATCAATCAATCAATCAATTAATGAATAAAGGGTGTAGCCAAATCACATGCTGGTGCAACCAACTGAGAAAGTTGATCAAAGTAGTTCCACAGAAATACAGACCTGATCAAAATCTTAAGACCAGTTGAAAAATAGCTAGAATTTACCTTTTGCACATTTGGATCTTAAAGAGGTTTTAAGTAGAGCTACAATATGCAAAAGCAAGAAGGGAGAGTGTGACAAAAAGCACTTTGAAAATGTAATTTATTGAAAACAAGTAAACTGAAATAGGCTGTTTATCAGCTGATCAAAAGTTTAAGACCATCACTCAAAAAATTACAATAAACTCTCCAAACCAAAACAATTTTTTTTCTTAGTAGGTCTCAGAAATGAGTAGCTCCACCGTTCTTGTTAATCACTTTAAAAATTTGTTAGACATACTTGATGCAAGTGTTTTCAGGAAGCTTTTTGGAACATTGCTCCAAGTGGTGAAGATGGCTTCACAAAGAGCATCAACTGTCTGGAACTGATGGCCATTTTTATAAACTTTCCCTGCCATCCATCCCCAAATGTTCTCTATTGGATTTAAATCAGGGGAACATGCGGGATGGTCCAAAAGAGTGATGTTATTCTCCCTGAAGAAGTCCTTCATCCACCCAGCATTGTGAACTGCAGCGTTGTCCTGTTGAAAAAACAGCTGTTACCACAAAGACCAAGGCCCTCAGTCATTAGGGATGGCCACTGCAACATCTGCACGTAACCAGCTGCCGTTTGACCACCCTGCTCCACCTGAAGCTCCAGTGTTCACTGAATGAAAAGCCTCAGATCATGATGGACCCCCTCCACTGTGCCGGGTAGAAAACATCTGGATCTCCTTGTCATGCCAGTAACATTGAAAGCCATCTGGACCGTCAAGGTTAATTTTTTCTCATCAGAGAATAAAACTTTATTTCACCTTTCAATGTCCCATGTTTGATGCTCCCCGGCAAAGTCTGAAAGGGCAGTTTTGTGGTGTAGGAGACCAAGGTCTTTGGATTTGTTTTTTATTTTTGAAACACTTTTCCCACAGATGCTGTCTGACGGTTATTCCGTTGCAGTCGGCATTAGTAAGGGCCTTATTTTGGGCTGAGGACCGCCCTGTGTCTTGACAGACAGCCAATCGGATCCTCCGGCTCAGCGCAGGGGTGCAATTTTTTGGGGTCTACTACTTGACTTTTTTGGTCCATAATGCTCAGGATCTTTAAAAAAAAATTGGAATGAGAGTCTTACTGTGTCCAACCTCAGCAGCAATGGCACGCTATGAAAGGCCTTGCTTATGCAGCTCGATGATCCAGTCAAGTTCAAGAAGAGACAGCTTCTTAGCTTTAGCCATCAGGAGAGCATGACCATGTGAATGTCTGACAGAAAATAAAACTTTTGAGCACATTTTAGCATCAATAGCCTGTGGTCTTAAACTTCTCATGGGGTGATAAACAATCTTTTACTTTCTTTCTTTCTGTCTTTTTTAATTATAAGTTCCAAATGTTTTTTGTCGCACTCCCTCTTCTTGGTTTTTCATTATTGTTGCTCGATTTAAAACCTCATTCAGGTCTGAACGTGCGAAATGCATATTATAGTGATTTTTCAACTGGTTTTAGGATTTGGATGGACTGGAAACATTCCTCACAGTGTTTGGTCTATATTGACATGATAGCATCACACAGTTGCTGAAGATTTGTTGGCAGTGCATCCATGATGAGAATCTCCTGTTCCACCACATCCCAAAGGTGCTCTATTGGATTGAGATCTGGGGACTGTGGAGTACAGAGAACTCAATGTCATGTTCAATAAACCAGTCTGAGATGATTCCAGCTTTATGACATGGAGCGTTATCCTGCTGGCACTAGGCATCAGAAGACGATGTTGTGCTTTCCACACGAACTGGACGCATGGGAATAAGATGCATGAGAGCCGCGCAAGAGAACACGTGAAGCTTTTATGCTTTTTAACACCCCATGCGGCATCAAGAGTCGAAGAAGTTTGGCTTTGTTTACAACAGCTTTACAAATCTGCCCCTGAGATTTTTCCAGGTTCTTTTAACCAAATCATCTTCTCTGTCGAGAGTGGTCACGATTTCACACCATGAATTATTTCTGATCTTGGACCACTTCTGCCATCTGGCATATTGGAATATTTTTTATCTATAAGTAATGCAGAAATTTTCAGTGTGAAAAAGACCATGCAAGGGGGCGTAGGTGCAAAAAATCACGTCGTTTGTGACATGAAGCCACACGGACCCCGTGGATGCGTCAAGCATAAAGCAGCCTTTACACCACCACCACCTGTCTGAACCGTTGATAAAAGGCAGGATGTATCAATGCTTTCATGTTGCTGATGCCAAATTCTGACCCTATAATCCAAATGTTGCTGCAGAAATCCAGACTCATCAGACCAGGCAACATTTTTCCAATCTTCTATTGTCCATTTAGGTGAACCTGTGCACATTGTAGCCCCAGTTTCCTGTTCTTAACAACAGGAGTGGCACCCACTGTGGTCTTCTGCAGCTGTAGCCAATCTGCCTCAAGGTTGGACGTGTTGTGAGTTCAATGCTGCTCTTCTGCAGATCTCGTTTGTAACCAGTGGTTATTTGAGTTACCGTTGCCTTTCTATCAGCTGAAACCAGTCTGGCTATTCTCCTCTGACCTCTGGCACCAATGAGAGATTTTGGCCCACAGAACAACCATACCACGCTCAAAGTCCCTTAAATCCCCTTTCTTCCCCATTCTGATGCTCGCTTGAACTGCAACAGGTGGTCTCAACCATGTCTACATGCCCAAATGCGTTGAGTTGCCACCATGTGATTAGCTGGTTAGAAATTTGCATAAACAAGCAGTTGGATATGTGGGCCTGATAAATTGGCCTGTGAGTGTACAACTTCATACTGACCTCTTTCACCCCTGGCAGCAGCTCAGGAGGCATCCCAGCAGGGGACTGGTCAAAGACACGCACACAAGGAATGGATTTGTTCATGTCTGTAAAGAATCATGGGACAGCTCAGAGCCTGAACAAAGAGACAACAAATTGAAATGATAGATTCTACATGAGGAAGATCTGGAGAAAGACTCTGCTGCTCCACAAATGAAGCAGCTGTCTGTTTCCTCCTCTGTCAGAAAGCCTTCTGTAATATTGACATTAGTTGAGCTGAATCTCACCTCTGAAGCACTCATGGACTTTTCCTGCTTGGTCCCTGCAGTCCTCATCCAGGCTTTGGTCTTTATCTGCCTCTTGGTCTTGGGACACATGGTCCTTTTCCATCAGGTACATCATCAAAATGGTCTCCAAGAGGCTCAGCATCATCAGAGTAAAAACCCCGATACAGTAGACGGCTGAAAGAAGAAAGCAGTGACAGAAAGAGCAAAGCAATCAGTGAGCTCACAGTGAGTTAGTAGGTGCTGCTAAAGATCCATCAGTTAGTGCAGGACTCTGAGCTCCTTTACCTATGAGTGGGATCCTGTCTGAAGAAGAAGGCAGAATATCATTCAGAATCAGCTGCATCACTGTGACAGCCAGCAGCACAGTCACCTTGAAGCTCAGCTTCTCACCTCCACTTTCTGAGATCAGGAAGGAGGCCAAGTCCAGACACAGGAAGAACAGGACGGGGACTATGAAGTTGGCCACATAGAGGACTGAACGCCTCTTTATGGTCATCTGTGAAATCATGGTTAAGATCAGGATGGTCTTTTTGTTCCAATACTTCAGTTAAGAAAGCTGAACAGTCTTTGTGCCCATTGCATATCAATGAGCTGTTCAATCAGCAGGTTAGCATCATATGGGTTATCATACAGTCCAAGGGCTCTAATTTCGTGGCGCAGAGCAGGGGGCACAAGCCTGGCGCACCATGCGCAGTGCTAATTTCGTGCAGAGCACCACCGTGCGCTGCCAATTTGACAATTTGGTAGACCGTCTGCGCAGAGATGGGTGTGACGGCGCACCAGGGGGAGGTGTTGGCAGATTCATGTTGGCGCAGTGACAATTTTATGCCAAAACAGTGCGCTGAAAGCTCGCCAGCTCCAACCTGTTCTATCCTCGGCGCAAGGTGGAGCGCACCTTCCCCAGCTGTAATTTGGTGACAGTCGCACATGTGCGCACATGTCAACAAAGCCTCAGAGGCAGGTTTCCAGAGTGTCAGGCACATTTTAATGCAGTAAACAATCACAGTAATCGCTATTTAATATAACCGTCTGAACCAGCTTATACATTTGTATATATATTAATTTTCCCGTCGCATCTCTGATGTCAGATTAAAGCCATTTGTCATAATGGAAAGTTAACCTGACGGCAACTAGAATTTTGATGCACTTCTTACAATTAAACAATAAACAGCCTTAACATCTGATACTAAGTATATATCTGGCTTCTCTCATTTCATTTAATTCAAAGAAAAGAGGGAGAGAAAAGACGAAGAAAAAAGAGACAAAATAAACATATGTCACTCAGGATTTACCCGTGATTTCCTATATTTCTCTGTTTTAGTCTTTTTTTTTCACGTGATCTAAAAAGATGGAGTACATTATTGTAAGGAGGATGAGGCAGAGACACTGGGAGAGTATACAGTATATCACCAAAGGTTCTGCTATTTGGCGATGACAAACCAGGAGTGCAGGTGGATCAAAAGTGTTCTGAATGGATAAGCCAGCTGTGTAACTGCCTCTTAATTTTGTGCTCCTATTAATGACAAAGGAACAGATTACATCTGTCCCGGGAGCTGGCCCACACGGTGACACGCTTCGTGTCCTCCGATGTACCCTGCTGTCCATTCTCCTGCTGCTGCAGGGACAGCGGCTCTGACAGTCTCCGCTACCAGCTCTTTCCTGCATATCTTCCGCAGTGCTGGGGATCACTCAGACCAATCAGATGCTGCTCCTCGGCCGCAGGGCATTTAAAGGCCAGGAGAGGCGCTCATTTGATTGGTGAAAACAGCGCTCGGCTGTGTTAAACCCACTCAGGCTTTTCTCCTCCCTCTCTGCCATATGCGCGGAGGGAGGCGTGGATGCGCAGCTCTGCGCTCCTCTGCACCTTGACTGCAACTCTCTTGGCACTGCAGGAAACTTGCAAAGTGCGCTGGTCACGCCCTGTCCGCACGGTGAAGGCCGGCGTAGGGCTACAAAATTAGAGCCCCAAGTCTTTGTTTAATGCTCACTGTTTCTCTCTTTATAGACTGAACTACACTCAACTCAGTAAGCAGTGGGGACAGTTTGGCCATTTCAAAGCAACATCAGTGTTTGGAACCAAACTAGTGGAAAGGAGAAAAACTTGAGCTGTCCAGGATGAGGGGAGCTGAACAGGTGTGTGTTGATCCAAACAAGCTAATGCTCTGCAGCAGTCCATGTTGTTCAATCGGCCTGTTTGGAAGAGATGGACCAATGGGCTCTATGTGTGTGTGTGTGCGGGTGTGTGTGTGTGTGTGTGTGTGTGTGTGTGTGTGTGTGTGTGTGTGTGTGTGTGTGTGTGTGTGTGTGTGTGTGTGCGCGTGGGTACAGATCTGTTGGTACTCACTGTGTAAACCAGCACGCTTAAGTGGAAGCCAAAATTGTAGACCTCTGAGGTATCCACGGTTACGTTCATGAGAAGCCACTCTGACTCAGTCTTCATGGAATCACGAGTAAACGATAATATGTCATTATTGGTTAAACGTGAAAGAAGCTTCATTTGCCGTGCTGATGATGGAGAAAGAGAGAAAAGTGTGAGACTTTCCTTCCAGTTTTAACAAAGACAAGGTTTCTGCTCTTGGTGCCATGAAGTCCTGTACGAGGGGACTCCAGACCCATTGACCTCGGTGAACTGTTCTAGACCTGCTCATAGACCTGTGTGATGGAGGCCAGGTAGACGCTGACAGAGTTAGCAAGTTTTCTTTTACACTCACTGGCCACTTTATTGGCTACACTTTGCTGGTACCAGGTTGGACCCCCCTTTGCCTTCACAACTGCCTCAAGGTTGGACGTGTTGTGCATTCAGAGACGCTCTTCTGCAGATCTCGGTTGTAACCAGTGGTTATTTGAGTTACTGTTGCCTTTCTATCAGCTCCAACCTGTCTGGCTATTCTCCTCTGACCTCTTGCATCAACAAGGCATTTCATCCACAGAACTGCTGCTCACTGGATATTTTCTCTTTTTGGGACCATTCTCTGTAAATGCTGGAGATGGTTGTGTGTGAAAATCCCAGTAGATCAGCAGTTTCTGAAATACTAAGAGCAGCCCATCTGGCACTAACAACCATACCATGTTCAAAATCAATTAAATCACCTTTCTTCCCCATTCTGATGCTCGCTTTGAACTGCAGAAGATCCTCGTGACCATGTCTACATGCCTTGATGCATTGAGTTGCTGCCGTGCGATTGGCCGATTAGAAATTTGCGTAAGCGAGCAGTTGGACAGGTGTGCCTAATAAAGTGGCCGGCAAGTGTGTATATGAATCATAAACAACCAGAATATGAAAGTTAATCCTACTCTACCCTTAAAGACAAAACAAACAATAAATAACTTAATGTCAAATAATAATCTTGATGGAAAAATGAAAATATCTCACTCTAAAATGAATAAATGAAATGTGTTTTCTACATGTCCAAAGGTCCCACACAGTCGTAATTAGGCTAGAACAAACAGCTTGTTGTAACAAATAGTAGACATGAGAAAAAAAAAAAAAAAGTCAAATGTGGAGCATGTTTGGTCCCTGATCCCAAGAATCAGAGATTTAATGTTAAAAACACAAACATTCAGAGTTGTACTCACACGGGTGTTGGATTGACTTGAATGTTAAGTTGCAGATCTGAGTGTCAAAGGGAAATCTGTAGAAATCCATCTTACAGGTGCTGACCAGCACCATGCCACTTCTTTGATATATCCCTCCATTAAACCTCACAGTGAGATACTGAGTGTTAAAGAGCTTATCTTTGATTGTTCTGAAAGAGAAAAAAAACAAGTGACTCTAAAAGCATGCTGTAGATTCAAACTGATGAATCATTGCATGAAAGAGTCTCTTTAAATGAAGGCCAACAGTTTGAACAGACACACACCTGAGTGTACATTCAGAGAAACATTTCAACTTTTTCATCATTTGAGTCAAATGAAGCTCTGAGCTCATCTCAGTGATTAAATAAGAAAAACACTTTGACGGCACAGACTGAGCCCTAACACCTCAGACAGCAGCATGGACATATGAAGAGAGGACAGGTGCAGAGGGACTTGGTACAGACCTGTGTCCTGGTAAACTCTGGATGTGGCTTAAAGTATCACCAGTCTGTCATCTAGATAAGATCTCCCTACAAGTTCAAAGGGGGACCTTTAGAACTGAAACACCAGTAGATCTCTGCTCTGGCTTGATAATCCAGATTCTTGCTTTTAGTGGATCCTTTAAGGCCTGTTAAGTCCTCTTTGTCTATAGAGGTCATCTCCCTCCAAGGGTTGATTCAGTGAATCAATTTATAATAAAGCAGGATGAAGTCCAGCAGGCTGAGTCTCCTCCATGCTAACAGGCTAACTGTAGAGTGGGTGTGTCTCAAAGTAATAAACTGCAGTATCCTCTCTCCTCTGCGTTACTGGAAGTACTTTGCCAGTCGCCATTTTGAAGACTGTCCCAAAGCGATACTTGTGCTCAGAGGAGAGAGGAGAGGGGATGAAGGAGACTGATCATGGGAGCGATGATTGAGGAAACACAAGAGCAGGCTTTGTGGAAGTCTTTTCACTGACAGACACGCCCCATATGGAATATCACTCTCGGGTTAGACGCTGCAGCAGTTCAGGCTTCTCTACATGAAACTTCACATCAACAGAGTTTCATGGGAGAGAAAAGACAGGGCTAAAAAGACGTCCAGAGGAAAGGCGAAAGGAACAGGAATAGAATAGAATAGAATAGAATAGAATAGAATAGAATAGAATAGAATAGAATAGAATAGAATAGAGGAACGGGATATTTTTACCGACTTATAACTTTTATCTCTCTGAGACACAGTAAACCAGGTTATATAAATACGTTTCAGAGTTCACCATTAGATAGACTCTAGATAAAGCATGAATAATTCATAAATAATCTAGTAATGATACATTTCACCAGTAAAGTGATCAGTGTGCACACAGAATTAACAGAGGGCAGGTTTTCTTCATGTGAACGTGTTAAACAGGTTAAAAACACAGACAAAGCTCTGTTACTGTTTCTATTTGATTAGAGTTATGACAGTGCACATGTACAGACACATTGGATCTGACTGACAGACGATCCAGAGATGCCGTCACCACTTAGACACATGGCCTCATGTGACGCTCTGGAGGAGAGTATGTCCCATTGCAGGGGTTTGGGGTTGGTGAGGAGCATAAGGAACTGTCTGATGATACTGGATGTGATACAGGTCAATGTGTTTAAGAAAAACAAAGGTTTATAACAAAAACTGAAAGAGTTTGGTCAGAAAGACATGTGCAAAGAGCTTTTTCTGGTGTGGAGGACATAAAGATGAACCTACACTTCTTCAATGGTCAAATCTGGTTTCCACAACAGCTCAGCAGGAACAATGATCCCATAAGTCCTACAGAAATCCCTCGCTTTCCATTCAATGAATTCATTTTTCCAGAACTAAAAAGAACAACATGTCAAGTTCAGATATTTGAGTCATAATTTGATCCTTTAATAGGGAGGTGTTTTTTAAGTCAAACAAAAAGTCATTAGAGAGAACTCACCATGTCTATCCAAAAGTAAGCGACTAATTCCTGTTCCTTTTCTTTCTGTGAGAAGAGAAAAAATCCTGATCAAGCACAAAAGGTCAGATAAACTTACATTTGATTAATATCAAAGCCAGCAACAGCTTAAAAAAAAAATCTATCATGAACCACAAGGGCAGGAAACAAGAGGTGGTGGACCTAGATGCAGACTAAATAAAAGTTTTATTTAAAAAAAAAATCCCAATATCAAACCCAAAAATACTGGAAAACTCACTGGAAGGCATGGCACAGCCACATGATATGAGGAGCTTAAGCAGCAGAGAGACTACATAGACAAGGGAGCAATCTGTTGTGGAAATTTTCCTGTTTCTGGTGAAGAATGAAATGGAGACTTTTTCCAGCCAGCAAGGTTTTAATTTCTTTGCGAAGAAAAAGTCAACCCGCGAGTGGTCAGAGTGAAGAAAAGACCCCAAACATGGGTAGAGTAAACCATTTATACTTGAGGAAATGCCCCCCAAAGGTACTCTTAATGCCCCTCTGTCTGCTGCAGAAATCCACATCCACAGGAGATGGGGCGTCTCAAGCAGTAAAAACAAAGACAATGAAATTACAATTACACAATCAAATACAGGTGTGAAACAAGACACACAAACAAAAGGGAAACACAAGGCCAGGAGGAGAACTGAACCAACACATCTGGCAGAAATGAGCCGCAGAAGGAGAGTCAGAGTGAGAGCTGGAGCTAGAGTGAGAAGTATGGCGTCATATTTGTGACATATGTCGAGCGATAAAACACACATACACGCAAATTATCTCGTACGGCATGTGCAGAGTAAACTGCCGCACGCACTTTTTTATTCCTCGCCCGCACAAATTCAACAACCGAGAGCATACAGGGAGATGCAAGAGAGTAAAAATACACAGCTTAATCACCTTCTCTGATGTTTTTTGGTTTATCTGAGGGCAGATCAGACAGCAGCAGATTGTGCACTTACTGTCTCATTGAAACACACTGGAGTGTGCATGTGCGTGCGGATAAGATGGAGTGGATCATCAGCGATCTGTTACTTAAATTAAAAAAAAAAAGCGCAGGAACATGTCTGTATAAACCTTCAATGTGAGTTATTTGTCTAATTTTTATATAGAGATGTTCACATTTAAAAACAAAATATCAAACAAACAAATTTGAGACAATCTTTTATTATTTTTAGTTATTCCATTTTTAAAACCAGGACAGAAAAACATGTTTTTTTTCTGTGTTTCTGTTATTCCATTATTCGGTTTTGGTTCTAAAGCAGAAAAACAAAAAAACAAGTCAGTTTTTTCATTTTTTTTTTATTTTGTTTTGAAACAGAATAATCAAGAATGAACCATACACGAATTCTTCCTGTCTATGGCGTAAAATTCTGAAAAGGGCACCCATGTGGGGGTGTGTTTCTCTTTGGTGTTGACCAATCATAAGAGGGCAGGGCTGGCCCCTTGATTCCGCCCCCAAACTGTCAAAAGTCTGTGACTTGAGCAAGCAGAGTGCACGGAGGGAGAGCACTGCAACACCCCAGCGCGCGCAAAGCAGCTCCTTGTGCGCGTGCTGTAGAGTTTCATATACCTATCACTATGCATTCTTTTTTAGCTCTTGCTGGGTATTTTTACTCTCTTGCATCTCCCTGTACGCTCTCGGTTGTTGAATTGTGCGGGCGAGGAATAAAAAAGTGCATGCGGCAGTTTACTATGCGCATGTGGTACGAGATAATTTGCTCGTATGTGTGTTTTATCGCTCGCTCGACATATGACACATATATGACGCCATCGAAAAGACATCACTAGTGCTGGGGAGCTAAAAGGCTAACAGAAAAAACAGTCGTCAGAACATCGAAAAAAGTGTACACCCTTGTGGGAAAAAAAGACAGAGTGCATGGTGAAAACTACTACAGATCGATAGGATGGTAAGTTTGAAAAGAAGGAAAGTCCGTTTCAAGGAAAACTACAAAGATAGTTGAGAGCTAATGACACAACCGTGCTGTACACAGAGTAAAGGAAAAAGTGGAAATGATACCACACACTCACGGTACCGCAGAGATCCAATCACACTTGTGAACCTAATGAAACAATACACACAATTAATTTGCACAGTATATTGTTTCATTAGATTCACAAGTGTGATCAATCTCAGATTGAGCCATTGATTAGTAACTGACACATTTGGACAGTCTGGTACACGTTGCTACACATTTTGTCTGCAGTTGGTATCTGCCATGGTGTGTCCTTTCTCAGTAATTTGTCTGTTTCTCCAAGTTTGTTATGCTCATGATTGCGATTGGTCGGCTGCTTCTGAGCCCTCTCTGTAAACGTGCGCATTCGTGACTCTCGAGACAGAACTGGGTTGAATAACTGTGGTGATCACTCACGTTGGGCTATGGATTATGCTGCTGTTGGGATTAGTTTACCATGGATGGATGTGAGTTACCCATTGTAAGTTAAGCGTGCTTCGTGCTTTAGGCAGCAGATGGAGCTTAGGCGGCACTGCATTAAAAAGAGACATGACTTTATAATGGAGATCACTGCATTAAAAAAAAACGACATGACTCTGTAATGGAGATCACTGCATTGATAAAAACAGACATGACTCTGTAGTGGAGATCACTGCATTGATAAAAACAGACATGACTCTGTAGTGGAGATCACTGCATTGATAAAAACAGACATGACTCTGTAGTGGAGATCACTGCATTGATAAAAACAGACATGACTCTGTAGTGGTGATCACTGCATTGATAAATACAGACATGACTCTGTAGTGGAGATCACTGCAAACAATAACAGACATGACATGGTGGACGGGCTGTCGGCATCTATTTTCTTGTGGACCTTTTTGCACTTTCTATTCACTTTCTTGCTTTTGTTTTCTTGATTGCTGCTGTGACTCCTGAATTTTCCCTTGGGGATAAATAAAGTGTTTTCCATTTTTTTATTCTTTTCTATGACACTGAACTTTTGGGAACTGAGGACAGTCAGGGTTACAAAATCTATTACTAAAATTCACAAGTCATTTATGTTAAAGAGACAAACAAAGGAAAAAAAAACAGACCAATATCAGAAAGACTGACTGCTATGCTGATATAAGTGTTGAATATATATTTTTTAGGGACAATAAAAAAAACTTGAGAACTGTACAGCATCTTACGTAAAGCAGCCAGCACAGGCTAAAACTAAGGAATGCCTATCAGTTTAAACTCAGCTGCCAGTTGTCCCTCCTGCCCCCTAAGCTTTGGGGTATGAGTAAAATGACGACATTGCTTTTAAAGGGGACATATCACACTGATCCCTGATTTAATACTTACATATAATATGATAAATTTGAAAACAAGACCTTTCACCCCCTGAATTTTCAAAAAATGATATACCGTATTTTTTCTCATATCCTGGAACGAGATTTGATGCATCCGAAAATAGGTCATTTCCAGATGGTCGCGTGATTTCAAACGTGACGACATGAGATACCTTTCTTTCTATTGGCGTAATCTGATAAAGCAGCTCCTCCTCTGTGATGTCAGTTAGTCACACACTGAAGCGTCCTGAGATGATCTGTGTCGAGGTGGATTTTCTTCCTCCTGAGCTGCAGAACCGTCCGGGTCTGACTCGGGGTCTTATACAGAAGGACGTCTCCTACACTCTGCCATTTTATTAGTGCTATCAATGCCTTACGGTGAAGTTTTGGCAAACAGCAAACTCGCTCGGTCTGCCCCATCCAATATGGCGATTTTGTAAATACTGCCATGCTGCCAAAACCGCCCCCTGGCTCTACCCCCTCCGCCCCTCTGATAGAACTGACCAATCAGAGCACAGAGGGATGTGACGTTGCAAGGTTACTGGAGGTCATTCTCCAAACGGAGCGTTTCAACGAGATCTTCAGAATGGTCTAAATTGAGGATATTGAGAACGCTATTGTGGGGCAGTGAAGGAACTCAATGACTTGTACTGAGGGCAGAAATGCTTTACAGGCATCCTAGTCTGGCATAGAGAAAAGGAGAAACAAGCATGATATGTCCCCTTTAATGTCTTTAAGAGTACAGCGGATGAAGCTGGACACTGCCGAATGGATGAGCTTGCTGAATTTTGTAATGTTGCTGTTTAGATCAATAAGACCTGAAAGGATCTCTGAATTCTGAGTAACATTTTTACATTTAAAGATTTCATCAAATGAAGAAATCATCACGTCTCCTGTCCACTAGTGACAGAGACATTCTCCCTCTTGAAGTAGTGGATGACTTGCAGGTCCAAGGCCAGCTATGACAGAAATAACATGGAAACATCTGAGGACACTGAACCTGGGTCTACTCCAGATTTAGTTGTAACAGAAGTTTCTATTATGAACTCAAAGCGGAATACTGATGCACACCTTCCAAATATGTACCTACGCACATCTTCAGTAAAAAGAACAGCCAATCACCATGTTGTACTGAGGAAAGGAACGTCTTTCCAATCATCTGGTACCAAAGAAACTTCTAACACAAGGGAATAAAAGAAACTGCTTCTGCCTTGGGAGGGAGGTTCTTCACAGGCTCTTTTGGTTTTGGGGAGGCTTGTGAAAAAGCTTTTTGGGCCTTTGGGGGGGAGGGAGGATGAGAGCTGAGTATGGGGAGATTGGAGTTAGTTGATTCACTGCAGACCATCCCAAAGAGGCCTGCAGGAGGCCTAAAGCACCAGAAAAAAGTTACGAAAAACTTTTAAAAGTTTCCACAAACAGATGGGGGCTTTGCAAGCTCTAGAATCTGGACTTGCTCATTGGTCCATGGTTTGACTACATACAGATTGAGTTTGAGGGGCCGTTTACACGACAACGGTTTTAGGGTGAAACGCAAAAGTTTTGTTGCGTTTCAGCCGACCTAAAACGCAAACTTTTGAAAACGGCCTCCAGAGTGGGATTTTTCTGATACGCTCCCGACACCGTTGCCGTGTGATCAGTTAGCCGGCATTTTCAGTGCAAATGCTAACGTCACACTCTGTCTCGCGCACACGCATACAACAGGACAACAGTACCGTTGTTACGATCCTCGTGAACTACAGTGTTGTGCTGCTCAGTCTGCTGTATCTGCTGACTGTCTTTCAACAAAATGTGCATCTTTTGCTCCACTTTTTAACTTAGTATTCCCCAATACACCAGATGACTGGCTCAACTCTACTTCGGTGGAGATCTCCCAAAAGCGGCTTCTGAGCAAGACAGCTATAGCACCACCTAAAGGCCTGGTATGCTTACTACAGCGTTTTCAGTCCATCAGTGTTTCCGTGTAAACGCAGATTTTTATCACTGCATTTTCACAGCGTTTTAGCATTTTCAGATGAAACGTTGCCGTGTAAACGGGGCCTGAGATCTACTTCCACAGACATAAATCCATAAAGCAGTGATATAGCTTTGACAGAAGAAAACAAACAGTAAGTAAATGTTAAAAACACTTACCACGTCTAGAATGCTGTAGAGGTGTATATCCAATGTCAAGTTTATGGACCTTTTGTTGTCTTGGATTGGCCTGGCCAGGTAGAACTTGACTTTGTCAGTCAAATTTAAGTGGTTTATCACATCAACGTCAGTACAATGATCGGGCCAATCACCTAGAGAGTAGACAAGACATTTACATTAAGACAGTAATTTGCCCGTAAAGGAAGCAGTCACTAAATCTAACTGTAGACTGGAGACCAGTCACTTCATGTTTCTTTTACTGGTTTGAATAAAATAGTTCTGTCAACTGGCTTTACCTCAAACAGCCATCTCTGCTTCAGATCTATCTAAGCCTAAGAAACAGGCCCGTCTATGTGTCAGCTCTGCTTGAGACAGGGTCTGCATGCAGAGCTGGAGGAGGCCACTGACACTTTGATACAAACCACATACACTAATGAATACTATCAAATACTCAGCAGTGAGTTGGTGATCATCTTCACAAACTGCTTCAGCAAACACCAGGAAACAAGTGGCAGCAACATCTTGTAAACACAGCAACTATTTCACTTTCCTAATATGCCATGGACATGGTTCTGAATTTACAGTACTTACTTTTCCATGGGATTGAATCATCATCACGAGCACCATCCACAGGCTCTGAGTAACTGTCAGCATTTCCGCCTCGCACAGAAAGACACATGTTGTTGTTATTTCCATGTTTGTGTATTCAATCAGTGAAAGTTAATCAGAAAAGGAACTTCCTGTTTAAAGCATAAAACCAGCACCCAGACAAAAACTGGACCCAGTCTGACAGGGCCCAGACTCTGGTCTGGTTCAGCTCAGTGAAAGGCTTTCTGCTCCTAAACATACATACCCTCCAAGTGGCTCTGGTTGTAGAGGCCTTCAGAATCAGGAGGTTGAGTGTGATTGGAGCTGCTTCCACCTGACACAGAAAGAGTTCACAAGTTTTTTTTATTTGTCATTATTTCCATGTTTATGTATTCAATCGGTGAAAGTTCATCAGATCATCTGCTGCACACTTTCATTATGCATGTTCCACAGATCAGGAGCAGCTTTTACTGTTGTCCTCAAAAGACTGGACTGAGATTTGATTTTTAAGTCCTAATATCAGTCAAGACAAATCTTCTTCATTCACGCAATGTTCAGCCTAGGGTGACGTCATCAAATCCATCTCAAAAGTCCATCCGTATGTTTGGACTTTTTACAGGTTTTTATTGCATTTTAGTATTGTTATTCATACTTTTGTGTTGTTATAGATAATATTTTAATTAGAGTTGCAAGGCACCAGACAAATACATCCAAGCTGAATTTAAGCACCGTAAAAGTTGTGCCAACTCTACACAAGGTGGCACATCGCTGGGGAGGTCAATAGCGGCGGGGAGGGTTTCTTCACCATCACGACTCTGCCTCTCTTACCGCTTCTCGAACCCTGAGGGATGAGACTTATGTCTGCGCCGCTGTTCCTGCTGCTGCACTGGCCCCACCTCCCTTGTCAGACCCAGTTCCAGCGGAGGGGACTCCCTCCGCTGCTGTTTTGGCTCCTCAGAAGACCAGCTCGAACCAGGCGGCACGGCCCACCTTATCTGGGATGGAAGGGTCTCTTAGGCTTCTACAACACAGGTGGAGCTCCAGGCATCAGAAGGCTTCAGTGCATGCGGATCCTCATCTCCTCGTCCTCTTTTCTCCCCAACCACATTAATTATCGGAGACTCCATAACCAGGTCCAACAGCTTTTTTAACGCCATAACGCACTGTTTTCCTGGCGCCACTGCCCCCGTCATCCTGGACAAACTTCTTCACTTACTCCCTTCCCTCCCCTCCTCTGTCTCTAAGATCTTGAAATCTGAAATCACTAAGATGGATTTTAACTTGCTTTTTAATGTATTAAAGGACACTGGTGTAACGTAAGCCAGGCTGGGACCTGGTTTCGCAGCTCTGACCTGGTCTCATACTTTAAACCCCCTGAGAGTCTCTCCCTGAGACACCCAGCTGATCGACGGGGATTCCCCCTCAGGCGCTGACGTCAGGAGATGAGCGCTGCTCACTGCTTTCCCTGCAGTGATTCAACTTTGGAACTCTGCCAAAGTTTCAACCCCACACCCTGCATCATCGCCGCTGTTCCAGCTGCACCTGCCGCTGTCAGAATCGATTCTACGGACTCAACTCATCGGACATCACCTCCGTGACATTCAGATGACCTGCAGTAGGCCTCCAGCTTCTCAGATGTGGTGACATCTGCAGACATCTGCAGCGGGACCCAGCCATCTCTGTCGCCCCCTCCGCTCTCGTCATCGGCCTCAGAACTTGTGTAAGACTGTCTTGCATTTATTGGTATATCGTGGTCAATGCCCCAGAGATCTTGGGTGGGTTAGTTAGTTTATGTGGGTTGGTTTATGTCATTTTTTTCCATTTATTCCAGTTTTTATGATCAGTTTCACTTTCCATTCATCAATGCATTTATCCTTTTATATCTTTTACCTGTTCATTTATTCATGCACATATTTCTTCTTTTAGTTAGTAAATAAACTTTTCATGTATAAAGAAATTGCTTTCTGTCTTTGTGTGGTTGAAATTAACGGCCTCTGTACACCGTTCAAAAGAATTCACGTTTGATGTAGCAGCCTTTTGATATTGAGACTTGATAATTAATAATTCTATGAATTATTAAATCACAAATTCGTACAGTAAACCTTTCTAGAGTTTCCCTGTTTCCCTGTCTCCAAAACTGGGTGGTGCCCCGACTTAAATTTAAACTCACCTATTGTAAGTTTAAATGTCTTTTGAAAGTTTTACTTTCGCTCCGGTGGAATGCTGGCATTCTGCTGTTAATAATCAATTAGTCATTCTTTGACACCGATTCACGCTACACTGGAAAGACAGTTCTTTATCTCTGGCCAAATCCCCACACTTGGTCACGGAGCAGAACGTTTGGGCAGGATTCTCAGTCTTCATACCTGGCTCCAGTTTACCTGCCCTGCCTACAACAGCTTTATTGACAATTTTAATCTCTTTTGGGACAGAGCATCACTTTCAACTCATGATGGGATTTGTCCTAACAGGCGGGGTAGCTAAATACTTTATCACAACATCCAACACATGGTCCACTCCTCACCAGTTTGGCAGTTCGCACCCAGCAGCTCATTTTCCCACAAACAGGCCACTCCCCCTGCCACCACTCAGTAATCTCTGGTCACCACCAAGCACCCCGGTAAGCCCCGCCCACGCACCCACCAATCCCCGCCTTCCTCTATCCCTCCACATCAGCTCCATCTGTGAATCTTCAATTCCACTCCACACAACGTCCTCACGTTGTCAACCCCCTCCTCTAAGAAATTGTACCCCCTCCTATTTACTCCACATTCCCCTGCTTCCTCGGTACCCCACCCTGTTTTTAACAGTACATCTACAAATTTTGGTCTTTTAAACATCAGATTATTCAACAACAAAACATTTTTATGTCATGACTTTATTTCACAAAACAGCCTCACTACCCCCCCTGATTTTACTCACCTTAATCAGCTCTCTGGTCAGGGAGGGGGGGTGGCTGGCATTTACAAAGAGATTTTTAAATGCACCCCCAATCACATTCAGCACTTTTAGTTCTTTTGAGCACCTTGCATTCTTTTTCATACAGAAAGACCCTGTTCAAATTTGAATTATTTATAGACCCCCAAAATATACACTGTTTTCATTCAGGAGTTAGTTCATGTTTGCTGTCCTTCACAACCCTTGTCTGTTGATTTTATTGAAACTCTGGATTCCTTTAATCTAACTCAGACAATACAGGAACCAACCCACGTAAAGGAACATTGCCTAGATTTGCTTTTATTTACTGGACTTAGTCCAGCTTCGGTTTTAACTAAGGAAATCTGTGTGTCAGATCACAAACCAGGGGCGTCAGAAGCTTTTTAAATGTGGGGGGGACACACTGGTATGGGTTCCGGTGGTTAATTAGATGATATTTGCTGCATTCTAATGTATTTTAACAGGTAGTTTAACATCTAATTTTTACTTTTAAGACACATTTTTCAGACTCAACATTAAGTTCTCATTTAAATGTCAGCCTTTACCACACTGTCATAAAACTCACTGTCATGCCTAAGATAATGAGATGAATATGACAAAATTTACCACCAACAATGACTTTTTGGTTACATGTAGCCTTTTACAACACAAAATTACTCTGTCGAGCAGAGAACTTCAGAGAATGAACCAATGTGATGATGTTAACAACCAACAGTAACTTTAGTCAGTGAATATGTTTAAGAACAAGAGCAGTTTTGTCAATGTAATGGTGGCACATACAAACTGGTTTATATGTATAAATTGTGCCACTTAATAACTTGTGCCTCTTTCCTACACAAAACACCTAGAATAACATACATCTCTCTCTCTCTATTGCTTTGCTTGCCATGAAGCCATGGCAGAATGAGAAAAGTAAATAAAAGCTTGAAGATGTCTGAACAAACGTTTGTTCTAAGGCAGCTGTATTATTCATTCAGATTATAGACATTGCAGTTAGATAATATTTGTTCTAAATTGTTGCACATAAAGAGAAAAACACTTACTTGAGTTTGCATTTATATTTGACCTTTTTCAATAAGCTATTTGGTGTGTTTCATTTTTGTTACAAAAGTTCACTTTATTGATGTTCATTAACTTTTATGCTGTTATTCATTGCAGATTTTTATCAAAACTGCACTATTTTAATTAAAACATGTTCTGAAAATTTCTTTTTTTAACTGTCACTTATTTTCTTTTAGGGTTTTACATGTTTTATATGTTAGACATAGGGAAAAATGGTCTAACGTGCAAATTAGTCTAGAAAAAACAATGAATCATGAGAAAATCACCATTATGAGTTTATATTAAAAAAAAATTGTGATTTGATATTTTCGCCATATTGCCCACCCCTAGCTACAATGATTATTCATTCATACATACAGTAACTTTTGATCTGGAGCCCATAGAAACTAAATACAAGAAACTTCAACTAATCAGCAATCATATTAGATGTTTGTAGAGCTGTGTGGAGTAATGTAAAGTCATCTTGCCCAAACCCATCCTGTAACTTCCAGCCCAGCACCGTAAATCGCTCACCTCCGTGACTGAAGTCTGTGCACTGTCCCTCACGTCACAGGCTGCTGACCCTGCTTCTGCTCCTGCCTCTGACTCGCTATCAATCTGCTGTCAAACGGGATCGGGATGGATTCATTAAGCACTGTTTTTTTCTAAATATAGAATAAGTCAGCTAACGTTTCCATAGCAAAACACCTGTATTGTGGGTACATTTAGACCTACTTCCCGCTTCTTTGTTAAAAATTTTCGAATGTCTATTATGTCTGGGGAAGGAGCAAATATTGCAACAATTCATTATCTTACTTCTACTTTTCATCATTCTTAGCTGAACAATATAGCGTGGCCTCGTGTTAATATTCAGGACTAACATTACCTCCTGTGTCAAGCAGCCTGCTGCTCTCTCTCACTGCCTGAGATGCACCGTCCCTCACTTCATGCTGTGGTAGTTGAAGGTTGTCCGGAAAACATGGAGTGGTTTAGGGTAGTCGACTATGTATTTTCTATTTCTATCTTGTCTTGATGTTGGGTTTCTGCTAATAAAATTTTATTAACATTTACGGGTCTAGACCTGTAAATGTTTTTGTAAAGTGTCTTGAAATAACATTTGTTATGATTTGGCGCTATATAAATAAAGATTGATTGCTTGATTGATATTAGCGATTATGTGGAATAGATTCTTTTACGAGGCAATAGAAACCAATATTGGATGAACCAATATTTAATGTTAAATGTGGGGGGGTCCAAATGAAGAATTTTGAAATCTGGGGGGGACACAACCCCTTCACATTGAATGGTGGCGACGCCCATGTCACAAACTGATTTTATTCCAGCCTTCTTTTGTTGATCATACTCAGGGGCGTAGCTACAATTAGGCAAACACAGGCAGTTGCCTTGGGCCCCAAGATTTCCAGGGGCCCCCAAAGCATCTCTTAAAAACTGATTTATGAAGTTCTCTTCAATTGAAAGCATTTCTTTTTTCTTAATCTTACTTCACATGCCTCAAAATAAATCAAAAGACAATGGGCTCTAATTTCGTGGCGCAGCGCAGGGGGCGCAAGCCTGGTGCAAGTCTGGCGCAGCCTGCGCAGTGCTAATTTCGTGCGGCGCACCGCCGTGCGCTGCCAATTTGACAATTTGGTAGACCGTCTGCGCAGAGATGGGTGTGACGGCGCGCCAGGGGGAGTTGACGGTGCACCAGGGGGAGGTGTTGGCAGATTCATGTTGCCGCTGTGACAATTTCGTGCCAAAAAAGTGCGCTGAAAGATCGCCAGCTACAACCTGGTCTATCCTTGGCGCAATGCGGAGCACACCCCACGCAGCTGTAATTTGGTGACAGGCGCACATGTGCGCACATGTCAACAAAGCCTCAGAGGCAGGTTTCCAGAGTGTCAGGCACATTTTGATGCAATAAACAATCACAGCAATCACTATTTAATGTAACTGTCTGAACCAGCAGATACATTTATATCTATATTAACAGTCCCATCACATCTGATGTCAGATTAAAGCCGTTTGTCATAATGGAAAGTTAACCTGACGGCAGCTGGAAGTTTGATGCACATCTTACAATTAAACAATAAACAGCCTTAACATCGGATACTGAGTATATCTGGTTCTCTCATTTCATTTAATTCAAAGAAAAGAGGGAGAGAATAAATGTGTGTCACTCAGGATTTACCCGTGATTTCCCATATTTCTCTGTTTTAGTCTTTATTTTTAATGTGATCTAAAAAGATGGAGTACATTATTGTAAGGAGGATGAGGTGGAGAGACTGGGAGAGTATACAGTATATCACCAAAGGCTTTGCTTGGCGATGACAAACCAGGAGTGCAGGTGGATCAAAAGTATTCTGAATGGATAAGCCAGCTGTGTAACTGCCTCTTAATTTTTTACTCTGGATAAAGACAAAGGAACAGATTAAATCTGTCCCGGGAGCTGGCCCACACGGTGACGCGCGTTGTGTCCTCCGATGCGCCCCGCTGTCCATTGACCTGCTGCAGGCACAGCAGCTCTGACCGTCTCCGCTACCAGCACTCTCTCCCCGGTGCTGGAGATCACTCAGACCAATCAGACGCTGCGCCTCGGCCGCAGGGCATTTAAAGGCGAGGAGAGGCGCTCATTTGATTGGTGAAAACAGCGCTCGGCTGTGTTAAACCCACTCACGGCTTTTCTCCTCCCTCTCTGCCATTTGCGCGGAGGGAGGCGTGGACGCGCAGCTCTGCGCTCATGTGCGCCTGTACTGCACCTCTCTTGGCACTGCAGGAAACTTGCAAAGTGCACCGGTCACGCCCTGTGCGCACGGCGAAGGCCGGCGCAGGGCAGGTGCGCCTGCGCCTGGTCTAAGAAATTAGAGCCCTTTATCTTTAATGATGGTTTTGGGTACTCCCCCTCCCTTCTTATTCAACGAGCTATTCCATGTTACAACACATCTGAACATTAGTTTCAGGAAGACAGTGGTAAAAAACACTTTATCCCCAAATCAAACTATTTGAGTTGGGGATAAACATTATTGTACACAATCTCTTTTTTAGAAAAATTACTCACTGGACAGGGGGTCAAATAAAAATACATTAACTTTAAAATAATAGTACCAAAAAGTATGGTAACTGTTAATATCACCTCTTTCAGTAGATTTTTTTCCAGTTTTATGTTATGTGTAACCTATGTTTACCGCTAAGGTTTACTTTACCATAAACTTAAGGATAACATAAGAAGAAAAGGCTAATGAAATCAGAAGATCTAAACTCAAAAAGAGGGAAATAAATAAGGTGGCAATACTTAATAAGGCACACAGACAGTAAATGAGGGTTTCAAAAAATGTTTTTGTATTCTCAACATAAAATGAAAAATAAAATGAAAACAAAAGAGGAAAGAAAATTTTTCAAGTTCTTCAGTTCTTTCTGTTTAGTAAGTTCACTTCACTTTGTCAATCCACAAAAGGTTCAAATAAGGCACACTTCATGTCATCAGTTGTTATGATTGTCCACCGGATTCAAAGTTCATAATAAAAAAAAAAATGTTTTCTTCTTCAGAGATACGATCGTCCAAAAGCTAGAAAATAGTCTCTTTCAACTAATAAATCTTATCTGATGTGGTCCTTGTTTCACAGATAGATCCAATGTCCTCGTTTGTCGGCTTCAGCTCGCCATCCATCCACACCAGAAGGAAAAGGAAACTCAAAACATGGCCTGTATAAAAATAAGGCCAAACTTAAACACTCATACGCATAATAAATTAACAAGTAAATTACATAAGTGAACAAATGATCAAATAAATAACAGTTAAATAAAACATTAATAAATTTACTCGTCTAGCTTTTTTTCCTTGATCTCTATAGCCCCACACTGCGTATCACGCAGCTAGTTGCTCATTCATTCTCACACTCGCACATGGTAGCCAAACTTTTGTTAGCATTAGCTTTAACCCATCGATACGTTATGTGATGGTTCTGGATACATACTTCCGTATTTAGTGAGGTTTTGAGAGCGTTGGAAGTTAGTAGATGTAGTCAAAAGTGCACAGCCACACAGGTCTGGGGTCTTCACAGTGCTCTCGTTTATTAACAAACGGCATAACCTTACCAAGCCCGGTTATACGGCTACTATTCCATCATACAAACAAAATAGCAAGTGCATATCCATACATCACTTGTGAGTCCAGTGATAGAAAAAGGAGTACGAGCTCTCGGAGTCAGGGATGCGTCCATAACGAGAGTGCCACTCAGACTGAAAACAAAGATGACAACCGTGGCCTCTGGTGACGTTGCACCTTGTTTCTTAAAGGTACATCACACAACACCTCAACTGTTACATATTCCCCCCTGGTAAGACTAAGGCTGACCTCAGCCGTACGCTCTGAGACAGTCCGAACTTAAAATACTCCCATACATGCTAAAGTATTTAAGATGTCCAAACCAAACAGGGTTGCAATCTGTGAAGCAACACAGTAACCGACATACATGTCAGAATTGAATAATGTGTAAGTCCATAAAAGTGTTATCAGCAAAATGAAAATTAACTTAAACAAACAGCATAGTGAATTCCCCATGTTTTTTTTTTGTTTGTTTTTTTTTTGACCAGTGACTCTTAAACGAAACAAGTCCTTAACTATTTCAATACAATGAAACAGGTTGAAAACAAAACAACATTCACCAATTCTTTAGTACGTTGAATAAACAACAATATCAGTAATGCTGTTGTTGAACATGAAAACACACACTTAATAACTTTAAAAGCATTACCTCAGGTCAAGTCTGTCTGTGTGAAAAACATTAGTCCACCTGGTGTCTGACCATCCAGAGGTCACTCTGGGGGCATGTCTTGGTCTCAAGTTGTAGGGTTCAGCAGGTACAGGAACCATGTCAGCCAAAGGTGAGTTTTGGGTTTGGGAGTCATGAGTCACTGAGGCAGCGTCAGCCACTGAAGTCGGTGTAGAGTGAGTTCCATTAGGGTCAGTGTTCCAGTCATTTTCGTCATCAGGGAGAGACAAGGGGGTGTCTGAGGTTTCAGGGACGGGGATGCCCGAACTGCTTGGCTCTGGGACATTCAGGTCAGGGGGCAGGTCACTGTCCACAAACTCAGGGCTCTGGCAATTCGCAGGCACATGACTTGTACGTCCACGGGGAGAGGCTGTGTCCCATGTATGAAATGGCAGTAGATTCACCACATGGAAAACTCCTGCATCTGCTCCTGTGTCATTCCTGGAGAGTCTGTAGTTCACATCAGACAGCTTCTGGGAGATGCGGTAAGGGCCAGTGTAAAGTGGGGCCAACTTTGCAGTAAAATTGGTCAGCGCATCTGATCTGGGGTGAGATTTAACTCTAACAAGGTCCCCAATGTTGTAGGAGGCATGACGGCGTCTCAGGTCGTAGTAGTGTTTTTGACGTTTGTGGCTCTCATTCAGCACAGCTCGAGCATGGTCATGTGCTTCCTGAAGTGAGGCTTTTAGGCTTTCAGGATAGGGGACACCGGGGTCATCAACACCATCACTGGAGGGTTGAGTGACCAGGTCAAGGGGAGTGTTTAATTCTCGTCCATATAACATCATGGAGGGGCTTAGACCTGTGCTTTCATGATGTGCCGTGCGCAGTGCAAAACAAATCTGGGGAATGTACTTGTCCCATGCAGTATGTTTGTCTCCCACATAGGCACGAATGGCTGTTTTGAGAGTTCGATTCACTCGTTCAGTGGCGTTTGTTTGTGGATGATAAGCTGTTGTAAGTCTGTGCTCAGTTCCCAGTGTTGAAACAACATGCTCAAACAGTTCACTCACAAATGGTGTCCCTCTGTCAGAGATGAGAAATGAGGGGGCCCCATGTCGAGCAAAGACATCACTGATGAACTTGTTGGCTGCAACTTGTGCTGTAGCCTCTCTCACTGCACTGACTTCGATCCATTTTGAAAAGTAATCCACAAAGACAATGATGTAGGCATTACCACTTGATGTGCGTGGCAGGGGTCCAACATAGTCCACACCGGTGTACTCCCATGGTCTCTGAGGTTGAATGGGGACCATGAGGCCAGCTGGCTTTCTTTGACTTGGCTTAGTGGTCTGGCACACTGAACAAGAGACCACACATCTCTTGACATCAGAGGCCATGTTTGGCCAGAAGAACCTGAGTCTCAGGCGAGCCAGGGTTTTTGAAGCACCCAGGTGTCCAGCTGTTGGGTGGTCGTGGTAATACTTCAGCAGAGTACCACGGATGGCAGTGGAGGCATAGAGCTTCATTTGTTTGAGTGAATGCAGACCACATTTAGTTTTTGGGTCGTGAAAGTAGAGCAGCCCATCCAGAACAGCATAATGAGAGAGATCATTATTGTCCACATTCTGGCTGCTTTCCTCCAATTTACGGAGCAAATCCCCAGTTACGGGGTCATCCAGCTGCAGCTGTCGTACATGTGAGCGATCTGCCAATACTACCAAAGGCAAGGTGCGAAGGTCAAGGCTTCCAATGACAGCATGAGCAGGTAAGAGATCCATCGGAGCATCTGTAGCTGGGAGAGGATTCCGTGAGAGTGCATCAGGCACTTTGTTACGTTCACCAGGTTTGTGAACAATGTTGAAGTCAAAGTCTTGGAGGCGAAGGGACCATCTGGCAAGCCTGCCAGATGGATTTGGGCGAGACATCAGCCACCTCAGGCTACTGTGATCAGAGTAAATGGTGACATGTAACCCCTCTATGTACGGCCTGAAGTGTTCCAAGGCCCAAATGACAGCCAAACACTCCTTTTCTGGGGTGGAGTATGGTTTTTCAGCCTTGTGTAGCGCACGGCTAGCATATGCTACAGCAACATCTTTGCCTTCATCATCTTTCTGCATTAGTGCAGCACCAAGTCCAGCATCACACGCATCAGTGTGAATGAAGAAGGGATGCTCAAAGTTGGGGAACCTTAGAATAGGTGCAGAAGTGATGCATTTTTTCAACAGGTCCAAGGCTGCCTGACATGTGCTGTCCCAGCTGAAAGGTGCATCCTTTTTTGTAAGTGCAAAGAGTGGCTCTGCATGACGAGCATAACCCTCCACAAAGCGTCGATAGTAACCTGACAGGCCAAGGAACTGTCGCACATGCTTTGCAGAGGTAGGCACTTTAAAGTCCATCACAGCCTTGACTTTGTCAGGATCAGGGTATATGCCAGATGGAGTGACACGATAACCAAGGAAGGTGAGTTCACTGAGGCAGAACTGGCATTTACTTGGTTTCAGGGACAGGCCAGCTGGTTTTAACCTTGCCAAGACCTCTTCCAGATCTGCTAGGTGCGGTTCAAAGGTTGGAGAGGCAACAACAATGTCATCGAGGTAAACTGCGCAGGACTTGTAAATGAGGCCAGCCAGGACTGTGTTCATAAGCCTCTGAAAAGTCGCTGGAGCATTACAGAGGCCGAAGGGTAGAACTCTGAACTGGAACAGTCCGCAGTGTGTGACAAAAGCTGTTTTTGGTCTTGACTCCTCAGCAACAGCCACTTGCCAATAACCTCGAGCAAGATCTAGAGTGGAAATGAACTTTCCTCTGGATAGGAAGTCAAGGGATTCATCCACACGTGGCAGTGGATATGAGTCTTTCACAGTCAGTTGGTTGAGACCTCGAAAATCAACACAAAACCTTGGCTCATGTTGGGGTCTGTTCACGATGACAACGGGGGCAGACCATGGCCCTGATGCTGGCTCAATGATGCCTTCCTGTAACATCTTCTGAACCTGTTCTTCGATTACTTTCTTTTTTACAGGTGAAGTTCGATAAGGAGGAAGGTTGACAGGCTTTGCATCTCCTGTATCAATAACATGTTCAGCTAGTGATGTGCGGCCCAAGTGACCATCAAATAGATCAGCGTAGTTTTCAAGCAACCTCAACAGTTCAGCTTTCTGCTCTTTCACCAAGCTAGCTTCATCAACTTTGTCATTTAGGGCTGATGGTGAAACATCAAGAAACATCATAGTCCCTGATTCAAAGTCACAAGTGTCTGACCTGTCATCCTCAAGATCATCAGGGAAAGGTTGTTTGTAGTCCATGAACACTGTTCTGGTAGGTACATGTATGATCAGTGAGGCACGTATCGCAAAGTCCATTCCCAAAACAATGGGGGAGGATAGTTCAGGGATCACCACAAATCTCTGGTAGAAACGCTTTCCCATAAATCCAATGGTAAGCCAGGTGATTCCTAGTGGGTCACAGTACGTGTTATTTGCCAGGAGAATGGGCAAACCTGACCAGGCTGTAGTAACTATTTTGCTTTGATTGCTTTCTGAAATCAAGTCCGCCCTCACAGCTGAAAGTGAGGCTCCCGTGTCAAGTGTGGCATCCATTGCTGCACCTTTAAAGTTCACTTTGACTCTCAATGGGGTGTTCCATGGAGACTGAGACGTTTCATCCTCAACGTGATTGAGCGCAGGCTGCTCATCCGAAACAGGAGGTAGGGGAGGGGGGGTCAGTGCCTGGGGGGAGGGTTGCCTCTGCGAAATGACCTCCCCCCTTGGAAGTTTCCCTGCCTCCTACTAGAGGGTCCCAGATCTGATGCTGAGCCACCCTCAGAAGTACTTGCTCCATTAGTGTTGGAGTTCAGGCCTTGAGGCTCAGTCTGCGGAGGTTCAGGTGTGGACTTGGGAGGACTCTGGGGACCCTTTTGGGTAATGGAGCAGTTAGGGCAGGTGCGAGATGTAAAACCTGGCATGGAGCATTTGAAGCAGTGGGTGCCACCATCATTAATCCTCTTTACCTGAGAACGAGGAAGCTGCATGGTACTGGGGCCAAGAACAGAGTGGAGTTCATGTGCTCTCAACATCAGGTCAATGATCGAGTCAACGTGTGTGCCAAAAAGAGCAACTCTGTATTTCTCCTGAGCGTGCTTACAGATCAGTTCTATTTGCTCTATATCAGATGGGGGGTTCCTCAGTTTCTTGAACTCACTGAGCATGTGGGCTACAAATGTGGGTAGGGGCTCCTCAGGACCCTGGACGCGGTCAAGGATGCCTCTCATCACACGCTCTTGGTTATCAGAGGGGAGGAAGACAGTTCTGAATAGCACACAAAAATCTGTCCATTTGACAACATGGTTATTGAGTACACTGAACCATTTTTTTGCTTCTCCAGACAGGAAGCGTGGCAGCTCCCTAAGGATTTGAGCGTCTGACAGTTCAAGAGAGGACCTGTAAGTACTAACGGATTGCAGCCAGTCTTCTGGGTGGATCACACCGTTTCCAGCAAACACAGGAGGCTCCAGTTTAGCTTGGTGTAAAGCAGCTGCTAGGACCCTGGTTGTATTAGCAATGTCGAGAGAGTTTGACTGTTGGTGCCCTGCATACTCTGAAACTTTAGCATGAGATTGCGATGCCACATTGGAGTATGGAGGTACCTCAGTAAGAGAAGCAGGACATTGAGGGGTTGAGGTAGCCAATGGGATGGGGTTGGGGGGGTCATCAGGGGGCTTAGTAGCAGCTAACTTGTCATTTCTGTCCCAGTGTTCCAGAAGTTTCCCCTGTAGATCAAGAGACTCATGTAGGCACTGCTGAAGCATGTCGACTGAGGCCTGTAAGCTTTTCACTTTGTGTTCAAGGTCGGCGCTTACATGTCTTGTAACAGGCAGTCTCGGGAGAGCTGCAAAGTCAGTGTCATCTTGGGGGTCTTCAAAGTCAATAAACTGAGGAAACTTAGCCATGATGTTAACTATCAATGTCGTCTATAGTCTCTAAAGTTTTTCCCTTTTTTCAAAAAAAACACTTAAGCCACTGCAGAAAATTGAAAACACAAATGTACTTAAACATGCAAAACCAAAAGGATTTTTTATTTTTTTATTTTTTTATTTTTTTTAAGCAAACTGCAACCTTGCAGTTGCAGAGATATATAGAAAAAAACACCAGCAAATTATCAATTAAGGCTTTGCAAGTGCAATATGAAGTAAGAATATTGCCACAATATAAGAGAAACAGACTCAAAAAGTTACTTCAACCGAGTATAACCCCAATAAATTGTTATTTCTTATTAATAAAGCAACTATATTGATCACTCTCAACTCTCAAATATTTATGAGTTTAACAACGCAGTCAGAGTCCTTATGTTCATTACTCACAGTACTCAAATCACTCTCTTGTCCGTTTATCCCACGATCGCGGCAGGCATCAATCCACAGTTCAGTTCAGCTCCAAGAATCCTTAAAGTTTCATAGTTCATCCAAAGCCGGTAGAAATACAGAACGGGAATCCACACACGCAGCCGCCAGGCAAAAGGTGAGGGACAGATCCGGTGGCAGAGAAAAAGATCCAGCTCCAACCTCAACTGGACGTCCTCCTCCGTGCAGCAGGTCCAACGATGCCTGGAAATTCCCGCCGGCAGGCTGGTTCCCTCTCTCCTCCGTGCAGCAAAATGTGGTCCGTCTGAATCCTTGATGTTGCCGACGCACGCGGTGAGCTAGCGCTAACGGCTAACGGTGTTTACTCTCTTTCTGAGTACTGGAAATGGCTCGTAGACTCCGGATGATTTAGGAAGGTCCAAGGAAAAGATGTTCGGGCGCCAATTGTGATGGTTCTGGATACATACTTCCGTATTTAGTGAGGTTTTGAGAGCGTTGGAAGTTAGTAGATGTAGTCAAAAGTGCACAGCCACACAGGTCTGGGGTCTTTACAGTGCTCTTGTTTATTAACAAACGGCATAACCTTACCAAGCCCGGTTATACGGCTACTATTCCATCATACAAACAAAATAGCAAGTGCATATCCATACATCACTTGTGAGTCCAGTGATAGAAAAAGGAGTACGAGCTCTTGGACTCAGGGATGCGTCCATAACGAGAGTGCCACTCAGACTGAAAACAAAGATGACAACCGCGGCCTCTGGTGACGTTGCACCGTGTTTCTTAAAGGTACATCACACAACACCTCAACTGTTACAGTTACCTACTCATACTCATTCATACAACAACACACATACCAACAGATGAGTGTACACTGTATTAGATTCATGCCAGTCACTATAATTAACTTACCAAGTCCAATCAAAATCTATTTTTAATACATCGGCTTGTCTCGTCCAGCACAACTTGGCAAGGTATAAGTTCAGTTTTTCCACTTCTTCGTCTTCTAAGTTCAGTTAGCACGTTTAAGTTCAAAATATAAGTTCAGTTAGCACGTTTATGTTTAGAGCATAAGTTCAGTTACTCCGCGTACTATTCAACAAGCTTTACTATAGATCAGATCTCAGATGATTCAATCTGGAGTCAAGTCGAGTCTCTCACGCTATCAGCTGCGCCGTCTTATAGCTACACTTCCTGATTCACGCTGAATCCAGGAACGTGATAGGACAATTCACTTACCGCGAGATCTACAAATAACGCGAGATCTAATGTAACACGAAAATTAATATAGAGTTGAAGAACAAAGTAAAACTATAGAACTGGCAGAATTTTAACAATGCACATTCACCTTTACAAAAGTATCTAAAATAGTGACCTGGGTTACATATGCTTGATATTTACACATTTTTTCTTTACTAATTTTTTTTTTTTTTTTCAATATTTACCTATTGTAATGTTTTTCACTTCATACTTTCTTGTTTGTTACTGTTACTCTGTAAATTCCCCACTGTGGGACAAATAAGCTGTCAATTGACCATAAAAGATTTCAAATCCAGGACAAGGTGGACTAAATTATGGATTCACTTTTTTCAGAATCAAACTAAAGTACAGAACTTGAGGAAATACATTTAGTTGCGTTAAGTTACCATGTACAAGATTAGCACTGTCTCATGCCTTGACTCTGGGAAAGAGACAGTGGACCCAGGGAAGGCCAGTCTAGCTCTGAGGAAGATGAGTTACAAGGACATGGAGGGCCCCATTGACTGGGTTTGCCTTGGGCCCCCAAACCACTAAATACACCCCTGATCATACTCCTGTTCATTGAAGGGTTTTTAATCCAACGTCTGCCAGCAAGTTTACCAAGCTTATTGTTTCTGCATCTTTAACTGCCTTCAACCCAGAGGAGCCCCCTCGCAGCCTCAGATCCTCTGGCGTAGGCCTTCTGGTCATTCCAAAGTCTTGGCTCAAAACCAAAAGTGATCAAACTTTTTCCATCAAAGCTCCTCGACTTCGGAACGACCTGCCAGAGGACATAAGGTGTGCAGAGGTGCTTCCTTTACGTCTCTTTTAAAAACTCACTTTTATAGACTTGCTTTTATGTGATGCCATCTTTTTGTCTTTTTGTCCTTTATCTTGTCTTCTTTAGGGGCGTCGGTGGCGCAGTTGGAGAATGCGCTTAGTCGGTGATCGGAAGGTGTCCTTGGGCAAGACACTTAATCCCATGTTGCTCCCACTGCTGCGTCAGTGGTGTGTGAATGGGTGTGAATGGGTATGAAAGGGCGTAACTGTGTTAAATGTACTGATGGATAGCTACCATAGTAAAGATTGGATCCATCAGTGAGTGAATGTGAGGGCGAATAGGTGTGGATGGGTAAGTGTGACCTGTGATGTAAAGCAGCTTTGAGTGGTCCATGACTAGAAAAGCGCTATATAAGCTCAAGTCCATTCCATTTTTATATTTCATCTCTTTTATTTCTGTCTTACCTTGGTGTAACTGTTTTACCATTCATTATTTTATCTTCACTATTATTATAATTTCATCGTTTTATTATTCTTTTTACACTCTTATTATTGTCTTTTTATACCTGCTGTCCTGTTCTCTGCTTCCATATGCCTTTTATTTCCTTTTTATTGTCTTTTTTTTTTTTGGTGATTGATGTTTTTACCTTTTATCTTGGTCCTTATGCTCTCATTTTATATTGCATGGTTCTTGTATTGCCTGAGTTCATATGGGTTGAAGCTTGTGTTCCATGTTAAATGCTTGTGTTTGCTATTATGTTCATGACTGTCAAAGCATTTTGTAAACTTCTGTTTTTTGAAGTCTTAAACAAATAAAATTATTATTATTATCATCATCATTATCATTATTATTATCAATAATATGGTGCTGCATGGTGGCTCAACGTTTCGCACTGCAGCCTTACAGCAAGAAGGTCAGAGGTTCGATTCCCAGCTTGGCCGGTGGACCTGTCTATGTGGAGTTTGCATGTTCTCCCCGTGCATGTGTGGGTTCTCTGGCTTCCTCACACAGTTCCAAAACATGCTCACCAGGTGAATTGATCACTCTAAATTGTCCCTAGGTGTGAGTGTGTGCGTGAAAGGTTGTCTGTTTATGTGTCAGCCCTGTGATTGACTGGTGACCAGTCCAGGGTGTACCCCGCCTCTCACCCAATGCATTCTGAAGTTGGCCTTCCAATGATTCTACAGCTGTTAGCCTCCCACTGAGAAACAAAATCCCTTTCTTTATACCGTCCAATTGGCTCTGGTTGTAGAGGCCTTCAGCATCAGGAGGCTGTGTGTGATTGGAGCTGCTTCTACCTGACACGCTCACAGAGCTCACAGCTCACTGACACACCATCAACACTTTGCTTCAATGAAATCAACTCTGCATGAATGTTTGTGAATAGTTGGAATCAAAGTGTAGAGCTCCACAGCAGCATGCTTCAAAGAGAAGAGAGCCAGCTTACCTGTGAGGAGGAGCAGAAAGAGGAACCCTGCAAACATCCTGACTGTGGAACGTCTCCAGTCACTCAGGATCCCTGTCCCTCAGACTCTCTGCAAGATTCTGACTTTACACATCACTGCCTTGTTGTGGAAGAGGGCAGGCCACACCTACAACAAAAGCTTTTTTTCTTCCTCTAAATGGCATCAAGCTCAACCATTAGCACACTGTGGGTAAATCCATTTTCTCCTCCAAACAAAGCAGTTTACTCCTCTGCACATCCTCTGTGGTGGCTCCAAAGTTTGCCAAGAAAAGCTTTTTAATGGAAGAGCTTTACCCAGCAGCTTCCACACAGTCATGTGTCATTCCTCTTCAGTGCTTTTGATCTTTGAATTGAAAGGAAATGGTGTTTTAAATTTATCTCCAAGTGACAATCTTACTGTTTTTGCCTTACTGCAATATCTGTTAAAAGGAGCAGGTACTCTATAATTGTGCACTCTTTTTTTTTTTTTTTCCTGACTACCGCCTTCTACAAATAGAGAGGGTACTCTACAGATATTATTTGTCCCTCAAAGCCATGCTCTAATTCTCTGACGCCTGGATATCTCAGTTACCTTTTCACCATTCCCAGAGTGTTGGTTAATCGAAGAGATGATGACCAGGATGCATCAAAGTTCTTGGTTAAGTCAGATTTTATGATAACAGCAAGTCAAGAACATGCGACAGAGCTCTGGGTTCCTCTTTAGCTCTCCCTAACAGCCCTGATACAAATCTCAAAGCCTTCCTTTGAAGAAGAACTTTGGGTTACTCTCTCTTGAACCCTTCTATAGTTTAAGATCAGCCTATTCTAGACATTCAGTTTCAAATCTGAAATGTTGTTATTTTTGGGGTGAGCCAGTGATGTCTCCTCTCATTTCCCAGCATCATCCTGTGTTTTCCTAATAAAGGTTAAATGTACACTCACACACATCACACACTTTCATGCTGCCTTATTAAAAATGTTGTCTGCTGCCAAGGTACTTTATATTCTACTCCCCTTCAACTCAAGGCCTGCAGCTGCATCTCCCAAGTTTCACTTCAGCACACACACAGCACATTCAACAGTTATATTATGCAGTTATTTTCTGAAAACTCAACAGAAACCCTCAGCAGTCATTAGATAAGTAGATGGGTAAACAATATTAATCATTTAGCTTTAAAACAAAACCTTTTGTTACGGTATTCAACCAGTAATTCAACTTCAGACCCAAAAGCAGGCGGAGGCAAAGGAAGCAGTTGCAAAGGGTTTTTATTATTCCAGGAGTGCTGGGGGTGGGGGATGGAGGCAGGCAAAAGTCCAGGAGGCAGTGTGGGAGAGCGTGGCAGAGTGAGGCGGAGAGGCAGGAGGCTCGTGGAGACACTGGGGGGAACAAAGGAGAACACAAGTTATTCACAATGAAAATCACTAGTAAGATTTCTTCTAAGTATGAGATACTCAAAAGTGACAGCCGATGTACCACTGGGTGAGCAGGGAATAATCTGGCACAGAGTCCTTCCTCCACAGAGCTTATATGCAGCCTCCAGGTGATTGTGATCCTTCGCAGGTGTGCAGAGTCATCAGAGCAGAGTGAGGGGAGGGGAGGGAGCTCAGAGAAACACAGATCACCACAGTACCTCCCCCTCAACGGACGCCTCCTGGCGTCCTTCCAGGCTTCTCTGGATGAGCCACATAAAAGTCACCAATAAGGGAACTGTCCAAAATGAGCTTACGTGAGATCCATGACCTTTCCTCAGGACCATAGCCCTCCCAATCCACAAGGTACTGGAAGCCACGACCCCGAGGCCTGACATCCAGAATCTTGGATACAGTGAAAGCTGGATGGTCGTCAATGATCCGGGGGGGTGGAGGGGGAACGGCTGGAGGGCTAAGGTCACTGGAAGAAACAGGCTTCAGGAGAGACACATGGAAAGTGGGATGTATCTTGAGGGAATCAGGGAGCTTGAGTTTAACAGAGGCAGGGTTGATGACTTTGACAATGGGGAATGGTCCAATGAAGCGTGGTGTGAGCTTACGTGAATCAGTCTGGAGAGGGAGATCACGGGAGGAGAGCCACACTAACTGCCCTGGCTGATAATTGGGAGCTGGGGAGCGATGGATGTCAGCCAGCCGCTTGTTTCTCTCTGCAGACCGGTTAAGAGCAGCCCTGACGTTCCTCCAAACCTCCTTGATCCGTCTGAGGTGTTCCCTCACCGATGGAACTGCCACCTGATGCTCCTGATCTGGGAACAAAGGGGGTTGGAAACCAAAGCAGGCCATAAAAGGAGACATACCTGTGGCAGAGCTGGTGAGGGAATTGTGGGCATACTCAATCCAGGGGAGGAAGGTGCTCCATGACGCAGGATGGTGAGCAACCACACAACGAAGAGCAGACTCCAAATCTTGATTGGCCCGCTCTGTCTGGCCATTAGTTTGTGGATGGTATCCTGAGGAGAGACTGGCTGCCGCACCCACCGCCCTACAGAATTCCTTCCACACAAGTGAAGAGAACTGGGGACCTCTGTCAGAGACAATGTCACTTGGAATACCATGGAGCTTGAACACATGGAGAACGAGGAGATTAGCGGTCTCGAGAGCAGAGGGCAATTTTGGGAGGGGTACATAATGGACAGACTTTGAGAAGCGGTCAATAATAGTGAGTATGACAGTGTTACCTTCGGATGGAGGGAGCCCAGTGACGAAATCCACAGCAATGTGGGACCAGGGGCGGCTGGGAATGGGTAAGGGGTGCAGCAAACCAGCGGGTGATTGATGAGAGGCTTTACCTCTGGCGCAGACAGAGCAGGCAAGAACGAACTCTCGAGTGTCCCTGGCCATGTTAGGCCACCAGAAGTGCTGCTTGAGGAATAGGAGAGTTCGAGTCACTCCGGGGTGGCAGGCCAATTTAGATGAGTGACCCCACTGAAGCACCTGGGAACGAGCAGCGTCCGGGACAAAGAGACAGTTTGGAGGTCCAGTCTTGGGGTCAGGTTGAACCTTTTGAGCCTCCTTCACCACTTGTTCTATCTCCCATGACGCAGCGCCGACAATGCAAGATGAGGGGATGATGGGGTCAGGTTCCTCGGAACTGGAGGGGGTTGAATGGAGGCGAGAAAGGGCATCTGGCTTGATGTTCCGAGACCCAGGACGGTAGGAGAGAGTGAAGTTAAAGCGGCTCAGGAAGAGGGACCAGCGGGCTTGACGGGGGTTTAGCCGCTTAGCAGTGCGAAGGTAGGCAAGGTTCTTGTGGTCGGTCCATATTATGAAGGGGATGACAGATCCCTCCAACCAGTGTCTCCACTCCTGCAGGGCCCACACTACTGCCAACAGCTCTCTATTTCCAACATCATAGTTCCTCTCCGAAGGAGACAGACGGCGAGAGAAGAAGGCACACGGATGAAGCTTTTGGGTCTCAGGATCTCGCTGGGAGAGGACTGCTCCCACCCCTGTGTCAGAAGCATCCACTTCCACAATAAACTGGAGGTCTGGATTGGGATGTCTCAGGACGGGGGCACTAGTGAAAAGGGTCTTCAGCCGGTTGAATGCAGTCAAAGCCTCAGGGGTCCACTGAAAGGGCGATGAGATGGAGGTGAGACGAGTGAGGGCGCTAGCCACTTTGCTGTAATCCCTTATGAAGCGTCGGTAGAAGTTAGCAAACCCGAGGAAGCGCTGCAGCTCCTTGCGGTTGGCGGGTATGGGCCAGTCAATGACAGCTTGGATCTTAACGGGGTCAGGTTGGAGTTGTCCCTTGGCAATTATGTAGCCCAGGAAGTGTACTGAGGTGGCGTGAAACTCGCATTTCTCGGGCTTGACAAACAGACGGTTCTCCAGCAACCGTTGTAAAACTTGACGAACATGTCTCTGGTGCTCTTCGAGGGAACGGGAGAAGATTAAGATGTCGTCCAAGTAGACAAAGACAAACCGGTTGAGCATGTCTCTCAGGATGTCATTCATGAGGGTCTGGAATACTGCTGGGGCGTTGGTGAGTCCGAATGGCATTACCAAATACTCGAAATGACCCAGGGGAGTGTTGAAAGCAGTCTTCCATTCGTCTCCTTCTTTGATTCGAATGAGGTGGTAGGCGTTGCGCAGATCCAGCTTAGAGAAGACTTGAGCATCACAAAGGGGCTCAAAGGAGGGATCGATGAGTGGGAGAGGAGACTTATTCTTGACAGTGACTTGATTGAGGCCCCGGTAGTCAATACAGGGGCGGAGTGAGGAGTCTTTCTTCTTGACAAAGAAGAACCCTGCACCAACAGGAGAGGAGGAGGGACGAATGAGACCAGAGGCAAGGGAGTCCTTGATGTAGGCCTCCATGGCTTCTTTCTCAGGGCGAGCCAGATTGTACAGGCGACTGGTGGGTAGAGGTGCCCCTGGGAGGAGGTCTATGGCACAATCATATGGGCGGTGAGGGGGTAAGGAGAGTGCCCGGTCTTTATTAAACACAGGAGCGAGGTCATGGTACTCAGGAGGGACCCCTTTGAGGTCTGGGGGTGGAGGAGGCCCTAGTGGGTTCCTAGAGGCAGGAACTGCCGACAGGAGGCAGTGTGAATGGCAGTGGGTACTCCAACTGGTGATGGTGGAATTTCTCCAGTCAATGTGGGGGTTGTGTTTCTTGAGCCAGGGGTAACCAAGAACAACTTGAGACACTGGAGAATGGATGACAAACAGCTGAATGGTTTCTCTATGATTCCCAGAGATGATGAGTGTGAATTGCACTGTCTGATGGGTAACCTGAGAGATGAGACGCCCATCAAGGGCCGTAACCCTCTTGGGTGAAGGGAGAGCCTCGAGAGGTAATTGAAGTTGTCTAGCGAGTTCTTCGTGTATGAAGCTGTCATCAGCACCAGAGTCAATAAGAACCAAAACAGAAGAGGTGTTGTGTTGCCAGAGAATGCTAGATGGGACTGTCATTCGTAGTGGAGAGCTGGGTGGAGATGTGGTCTGGCTCACCATTGTGCTCTCAGTCAACGGCGAGCCCTGTCTTTTACTGTCAGGGGGCAGGAAGCAATGTAATGTCCAGGTTGGCCACAGTATATGCAGAGCTTGTTGTTCATGCGTCTTAAACGCTCCTGAGGATCCAGACGGACCCTGCCCAATTGCATGGGCTCCTCTTGGCCAGCAGGGGGTGTGGGAGGAACCGTGGGAGGAAGGGGAGGTTGAGGAGTGGCAGAAGCGAAGGAACCCACTGGGGGAGCCGATCTACGGGTTCTATCAGCCCTTTCCCTAGATCTCTCTCTCAGCCTATTATCTATCTTAATAGACAGGGAAATCAGCTCCTCAAGCGTGGATGGCTCATCTCTGGAAGCTAACTCATCTTTTAGCTGCTCTGACAGTCCTTTAACAAAAATCCCCATTAATGCGGACTCATCCCACCCACACTCATTTGCCAAAATGCGAAACTCTACAGAGTAAGAGGCTACCGAGAGAGAACCCTGAGTAAGTGCTAGGAGGCGCTTAGTAGCCTCACTCCCCTTAACTGGATGGTCAAACACTTTACTTAATTCACTAGAAAAAGACTCAAACGAGGTCAACACAGGAGATGCATTCTTCCAGAGAGCAGTAGCCCACTTGGCGGCTCGGCCACGTAACAAATTAACCATGTAAGCAATCTTAGCTTTATCAGAAGGGTAACTCAAGGGCTGCATATCAAAAACCAGCGAACAATTCAAAATAAACTGTCCACAGGAACCAAAATCACCAGAAAAAGGCTCAGGAGGTGGAACAAAAGGCTCTTTATGTGGGGGGGAAGGTGAGGGGAGACGTGGAGCTGGCTCTGGTGGGTTACTCACAGGTGGATTGGTGCTGAGCGGATTGGGCTGATGAACCTGGGAGGCAATTTGAGTAATTTGTTGGTGGAGTTCCTGGAGAGATTCCATGATTCCGTGGAGCATTTTGTCATGACGTCCGATCAACATGCCTTGGTTTGTGAGAGCTTCCTTCACAGCATCCGGGGTTGCTGGGTCCATGATGGCCAGATTATTCTGTTACGGTATTCAACCAGTAATTCAACTTCAGACCCAAAAGCAGGCGGAGGCAAAGGAAGCAGTTGCAAAGGGTTTTTATTATTCCAGGAGTGCTGGGGGTGGGGGATGGAGGCAGGCAAAAGTCCAGGAGGCAGTGTGGGAGAGCGTGGCAGAGTGAGGCGGAGAGGCAGGAGGCTCGTGGAGACACTGGGGGGAACAAAGGAGAACACAAGTTATTCACAATGAAAATCACTAGTAAGATTTCTTCTAAGTATGAGATACTCAAAAGTGACAGCCGATGTACCACTGGGTGAGCAGGGAATAATCTGGCACAGAGTCCTTCCTCCACAGAGCTTATATGCAGCCTCCAGGTGATTGTGATCCTTCGCAGGTGTGCAGAGTCATCAGAGCAGAGTGAGGGGAGGGGAGGGAGCTCAGAGAAACACAGATCACCACACCTTTCATGTTAATGGTGTCCACTCTTCCTTCGTACTGAGTGATCTGTAGTCTCTCAGGAGCCCTCAACCTCCTGCAAGTACACACATTATCTATTATATGGCTGCAATAAGCACAAATTAATATAAGAGCCGTGAGAGTAACACTATATTCAACGCTACATCTGTGTGCGCGAGTGAACTCAGCGTAAGCACTGCACTGATCATCATCACAGACTCCACAAGCTGATCAGGATGAAGTTTAAAGCAAATATAAAACACAGAGTGACAGGGGCACTTCTGCTTACGCTGACCTTATACACAGAAAACGTGCATCTGTAAACACAGATGAATGATCAGGGAGCGTGGAATTGTTTTTCTCCAGTAACTCTGCGTCTTGTGCGTCTTGTGCGTCTTGTGCGTCTTGTGCGTCTTGTGCGTCTTGTGCGCGTTCGAGCAGAACTCCGCTGTGCGCGATGCTGAGAGCTGAGAACTGTGAACGGCAAATACCCACCAGAGCTCTCTCTTTTATTATTTTAGACCGTGACATGATTTCAACCATGAGTGTGAGTTCGTTCACATGAGAACACGGAGAGATGATTTGCTTCTGAAAGATAAGTGTTTGATTCTGGGCAGCGTCAAAAATGTCTGTGGCATTCTGAAAGTTTTAGTTTCGTATAAGAGCTATGTGCAAAGTAATTTAAGCCTGAAACATCGGAAAAAGAAAAGATCATAATTCAGAAGGTATGGCGGTTTTTACTTTGTCGTGGCGGTGTGCCCCGATCCTATACATGTAGCGGAAACCCAGCCATACGATGCGTTCTGGGAGCACTTTTTTAAAATAAAGATTGAACATGAAGGACTGAACTGAATACAAGAAAAACATGTTGGAGGCTCCACAGTCCTTAACACAGCATCTATAACATGTTGAAACGTTTTTATTTTTACAAAATTTAATCCCCACCCCCACAAAAAATCAAACTATTTTGGAAAAGCTTTGGCGGCCCACTTGCAGTACCTTCGCGGCCCACCAGGGGGCCGCGGCCCACAGGTTGGGAATCACTGTTCTATTGCATTTGAACACATGAGTTCTTGCCAAGATAGTCAGGCATTGGTCAAAACCTCTTGCCTGGCCACTGGCATGTGCAGTCTTTACATCACTGACATGTAACATTTAGAGTTGAGCCTTGCTGAACTTAAGTCTGTGATCCTGGATCACAGACTATCTCACAGAGAGGCCACAGTTTGTCAGGTTGGGAAACTGCGTCTCTGGGACGGTCATGAGCAGTACGGGGGCTCCACAAGGAACTGTTCTGGCTCCATTCTTATTCACACTTTATACTGCAGACTTCAAATACAACTCTGAGTCCTGCCACATCCAAAAATACTCAGATGACACTGCTATTGTGGCGTGTATCCAAAATGGACAGGAATCTGAATACAGGGATCTGATAAAAGCTTTCTGTGACTGGAGTCATAGAAATTGTCTCCTACTGAACACCTCAAAAACAAAGGAAATGATTGTGGATTTCCGAAAGTCTGGGCTCTGCCATCAGCCAGTTAACATCCATGGGGTGGATGTGGAGGTGGTGCCAACCTACAAATATCTTGGTGTACATCTGGACAACAAGTTGGACTGGTCCCTTAATACAGATGCACTCTTTAAGAAGGGGCAGAGCCGTCTCTTTTTCTTAAGGAAGCTCAGATCAATTGACGTCTGTGGTAAGCTGCTGCAGATGTTTTATCAGTCCGTGGTAGCCAGTGCTTTGTTTTATGGTGCAGTCTGCTGGGGAAATAGTTTAAAGCAGAAGGACAAGAGGCGACTGGAAAAACTGGTGAAGAGAGCTAGCTCCGTGGTTGGATCCAGTTTGGACTCACTGGAGGCTGTGGTGGAAAGGTATACACAGAAGAAAGTGGAGGCTATCATCCGTCACTCTGATCACCCACTTCACACCATCATAATCCAGAGAAAAAGCAGCAGGGGACGTCTTACCTCTGTGCGCTGCAGGACCGAGAGATACCGAAGATCGTTCCTCCCTGCAGCCATCAGAGTGTACAATTCTTTTCTTGGAAGAGAGCCCAAACAACATGAATTTCCCTTCGGGGATTAATAAAGTATATCTTATCTTATCTTATCTTATTAAAAAAACAAAAAACAAAAAAAAACATAACAATCTGAAATCACATATTCTCTTACACAGTCTTATCACAACACTTCTTTAACAACATATTGTTACTATCTCAAGGTCACAGGTGTAATATAGGTTAATTTTAGATGGGGCAAGGCTTCCCCCTGCTCTTTCACTGCATTTATCTGTCTTTCAAGATTCAATCTCTGCATTCTGGCGGTAATTTTTCACTTTATCCATAAACAAAAGTTGTCTCATGTGAGCTTGCATTAATAAAGACAAATGAAATCTTGTTTTGACATTACAATAATTTATTGATAGTGAATCATCAGTGTTAGAGCTGCATGTGTTGAAGAAACAGGGGCTGAGAGATGGAGGGGAAAGAAAAGAAAAGAAAAAAAAAACTCAAGAAGATCTCAAGGACAATTTTCATTTGCCGTAATTATTTTTTAGTGGCTGACCTGTTAACAAGTAAGGTACCAGTGCTGGTATGTCGTTGTTGCCAGAGTTACATGGTGACAGTTTGAATGTGCTCACAGTTCTGTCAGAACAATGGCTGCATACAGTCTCTCAAACTTGTGATAGCAGTTGGTTGCTAGTCTTCATCCTCTGATTCAGGGCTGGTGAAGCCATCCCACTCCTCAGCGTCCACCTGCAAATCGAGAAGATCTCTTTCCATGGCAGCTCCCCCACTGTACAAATTCACAGCCTCTTTGTGTTCTAGTTTGACTGTGTGCAACCTCTGACTGAGGACACTATGGAGACCCTGTGCTGCATCCATAGTTAGTTCACCAAAATCTGTGTGAAAATGAGAGGAAAACAAAAATGAATTACACAGTAGCAAGGTGCAAGAAAAGTAAAGGCAATTTACACCCTACAACAACAAATAAACACTACAAGGCATAATTGCATCATAAACAAGATTATGTTAGAAATAAATGTGATACTTGGTTAATGTTTGATATGGTGCTTAACAAGTAGTCAATTGATTGGAAATTCATTGTTGTTTACCATATAATGAAATTCTCAACAATGTTATGGGAAAAAAATACTTCTGCTTTTTCACTTCAGCATTGTTGTGTTTCACAAAGAAAAGCCATGTATCATTCAGTGTAGAAAAAATAACCAATACATACTTCCACTTTTAATGCTCTCTGAAGTCTGTGCCCTGAGTGTTTCAACTACTTGGATTTCCTTTAGTAGGTATCTGATGTGCTGAGACATATCTCTAACCAGGATGATCTGCTCCTCCATCAAGCGCTGCAGCAGCATTACCTAGTCAAAAACAGACCTTTTCAGCCAGAAGGTGTTGCCTAAGGTTAAGGAAAGGAAAGGACAAGTGAGCCAAAAATCATACACAGTACACAGTACACACACACACACACACACACACACACACACACACACACACACACTATACTGTATATATTTTATAAGAGTGTATTCATGACCCAGTGCCATTGTATTTGGATGGAGATGTGAAATTTTGAACAGTTTAACAGTGCTGATGTCACCAAACCCTTTTCTGTCCTATATGTTTTACTCTGAGTTTTGTTTTGAAAAAGATATTGAGTAAAACTGATATCGTTTAGAGCTGCTGTCTGTTATTTTGGAAAGTGGGATCAGTGAAATCTGGAATTCCCACGCAAAAAAAAAATAATATTCAGCAAAAAAAAAAAGATTTTCTCTCAATACGAAGGAGGATCACGGCATGGGAAGTAGACTTTGTCATACCTCCATGTTGTCCCTCCCATGGTAGGATGCAGCCATCAGTCAGACTGCAAGCTAACTCAACGTCAATCCGACCTTCCTCCACTAAGGCGTTGTATTGCAAAACCTGTTCTCGAAGCTTCCTCTTTAGCTCTGTCATTTTCTTCCTTTGCCTCAGTCTTGCTTGACTGCTACCTGCAAAGTCAAATTAAATGAAAAATGAGCCAGATTTGTTTCCAGAGATTTTCTACTGAAGTCCACATAAAGCTCACACAGACACTCCACAGCAACTACAAAAAGAAACAAAATCATTACAACTACTGGGAGTTTCGTACTATCAGTGATATTCTTATAATCATGCTTTGAAATAACTCTGTTTGCTGACTTACCATGCAAGCAGTAAAGATCCTGCTTCTTCCTTAAAAGGACCCTCTCTAAATAGGGGGAAAGACATTGAGAAGTGATCTGTAACGGCTTTAGCCAACTTATGTTGTGAACATTGAAGTCAGTCATTAACATCAAAACATTAAGTACTTTATGTTTTACCTGTGACTACCCATTATCTCACATCACACACCCACTGCTGTTCAGTCTCCTGGTCAAGGTGGTGTGCTCAGGATGTTGCTCAGGGCAGCAGCTTGCACCTTTGCCCTGTCTGTTGTCTTTTTAATAGAGAGAGGGGGAAAAAAAAGAAAAAAAAAAGAATCAGACAAAAGCTCCACAATACAAGCACCGTGTGTTTGTAATCAGGATAAGAAAGAATATAGAAATCTATATAAATGTGAGGTAAACCTCAAAATACAGGCAAATGAGAGAACTGTTATTACCCTTACTTTGACAAATCTCTGTGCTAATGCCTGATGAAGGCTGACTCTCTTTCTTCTATTCCAACCCATGGACTGTTGGGTCAACAAGTTGACTCTTCCGAATTAAAACAGAAGAATACACAAGGTAACATTTAGTGAATGAAAAACCTGACAAAATTAGACCAGTTTGTACAGTATGCTGAACAAATGAAATGTGTTGTACTGTGTCCAACATAGGTCAGCTTTATATATATATATATATATATATATATATATATATATATATATATATATATATATATATATATATATATATATGTTAATGTTTTTTCTGGTGTGTTGTTCTTTGCACTCTGTTTCCTCAACATTGAATTTGCTTAAATAATTTTTACAGTGGAGTAAAATGATAATTTCTGTGGAGATGGAACAAAGAAACTGTGTTTTTAAATTCTCTAATATATAAAGTACAACTGCCTTAATCGCCAACTGTGTTGAGAGTGCAATACAGTACTAACCTGCCTTTGTCATGTACTTATTTACCAGAGCTGCCCGAGAGAGAAAGCTGTTCACCTCTAAGGCAAATATGGCAAGTTATGTTTAGTGTCCTTTACATAACTTGTCAGCTATAAATGAATTGGAAACAAATATGATCTAATATTTTTTTCCTGATAATTATTTGTAAGTAAGATTATAACATTCACATTGAAAAAAAAAAATAATAATTCGAAAAACATTTGAAATTAACATCAGGGCCTGTACCAATCCAAGATTTGGTCTGTAAACTGTTGAATATGAGATGCCCCACAAGGCCATCTCAATTTAGTAACAAAGAATAAGAGAGATATTTTAGACATACATTTTGGTTTTATTTAAAATCCAATTTTCCTAATTGCAGAATTTTATTTTTATAGTCCAATGAATTGTTCACCGTTAACTATTTTATATACAATAGATGGTCTGGATGGTTTGAGAGAAAAACCATGCATTTGTCACTATAAACAGACACTTTGCTTTTCTGTAAATATGTCCAGGCCTATCTTTCATCAGAATTCCAAGCCAAACAATTTGATCTCCACTTCTTCTCCTACAGAATTTCCAGCTCCATCCTGGCTTCTGCCACCCCATCTCACCTGCAGGACATATGCATCATCACTCTAATATTTGAAAAATCATGTTAGAAATGGTCTAAAATTATAAACTTAGGGGGAAAATTCCCCCGCACAAACAGCTGAAAAGCAATTGATTGAGGTTAACATTGAGCACATTTAATTTGATCGGCCTGTCGACTATTTCCCTGTAGTCACTGCAATACCAGAATATAATCACAATCATTTACCTTGCATTTCACAGTATGGGCCTTAGCATGCATAACACTAAGAAATGGCTGCATTTCTGTTAGTGGCTGAAGCTCTGGTACCCCCTGCACAACTTTTTTTCAAGTATGGCCAGTGTCTAAAAAAAAGAGAGAGAAAAAAAGTTGTCACATTTTGTGAATATTGAAATGCCTTTTTCAAAGTGACCTGACAACAAGAAGAATCTATAATCAAACAGTGAAAAGATGAGGCACTGGTAAAGAGTTTGACATAAAACAGGATTACCTGCATGTCACATCCATACAAAACAAAGTCACATTGGCCTTCTTTGCTACATCTCTTGGTATGAACATGGGGTAGGCAAATATTTCACCACAGAAGTGGTTAAGTCCCCGCAAGAGAAAGCCGTGCCTGCATTAAACAGAACAAAAACCTGGTGGTTAATCAGCAGATCCAGAAAAGCCCTGCTCAAGCACCTATCTCTATCATCTGAGTGCAAAGAACAAAATACAAATCTTGCCGTTACAAAGGATGGATAATAACACAAAACCAAAAGTGTGAATAGCTTATTATTCAAAGAAATTAATCTTGCAAGCAGGCACACAGCTCATACCTGCAGACGGCAACTTGAAGACCCTCCTTGTTTCAGGCGACCCTCCTCCTCCTCCGATACTTTTTTTTCTTATCCCCAAGGGGAAATTCAGAAATAATGATTCTTACCATGTACCATTAGATCCTCATCAGACGGAGATATACACGACTGACAAGGTAATTAATGCCTGTTATATGATAGGCCATATAAAACGATGTGTTTTTGACGTGAGGAGTCAGGGGAGAGCCCTGCTTTTTAGATGAGTAAATAAGGGCAGTTAAGGATGTTGGAGTGCGCAGCTGTCCTGCATCACAAACAAAACTCCACGGGAGCCTCCTAATGTCAAACTCGTCGAGTTCGCCTGACAGTTGCATCTCACCAGAGTGCGGTTGCTTTCACACCAGCTGGTGCGCACCAGAGTGCGGCCAGAGCCGAACCGAGATCACCTCCTCTGGCCGCGCCAGTTTGGTGCGCACCAGAGTCTGATTTTGGTTTCACACCAACCCAAACGGGACCAAATATAGGTCGATCTAAATTTGGGTCGACCTAACACTGTAGGTGTGAAAACACCCTAAGTCTCAGCAGTTGGTCCTTAATAGATTAGGTTACATTTTTATGGGATATTCGATAAACCATAAGGATAATTTGCAAGTTATGTTTTAATGTAAATAGTCCTTGCTAATTGCTAATGCTAATTTGTAGACACATTGTTTTTATCAAAAAGAAGACAAAATCACTTCTAGCATTGATCCTGGGCAGAATCAACACCTAACATGAAAACTTACATTTTAAAAAGGGAAATAATCCTCATTTGGGTAAAAAAAAAAATATTCTGTTTTTTTTTAGATAAATTCAATCACTATAAAGACTCATTGGCAGCTATTTACATGAATACATATTGCAAATGATCCTTGGGGTTTCTTGACTGTAGAGTATTTAATAAACATCCTTCCTGCTTAAAATGGGGATCTTTGGCAACATTTTACAGTCCTTGTTCTCGACAGGGAAAAGTCTTACCTTCCTTGAATAGCCATCTATGCCCCCAAAGATAACCAAGTTATACCTAGGTTAGAAGATAAGAATCAACTCCTAAGCACACTATATAACATCTCTAACAGCACAGGTCTCACAATACAACATCTCTGAGGTTGTAAGCAGAACAATGTCAGTTAATGGCACTGTAATTCGATGAAGTTCAATATGATCTATTATTCTGGTTGATATAATACAATTCACAAAATACCAGATACACAACTAGACATAAAAATTTAATGAACACCTCAAATACAGATTGTGGGCAGACATACCTAATAAGCTTATGATTAGTGTCAATGTGCACCATGTATTTTGGGTAAGGAACCGTGTAAGTCCTTCTCACCACACAACCCAGGTGGGTCATTCGGAAGGGTACACCCTCGCTGTCAACACGATGCATGGATGCATGGATGCATGGATGCATGCACTTGGTCCTATTGGACTTTGTGTCCCAGTGCCAGCAGAGCACCTTGGACTACTCTGCTCCCAGCATCTGGCATTGTGCTCTTAATTCTGGTGATTAATGAATCTAATTCATCATCACTGCATAAAACCAAACATAAAACAAAATTCTGCTAGCAGACAAACTGTAACCCTCCCAGGTTAAGGGGCTGCATCTCCAAGATGTGTACCAGTTGGTCATGCAATCTCTGAAGGATGTCACGCTTCAATGAATCCTAGGAGAAAAAAAAAAATAAATGAATGATGCTTCTATGGAGCCTTGTACTGTTCTAACCCTCTTTGTCGTCATGTGCAAAACTTAAGAGGTTTATGACACGGTTACAGGGTCCTGTCCAGCCAATGACAGGGGCTAAAGAGTAAACTTTATGATGCCTGGGTGTACATGCACAGGGGTAGTTTACACACTAACCACTAATCTTAGGATATTATAAACATTCCCATTTATCCTTAACTTAGAATGTAATGGACACTGTAACTTCTCATAGCAGCATTAATACAATCAGTAACCTTCTCATGGCCTCTCTCACTCTACCAAGATATGTAGCACTGCCACTGTTGGATAAGGAAGCTGTCAAAAGATTTGTGTGTGTTCATGTAAAAATCTGTGTACATATTAGAAATGTGTGCATATTCGTCTACAGTTGTGCATTCATGCAAGGTTTTTTTAAACTGTTATTTAAATTTTAAAGTCCCTGTAAATCAAATTCCGCCATTTTCTTCTAAACACAAAAAATATATGACAGTTTGTGGCTAGCCAGGTAACCAGTCAAGTCACCTCCAATTTGCCTGTGCATAGTTGCAGTGCCCACTTTACTCCCGACAGTTAGAAAAACTATCACATAGCAAAGTCTGGATTTCTAAAGAGTCCATTGCTGGGGCTGAACCGACCCTCTCCATATCGCCGACCGTGTGCGCCATCAGGGCCACTGGCATTATGTACTCCCCGCTGACCCCCTCCATCCCGCTGACAGCAGGTGCTGTCATCTCCGGCACTGGTATTACTTGCCCGCCAGAGAGCAGAAGTGTGTGCTTATATTTCACAAAGTGCATCCAGACTTGCTCATTTCAAACTGTAAAACAAAAAATTATTATGGTCCTCTAAGTGGCTGTTACCAAGAGGCTGACGAGAGGATGTGTGAGTGTATTGAGAAATGTAACAAAGGCATGCCCATCACCAGAGCTGTCATCAGAATTACATTTGAAACACAGATCTGAGTGATTGTACTTAAAGCCAGAAAAGAAAGCAGACTCTATTAGTTCAATGATTGTCTCAGAATTTCAATAAAATACATTTATAAAGTAAATTTTGGTGATCAGTTTTTTTCTGAAGATTGGTCCTGAAAAGAGGGGGTTGTCTTATAATCATGGTCATCCTATATTCAGGTCAATACGGTAGTTTCTTTTTACTTTCTCTTATTAATTTAGTATAAGTCACCAATTGGGTTTGCTTGTTTGGTTTTGTTTTGTGATTCAACTATTCTTTTTTTTTCCTTTTAAAAAATGACTCTACTAGTTTGGGAGGCTAGACACCCCGAGTGAGGGCTCTCCACCTCTTACATGTTGGTTTGACTGACTCACAATAGGCTGCACCAGATTATAGTGAGGATTGTGGTGTGTGTGTGTGTGTGTGTGTGTGTGTGTGTGTGTGTGTGTGTGTGCGTGTGTGTGTGTGCGTGTGTGTGTGTGTGTATGTGTGTGTGTGTGTGTGTGTGTGTGTGTGTGTGTGTGTGTGAGAGTTGTCCCTGCAACTTTCTCTGTGAAGTCTGCCTCCCTTCTGGTGGCCTCAACTTGCTTTGAGTTGATTTTGTTTGTTTGGATTTCTTCTAGTTTAGTTTAGTTGGTTAGTTAGTTTATGTTGGGGAGAGTCAGAGTAGTTTTACATTTTTTTTTTTAAATTTGTTGTAGGCCTACACTAAGTATTGTAAAACTGTGTTCAACTGTGAAAATCTTAAATATTACTCCGCCCTGCCACACGTGTTTTTGCACAGTTCAGATGGTCAGTGTGACTGCGCTCTGAGAGACAGCTGCGAGCCAGAAGTCTGTCTGTGAGTGTTTTGGATAGAGGAGGGTTTCAGCAAGTGCCGCTCGTTGAGAAGAACTAGTGATGCAGATCAATTCATGCTTTCACGTCTTCAAACTCCAGAGAAGTCACTAGATTTGCTGCTTGTTGCCTTTTTTCAAAAAAGTGACTATTAATAAGCCAAGACTGCCATCTAGTGGCGGATAATTAACGAGCAGCGGCGCCAGCAATCCTAGCATGCGGCACACATCAAAGGCAGCTTCAACGACACACAGTTACGGCAAACTCTTCACCGGACTTACAAATAACCATGTAATTCACACTGTACAACTCTAACCAAAGAACAACTGAATGATAAATGAGTTCTAACACTTATAGCTCACTATTATAGATAAGGAAGGATTTTAACACTGAAAGTAAATCTCCATATCACACGAGGCTCGGTAAGCAGAGGGAACGATATACAAGCACATGCATGATAAATCTTGACAAACTTCAACCAAGGTAGTCTTCAGCATAAAGGCAGCTTTGTACTCACAGTTGCATGGACGCACATAAACCCAAAAGAGTCCACACTGACTTATACACAGGAACAGGCACAAGTCCACACAGCGATGCTCACTGCAGCTACGAAGCAACTCCAACACTGCTCGTCGGCCGTGACATCACAGTCTGTCATGGGGTGTGGCTTATGATCCAGGGCCTTTTCTACATCTTCCGTTCCCAAAAAATGTACACTGCTCAAAAAAAAAATAAAGGGAACACTTAAACAACACAGTGTAACTCCAAGTCAATCACACTTCTGTGAAATCAAACTGTACACTTAGGAAGCAACACTACACGGAGTCTACAACCCACACAAGTGGCTCAGGTAGTGCAGCTCATCCAGGATGTCACATCAATGTGAGCTGTGGCAAGAAGATTTGCTGTGTCTGTCAGCGTAGTGTCCAGAGCATGGAGGTGCTACCAGGACACAGGCCAGTACATCAGGGGACATGGAGGAGGCCGCTGGACGGCAACAACCCAGCAGCAGGACCAAGGAACAGAAGGTGCACTGCCAGATCCCTACAAAATGACCTCCAGTAGGCCACAAATGTGCATGTGTCTGCTCAAAGGGTCAGAAACAGACCCCGTGAGGGTGGTATTAGGGCCCGACGTCCACAGTTGGAGGTTGTGCTTACAGCCCAGCACCGTGCAGAATGTATGGCATTTGCCAAAGAACACCAAGATTGGCAAATTCGCCACTGGGGTCCTGTGCTCTTCACAGATTAAAGCAGGTTCATACTGAGCACATGTGACAGACGTGACAGAGTCTGGAGACGCCATGGAGAACATTCTGCTGCCTGCAACATCCCCCAGCATGAATGGTTTGGCACTTTGTTTCTGCTGTTTTTTTTGGTTTGGTTTGGTTTGGTGTGTGTGTGTGTGAATTCCTGTGCTTCCACAGCCAGCCTCAAGCAGACACTCGAGAAACAGCAGATATAAGCACCTCAGTGTTGTCGTGTGCTTTCAGACCGGATGTTGCCACTTGGATCAGAGTCCTATTTAAACTTCTTGAACCCATGATTTTCACAGATTTTACTTTTATTTCATCCATCCATTCATTCATTCAATCATTTATTCATGTTTTAAACATTCAGCCATTTAAACTTCTAAATTAATTTATTAATCCCATTGATTCATCCATTCATTGTCTTTTCATCCAGTAGCTCACGACAGGTTTCTGCAGCATTCCGCATTCAGCAGTTTAGCACAAGCTTTTCAAAAGTTCATTCAACCATTTTCAGTCTTCAGTCATTCATCTTCAACATTCTGCATTAGCATTTCAGCGTAAGCTGCTTCAGCTTTCCGCATTTACAGCACAATTTCTTCAGAAATGGTTTTTCTAGTGTGTAGTGTAACTGTCTGTGTCATCTTAAAGCCTTCCTCTAACTGCTCTAATATGCCGTGGTATGTTTTTTCAGGGCAGCAGCAGCCAGCTGACCCAGGAGATCCAGGACTTTCAGAGTCTGAACAACGAGCTGAGGGAGGTTTTGAAGACAGTGGCTCTGCTTCTCAGCAGCAGGAAAGAAGTAAAAGAGCACGGCTACTGGACCACAAAGACCAAAAAACTGAACCAGACAGTTGAAAGTTGAAGACTATCATCATCATATTACTGTAAACAGCTGATTGCAGAGGTTAACCCTGAAGTTACCTGGCTAAAAGAAAATCCAGCTTGGTAGTACAGGCCTCTGGTGACTTGCTGGGTACTGGCTCTGTGACACCCTCACAAACAAACTTCAACATGGACCCTGTTAGGACAAGAAATCCATCAAACAAGCAGATTATTAAGGTTTGATTTGGTCTGACTGTTGAATAACACAATGAGATTAATGTAAATACTAACCTCACAAAGATTAAAATGCAATTAATGAAAACACGACTACAACTAATACTAATCTTCATTATGATTTGATTTGATGATTTCTATTTTAAGTATTTTCATGTGATTATTTTGTTCTTGTTTCTCCATTGTGGCTCAATTAAAGGATTATCTTGATTTATCTTGTCTAATCTGATATGAGTGTTATGAATAAAATTCACCAAAAGATGGCGACATTTCATCTCCATAAAAATAGCCTGAAACTTCTGTACATCAACAGTGTTTATAAACAGGAAACTAACTAGGAAGTTATTTATTTATTTATTCATTTATTTATTTATTTGTTTGTTTGTTTATTGTTTTATATAATTTGTCAATAATCTGGCCTCTGAACCTCTTTCCAAATGTATTAAAAGGCAGAGAAGCAGCAGCAGCAGAATAACCAGAAGTACAGTGAATGGAAACTTTATCAATAAAAAACGTACATCAACTTTTAGACAGTCAGCTTTCTCTGTTAAAGGGGGAAACTTTGAAATTCATTACCAACTGAAATCAAACTGAACACAGATTTAAAATCTTTCACTGTTAAGGTCAAGTGCTGGCTGACCTCTTGTGCTAGAGAAAGCAACTGCCAGAGTCAAATTCCTTGTATGTGTTGCATACTTGGCAATAAAACCCGATTCTGATTCTGATTCTGATTCTGATTCTGGCTGAAAGCAAAACAGAGCTGTAACCATTTTTAGGCTGCCATGTTTTTAATTTTCTGTTTGAGCTGGGACATTGTTGTTTTGTTAGGTTGATGTGTGTTTTTTTTGTTTGTTTGTTTGTTTTTTGTTTTTGTTTTTTTACCGTTATCCTGTAATTTTTTCTTGCCCTTTGCTGGTAAATGCACATTTTATGATCTAGTTTTTTTTAAAAGCTCTACTAGGGAGTCGGGACAAGAGTTGGAAATTAGCACTCGCTATAAACTCTCTGTGCAGCACATCAGATTAATGCTTCGTTGTTAAACTGCTTTGATCCTATGAAATAAATGAATTATTGATTTTGCTGGTCCACACAGTTAAAGCATCTAAAAAATATAGAAAGACAAATTCCTGAGAGATTTGAATTTATCCTGAAAATAGGGCAAAAGAATTCACACAAAATACATTTTTGACACATTTATTTATTAAAAAGAGAAGAAGGACCAGGCTGACTGTTTGTATTATTGTGGTTAAGGGTTGAGGTGTCCTTAAAAATGTTGTTATGATCTATTGTTCACACAACAGGCCTCTCTCCGCCTTCTGCTCTTTACTCCTGAGTGTTTACTGCCATCTAGTGGTCATTTTATAGAAGTGTGTCTCAGAGAGGTAAAGCAGGGGTTATGACAGAATATGAGACTCAGAGTGAGGAGGTGATTTTGCTGATTCATATCACAATTAACTAAATAAATAAATAAATAAATAAATAAATAAATAGAAAAATAAATACATTCTTAACCTTGTCTATGATTAGTAATTTCCAAGTGTCCTCTCTTCATGAAACAGAAGCCTGTCTGTCTGTGTGGTGTAGTAGTATTGAGAATAGACTTGTGTTTGGGAGGTTGTTGGTTTGATTAAGGCCTTGTACACACGTCGCCGGGTATTTCTCAAGAAGGAACACCCCACACCCCCAATTGGTTTTTAAAAATACTTTGGTCCACACCAGCACGCTCAGATGGAAACTTTGAAACTCTTTTATCAGGACAGGAAAAACTGTGCATTTCTCTCAGCAGGAAGAAAGAGGTGGAGAAGAGGACAGGAAAGGAATTGAGTGAGCTCTTCCTTCTCTTAGTGAGAGCCAGAGTCTGGGTGGACTTTCATTTCTTTAAAGGAACGGCAGATCTTAGAGGTTTTATGGAAACGTGGTCCATTGTGTGATCATCAGGCTCTTTAGGCTGTGGAAAATGAGCTTCTTCATTGTTGCACATTACTGTAAACAAAGTTGTTGAGTAAAATCAAAAACATCCCTCTCTCTAAGCCAACACTGTCTCTGCAGATGTCTCTCTAACATGAGTCTGGTTCTGCTCCAGGTCTCTGCAGAGTACAGTCTAGAGCTGTTTTTGCAAAGCATCTTGGGATGATGTGGATCACTGATAGGTGGTTTCAGATGTGATGTCCTTCACTTCGTGTAAAGTCATCCTGCATGGAGTGATGAGGCTCAGAGCCAAGATGCCAAAGACAAAGTTGTGCTGCTCAAAATAAGTTGGACTAGGTTCAGACGGAGTGGACTGACTGAACTGGACTTTCACTACACACGCTCTCCTGACAGGACACCTTTCTGAAAGTCTGCCAGAGTCCCAGTACAAAATGATGACATATGTCAGAGTTTCATGGGAGTTTGTCCTGATGTCATGGAGACCAACAACAGCTGAACAAAGTCCACGCTCTTCTATCCACTGTAATGCCAGGGGTGTTGCTAGCAGCTCTGTGCTGTATGCTGATAGATGGTCTGAGCCTGTTCTTCAAACCCGGGTCACTCACAGAGATATGTGATCTGGATCTTTAGATCCATCTGGAAAAACAAACACTGGATCTGACAAATGTTGGTCACAAGAACTCTGAACTCTGCCCCCTACAGGAAGTGGTTCTGACTTTTCCTTTAAGTCTTCATGTGTACAAAGGTCTACATTTGGCAAAGGGTGTAAGCAGGGAGAACTGAAAGACTCTCGGACGGTGGGGCTGTGCTGTAATTCCCTGGTGTTCTGCTTCAGAAAGTAGTTTCATCGTGAAGTTTTGATTTATTGTTGAAACATGCTGTAAAAGCTTTATTCAAAATATCAAGTTGGTTTTGTCAAGAAACCAGAGCTGGTTTGTGAGAGAGACGTCCTTGAATGAGGCAGGCTACAGTGGAGTGGGGCTATTTTTTCACCAGCTGTGATTATTTATCTTGACAGAATATTTTTTCCCTTGACCCTAAAATTTGTGAAGATTAGGTTGCCCCTTGCACTGTAGTAAAACATCCCACTCTCTCAGAGCAACCACCCAATAATGAGAAAACTCTTGAAGGAAAATGTCATCGAGGAGGAGGAGGAGGAGGAGGAGGAGGAGGAGGGGGAGCCATTCCTGGTTTCCACCAGTTTCAGGAGAAATACCTAGGATCAGTCTACCTCAAAGAAAAAGAAGCTCTCAGGAGACTCCAGATGTTGAGGGAGGATGTGAACATCTTCATTGCCTCCTGGAGAAGGATGAATCTGGGAGGATCCTGGCCCACCTTGCTGACACTGTTTTCCTACAGGAGAACAAACGTTCTACTGTGTCTATGGCTGTGGTCCAGTGTCTTCAAGAATACGGCACAGCCAATGATGAAGTCATGGTGCTCCACACAGACAAAGGGTTCCTGACTGAATTAACATGAACTGATCTTTTTTCTTTTCTTTCTTTTTTTGGGTCACTCTTATAGGAAGGTCCTGTAGACGTCATAAATGGACATCCAGTAGATGTCAGACTAAGACCATGTCTGGAGGAACAGTCTGGAGACCAAAGTAAGACGTTTAAAAATGACTCTGAAAGGACGTCCTTTGACTGCCTCTTTACTCAGTGGGTTCCTGTTATTTTACAAGGCATGCACTGTAATTTATTTTTTCGAGTATTATACTGTATATGGGAACATAGTGTAAGAATGTAAAAAAAAAAAAGTAAAACACTGGTAACACTGCAGACAGTATGTTACTGTTATTTTACAGCAAAGTCACTTTTGTTGTGACAGTGTTTTATAACCATGAGTGAGTGAGGAGGGGACACAGTGGATGTGAGACCCTGCTGTACACTGAGATGTTACATTACGGCTTGAAGGTTGAATTGTCCATGAGACCTGGCCCCAAAGCCAAGCACACATCCATCGTTTCAACCACAGAGTGCACTGTAGTTCTGCTTTTGACCAGTAGGTATGACTGAAACTTTAATATAGTTGTCATCAGCAGGAAAGTTGACTGATCATTAAAGAATAAAGATTTCTTCAGAATTTCAGGTTTTGTATGGGAGTACACACCACAGGAAGACACTAACTATCCAGGGTCAGCTGTCAGTCCTCTACATGAGCTTCTGGCGTCTTGTTTTTCAGGAAGCTCCCAGCGTTTAACTATTCATCTGGATGACTAATGTCTGTTGGATCCTGCATAAATTTTACTGTCTCCTGTGTTTGAAAGGAGAGTCAATCCCGTGTTTATCTGATGATTTTTTTGTTGTTGTTGTTTGTTTGTTTGTTTGGTGCAGAAGTTAAGTAATGAAAAAAAACTCCATAATGTTTTGTACATCATACACATGAAGTTGAATTAAAGACTCTGCGTGCTCCTGCAACAGGGAAAAGTTATCGTATTTCAACATGTGGTGTTCATTTTGGAACAGACTGAGAATCGAGCAAAGGCTGGACACATACCAGACAACTTTTAACCAGATTTCACCCCCATAGAAACAGATAACAGAAACAGTAATTCACTGTATAAATGATCTAAAAACCTTTTAATCTGAACTCAAATTATAATTAACATAACTGTTTTATAAGTCTCTTTTAGATCCTGTGTTGGTGTAATCAACACAGCCGTCACAATAAAAGGCAAACTAAGCCACAGAGCCAGCTGCTTCTTTGAGGATATTTGAGTGGACTACCCTTTATTTCTTGTTCAATAGGGCTGGGTTTGTTTTCGCTCTGGGATCATCGCAGGTTTTTCCTCCTGATTCATGATGTGAAGGCCAACATTCAGAAAGATACAACATCCTGACATCCAAGTTAGACTGTGCCACTGCCTGAGCTGTCATCACGCAGTAAACACCATCTGGATACAGTTCAGACTCTAAAAAGATGGGCCACATGTTTTACCTTGGTGAGCCTTCTTTAACATTTCTAGGACTCATCAGAGGAACTAGAGCACAGAGAGGATTAAGGAGACTGAGGATGGGTCATGAAGACAAGGGAAATGAGGAGCTGGTGAATTTACATGTTTTTACCTAAAGTGGGATCTTCATAACCCCTGGGTTTCTTTGTGGTCCTGCACAGTCCACAGAGCAGCACCTTGATGGAGAGGATCTTTCTGTGTCTGTTGTGTCTTTCAGGTCAGAAAACTTTCCTTTGTTGATATTTAAAGTGTGTATTGTGATTTAATATGATGAATAACAGAGTAATTTAACAGGTAGTATCTATAAATGTATTTGCTGATTTGAAAAAAGGAGCCCATGACCAAAGTCAGGCTCCACTGTGTGAATTCCCACCAAGATATGAGTAAGATATGATATTATCAAGATCTGAGTGTTTAGAAGAAACCTGACACACTGTGTGTTAAACTGAAAATAGATAAAATACGCTCTCACATATTAGTTCACGTATAGGGGTTAGCGATGGGATGGTTGATTAGGGCCTGAGCCTAAAAACAGGGCGAAGGCCCTCTTGAAACCATAAGGATTATTATTTCTTCAGACTCTTTAATCCCAGATTATGTGCCTTCATTGTGCTCTAAACTCTCAAAACTTTGCACAAAATTCATCCCTGTGTGAAATTTTATAACTGCATTGTACTTGTGCTTTTTTTGTCTCCTCTCTCTCACCCAGGTTTTGTTGTTTTAGTTTGGGCTGGAGATCTCAGGTAGTCCAGTTATCGGGTTTTCTTTGAAGTAGGATTTTTCTGTTGTTTTTAGGTTAGGGGAAGGTGTTGGGTACGACGGTCCAATGCATGATTGGCCCGGCAGCTTCCCATCTTTTGATTATTTCGGCCGGGGTCTCCAGTCCTTTTTGGTTTATTGTTTCATTTTGGTTGAACATTGATTTGTCTGAAATAAAATTAAATTCTTGTTTTTCTTCAAAACTTGCTTGTGGTGTCCCTTTTATGTTGTGGTCTGGAGTCAGTTTATATTATGTTTGGGAGACGGTAACAGGAATGTGGGATCTATCTCCGGTAGTATGGACGAGCTAGCTGTGCTAGCCCAGCGGCAGAGGGGCTGCTGGAGGGCAGAGTGGCATCATGCTGTTCACAGACGTGGCTGACGGAGCAAACATCGGACCACGATGCCACATTGAAGGAGCTTCACCTGCTGTGAGCAGACAGGATCCAGGAGACAGAGACTGAACAGACTGCTGGGGAGGCTCAGTCCTGGACCCTGTGGAGGTGGAGACTGGTTGGGCTGGAGAGTGGTGGACGGGCTGTCATTGTCTATTTTTTTGTGGACCTTTTTGCACTTTCTATACACTTTCTAACTTTTGTTTTCTTAAATGCTGCTGTGACTCCTGAATTTCCCCTCGGAGATAAATAAAGTATTTTCTATACTATTCTATTCTGACAGCCATACACAGAGAGGGTCTTTCTGTTGCCATGGCGACCAGTATTCTGTGTCCCAGTGAAGTGAAGAGGGCCACCCATTCCTGCCAGTCATATTTGTTCCCTCTCCCTTCAATAAGAGCGCCCTCCACAGCCAGGAGTGTGACTTTATTTGGAGTTACACTCAGAAGTGAAGGGGTAGTGTGTAGGGGGTGGTTTGGGATTGAGCTCTTATCAAAGAGGCTCACCTGGTTTCAGCCTTTGAGATCTTTATACAGCTGGCAGTGCAGAGATGCATTTTGGTTTGGGGACTGCTGCTTTGCTGCTTCCCCTGGGATTTTGTTGCATTGGTCAGTCTGACCCCTGAAGTGGTCTACAAAGTCTTTATTAAGGGAGTGATTTGATCTCTGTTCAAAACAGACTGGATTCAAAGATCAACAGCACTGAAGAGGAATGACACATGGCTGTGTGGAAGCTGCTGGGTGAAGCTCTTCCATTAAAAAGCTTTTTCTTGGTAAGCTTTGGAGCCACCACAGAGGATGTGCAGAGGAGTAAACTGCTTTGTTTGGAGGAGAAAATGGATTTACCCACAGTGTGCTAATGGTTGAGCTTGATGCCATTTAGAGGAAGGAAAAAAGCTTTTGTTGTAGGTGTGGCCTGCCCTCTTCCACAACAAGGCAGTGATGTGTACAGTCAGAATCTTGCAGAGAGTCTGAGGGACAGGGATCCTTAGTGACAGGAGACGTTCCACGGTCAGGATGTTTGCAGGGTTCCTCTTTCTGCTCCTCCTCACGGGTAAGCTGGCTCTCTTCTCTTTGAAGCATGCTGCTGTGGAGCTCTACATTTTGATTCCAACTATTCACAAACATTCATGCAGAGTTGATTTCATTGAAGCAAAGTGTTGATGGTGTGTCAGTGAGCTGTGAGCTCTGTGAGCAGGAAAAGCATTGATTGTTGAAAAGAGGGGATGCATATGCAAAGATAGAATGCTTCAATCAGAAGCTGATCATGCTTTCTGTGTCAGGTGGAAGCAGCTCCAACCACACACAGCCTCCTGATGCTGAAGGTCCCTACAACCAGAGCCACTTGGACGGTATGTAGAAAGGGATTTTGTTTCTCAGTGGGATAAAGAATAATGACAGAAAAAAACCTGTGAACTCTTTCTGTGTCAGGTGAAAGCAGCTCCATTCACACAGTCTGAGGAAGGTACGGACCTTTGTGTGTTTGTTTGTCTGTTAAAGTGAATGATAAATGGAGGTTATTGTTGACAGATTGGTGCAGACTATATTATAGGTTTATGTCATCTTGTTTGTTTCATAGCTGCTTAGTTTGCTCTTATATCAAACTGCCTGTTTGACCAAATGTGGTTTCTGATTGGCTGGTAGCAGCTGGATAGTGTCACTGACACCACACACATAATGCAACAATAAATCACTCATTCATCTGAACCAGATCAAAAGAAAAGAGCCACAGGAGTGGAAATAACTTTCAATGGCAAAAGGATGGAAATACAACCTGAGGCATAGCATGTTTCCCTGTAGACAGACGGACGGACGGACGGACAGATTTTTTTTTTTTTTGAACCACTTTATTTGCTGCTCTTACTCAATTTACCCAAGTAATTCAGTTCAACTCAAAATTATTATTTCAACAAACTTTCTGTTGAAATATTGAATAAATAAATAAATAAATGAATAAAAACATCATAGTTTTAGCACATTCCCAAACTTCAGGTCACCGTCTGCCACATCACTCAAAATGCCCTTAAAGCACCACATGGTCCTGACAGAGTCCAGGTCTCCTGGCTGTCTATAAAAGCTGAGGTCAAGGTTGATCCTGGACCTGATGAGACCCTCACACAGTGACTGCAGAGATGTTCTCCACCCCCTCCTGCTGAACCTGTCACAGACTGAGGAGGGAGAGGAGCTCTCACCGGCTCTGCGTTAGTTTCAGGCAGAAGTGGTGGAGGGACAGACTAACCTGCACTGTGTGTCAGATACAGATAAAACATTTTCAATTCTGCAAACTAGTGCACCTAAAAACTGATCCCATTAACTTTATTCGTGGTTGATTTGGTGCCTGGACAAGAAGTGTGTCAATGAGTTTTATGATTACTTGTACCACAAGACGAGCGGGTTGTTTGTGATCCCATGTAAATGAACACAATTTAATATGAAACGGTCACTTTTTCACACACAATTCACGTTTACATGATAAGATTATGAGGAGTGAAATAATCATCTTCACAGTATATTTTGTAATCAATACGGCTTCCTTAAAAAATCCTGGCTCAAAGTTTGATTTAGCATCCTCTGAATGTTCTCTGCGGAGACTTTATCATGGACATGGGGGTGTATTAAAAACTGATAACAGCCTTGTTACGACCCTGGCTCAGGGGAGGCAACATAGGAGACATTAAGTGAAGTTTCAACAATCATTTATTACAAAAAACTGAAAGAAAAGACCAGAAAGGATTCAGAGGAGCTGCTGCCTTGCTGCTGATCCTGGCTGCAGTGTGGGAGAGAGTGTGGGAGGAGCCAAGCAGTGGCTTTTGAAGCCAGCTCACAGGTGCCAGGGATCAGGAGCGAAGCAGGTATGGAGGTCCAAGGTGGCCTCAAGATAAAACAGAAACAAAACATTAGTGGCACATAACAGCCTCTCTTTTTTTTTTTTTTTAAAACCCATAGAGTAATCTTTTTTTATTTATTTTATGGAGAAATCAGCTGACAGCTCTCTGCTCTTTTATAAGTGATGTATGTGAAAGCTTGACAGAAGAGGAGTGAAATGTTAGAACCACTATTGTTTCATATCTAATTTAACTATTAATATTTAAATATTTCTCTGTAAACCTCTGTTTTTCTGTCTGAAAATGATTTACGCTCATATGATCTAATAATGACATGAAACTTGCAAACACAAACTCAGACCTGGTGTGGGATTTGAGCGTACCCTACACCCACGTTCAGATTGATAAATGAGGGCCGCTGTGTGTCATGGACTAGAGAAACCAGTTGTCCTCTGCCTGCTGAAGGGACAGCTCTCACTGAAAGATGGATGAGGGTTTTTTTTTTCTTAGTTTATTTATTTTAACTTTTTTTTTTTAAAATTTATGTTGCAACAAAATAAAAGTACAATATAAAAACAACACAAATCTCAAACAAATGAAAAGGAGCAAAAAAGAGAAAAAGTCTTATTGTATCTGCCCCTTCATTCATTCAATGTTAAACACATGATTAGATAAAAACAAAAATACTGTCTGCCAGCATGCCTTTCAGCTTTGCCTTCATTCTTTTTTGCAGAAAGAAGACAGGCAAAGCAATTTACAACCTAAATGCAAATTTACATCAAACAAAAAGAAAACCCAACAAAAAAAATTAAAAAAAATCGTATCATGGTTGTCAGTAATATTTTGGTGGTTTTATTCTTATTTATTGACTTATTTATTTATTTATTTTAAGTTGAAAGTTTAAGAATTTCTTTCATCCCTGTATTTGTTTATGCATGTATTGTGAAGATACTGAATGATTTGGTTTCCTTAGAGTCCCTGTCCTGGTTGTTCCATAAAGAGAAACCTTTAACTGTAATACTGTGCTCCTTTAGCGTGGTTCTGGATCTTGATTTTTTTAAATATTTCTAATCCTTTTAACTTGTAATGCTTTCTCCCTTTTTAAATTTGTACTGAATGTTTGATGGTCAGAGCTTTTTATTAGCTTTTTACATAAATTGTAGCATGTTGAAATCTATGATTAAGCTTCAGCAACTGTAACTTAATGAATACTGGGGTTTAAGGGAGCTCTGTATGGACTTCTGTTAATATTCCTTATTGCTCTTTTTTGTAAAATGAAGTTTGGCAGGATGGAAGTTTAACTTGCAGTTCCTCATACTTCAAAACAGTAGGTCAAGTAAGGAACAACCAACCAGTTATATAAAAGTTGCAAAGCTCTGTTATCAAAATGTGGCGAGTGGAGGAGGTGAAAGAAACCAGCCTAAACACGCACACACACACTCTCTCTAGAGTGGACGGGGTCTGAGTTTCCCTTAATTTACTTTTGATAATAGAGCCAGGCAACGCCACCCTTGGACTTGCACCCAGGGAAATGGTTCACTGGTAACTGATGATAGGCACACAGGTCAGTCCACAAAGAGGAACCAGAGACGTGGTTCACATTAGAAAGTACACAGAAACTTTATTTTTCAAACAAGAACAGATTAAAAGGTTTAATTCATAAAAAGCACCCACACACTCCAAAAGACAAGAAAACAAGGGAAAAAGGGGACCTGGCAGGACTGGGCTCACCAGTGGGCTGGATTGGGATGTGACGGGGAAGGGAACACCCAGTAACTTGTGAAAAACACACACTGAACTGTGCAAAAACTCAAGAAGAACCACACCACACACGAGGAGGGGGAACACCACCACCAGGAACCCAGGACCACCACCACCAGACTCCAGTCCTATAAGGAGAGGGAGAGAAAATTAATTCAATTAACACAAACCAAAAACCCAACTAACCCACAAATAAATCAAAAATACATTTAAGGCCACCAAAGGTAACTGCTAAAGTAGCCTGAACACAACTACTACACTGGATAATAAAGAAATAACAGAAAACAGATAACTGAACCGAACTGAGCCAAAATTACTTTACCACAAATAAACAGTCAATACCACATTACCCTTGGGGTACCCAAACCAACCCTCAGAAATAACTGTTATTCACAAAAGAAACAAACCAAAAGAAATAACTGTGTCCAAAGTTCTAATATGACAACAAAAGAATTAAGGCACAAGGAAATAAGCGAATAAACCAAAAGGGGAAAAAGGAAATATCAAACCAGGAAGAAAAGGAGACAGAAACAAAATGACTCAAATCAGTGCTGAACCAAAATCCAAAAGAAGAAATCCAAATCAAATTAATTAACTCACTTTCACACACTTAAAACAAATAGGCCCAGTTGTTCTGAGCCAAGTTAAGTTCGGCTGAGAGAGCACAAGTAAGGCTCAGACTCAGCAGGCTCAACGACAATTAGGTTTGGTTCTGGGCAGGATACACATATGACTCAGGCAGCCAAACCCAGGTGTACCATGGCCCAGCCGAGCCAAGGCAAAACATATAAAGCAAAGCAAAGTCCAGTAATACCAGGCGGCGTAAGGCGAAGCCACGTTAGGCAAAACAGCAGTGCTTCTTGGTGATCACTATAATGATCTGATCAGCTGATAATCACATGAAGTGAAGCTCACAAAGTGAGCTCCTGCTCAGCCCAAAGCAGAGTTGAGTGAGAGAGCAGGGAAACCCCACAAACTGCCTCAAGAGTGTCTAGCTCAGTGGTTCCCAACCTTTTTTGGGCTGTGACCCCATTTTTACATCAAAAGTTTCGGGCGACCCCAGACACCTAAAACAAATGATTGTTTTTGTTCATGTAATAGATTTCGATATATATATATATATATATATATATATATATATATATATATATATATATATATATATATATATATATATATATATAGAATAGAATAGAATAGAATAGAATAGAAAATACTTTATTTATCCCCGAGGGGAAATTCAGGAGTCACCGCAGCATTTAAGAAAACAAAAGTAAGAAAGAGTATAGAAAGTACAAAAATGTCCATAAGAAATTAGATGACGACATCCCGTCCACCACTCGTCCACCACTCTCCAGCCCAGCCAGTCTCCACCTCCACAGGGTCCAGGACTGAGCCTCCCCAGCAGTCTGTTCAGTCTCTGTCTCCTGGATCCTGTCTGCTCACAGCAGGCGAAGCTCCTCCGATGTGTCGTGGCGTCCGATGTCTGCTCCGTCAGCCACGTCCGTGAACAGCATGATGCCGCTGGGTTAGCACAGCTAGCTCATCCATCCCCCGGAGCGAGATCCCACGTTCCCAACTACGATGGATGGAAGGACAGGTCCATGTCGTCACCTCCCAGCTCACATCCGAGAACCAGCACGTCGTCCTCACCGCCTCCTCCTCAGCTCGAGGGAAATCATCAAGCCCTACACTAGTTAGCATTGACATGCTACAGGCTGCTAACAGCTAATTTCGCATGTAAACAATGCAGCCATGGTTACATGTAGGATCTCCAGACAAACACAGGAGAAAAGTAGTAAAAAATACCGCCGAAGACACAAAAAGTTTGGTGTCCGTGACCGACAATGAACCATACAAAGTGATGATCCACTCCAAATACAAAGATGACGAAAAAGAGACGAAAAAATTACAAGAAACGGACAAAGACGAGAGAGCTGCTGCAACAGGCAGCTACTTGGGTAGCGCCAAGTATATATATATAAGTATATATATATATATATATAAGTATATATATATATATATATATATATATATATATATATATATATATATATATATATATATATATACAAAAACACCGTTTAATAAGGCTCTAGTTCTCATTGTGTCTCTCCGTCCTGGCAGACTACCTGTGTTTGTTTATATCTGTCAAGCTGTGCGTGCGGACTGATACACCAAGGGGCGAGCGCCTCGTAGCCAGGTAGCCAGCTGCGGTAGCACTGTTTTACGACACAATGAGAACTAGAGCCTTGTTAAGCGGTGTTTTGTGTGAAAGTAACGCACTGAAAATTTTCTAAATAAAGCGTGAATGCAGACCAATATCAGATTTTTTCAGTGGGAGTCTGTTTATTTGTGTTTTTTTGTTTTCAAAGTAATGTGGTGTGGTGGAGAGAGCGCATCTCATCTCTGACGTAACATCCAGTAGAGAGGGTTAAACTTGTTTTATTATTATTATTATTAGTAACATAATAGTTATTATTATAAACGAAAATGTTTGGTGTTTTAATTTAAATGAAATAAACGGGCCTATTCAATCATTAATAATATATATATTTTTTTTTTATTTAATTTTTATTATTTCTTTTTTTTATTAATCAACTGCTGGAAATTCCAGGCGACCCCATTTGAATTCCAGGCAAGCCCACATGGGGTCGCCTGGAATTCAAATGGGGTTGAAAAAGACTGGTCTAGCTGCAGACCTCCACTCTCAGCCGACTTGTCTTGGATACTCTACACCTCCATCGTCAGAAGGAAGTGATGTCATATACTCCTCCACTGTCAGAAGGAAATGACGTAATACTAAGGAAATGAAAAGAAAACGCTCCAGATTATTGTCTTAAAAGTTAATTTGGGCAGACATGCGTATTTTTCTGCGTGTGTTGCATTAAAATAAGAGTTACAAAATGCAGGTTATGAGCAAAGCAACATAAGTGCGTGAGCTCCTCCGTTTTATGCAATGATCCTGAGCGTTTTCATTTGAGATGCACAATTGTTTTATTTGCCTGAGAGTCCTATCACAACCTTTCTTTTACATAACTGCTGTTGTAACTGTACAACGGAGATAGCAGCATCAATACAAGGTTTAAAGATATTAATTTATCATATTCAACACATAAAAGTAAAATAAGTTCAAGTCTGTTTCATTATTCATATTTGTTTATGTGATACGATTAGAGTAATTTCAACAATCCAATGGCCCTCATTTATCAAACGTGCGTATGCCTGAAAAATGAGTGTACGCTCCTTTCCACGCACAGATCGGCATTTATCAATCTGAACGTGGGCGTCGTTCATGCCAGTGGAGAGCCGGGTTGTGCCGAGGGAAATCCATCTGTGAAGGAGAATTATTAGATCATATGAACGAAAACATTTTCAGAATTAAAAACTCATGTTCTTAGATTATTTAGATTTAGATCCTTGAATTAGATATGACATCAAGAATGCTTTTAACTGCTCACTGTTATTCCGCCAATCTATAAAATACTTCGCTATGAAAGAACAGCAGGAGCTGTCAGCTGATTTCTACGTTTACAAAAAATGTTTCCTCGATCGGTTTACCGAAAAATGTGTAAATAGAGAGGCTGTTATAAGTTTTTAATGCACTCCCATGTCCATGATAAAGTCTCCGCAGAGAACATTCAGACGACGCTGGATCAAACTTTTAAAACAGGTTTTTATTTTAAGGAAGCGGTATTGATTACAGGATTTACCGTGAAGATGATGTAAATGATAATATTGTAAGGATCAATATATTGATCCTTACGAAGGACGTTCATTTACATGAGATCACAACCTATGTGCTCGTCTCATGGTACGAATAAAATCTCCGGACTACCTGTGTGTAACTGCGCACGAATGACACACTTCAGCTCCACTCCCTCCTCAGTCTGTGATAGGTTCAGGTTCAGGCTGGAGTCTGCAGCTTCTTTAAGAGCTCAAACACATCTTTGAAAGACAACTTTTCACGTTTCTGGTCCTGAATGGAAACAATAACCAATATTGTGGCTTCTAACAGTCAGACAACAAGGATTACTTAACTTAAGGTTATTTACATAACCCCGGTTCTCTGAGTAATATGAGTGAGATGTCTCACTATGGGATGCACGCCCCTGCTGCAGCCCTCAGAAGCATTAATCTCATTACGCCAATCCTGATTGGCTGGTGAAACGTGTCCGTCCGCCATAGGTAGAGTCCCCCTACCTTAAATACTTCATGCGGACGGCACCACGTCATTCAAGATAAGCACCTCTTCTCACTCGCCCAAGCAAGAAGGGTTGTCTGGTGAGACATCTCACTCATATTACTCAGAGAACCGGGGTTATGTAAATAACCTTAAGTTCTCTTTCATAATATTTCGCTCGATGTCTCACTATGGGATATGGTTGCTCCCGTATTGCCAGACAAGCTTATCAAGCGTCCACCAACCTACAGGGGAAATTACTCCGTTCAAATCAGGACAGCAAAACTGCTCGTGCCACGCAGGGAGCAGAGACGTCCAGCATATAGAAACGAACAAAAGTGAGAGGCGAGGACCAACTCGCCGCAGCACAAATGTCCTGAACAGAGACTCCCCTGAATAAGGCCCAGGATGTAGCCATGCCCCGAGTCGAGTGCGCTCGCAGGCCCCCAGGAGGCTGCAAACCCTGACTCGTATAAGCCAAAGCAATCGCCTCCACCATCCAGTGGGATAGACGCTGCTTTGTGACAGGTTTTCCCTTGTGAGGATTAGCCCAGGAGACGAACAGCTGATCGCTCCTCCTGACACTCCTCGTCCTATCCATATAAGTGCGCACCGCACGGACCGGACATAACGCATGTGACCGCTGCCCACCTGGTGAGGCAGTAAAAGCCACAAGGTCAATAGGGGAACATGAGCCCACCACCTTAGGCACAAAAGCCGGGTTGGGCTTCAAAATCATCCTCACATCCCCCGGGAAGAGCTGAGCGCATGAGGGATGAACCGAAAGCGCATGAATGTCGCTGACTCGTTTAGCTGAAGCCAGAGCCAGCAACAACACTGTCTTGAGAGACACATGTTTCAGGCTAGCTCCCTCCAATGGCTCAAAAGGAGGGCCCTTGAGCCCCTCCAGAACCACAGCCAGATCCCACGGTGGCACCAGCGGTCTGGACACGGGGAGAAGCCTGCGCGCTCCCTTCATAAAGCGGCAAACCAGCGGGTGCTGGCTCGCTGTTTGCTTTCCAAACCCCACGTGACAGGCAGCGATTGCTGCCAAGTACACTTTAACCGTGGAGAAAGCCCTATGTTTGTCAATCAGGTCCTGCAGGAATGATAATATCACCCCCACAGGACACTGAAAAGGGATGTGGCCGTTTCTGTGACACCATCCCTCAAACACTCTCCACTTACAGTCATACAGAGACCTAGTGGAGGGGGCCCGAGCACTTTGTATAGTGGAAATAACCCGCTGTGAAAGACCCACAGCTGACAGATTTAACCACTCAGGGGCCAGGCCCACAGTGCCAGACGCTCCGGGTGCGGGTGGAATATCGCCCCTCCCCCCTGCGATAGCAGGTCCCTGCGCAGCGGGAGCTGCCAGGGTTGAGCGCACATCAGCTGATAAATCTCCGCCAGCCAATGCATCGCAGGCCAGTGTGGAGCTATCAAAATCAGTGCATGGCCGTGCTCCCTCACTCTGGACAGAGTGGGGGGTATCAAGGCCAGGGGCGGGAATGCGTATAGAGGCTCGTGCGGCCAAGCGTGCGCTAGAGCGTCTACCCCTAGAGGAGCATCCATGCTGCGCAGAGAGTAAAACAGAGGGCAATGCGTGTTTTCTCTTGACGCGAACAGATCCACCACGGCCCGACCGAACCGGGTCCATATCTGTTCCACAACTTCCGGGTGCAGAGTCCACTCCCCGTATACTGGCGCGCCCCTGGACAACAGGTCCGCGCCTGTGTTCAGGACTCCCGGGACGTGCGTCGCTCTCAGGGAGAGGAAGCGACCGCAGCTCCACAGGATCAGTCTGCGTGCTAGCATATGCAACTGACGGGAACGTAATCCCCCCTGACGGTTGATATACGCCACGGTCGTTGTATTGTCCGTCCTCACTAGAACGTGATGACCCATGAGAGACGGAAGGAAGTGTTTCAGGGAGAGGAACACCGCCGAAAGCTCCAGAAAATTTATGTGAGAACGCTGAAGATTCACACACCAGCGACCCCTCACAGACCGGCCCTCGTGAATCCCGCCCCAACCTGTCAGGCTGGCGTCCGTAGTGACCACCTTCCTGGACAGGACGGAACCCATGGGCACCCCTTGGGTCAGAAAGGACGGGATTCTCCAGGGGCGCAGCGCCCTGACGCATTCCAGTGTGACCAACACTTTCCGCGCGCCATGACGCACGGGATCCAGTCCACATGAGGCCACCCAAAGTTGGAACTCTCTCATGTGGAGCCGTCCCAGACGGACTACGAGAATGGCAGAAGCCATCAGTCCTAGTAACCGAAGACATAATCTGAACTGAACAGATTTGCCCGGCTGAAAAAGCGCGAGACACGCCCTGAAACCGTTCACTCGGTCCGCCGAGAGGCGCGCTGTGAACGTCACCGAGTCCAGGAATAATCCCAGGAAGATTATATCCTGTGCTGGGAACAGCATGCTCTTTTCCGCGTTTATCACGAAACCCAAATCGGTTAGGTGTCGTATGACAATACGCGTGTGCGCTCTGGCCTCCTGCTCCGATTGTGCCAACAGCAGCCAATCGTCCAGATATGTGGCCAAGCGGATGCCCTGCTGTCTCAGCGGGGCTATTGCTGCTTCCGTGCACCGCACAAACACCCTCGGGCTCAAAGACAGGCCGAAGGGGAGTACTCGGTACTCGTAACAGATCCCCCTGAAAGCGAATCTCAGATACTTTCTGTGAGGAGGATAAATTGGGATGTGGAAATACGCGTCCTTCAGGTCGACAGAAGTGAACCAGTCGCTCTGTCGCACGAGGCGCAGCAGCGATGCATGTGTCAGCATCCTGAATTTGTATTTCCTGAGGTATTTGTTCAGAGCACGTAAATCCAGGATCGGGCGAATACCGCTCCCCCCCCGTTTGGGGACCAGAAAATACCTGGAGTAAAAACCGCTCTGACTCTCTGCGGGAGGTACAACAGAAATTGCTCCTTTGTTTAACAGAGAGAGGATTTCCTCCTGTAAAACACGAGCTGATTCTCCCTGAGCCTGTGAGTGTATTACAACGGTGAATCGCGGGGGAACTGCTGCAAACTGCAGCCTGTATCCCCTCGTGATCGTCTTTAACACCCAAGGTGAGGCTGCAAGCGCGGCCCATTTCTCCCATCTGAGGGAGAGAGTGGATGCCACTTGCAGCCTCTCCACCATGAGAGGCTCCCACCGCGGTGCGGAGGCGCCCTCTCTTGGTGGAACAGTGCCATAGCCTGCGAGTGCCGCTGAACTTTGCTGCCCGAGAGGACAGCGTGGCGGCGGAGCACTTACTACCCCGGCGTCGGAGGAAGCCGTGGCTTCCCACCGAGGGGGGACAGCGGGTGTCGCCACCACGCTGTTTATTTGGATTTTCACATTTTGTTTGGCTTTGTTTATGAACTGCGTCCTCGGCCCTCGGCCTGGATACGACAGTGGGACACTTTTTATTTTCGAACTGAAAATATGTGTGTTTGTGCGTGCTTGTGGACATGAGAGAGGGGCAACAGAAAAACCCTCCGTCGTCAACAGTCCACTTCTCCTGGGTTGCACCGGCACGGTCCGTGGCAACCGGGAGATAGGGGCGTGGTGGGCTCCCAAGTGCACGCTGAAAAGCCGAACAGGTGGAGCTGGAGAACGGGGAACATCCAGCTGCATCACCGGTGAAGAGAGGGGCGGTCAGACCGCTCTCTTCTTCTTCCTCGCCTGGTTGTAGACGGGCTGCGCGGGCTGTGCCGGCGGAGCCGTTACCGAGGCTTCGGGTTTCTTAGGCCAGCTGGTCCGGCCGGGTGGGGGGCCCGGGGCGAGCTGAGACTTCGGCAGTTTAGGAATTTTAAACTGCGAACCCTGGGAAGCAGCCTGCGCAAAGCTTTTACGCTGCGCAGGTGGAGAGGGAGCTGGGGGCTTTCTAGGGAGGCACAGCCGGAGAGCTTCATCCTCCTTCTTTTTGGCTTCACACCGCCGGTGCATGGAGTCCAGAGCGGAGCCAAAAATCCCCTCCGGGACAATGGGCATGTCCAGGATTTCCTCTTTTTCCCTGTCTGATAGGTGTGCGAGGTTGAGCCACCGTGCTCGTTCCTGCAGCACCATAGAACCCAGCGCTTTTCCCGTGGCCTGGACCGCGCAGCGTTGGACACGGAGACACAGGTCGGTGATGACCGATATTTCCTCCCAGACAGAGGGATCCTGTGTTTGCACAAAATCCTCACCTAACTCTGCCTGATAAGCCGTGAGTAGGGAGAGGACATTGAGCGCTCTGGCCGAGAGCGCCGTCGCTCTGTACGCCTTCTCAGTCAGGGCTGACTGGAAACGGTCAGATTTGGACGGCAGGCTGGGACTCCTGGAGGACAACGCTGACAGGCGCGGGTGAAGATGCGCTGCAACGAGTGGCTCCATCGGAGGCATACGGAGCAGACCCCGGCTCTCCATCGCTTCACAGTCGAGGGAAGAGGCCCCGGGAATCGGGCTCCTGCTGCTGTAAGGGCGGTCTCTCCACGAGCGCGCTATCTCATCCAGCAGCTCCGGGAAGACAGGGACAAGCTGCTTCGTCACGCCCTTGGCCGAGGGCAATTTCTTCCCTTCGTAGCGGGATTTGGAGGTCTCAGCTACGACAGAGGGCCAGGGGATGGCCAGCCGGGCTGCAGCGCGTTTACACACGTCGAGCATGTCCAAGCTAGGAGAAGAAGCTGGTGTGCTTCTCTCATCTCCATCCTCAGAGGTGACAAAGGGCGCGGGCTGTGCAGCCTGTGCCGGAGTGGCGAAGATGTCGTCCTCTTCATCCTCTGAGATGAGGTATTCCGAGGCGTCATCTTCATCGTCCCCATAGTCCAGTAACAGGACGTCTTCCTCCTGCGGAGGGACCGCGGCTAGGTCGAGCTGGGAGCCCCAGCTGGCGCTAGCCTCTGGTGCCGACACCGCAACGGCCCCTTTCTCCTCTTCGTCTCTGTCGGCGGCGCCGTCGGAAGGGAGATAGGGGTCATTTCCAGACAGGCTAGCCTGGCGGGCTAGCCGTCTACGGAGACTCTTAATTGTGAACACCGCACAGTGTTGACACGAGCCAGGGACATCGATAGCCAGCCGGGCGTGTTCCAGCCCTAGGCAGCTCGAGCAGACCTGGTGTGGATCCCTGCTCGAAATCTTGTTCCCACAGCGACAGGGACGAGCCCCAGAGTCTCCTTGTCCTCTGGTGTGAGGGTTTTTAGCCTCCATTCCTCGCAAGCTGGTGTGCAGGCAGGGAGTCGAGGCAGTTAGCTGGTGTGCTAACGTTTTAACGGGAGATTAGCTGGTGTGCTAACCGTACAAAAGAGATTAGCTGGTGTGCTAAAGCTCGAAACTCGAAAGCCGTGGTGGGGCGTCGAGGAAAAAAAAGTGCTAGCCAAGCCGTGGAGAGGCAAGAATAGCACAAAAAATCGATCTGGTGTGACCGACAACTAGAGCTAGTTAGCGTCCGGCGACGGAAGCTAAATAAGATCCGTCTGTGGACAGTTAAGCTAGCTAGCCCAGGATGCGAGATATGCTCCGAGTGAGAAGAGGTGTTTGAATGACGTGGTGCCGTCCGCATGAAGTATTTAAGGTAGGGGGACTCTACCTATGGCGGACGGACACGTTTCACCAGCCAATCAGGATTGGCGTAATGAGATTAATGCTTCTGAGGGCTGCAGCAGGGGCGTGCATCCCATAGTGAGACATCGAGCGAAATATTATGAAAGAGAACCAAGGTGTAAACAAACGATGTGTAAATTAAATGTTTCAAACTCAGATGTATTCTAGTTTGTCACATCCACGCTGCTGAATTACTGCAGTGATTTCCTTGCAGATGATTTTTTTTCTGATTCGCTCTATTTTCCGACTGCCGAACAACGCAGCAACGTGTCATTTCCTCTCTACCTCTGCTGCTATAGCGTTGCCGATTACAGGCATGGAGAAGTTCCTTTTTCCCCGTAATGCGTCCTTCCATGTCGTTAATTCCGTGGGTGCGGCCAGGGCCGGTCCGTCCTACAGCCGAAGCAGTTTCTTGCCTGGGGCGCCAGGTGTGCTTGGGGCGCCTCACAAAAAAATAAAAAATAAAAATAAGAATATTTGGGCGCCCAGGTGCCCCCCTCCTTTTCTACACAATGAACAAATAAGCAAGAATAAATACACTTTTTATTTACAATATTTCATCTGGCCTGGCTGATGCACTTGAACAGAGACACGATGCTGCTGCTGCTTGCTTTAGTGGGGGGGATATGTCTCTGCACAACTGGCAACCGCAGCCCAATCAAGACGTGCGCGTAAACACAACTACATGGGGTACGTCTCAAAGCTCCAAAGTTCCATCCTTCCTTCCTCCACTTGCGTCGTTCTCTTGCGTCTTAGTCCCTCCAACCAGAGATGCATGGGAGAGACGCGAGGAAATAAAGAGAGGAGAGAGGAACGGAGGAGATTCGTTTTTAGAGCAATGGGACATCCTCTCCTTCGGAGCGTCACATGAAGCGACCAGTTTCAGTGATGATGGCATCAGCTGATCACCTCTGGATCATCTGTCAGTCAGCTCTAACAGCTGTTTGTGCGTCTGGGTACGTGCGCTGTAATAACTCTGATCAAACAGAAACAGTAACAGAGATTTGTCTGTTCCTTTAACCAGTTAAACACACACGTAACCATAAAGAAAACCTGCTCTCTGTATATTCTGTGTGCTGTTTAGAAGCTCACGGATCACTTTTCCGGTAAAATGCGTAATTGTGAGATTATTTATGAATTATTTATCCTTTATCTTGAGCCAATCTGATCGTGAACTCTGAAGCTTCAGAGTTCACGATCAGATAAAGTGGGTTATATTACTATCAATATGACCCACCTTATTGTGTCTCAGGAAGATATTATTGATCAGTCAGTTTTCTGTATTAATCCTCTGATTATATTGATTTGATGATGGTTGTGTTCAGTGTTTTGTGCTCTAAACTCACAGCGAACCCTTTAATACCAGATTTATGATCAGTTTCTAAATGATCCTCCGTGCCCGTCCTCAGCTCGTCTTTTCTCTCATTAAACTCCGTTGTGTTTGTGAAGTTTCATGTGAAGTCTGAGCTGCTGCAGCGTCCAATCAGAGAGTGATATTCCATATGGGGGCGTGTCGGTCAGTGAAAAGACTTCCGCAAAGCCGGCTCTCGTGTCTCCTCGATCATAGCTCCTCCGATCAGTCTCCTCTCTCCTCTCTCCTCTCTCCTCTGAGCGCAATTATCGCTTTGGGACAGTCTTCAAAATGGCGACTGGGAAAGTACTTCCGGTGTCGTGGAGGAGATAGGACGGAGGAAGCACGAAGTTAACGCATTGAGACGCACCCTATGTTGGTGCCGCTGCCGCCGCGCATATCATATCAGGCAGACAGGTAGCGTTCTTTAAAAACGAAAAGGCACAAACCCTCAGGTGCGCAGGGCAGAAAACGGAGAAAAGAGAAGGAGGAAAGGAAAGCCCAATTAAGAGGCAAGCTATGTCAACAAAGCGCTGTTTTGCGTTTCTGTGTTATTTTAGGCTGACAGGCGCTAACGCTAGTGTTAGCTAAGTAATAAAGTAATAATAAAAGTAGTAAAGCTAAAGGTAAAGCTAGCTAGATAATGCAATGTTATGATGGGCTATTGATAGATTCATACAGATTGAGATGAATGCTCATTCCTCACGTTTGGGCTTAGTAGTTTTATTACTAAAAACTAGGTTACTACTTTACACCTGCATTGCAGAGGTACAAACCCAAACCCTTGTCATCATGCTTGCCTTGAGTCTCAAAATTAGTAGCAGGCTGCCCCATTATATCAGTGATAATGTGACTACAATTATCAATTACAAAAATGATTTAAATTGTTTGTACTGTGCAGCTATACATGCTTTTGCTAGGCTAATAACTGTACCTGTGTTCGTACAGACACACTCAGCAAATTCTTGAAGCCCCCCAACTCCTGGAGGAGAAGGGACTTCTACACCACTCTCTGAAGCATGTAAGTAACTCCAGCCAATTATTTGTGGTCTCGTGTAATTGATAAGTTGGTGTAGTTTACAGTTACACCTTGCTATTACATGTAGGATTTAGTCAAATTTAATAAATTGTATTTGTTTTGTTTATGTGCAGTAACATTACTGTACACAAAAGACAATGCAGTGGTGTAAGAGCATGAATGTGCTTTGTTTACAGCTGCACCTTCAGCTCCAACATCCCCAACATCCAGCACCTCCTCCACTGACACACACTGTGCAGCTCCTCTAGCCCAAACATCTGGTGATCTCCCATCTACACCACTCTCTGAAACATGTTGTTCAACCAAATGTTTGTTTTATTATTTTAACATTATACATTTTATTTTATCATCCGTGTTTAAAGGAGTAAAACTGACTTTGATGTGATACAAAGAGTATTGAACAGCACCTTTTCTATGCATACAAAAATGTTTACTGCCACTAGGACTGGCTGACTTTGTTAGTAATTTTGTTAAAACTTCACTATATGACCTCTATAAATGTGAATGAGACATCCAATGCACAATTATCTTGTTTGAAGACTGTTTTAGCATTTTATTTGTATTTTTTTCTCTTACCTCCTTAAAGGAGTAAAACTGACTTTGTTATATGAGCCAGAAAATAAAAAAAACATGTTTGTGTTCTTTAATTCGTGGTGATGTCTGAGTAATGTTTGTTGGGGGGGGGCACCCAGGGGGGGCACGCAAATGACAATCTCGCTGGGGCACCAAAATGTGTAGGACCGGCCCTGGGTTCGGCCAGCTTTACCTTGAATAATTAGGGGCGTGTTATGTAACCGGTTGTTTTCAGACGCCGCATTTATCAACAGCTGATCAGGCGTACGCCGTGATTGGTCCTGGTATGCACGTTTCATAAATCACACGTGAACATTGGTAAACTGATTTTTACACCCAGATCTGCGCAAATTCTCACCAAGATTGATAAACGAGGGCCAATAGGATTGTCTTACGTCAGAGGAGCTGGAGGTGGAATAGCCAATCAGACATGTAATACTGAAAAAAGGGAACAGTTTTACGTCGCATCCGTCTCACATTGGAGCTGGCTTCCGATTCGTTGGAGCAGCCGTTATTCGGCTGAGAGTGGAGGTCTGCAGCTGGACCCTCTCATTTATTTTGGATTTCATTTTAAATTTTTATTGTTTGTGTTTAAATCTTTACATGGATCAGCACCTCAGTACCTGACCTTTTAAATATTTACACTCCACCGCGGTCCCTGAGGTCTGCTGATCACCTTCACCTTGTGGTTCCAAAAGCCTGCTTGAATACATAAACATGAAAATAACGACAACATGAAAACCTGTGAACTCTTTCTGTGTCAGGTGGAAGCAGCTCCAATCACACTCAGCCTCCTGATGATCAGTACGACTCTGAGGAAGGTATGATCCTTTATTTGTTAAAGTGATTCATAAATGAAGGTTATTATTCAAATTTTATTGTATTAAATACAGACTGTTTTATGTAATCTTGTTCACAGTTATCAAGTTTTTGATTAATTCCCATGACATTTAGCTCGTTTGACCAAACACTGGAGCTGACTGAAAAACTTAATGTTCAGTCATTTTCTTTGAATTAAAGCCACAAGCTGCTCTTCTGTTCAATCTTCCTCTTGACTCTGGGTACAGCTATGTTCACACACTCTGCCATGCTGAGTTGGAAAAGAAGTCACTGTATGCTTTGTGACTCTTCTCAGTCATTAGTTACTGCAGTTCACAGAACTGTTTTATTCAAACCAGGAACAGGAACATGAAGTGACTGGTCTCCAGTTTACAGTCAGACTTAATGACTGCTTCTTTTACAGGGAAATTACTGTTTTAATGAAAATGTCTTGTCTTCTCTGTAGGTGATTGGCCAGATCATTGTAATTATACCAACATCGTAAATTACTTTCATTTATCGGACAAAGTCAAGTTTTACTGGACCCGCCCAACCAAACATATCAGGAGCCCCACAAATGTAATGCTGTTTATAAACCTCTACAGCATTTTAGACGTGGTAAGTGTTTTTAACCTTCAATTAATTTTTTTTTTGTCTTCTGCCGAAGCCATATTACTGCTTTATGGATTAATGTCTGTGGGAGTAGATCTCAAACTCACTCTGTGTTTAGTTGGACCATGGACCAATGGATGAAGTCCAGTTTCTAGACCTCAAGTTATCCACTAATTTCAACACAGCAGTCATTCTTTCTCATCAGTCAGTTTGTCTTTCCTTTCTTTTGTCTCTAACATAAATTACTTGTGAATTATTTTAGAAAGACTCCCTAACCCTAACTTTCTTCAGTTCCCAAAAGTTTTCAAGGATCTCCATTACAGAGTAAAGTCTGTTTTATTGATACAGTGATTTCCTCTGCAGAGTTATGTCTGTTTTCATGAATGCAGTGATCTCCTCAACAGAGTCATGTCTGTTTTTAATGCAGAGCTGCCTGAGGTCCATCTGGTCATAGTTTTGGTTCTTGTCCCTGTTGTTCAGAGGTTTCTCCAGATTCTCTCATCCTCTCATGATATCATGTTGTGCAGATGATGAAATCCTCTCTGGAGGCTCATTTTTTTCGACTCACTCATGTGACTAACCTGTTGATAATGACTCATAGTTTCTCCTGCTTCTTCTTTGACATGACTCAGCTTTTTCAGAATTTTGTTGTTGCTAATGTTTTTTTTAAAGCTGTTGCTGGCATTTATGATAATTAAATGTAGGTTTATCTGACCTTTGAGGCTTGATCAGGACTTTCTTGTTTCTCCTCGTAGAAAGAAAAGGAACAGGAATTAGTTTCTTACTTTTGGATGATGATGGTGAGTTCACTCTAAAGACTTTTTGTTTGACTTTTTGGTCTTTTTTGTTAAAAGACCATATGACTCAACTAACTGAACTTTACATCTTGTTCTTTTAAGTGGTGGGAAAATAAATTTATCAACTGGAAACCGAGGGATTTCTGTGAGACCTACGAGATCACTGCTCCTACTGAGCTGTTGTGGAAACCAGATTTAACCATTGAAGAGGTGTAAGTTTGTCTTTCTGTCCTCCACAGCAGAAAAAGCTCTGTGCACAAGGCTTTCTGACCAAACTCTTTCAGTTTTCGTTACAAACCTTTGTTTTCCTTTAAAACATTCACTGTGTTGGTATGTATGTATGTATCATCAGACAGTTCCTCATGCTCCTCACTAACCCCAATACCCTGACCCCTCTGAGCCTATTCAGGCCAGAGAGTAGTTCTGACTGTCCCCCTAGAGTTCAGGTGCCTCTGGAACATCACTTTCTGAGGGTGCTTTTCAACCAAAAGGACCAAAAACATAAATTCCCCCTTGTTGTCTGCATTTCCTCAGCAGCTTTAGTCTCATGAAGATTAAACAAACCAAAGCAGTGCTGAGAAGCGATAAAAGGGACTGCACTGCACCCCCAAACCAGCAGAGGGCAGTAAGAAAAAGACAAAGGCCATACAACAAAGATGACACAATTGGTGCGTCTCTGGGTGCGTCTCAAAGCTCCAAAGTTCCATCCTTCCTTCCTCCACTTGCGTCATTCACTTGCGTCTTAGTCCCTCCCACCAGAGATGCATGGGAGAGACGCGAGGAAATGAAGAGAGGAGAGAGGATGGAGGAGATTCGTTTTTAGAGCAATGGGACATCCTCTCCTTCAGAGCGTCACATGAAGCGACGTGTTTCAGTGATAACGGCATCAGCTGATCACCTCTGGATCATCTGTCAGTCAGCTCTAACAGCTGTTTGCGCGTCTGCACATGTGCGCTGTAATAACTCTGATCAAACAGAAACAGTGACAGAGATTTATCCGTGTTTTTAACCTGTTAAACACACACGTTACCATGAAGAAAATCTGCTCTCTGTTTATTCTGTGTGCTGTTTAAAAGCTCATGGATCACTTTTCCGGTAAAATGCGTAATTGTAAGATTATTTATGAATTATTTAGCCTTTATAGAGCCCATCTGACTGTGAACTCTGAAGCTTATTAATGTAACCCAGCTTATTGTGTCTCAGGAAGATTTTATTTATCAGTCAGTTTTTTGTATTAATCCTCTGTTAAATTGATTCGATGATGGTTGTGTTCAGTGTTTTGTGCTTTAAACTCACAGCGAACACTGTATTACCAGATTTATGATCAGTTTCTAAATGATCCTCTGTGCCTGTTTTCAGCTCGACTTTTCTCTCATTAAACTCTGTTGCGTTTGTGAAGTGTCATGTAAAGTCTGACCCGCTGCAGTGTCCAATCAGAGAGTGATATTCTATATGGGGGCGTGTCTGTCAGTGAAAAGACTTCCCCAAAGCCGGCTCTCGTGTCTCCTCGATTATAACTCCTCCGATCAGTCCCCTCCAGCCTCTCTCCTCTCTCCTCTGTCGCTTTGGGACAGTCTTCAAAATGGTGACTGGGAAAGTACTTCTGATGTCGTGGAGGAGATAGGACGGAGGAAGCACCAAGTTAACGCATTGAGACGCACCCTCTATGGGCCCCCTACACACTCCCCCTCCATGACGGAGTGCACGCCGTCACAGAGTCACACTCGCAGCTGAATGGATGTCTTTAGCTTTATGCCCTTCTACAGTTTGTGAGATATCACTGTTCAAGCAACATGATGATTAAAGCGTTCTCACAAGAGATAAGCACATGATGTGGCAACTCAGAGTGCGCTGCAGTCACAGATTCCACCTTTTTTTTTTTTTTTTTTTTGTAAAAATGTCTACAACGTCTTCATACCTCAATCTTCAGACATGATTTACCGCCTTCCTCCTTCATTTGGAATCCTTTCTTAACTCTTCTGAGAGACAGTTTTTGCTCAGAGAGCTTCAGTCTGACAGGAGTGTAGGAAATCTTCCCATCTGCTACAAGGTGAATTGTCTGCCCTCCAGGACATGATTGTTCTCTCTGTACCCCGTTTTTAACTCGCTCATTTTTAACAGTACAGGCTTAAAATGCATATATGTGTATCAAAGCCTTGTGCTATTTACTGCATTGCCATAAAGGTTTTTGCTCTATAACTGCAGTTTAAAATCTTGCAAAATCTGCCTCTCATACGGTCAGGACCTCACCTAGCTGCAAAAACAAGTATAATTTACACACACACACACACACACACACACACACACACACACACACTCACACACACACACTCACACGCACACACACACACACACACACACACACACACACACAAAAGAATGATCAAATTTCACTGCACAAGTGCAGCTGAGACTTGGAGTAGGGATGGGGCTTAGCAGCCAATCAGAAGCACTCTCTCTCTATCACAGCACATTTTAGGCGTACATGAAATTGATAAGTGGCCATTAATCCAAGTGTATCTGTCTGCGGCTTGCAAGACAGAGGCCTGTCGTGTAGTGGGCGCGTCGTGTAGTGGGCGTGTTGTGTAGCGATGTAAAGACTACACGACACGCCCACTAGATAAGACGGAAATCACGGAAAACCACGCGAGACACTGTTAAAGGTTAAAAAAAGGAAGAAGACAAAAAATAAGAATGAGCCAAGGTTTATCAAGATTATCATTATTATTATGTAAAGAATTGAAAAGACATATTCCTGTGTGTGCTGCAACATTTAATAACTTTAATCTTCTTTTTGGACAGTGAATTGAAAATGATAGAAAAAACCCTGGTGGTATAATGTAGTGGGAGTGTCACGTAGTGATGTCAATACATGACACGCCCACTATACTGTTCTTAAAGAGATATGAGCCCAGGTAGCATTTAAACTTTGAATGTTCTGCTCTGCTTTTACACTCAATACCGTTTTGCTTGTTGCCTTATAATGAATTGATTTTAAAGCGTTGAAATGTTAATATTCTTTGACTCTGCCACAAAATAATGATAATAATTAAAGAAACAACTCGGGACAAGAATTAATTAGCTAAAATACAAACATATATGTATATATATATTTATGTATGATAAATGTATACATATATATATTTGAGATTATGAGTTCATTATTGTGTGGAACCGTGGGAGGAAGCTGGAAGAGAGCGCATGCGTCCAGGCAATTTCTGGACGCAGGGATGCGGCTCTCAATGTTTTCAGTGAAGCTTGTAATATTTGTTCCCATTTATTAGTGCGATGGCTCTGTGAAATGTAAAACTTGCATGTTGCTATGCAAATAATAAAAATGCAACATGTTTCAAAGCTTCCCAATCTATATTTTATATCATAAATGGCTGAGAAAAGCCTCAGAAGAGAGGGCTCTTTCCATTTTCAGCTGGAAACTTTTTAATTTGAGTGCTGCCTCCCCTGACAGGTGCTGCACCAGGGGTTTTTTTTCATCATTTTTCAATTCACTGTCCAAAAAGAAGATTAAAGTTATTAAATGTTGCAGCACACACAGAAATATGTCTATTCAATTCTTGACATAATAATAGTGATAATCTTTCCATGGCTCATTCTTATTTTTTGTCTTCTTCCTTTTTATAAACTTTCAACAGTGTCTCGCGTGTTTTTCTGTGATTTCCGTCTTATCTAGTGGGCGTGTCGTGTAGTCATTACGTCACTACACGAACGCCCAGTACACAACATTTCTCCATTATTCCAGTGCTGCATTTGTTGGAATTTTCAAGTTCCGAGTGGGAACACCCAACTGAATGCCCCCCACCAAGGTCAGAATTTCCAACTTGGAAGCTGGAGCACTCACACTATCCCTGAGTTCTAAGTTGGATATTCTGAGGTTCCAGGGTAAATAGTAACTAAGCTCCTGTTAGATTCTCTTAATTTTAGAATTTCTGACTAATGTTTGTTGCAATAAGTCAGCCATGTATATAGTATTATTTAATGTTGATATACAGAAATACTACTGTTATGGCAAGAAACTGGAATGCTAAACTCGGCGGTGACGCCATTCCCACTCCAGACTTTCCAGTTCTGAATACAAATGCAGCATAAGTAGAGTACGTGGAGCAGAGACTGGGGGGTGGGGCTGAGCTGCCAATTTGAAGCACTCACTCCCATTTCACAGCCCATGTGACGCATGCATGAGAACTGGGAGTTGATGCTGGCTAATTAAATATTCAAGAGGAAGACACGTAGTTGGAGCTAGTAAGCGCTTAAAGAGTTTTGTACAGAAATATGTGGCTCCACTCTTGCTCTTGTGAGACGTGATTCAGGACCAGTGTTTGTGTTTTTGACTGTTTTGCTGTTAAATGCTGGTTGTGGTAGGAGTAGGTTGTGAAGCTTGGTCAGCCACAACAGCCTTGAATAAACTCTGGACCTAACTTCACATTTATTTAAATCAGTGGTTTTCAAACTGTGAGGCCCGCCTCCCCTGGGGGCTGCTAAAGGGTCCAGGGGAGGCCCAAGAAGAGAAACTACATGTCTGAATTAGCACTGAGCACAAAAATTATGGAAACAAATGCACTGTAGTTTCATCATTATTTTCCCTGATGCTGTCTGCATGCTCGTCTCTGTGTGTGCGTACACACATGTTTGTTTATCCTTTGTGTGCATCGGGGTGGAACATTGCCATGCGCTTTGTAGAGAGCGGAGGAGAGTTGTGAACGCGCAACCATGCAGGCAGCTACAGGACAACTGCTCTGCTCTGCAACCAAACAGGACACTCACGTATCCCTCAGGGGCATGTGTCCACAAACACACACTAATGTGAACATATGAACTCAGCTAAACGATGTATGGCGAAATGTACTTCTTAAGAGACCTCTGGAAATGTTGCCGTTGAGCCTTTTAGCAGGTCTCATATATCAATTTTGGGGTCTCAGACCCCTACGTATTTTGCACAATGGTAACGACGGATATTTAAAGTTGGGTTTTTCTTTCACCAGATTCTCCAAGGCCACAGTGTGTACCTTGTTTACTGTGAATTTGTAATCTTTTGGCGTTTGAAAAGCTGTACTAAACAGTCTTCTTAAACAAGAGTTTTGCAGATGCTAAAAGCAGCTCTGTGTATGATTGATCTGTAATTGAATGATTTTTTAATTCCTGAATTTTGATTGATCTTTTATTCTCTTTTGCAGTAGTGGACATGCTTTCTTTCTTGGCTCAAGAGCTTTCATCTAATTTTATTTTAATGTTTGATGTTCATGAAGTCATCATGATAAATGAACATATAGGCATTGAACGAAATTCATCTAATTCCTACCCATTTCAGCTAAAATTTGGGGGACTGGTTTAGAACAGAATTTATAAAATAAACATTCATATGTTTTGTGGTTCCAACCAGAGTGGAGTGTTTATTTATTATAAGTAGTTTTTGTTTTATTTAAATAGGGGAGGCCCCTACGACCTCATGTTCTCTGAAGAGAGGTTCACTGTCTTACACTTTGAAAACCCCTGATTTACATGATAGATAGATAGATAGATAGATAGATAGATAGATAGATAGATAGATAGATAGATAGATAGATAGATAGATAGATAAATAGATAGATAGAATACTTTATTCATCCCCAAAGGGAAATTCATGTTGTTTGGGCTCATCTTCCAAAGATTAAAGAATTAAAAACTCTGATGGCTGCAGGGAGGAACGATCTTGATGTATTTTTCTTTAGATATTTCAGACCAGTAAAATCCTTAAACTGTATATTTATAACTGATGTGGTAGCCCTACAGCACTATTGAGATTCTGAAAGGTTGTTTTTGTTAGGACAGTTTCTGCTGCTGTCACAGCTAGCAGGTGGTAGTGGAGGCTGCTATTTCACTGATTCTTCTTTTTTCATGAGGAAAGGCAAATTTCAATCTACCCTTAAAAGGAGAAGAGCTCTAAAGACAAAGAGGATTGAACAGGTCTGAAAGGATCCACTAAAAGCAAGAATGTGGATTATCAAGCCAGAGCAGAGATCTACTGGTGTTTCAGTTCCAAAGGTCCCCCTTTGAACTTGTAGGGAGATCTTATCTAGGTGACAGACTGGTGACACTTTAAGCCACATCCAGAGTTTACCAGGACACAGGTCTGTAACAAGACCCTCTGCACCTGTCCTCTCTCCATGTGTCCATGCTGCTGTCTGAGGTGTTAGGGCTCAGTCTGTGCCGTCAAAGTGTTTTTATCGTTTTGTCACTGAGATGAGCTCAGAGCTTCATTTGACTCAAATGATGAACTTTTTGCCTTCATTTCAAGCAGAAACACAAAGAGATTTTTTCAACACTTTGAATCTACAGCATGCTTTTAGAGTCACTTGTTTTTTGTCTCTTTCAGAACAAACAAAGATAAGCTCTTTAACACTCAGTATCTCACCATGAGGTTTAATGGATGGATAAATCAAAAGAGTGGCATGGTGCTGGTCAGCACCTGTAAGATGGATTTCTACAGATTTCCCTTTGACACTCAGATCTGCAACTTAACATTCAAGTCAATCCAACATGAGCGTGAGTATAACTCTGAATGTTTGTGTTTTTAACATTAAATCTCTGATTCTTGGGATCAGGGACCAAACATGCTCCACATTTGACTTTTTGATTCTCATGTCTATTATTTATTACAACGAGCTGTTTGTTTGAGCCTAATTACGACTGTGTGGGACCTTTAGACATGTAGAAAACACATTTCTTTCATCCATTTTACAGTTAGAGATATTTCCATCTTTTCATCTTCATTATCATTTGACTTAAAGTCACTTATTGTTTGTTATTTCTTTAAGGGTAGAGTAGGATTAAGTTTTATTTTCTGGCTGTTTTTGATTCAGAGACATTAGAACACTTTTTAACCCTATCAGCATCCAGCTGGCCTCCATCACACTAAAGATGACAGGGACTATATTTTAGCTGTGAGCTGAGCGCTGCAGATATTTATCTTTTTGTTAGCTGGTGTCATGATCCTGGCTGTTGTGGAAGCTGCTCTCTCTCTCCTTTCCCCTCCCCTCTCTGTGGAGCTGCTTAGAGGTTTCCTGCGGCTGCACTCTGCACACCTGTCTCGAGTTGGGTGATTAGGAGCGCCGGCACTTAAGCTCTGCTGGAGGAATGGGCCGGCCAGTTGATTCCTGCTCTCACCGTGGTAATCAGATCGATATAGTATCTCTTGTGTTTTTGTGCATGTGTGTTTTTTGGATCTCTTGGGGACTAACCCTTGTATGTCTCTCTTTCCAGTGCCTCTAAGGATCACCCCTACAGCTGCTCACCGACAGCCACACTCTCCATCTCACCATCTAAACCTAATCTCTCAATAAAAACCCTCAAACCTGTTTTTGCCTCAGTCCCCCTTCGGGTCCCAGAAAACCCTGCTGGTTTACAAACCATCACAGCTGGCTTATAACTGAAACTAAAATCTCAGATTTGATTTGATCCTAAAAATGTAATGATGACGTTGACATATCAAAGCTGTGACAGATGGCTGAACATTGATCAGAGCAGTTGACTCTCTGTTGAATTAGCCATGAACAAGAAGTGTTAAGAGAGCCTTCATGGTTAGAGATAAGTGTGGCAGTTTGATAACTCAAAGGTTTCTAAAAGATCCAAAGAATCTGATGGAGTTTACAGAGAGTGAGGACATCACTTTGATAGTATTGATAGAGAATAATCTCTAAAGTTCTCTCTACGTTCTGTTCAATCTGTGACTGACCCTCTTCTTTCAACTGCTCAACTTTCTCATTCACTGACAGACAATTTCAACACTTTTTACAGGGACTAAGTAGCTCTGAGCTACCCTGGGTCACATGCTACTTGGCTCCGATTGGTTAAAGGTCTGTCCAGTTGCTTCCATCACTTCCTCCTGCAGCCATTTCTGATCCCCTCTGGGAAAAAAAAGACAAAAATGAACACATCAGGAACAGTTCACCAAGGTCAAAGGGTCTGGAGTCCCTGGGCTAGTACAGGACTTCATGACACCAAGACCAGATACCTTGTCTTTGTTAGAACTGGAAGAAAATACTCACACTTGTCTCTCTTTCTCTATCATCAGTGGGACAAATACAGCTTCGTTCAGGTATCCCCAATGGATACATGTTAAAGGATACTCGTGCTTACATGAAGACTGAGTCGGAGTGGCTTCTCATGAACGTAACCGTGGAAACTACAATGGTCTTTAAATTTAACATTCCCTCAAGCATGCTGGTTTACACAGTGAGTACCAGCAGCAGGAGTCTGTACGCGCAAGCGCACACACACACACACACACACAAACACACACACACACTAACACACACTAACACATTTTCATAGAGCCCATTGGTCCATCTCTTCCAAACAGGCCAGACTCTATTCACATGTTGATTCTATTGATTGAACAACATGGACTGCTGCAGAGCATTAGCTTGTTTGGATCAACACACACCTGTTCAGCTCCCCTCATCCTGAACAGCTCCAGTTTTTCTTCTTTCCACTAGTTTGGTTCCAAACACTGATGTTGCTTTGAAATGGCCAAACTGTCCCCACTGCTTACTGATTTGAGTGTAGTTCAGTCTATAAAGAGAGAAACAGTGAGCATTAAACAAAGACTTTGACTCTATGATAACCTGTATGATGCTAACCTGCTGATTTGACAGCTCATTGATATGCAGTGGGCACAAAGACTGTTGAGCTTTCTTAACTGAAGTGTTGGAACAAAAAGACCAACCTGATCTTAACCATGATTTCACAGATGACTATAAAGAGGCGTTCAGTCCTCTATGTGGCCAACTTCATAGTCCCCGTCCTGTTCTTCCTGTGTCTGGACTTGGCCTCCTTCCTGATCTCAGAAAGTGGAGGTGAGAAGCTGAGCTTCAAGGTGACTGTGCTGCTGGCTGTCACAGTGATGCAGCTGATTCTGAATGATATTCTGCCTTCTTCTTCAGACAGGATCCCACTCATAGGTAAAGGAGCTCAGAGTCCTGCACTAACTGATGGATCTTAAGCAGCACCTACTAACTCACTGTGAGCTCACTGATTGCTTTGCTCTTTCTGTCACTGCTTTCTTCTTTCAGCCGTCTACTGTATCGGGGTTTTTACTCTGATGATGCTGAGCCTCTTGGAGACCATTTTGATGATGTACCTGATGGAAAAGGACCATGTGTCCCAGGACCAAGAGGCAGATAAAGACCAAAGCCTGGGTGAGGACTACAGGGACCAAGCAGGAAAAGTCCACGAGTGCTTCAGAGGTGAGATTCAGCTCAACTAACATCAATATTAACAGAAAGCTTTCTGACTGAAAGGAGGAAACAGACAGCTGCCTCATTTGTGGAGCAGCAGAGTCTTTCTCCAGATCTTCCTCATGTAGAATCTATCATTTCAATTTGTTGTCTCTTTGTTCAGGCTCTAAGCTTTCCCATGTTTCTTTACAGACATGAACAAATCCATTCCTTGTGTGCGTGTCTTTGACCAGTCCCCTGCTGGGATGCCTCCTGAGCTGCTGCCAGAGGTGAAAGAGGTCAGCATAAAATTGTATTTCTGTCAAACTGCTGTGATCCTTCTCTGCTCCATATTCTCTTCATCCCATAGATCCAGAGCCCCTAGAACAAACCCTGACTCAGCTTTAGGTGACAGAAAGAGAGCAGACGCAGAGGGCTTTGAATGCGGCTCTTGGTTTGTTGTTGCTAACAGAGGGAAGTTTGTACATTTTGCTCATGGAGCTCATTTCCAATCAGGGTTGAATCATTTGGGGTGTAACTGTCTGAGTCATCTGAAAGCCTCAGAAAGGCTGATTTGACACTTTCTTCCTTTATTCAACACCTCCCCCCATCAGCAGCTTCTCAGACAGAATATTAGGTCCACTGTTGACTTTCAGTTCAATGACTCCTCTTTTCCATCTTCTTCTTCCTCTAACCGCTCTCATACACCATGGTATGTTTTTGTTTTTTCAGGGCAGCAGCAGCCAGCTGACCCAGGAGATCCAGGACTTACAGAATTTGAGCGACGAGCTGAGGGAGGTTTTGAAGACAGTGGTTCTGCTTCTCAGCAGCAGGAAGGAAGAAGAGGACCCTGGCTACTGGACCAGAAAGACCAAAACACTGAACCGGATTTACTTCATTGTTTATCTCCTAGCTGCCAGTGTGTTCCTGGGATCTGTGTTTTCAGTTTGGCTCCATGAAGACCACCAGAACATCTAAAGAGTGAAACCAACAGTACAGAGAGTCATAGAGTCCAGATGTTCAACAGGTCAGAGTTAAAGGCTTGATTTGGAGGATCAGTCCTGCTTCCTTAAAGACCCTGTGAGGACTCTAGACCTGATCCTCAAACAGTCTTGCTCTTTTCTATTTGCCTGTTGGTTATTCAGGAGTTCAAAACTGGTCATTTCTAAATTTCTAATGATATTTCTCGGTATCTGTGGCTGCTTCAGATTTTCCCCAGAGAACACAAATTCACGGACCACACAAAGACCAAATGTCCCTTTGATGACTAATAGGGATGGGTACCTTTCACATTTAAAATGAGACTGTACTGATGCCAGTACCTGGCAATATTTTTCATCAGTATATAACCTTCCAATTTTGTGTTTATGTCTTGTATGGAAAATCACCTACTCTTTCACTCTTCACAGTCAAATGGATGCATTTAAGTACCTAAACATGGTCCTTTTGGGTTTGTGTGAGTCGGTATCCGGTACTTTTGACAGAATTCGGTCAGTACCTATAAAAGTACCTGAATGGCGGGCTTGGCAGGCTGTGAAAACAATTTCCCAATTGGAACACTAAAGTTATCTATCTGTCTATCTTATCTATCTAATATGGTACCCATCCCTAAGGACCACTAAATGCACACACTAACAAGAGCCACGTCTTTACCACAATGGCTGAGGATGCTTGTGGGACAGAGTCTTTATTTTAAAACTATAAAAGGATAAATGCATTGATGAATTGAAAGTGAAACTTATTGTAATAAACTGGATAAATGGAATAAAAGAACATACCAACCCACATAAATTGACTAACCCACCCAAGATCTCTGGGGCATTGACCACAATATAGGGGAGACTGGGGACAGTTGCAGCAAGGACGGTTGCAACAAGCCTTATTTCTCCAATCAGAAACATGCTAGAGTGATGACACTCACACTGCACATGCTCAGTTAGACCCTCTACCCACCAAGGAGAGAGAGGCCATATTGGGCATCTGGTCCTGCTTCTATCAAGTAAAGTTGTTTTGGAGGTATGAAAGTAGCTTTTTTCATGAGCTGTTTTTTAGTCATACTGTCCTGACCTTATGTATGAATGAAACCAAACCTTTCTAGTTTGAATCACTTTTTGTTGACTATTAAATGACATGGTGAGCATGTGTCAATGTCAATGTGGCTAGCTAGCACACAGCGTTTTGTCATGACTGGTACCATGGGGACAGTTGCAACTGTTGCAACTGTCCCCATGCTGTTAGGTTAGTCATACTAGAAAAGACCACACAATCATATTTTTTAACATTTTTAGTTCAAAATAGGCAACATTAATATATCTTATTGCTCATGATGAACAGAACAGGCAATCACATGGAGAAACTAACGCTAATGATAAAGAAAATAATTTCCCAAATAACTTGTTAAGCAAAATTTAGCAATTAGTTATTGTTGTATGTTGTATGTGTCATATAAACTTGTCATAGAGTGAATGAATCATCTAAATAGAGAAATTGTATTCTGTTTATTTTCAGTAAGCAAAGAGTGAGGAAGAGAGTCACTAACAGAGGGGTTCCCCTCCGTATTTTGGAACAAGCCTCAGATATTATTATAGTTGAGGGCAAATCAGTGAGGGCAGTGGCCTTTGACATATGCCACACCACACTGTTCAGGTTCCACATTAAAAAAAAAGAATCTTGCAAGCACGGCATCAAAAAATAATTGCAAGTTATTCTATTCTTTTTGTCCCAAAATGTAATATTGAGTTTTTATAGCTTCAGTAACATCTGCACATTGACTCAAGGTTTAAAACAAAACAAAACTAATTAAATACCTTAAAGCTGTACAGAAAAAAAAAATTGAATTTGAGCCCACTCTGGGTCATACCATTAGTATTTGTCCTATTTAGACAAAACACTGAGAATAATTAGTGAAAAATTAATGTTTTTTTATATGTTGCAACCCTGATCTGTGCTGCAACTGTCCCCAGGTTTGGGGTCAGTTGCAACATCTGAATTCCTCTATTCAAATGAATGTGTTATATGTAGCCATCTTTAAATGGCATGGGCATTTAGCATACGGATGTAGGTTTAATATGTAAAGATTTGGTGAGACTAGTCCAAATATTCTCTGAGTAACTGAGAGTAATGTAAAAAGTGTTGCAACTGTCCCCAGTCTCCCCTACCAAGAAATGCAAGATTGTCTTACACAAGTCCTGAGGCCGATGACGAGAGCGGAGGGGGCGACTGAGATGGCTGGGTCCTGCTGCAGATGTCTGCGGATGTCCGTTGAGGGATGATGGAGAGGCTGGAGGCCTACTGCAGGTCATCTGAGCGTCACGGAGGTGATGTCCGATTAGTTGAGTCCGTAGAATCGATTCTCACAGCGGCAGTAGCGGCTGAAACAGCGGCGATGATGCCGAGCGTCGGGTTGAAACTTTGGCGGAGTTCCAAAGTTGAATCACCGCAGGGAAAGCAGTGAGCAGCGCTCGTCTCCTGACGTCAGCGTATGAGGGGGGATCCCCGTCGATCAGCTGGGAGTCTCAGGGAGAGACCCAGGCACCGATAGATGACTGGATGCAGTCGGGCTGAGGTGACTTGCGTCTCAGCCAGTCTGGAGCCGGTCTGGAGCTGGAATGTGCGTTGCCAGTTGAGGACGTGTGAAGATTCAGGAGCAGAAGGAGAAGAGGAACCTTCTGGAAGAAGTAAGAGGAAAGAGCTTGGATGAGGGGTAGAGGAAAGAGCCAATGTTCTTGTCCTGGAGTGGAGTTTTACTCAGCTTTTTCCCGCCGAGTCAGTGAGGTCACTTTAGGCTGACGCCCCTCCACCTCTCATCTTTCTGCACGTGGATCAGATTGTCCCAGAGATCACTTACTAACTATAACTTTAAACTGTAAAGAGATTCCCACGTGTAATAGTCAAAATAACATTTCTTATGATTTAAGCTTCACATCAAGACTAAACATGATAGGTTTTTCTCTTTATGAACCCAATAAAATCAAAATCAAGATGTTTCAATGGGAAGACAGCAGTTTTCACACACACATTATCAATGATTCTCATTACACAGTACATGTTTGCAAAGGTGAAGATGTACATGTAAGTCTTAGTGTAAAAACATCATTTTTGTGCTGTTCTCAACTGTGTGAATCAAAGAGTCTTTGTCTTTGAGGAGAAGGTGGGGAGCAAATCTTCCCCCTGGCATTCCTTCTTTCTTGTTCCCAGAGAGAAAGGTCGAGGGTCACAAGATACAAGGTGGAGGCTGGGAGGTCTCTCTAGCCTCTCCCTGAGAGAAGGATGTCTGTACAGTTTCACATGTCCGCCAGGTGTCAACAAAAAGTCTTCGAATTTACAGCGGTGTCTTAATGTTTTACAGTCTTGCAAACATCAGAGAAGGGATGAGGCAGACTTCGGGAGAAAACCACTTGAGCGCAGAGGTCTGTTTTTCCAAAACTTGCTTTATTACCTCTCCTTCCTTGGGGGGGTTAAAGTTGGAGACCAGGTTAGAGCTGCGAAACCAGGTCCCAGCCTGACTTACGTTACACAGGCTTCAGCACACACTTTAATCTTCTGGACTGGAACCATGTTAAACCCTTTTCCTCTAATTGAAGTAACTAAATAATGAAGCAGAAGGAAGTAGAAGAACAGGGTCACTTTCCAACAAGTGTTGTCACTGACAGGTTTATTTGTGAGGAAGAATATTTTCAGAGACATCTGAAATGTGATTTAAAGATTGAAGGATGTGGAGGAAAAGATGAGAAATAAAGGTAGAAAACAAACCAACATCTTTATTTTAGAAATAATCAGAAGAAGAAAGTGATTCACAGAATGAACAAGCCTGGATTGAAGCCTGGATTGGATTGGTGAGACATTTCACAGTCTCTCATTGTACAGCATGCACAGCAAGCTGCCATCTGTGGCCTACAGGCCATAGAAGCTGTCAAAGAGGATGAAGGGAGCATGAAAATGTTGCTTTGAGAAAGAAAATCAAAGCCAAGCATGAACAGTTAGTCATCAACTACTGAGAACAACACCTTATAACTACTGTTATACATGTATTTATATCTATATCTTCATGACAACCTATCTGTCTCTGTCTCTCTGTTTCTCTCTCTCTCTCTCTGATATATATATATATATATATATATATATATATATATATATATATATATATATATATATATATATATATATATATATATATATATATATATATATATATATATAGACGCCGCTGCAGCCTCACAGCAAGAAGGTCACCGTTTCAAATCCCCACCTCGGCCGGTGGATCTTTCTGTGTGGAGTTTGCATGTTCTCCCCGTGCATGCGTGGGTTCTCTCCGGGTTCTCCGGCTTCCTCCCACAGTCCAAAAACATGCTTACCAGGTTAATTGGTCACACCAAATTGTCCCTAGGTGTGAGTGTGTGCGTGCATGGTTGTCTGTCTATGTGTCAGCCCTGCGATTGACTGGCGACCAGTCCAGGGTGTACCCTGCCTCTCGCCCAATGATTGCTGGGATAGGCTCCAGCCACCCGCGACCCTAAACAGGATAAGCGGTATAGAAAATGGATGGATATATAGACGCTCACCAAACTTAACACACAAACAATTATAACAATTCCAGTATAATCAGAGAAACATTATGGAAAAAATAAGAACACACACACACACACACACACACACACACACACACACACACACACACACACACACACACACACACACAAATACCAGAATGTTGTCAAGGAAAATCAGGTTCACTATTAATTGCAGTAAAGTCATAAGAAAGACTGACTAAATGTTTTCATTAATATATTTTACTTATTTATACTAAAATGTGAAACAAGACACACAAAAAGCTAACACATCAATAAGAATAAATTGTGTTTCCATATATGTATAACATCATCAGTTTTTGTCTCCTCTATTTTACATTTTTGCATGTATTGATATGAAACGATATATGGCTACAAAATATTACTAAATATTGAATAAAGAGTTTATGTATATGGTTTTATAAATGTGTCAGTGTAATCCCACTGTAGTTTCATCTTTCTTGCATTAAGATACAGTCATCAGTACATATTTTGGTGATAACAAGCAAATATATGGCTTTCATATAGGGTTTTTATAATTTTATAACTTTATTTCTTTTTTTCTTATGTTAGTTCTTGATTGTCAAATTTCTTTTTCTTCAGTTTTTTCTTTTCTTTTTCCCCCCATTCTATTACCATACCATCCCTGTGTTTTATGATTTATTTTAAAACAGCTAAGATCCTTCAAGACAGGTTTAGGAGTTTGCTGCTGTTTTCTTCTCACAGGGAACAAGACTCAGACAGATTACTGCAGCTTTCTACTTTTTCATGTTGGCCTCATTGTTTCATAGGTTGCATCTCAAAGCTCCAAAGTTTCACCTTTCCTTCCTCCACTGGAGTCGTTCACTTGTGTCTTAGTCCCTCCTACCAGAGATGTATGGAAGACACGCAAAGAAATAAAGAGAGGATAGAGGAAATGAGGAAATGAACAGAGGAGAAAGGAATAGAGGAGATTTGTTTTTAGAGCAATGAAACGTCCTCTCCTCTGCAGTGTCACATGAAGCCACGTGTTCAGTGATGACAGCTGATCACCTCTGGATCATCTGTCAGTCAGCTCTAACAGCTGTTTGTGTGTCTGTACATGTGTGCTGTAATAACTCTGAGCAAACAAAAACAGTAACAGAGCTTTGTCTGTGTTTTTAACCTGCTTAACACGTTAACATGGAAAAAAAACCTGCTCTCTGTTCACTCTGTGTGCACACAGATCACTTCACCAGTAAAATGCCTCATTATCAGATTATTTATGAATTATTTAGCCTGATGTTGGAGTGTTCAGTTGTCTTCTTGGGTCTGGACGATAAGCAAACTTACTCGATCTTTGATCTTTAGCCTTTGGTGTATTTTTTTAGTGCCACTACAAGAGGTTAACCTGACACAAAACTTGAGTGCAGGTGTCTTGCCTGCCTGCTCTCATACTTCATGAACACAACACAACAAAGTGTATACAGAAGAGTTGTTTCAGAAGAGTACAAAAAAATTGAGCAAGGGCACCATCTAGTGACCACATTTAACAAAACTAAAACTTATTAATATAACCTAGTTTATCATGTCTCAGGAAGATATTGTTTATCAGATTTCAGTTTTCAGTATTGATCTTCTGTTTCATTGATTTGATGACAGCCGTGTTCAGTATTTTGTTCTTCAAACTCACATCAAACCGTTTTTTGATCATGACCTTCATGATCCTTCATGACCTGTTTCTGAACCATCCTCAGTGCCTGTTTTCTCTCTCATTGCTGTGAATGCAGTAATGCATTCACAGCATATGTTCTTTTGTGTCAAAAAAATTTCTTCTTCTTCTTCTTCCGCCTGCTTTTTTGGACCGCTAAAACTTCTACAAACTTCAACCGATTTTCACCGTTCAAACTTCAAAACGTGTGTTTCAGTGGGGACAAGGGGGGTATGACTCTTCAGAAACTTTTCACAAATACTTTCCGAGATATTCAACAATTTACGAAATTTCGGTCCCATAGAGATGAATGCGGAATTTTCAAAATTTCCTCCCTTCAGGACATTTTTTCAGCCTGCTTCAAACCCTCCTCATTAATTCATACATTCAGCTACAAACTCCATTCAAACTTCACAATATTCAGCTATCTTTTGGCTTCATTCAGTGGGTTTCAAATGTTTCCTAGCATTCATAGTTACTTCACAATGACCCTTCAAAGGTCATGATGATTTTCAGCTCTTCAAGCCATTTAACATTGGTGTGTATTGGACGGAATGTTTCGGCTTAGACTGGGAGATTCAAATGACAGACTGGGGAGAGGGGGAAACAAGACCTGGGAAACTTCTGGGTAAACTGCTCTCTTGGCCACATTTTTTGAGCTGTCAACACAAATAAGCCCTCAAAATGTAGGGAGGCTTGTCCTGCTTCTGACAAAGTGGTTTTTAAAGCAAAAGATTTGAGCCCTTTTTCACAAAATGGCCAACTGTCGGGCAAAGTCAGCTCTGGCACCCATGTACCCCAATGTTAATTCCTGAGGGGTTTTCTCAGGGATCAGTCAAATTTCCCTCATCTATCTATTGCTGTCATGGGCATATTTCTGCATCTTCAGACATGAATTTTACGTGGAGAGCTTCCTCAGGGTCTCAGGAATCCTACGGTGTGATCATTTTTCTGATCGGCCCTTTGGTTTTGTCACAGTCGTAGGCAGTTTGACACCCTGATTTCAGTGGAAATGTGTTGGGAATCAACAGACTCCACCAGCTCTCTGATGGCAGTTGGTAAACAATGATTACCATGGCAACATCTGGCTTCAGATGAGCCTCAGCTAAAAGGCTTACATGATTAAAAACTCACTCACAGGACACACAGGATTTCAAGAGATAAGACTTGCAATATTCCTCAGCCAGGTCATTGTTTCCATAAATATTCTTTAAAATTTAATTCATTGCTTCGAATTTTGAAAAGATGCAGCCATTTGAACTTTAAATTCATTTATCCATTCCATTGATTCATCCATTAATTTCCTTTCATCCAAGAGTTAATGGGGGGCTTATTCAGCACTCTGCATTAGCAGTTGAGTGCAAGCTTTTCAGGAATTATTTCAACCATTTTCAGACATAAATTCAGTCATTCATGTTCAGTATTCTGCTTTAGCATTTCAGTGCAAGCCTTTCATGACTTCTTTCTTCTATTTTCAGACATATCTTCAGTCATTCATGTTCAGTATCAGCATTAGCAGTTCAGCGCAAGCTTTGTAAGACTTCATTCAGCCATTTTCAGACATAACTTCAGTCATTCATGTTCAGCGTTCTGCGTTAGCGGTTGAGCGAAAGCTTTTCAGGACTATTTCAACCATTTCAGACATATCTTGAGTTTTTCATGTTCAGCTTCCTGCATTAGCAGTTCAGCGCAAGCTGCTTCAGCATTCTGCATTCACAGCGCAATTTCTTCAGAAATTGCTTTTCTAGTTAAACTCTGCTGATGTGAAGTTTCAGAGAAGTCTGAGACTCTGTAGTGTCCAATCAGAGAGTGATATTCCATATGGGGGCGTGTCTGTCAGTCAAAAGACTTTCGCAAAGCCAGCTCTTGTGTTTCCTCGATCACAGCTGCTCCGATCAGTCTCCTCCCTTCTCCCTCCCCTCTCCCTCCTCTGAGCACAATTATCACTTTGGAACGTCCTTCAATATGGCTACTCAGAAAGTGCTGCGAAGGAGAGAGGAGAGAGGAAACTGCAGTTTATGGCTTTGAGACGTGCCTTTTGTATACCACTTCTGGCTATATGGAATACACCACTTCCTACTGGAATATTCCAGTTTTTAAACTGACATATATCTTCCATAAGTGCAAAACCACTTAACCACTTGACTGGTATTTTCCATTTTCTGAGTCTCATAGTTCGTTTTTGTTGACAATATGATCTCAGCAGTTAATGAAAATGATTATATTTATGTTATCTTTTGGTAATGTTTACATGTATTTGTCAGGGGCAACAGCAAACAGTCTTAAGGCCAAAATTTGCCTCACTTGTCTTTTCTTGCAGAGTGCATCTCCGTTTCCTGAAAGTTGAAGCCTATCATCATCATATTACTGTAAACAGCTGATTGCAGAGGTTAACCCTGAAGTTACCTGGCTAAAAGAAAATCCAGCTTGGTAGTACAGGACTCTGGTGACTTGCTGGGTGCTGGCTCTGTGACACCCTCACGAACAAACTTCAACATGGACCCTGTTAGGACAAGAAATCCATCAAACAAGCAGATTATTAAGGTTTGATTTGGTCTGACTGTTAAATAACACAATGAGATTAATGTAAATACTAACCTCACAAAGATTAAAATGCAATTAATGAAAACACGACTACAACTAATACTAATCTTCATTATGATTTGATTTGATGATTTCTATTTTAAGTATTTTCATGTGATTATTTTGTTCTTGTTTCTCCATTGTGGCTCAATTAAAGGATTATCTTGATTTATCTTGTCTAATCTGATATGAGTGTTATGAATAAAATTCACCAAAAGATGGCGACATTTCATCTCCATAAAAATAGCCTGAAACTTCTGTACATCAACAGTGTTTATAAACAGGAAACTAACTAGGAAGTTATTTATTTATTTATTTATTTATTTATTTATTTATTTATTTATTTATTTATTTATTTATTTATTTATTTATTTGTATGTTTATTGTTTTATATAATTTGTCAATAATCTGGCCTCTGAACCTCTTTCCAAATGTATTAAAAGGCAGAGAAGCAGCAGCAGCAGCAGAATAACCAGAAGTACAGTGAATGGAAACTTTATCAATAAAAAACGTACATCAACTTTTAGACAGTCAGCTTTCTCTGTTAAAGGGGGAAACTTTGAAATTCATTACCAACTGAAATCAAACTGAACACAGATTTAAAATCTTTCACTGTTAAGGTCAAGTGCTGGCTGACCTCTTGTGCTGGAGAAAGCAACTGCCAGAGTCAAATTCCTTGTATGTGTTGCATACTTGGCAATAAAACCCGATTCTGATTCTGATTCTGATTCTGGCTGAAAGCAAAACAGAGCTGTAACCATTTTTAGGCTGCCATGTTTTTAATTTTCTGTTTGAGCTGGGACATTGTTGTTTTGTTAGGTTGATGTGTGGTTTTTTTTTTTGTTTTGTTTTTTTACCGTTATCCTGTAATTTTTTCTTGCCCTTTGCTGGTAAATGCACATTTTATGATCTAGTTTTTTTTTTCATCAGATTAATGCTTGGTTGTTAAACTGCTTTGTTACGATCAAATAAATGAATCATTGATTTTGCTGGTCCACACAGTTGAAGCATCTAAAAAATATAGAAAGACAAATTCCTGAGAGATTTGTCCTGAAAAAAAGGGCAAAAGAATTCACACAAAATACATTTTTGACACATTTATTGATTAAAAAGAAAAAAAGGACCAGGCTGACTGTTTGTATTATTGTGGTTAAGGGTTAAGGTGTCCTAAAAAATGTTATGATCTATTGTTCACACAACAGGCCTCTCTCCGCCTTCTGCTCTTTACTCCTGAGTGTTTACTGCCATCTAGTGGTCACTTTGTAGAAGTGTGTCTCAGAGAGGTAAAGCAGGGGTTATGACAGAATATGAGACTCAGGGTGAGGAGGTGATTTTGCTGGTTAATTTGTTCATATCACAATTAACTAACTAACTAACTAACTAACTAACTAAATAAATAAATAAATAAATAAATAAATAAATACATTCTTAACCTTGTCTATGATTAGTAATTTCCAAGTGTCCTCTCTTCATGAAACAGAAGCCTGTCTGTCTGTGTGGTGTAGTAGTATTGAGAATAGACTTGTGTTTGGGAGGTTGTTGGTTTGATTAAGGCCTTGTACACACGTCGCCGGGTATTTCTCAAGAAGGAATATCCCCCCCAATTGGTTTTTAAAAATACTTTGGTCCACACCAGCACGCTCAGACGGAAACTTTGAAACTCTTTTATCAGGACAGGCAAAATTGTGCGTTTCTCTCAGCAGGAAGAAAGAGGTGGAGAAGAGGACAGGAAAGGAATTGAGTGAGCTCTTCCTTCTCTTAGTGAGAGCCAGAGTCTGGGTGGACTTTCATTTCTTTAAAGGAACGGCAGATCTTAGAGGTTTTATGGAAACATGGTCCATTGTGTGATCATCAGGCTCTTTAGGCTGTGAAAAATGAGCTTCTTCATTGTTGCACATTACTGTAAACAAAGTTGTTGAGTAAAATCAAAAACATCCCTTTCTCTCTAAGCCAACACTGTCTCTGCAGATGTCTCTCTAACATGAGTCTGGTTCTACTCCAGGTCTCTGCAGAGTACAGTCTAGAGCTGTTTTTGCAAAGCATCTTGGGATGATGTGGATCACTGATAGGTGGTTTCAGATGTGATGTCCTTCACTTCGTGTAAAGTCATCCTGCATGGAGTGATGAGGCTCAGAGCCAAGATGCCAAAGACAAAGTTGTGCTGCTCAAAATAAGTTGGACTGGGTTCAGCAGGAGTGGACTGACTGAACTGGACTTTCACTACACAAGCTCTCTCCTGACAGGACACCTTTCTGAAAGTCTGCCAGAGTCCCAGTACAAAATGATGACATATGTCAGGGTTTCATGGGAGTTTGTCCTGATGTCATGGAGACCAACAACAGCTGAACAAAGTCCACGCTCTTCTATCCACTGTAATGCCAGGAGTGTTGCTAACAGCTCTATGCTGTATGCTGATAGATGCCCCTACAGGAAGTGGTTCTGACTTTTCCTTTAAGTCTTCATGTGTACAAAGGTCTACATTTGGCAAAGGGTGTAAGCAGGGAGAACTGACAGACTCTCGGACTGTGGGGCTGTGCTGTAATTCCCTGGTGTTCTGCTTCAGAAAGTAGTTTCATCGTGAAGTTTTGATTTATTGTTGAAACATGCTGTAAAAGCTTTATTCAAAATATCAAGTTGGTTTTGTCATGAAACCAGAGCTGGTTTGTGAGATAGACGTCCTTGAATGAGGCAGGCTACAGTGGAGTGGGGCTATTTTTTCACCAGCTGTGATTATTTATCTTGACAGAATATTTTTTCCCTTGACCCTAAAATTTGTGAAGATTAGGTTGCCCCTTGCACTGTAGTAAAACATCCCACTCTCTCAGAGCAATCACCCAATAATGAGAAAACTCATGAAGGAAAATGTCATCGAGGAGGAGGAGGAGGAGGAGGAGGTGGAGGAGCCATTCCTGGTTTCCACCAGCCTTAGGAGAAATACCTAGGATCAGTCTACCTCAAAGAAAAAGAAGCTCGTAGGAGACTCCAGATGGAGGATGTGAACATCTTCATTGCCTCCTGGAGAAGGATGAATCTGGGAGGATCCTGCCCCACCTTGCTGACACTGTTTTCCTACAGGAGAACAACCGTTCTACTGTGTCTATGGCTGTGGTCCAGTGTCTTCAAGAATACGGCACAGCCAATGAGGAAGTCATGGTGCTCCACACAGACAAAGGGTTCCTGACTGAATTAACATGAACAGATCTTTTTTCTTTTCTTTCTTATTTTGGATCACTCTTATAGGAAGGTCCTGTAGACGTCATAAATGGACATCCAGTAGATGTCAGACTAAGACCATGTCTGGAGGAACAGTCTGGAGACCAAAGTTAGACGTTCAAAAATGACTCTGAAAGGACGTCCTTTGACTGCCTCTTCACTCAGTGGGTTCCTGTTATTTTACAAGGCATGCACTGTTATTTATTTTTTTCGAGTATTATACTGTATATGGTAACATAGTGTATAAATGTATTTAAAAAAATAAAACACTGGTAACACTGCAGACAGTATGTTACTGTTATTTTACAGCAAAGTCACTTTTGTTGTGACAGTGTTTTATAACCATGAGTGAGTGAGGAGGGGACACAGTGGATGTGAGACCCCTCTGTACACTGAGATGTTACATTACGGCTTGAAGGTTGAATTGTCCATGAGACCTGGCCCCAAAGTCAAGCACACATCCATTGTTTCAACCACACACTGTAAAAAATGACTGTGAAATACACAGTAATTTACAGTCTTTCTGTAAGGTTAGTTATTGTGAATATTCTTAAAGTAAAATGCTGTATGATTAGCAGTAATTGGCAAAATACTGTATAAGTCACGGTAATAAACACAATACTGTATAAATTCACAGCAGACCAAGTTTTACTGTGGTTATTCACAGAAATGTCGTCAATGCTGTAAAAAAAAAACAAAGCAAGAGTTACAGTACTGTGAAATTTCACAATAATTCATTGAAATTTGCAGTAATATATTGTGTCTGGTAGGGTAGCTAGTATGGTACTGTAGAAATTCACAGTTATACATTGGAATTTAAGGTAACAAATAATTTACTGTGGGAAAAGGCAGTAACCTGTAGAGTACTGTGAAAGATCACAGTATTTATTGCAGAACTGTAGAATTTCACGGTTACATATTGTGTACTGTTATGTAGAAACCTCAACTGTGGATGTACTGTGGAAGATTACAGCAACCAATAAAAAATTCAGTGTAATATCACGTACTCTGGGAAATCCAGCAACCTGTCTGGTGTTGTAGAAATCCAAAGTAATATATCAAAATTTACAATAACATTTACTTTTAACAAATGACAACAACCAGTCGACATTGTAAAAATTCACAGTAACAGATTATGAGTCTTAAAGGAGACAGGTTTAAGCTGGAGAGTTAAATTTTAAGTTTGTTTGTGGGGGGCTAGGGCCATCCCATGTGCCATGTTTGGGGTCAGTGGGGTCAAAGGTTGCAGCATGGCAGCTAAAAAGGCACTTTTTGAAATTTGAAATTACAAAATACAGGGAAAATTAATAACTCCCAAACGCTTTGACATAAGGGGCTGAAATGTTACTGTGTTCATCGTGGGGGTCAAGCCATGCACTGTGTACAAATTCAGAGCCGCAGCACCTCGGGAAGAGCCAAAGGTCACAGGGGTCAACCATCAGAGTAAATGTGGCCTTTACGCATGCTTCCATCTAAAGACTTATACACACTTTGAGCTGTGAACATGAAATCTGAGTATGTTGCTTATCAGAGGGTCCTCTACCAAAATATTTTGTTCCTGTTGCAATAGGACCCCCAGGAAGCCCCTTGGGGGTCCTATCGTCCTACTGGGGCTCTTGGCCTGCCAAAGGTCCTGCAGAGTTGGGTCACTCTGCAGGAGCTTAGGAGCGAGCACAGGAGAGTGATTGTTGCATCTACATGGAGAAAGCACTGGGAGATGTTTCTTGTGGTGGTTTTCCAGCTCTCTGTCCGTTATATGAAATGAGCTTGTCTGCGGGTGTAAATGGGTGCACGTGTTTGTGTCTCGGTGAGCGGAGCTTCACTGGGGCTAAAGATCACATGCTCTTTCACACACAGTGAAGTTCCTTAAGGAGAAAATGGAAAAAATATCAAAACTTTAAGTGACATATTCAGGGAATTAAAACAGCTTTTGGCTGCTTTGCAGCTACCATTCCCAATCAAAGCAATACACATTTCAGGAAACAGCATCAAGGAAAATAAAATGTATTAATTCCTATCAAATACATTTAATTCAAATTTATCGAATGTATAATCTATAAAAATAAAATAATCCAAAAGAGTTTTTATATTGTACTTTGAGCTTTTTATACAGCTTTTCTATTTGGATTTCTATCTTTGTTTTATTTCCCCTCTGAGCTTCTTCAGCCCTACTCACCCTCTCGGTCCCTCAGGTCAGCCGACCAGCTGCTCCTGCAGGTACCAAGGTCCAGGAAGAAGCTCAGAGGGGACAGGGCCTTCTCTAATGTTGCTCCCCGATTGTGGAACTGTCTTCCCCTGCACATTAGAGAGGCCCCTTCACTGTCCACTTTTAAAACACGTCTTAAAACCCATTTTTATTCTTTGGCTTTTAACTCCAGCGAGACTTAGTTTCTTTGCCTGGTCTTATTCTCTTTTATTTTCTTTTATTCCCTTTTACTTCCCTTTCCCTTTACAATAACTTCCCTTTTTATTTGCTTTTTATTGTTTTTAAAATGTTTTTCTTTTATTTTTCTGTTTTTAATTATCTGTTTTTATCATATCATTTGATCTACCTGTACAGCACTTTGTCTACAGCTGTGGTTGTTTTTAAAAGTGCTCTATAAATAAAGCTGGTATGGTATGGTATGGTATTTCATTTAATTTGTTCTATGATTAGTGTTTATATGGAGTAAAAAAAAAAAATAAAAAAAAAAAAAGAGGCTGCATTTTTCAGTATCAAACCTGGGGATGGACAAAAGAAAAGCCTGCTGTCATTTACGGTAATCATCTTACTAGAGGAACTACGGTGATCAGAGAGCAGATGCTGGTTGGTGCAGCTGCTCATGCCCGGGAAGCCACCTGGGTCATGTGATCACCATGCGCGATTCACATGGCTGCAGCTAACAAGTAAGCGGCAAGCTCAACGAATAGAGACTGACTGGCGCGAACGGATTACTGAGTGCTGGTGTTGTTTTAAGACGCATTATTGGTTTTGGCTTCTGTTCTGTACCAAACCAAAACGGATTGTAAGAGGAGTTTGCAACCATCTCTAGTCTGCTGCAGGAAGAGGAGGACTGTTTTTCAGCACTTTGTGAAAACACCAGGACAACTCCAAGGTTAACAGAAGCGAGTGGAGCAGCCCACGTGCATCGTTGCATGTAAGTGACCATTCTCTTGACCGACTTTAGTCTCACAGCGTAGCTAAAATATTCCTTTTTTTTAAGCCCTTCTAAAACAGCCTGAAATTTCATTAATTTTTTATACTTTTTTTCCACTTTAGTTCTGATCATAACCACCACATTTTAAATTATAAAAGAAAACAATCATTTAGTTGTCAATCTGAACCAGTGTCCCCAGTGTACAGGCCTGGCGCGTCGGTTTAAAAAGAAAAACGAAAAATTGTACTTACTGGAATACCCCCCAGATGTGAATGGGAGCGTTTTAGTGGCCAGTATAAATCTGGTGTTATGACCACAGCACTTTAATAAAAGTTTTCTGTTAAGGAAAAACTGCTGTAAAGCTGCAGTACAGCACTGCTTTTGGCAAACTTACACAAATATAGGTTGTTTAAACGCTTCTTATTTACTATGATTGTTGCTTTTTCAGGATGTTGCTGTGGAACAGACTGGGTGATGGATCCTAAGAGGCAAGATGTCTTTGTACACTTGGAGTCTCGGAGTGCAAAAATGTTCACAGCTTGTTCTATGCAAAAATAGTGTTTTGTCTATATGATCTCTGGATGTTTATATCCATTGTTTTATGGAGTTTTTTTCTACTTGGAATCCACAAATGTTCACAGAGTGCCCTATACAAAAAAGAGTTTTGTTGACATGTTTTTGCCACTGTTTTTATGGATATTATGGCAAGGAATATTGTAAGATGTTTCACAACATGTTCTGAAAACTTGATGGTGATCATACATTTTGCTAATGCTATGTATGGATATTTGTATCCATTGTTTTGTGTTTATGCACAAAAAAATAAATAGTTAGGAAAATGTTTATTTTGTTGTCCCAATTTAATTAGTAAAAATACAGTATATAGCATTTTTGTTTTTCTTGTTTACAGCCCAAAAAACAAACAAACAAAAAAAAACCACAACAACAGTAAAACAAAATAACACTTATTATTTGCTGTCTTTTGGCTCACAGTTACAGTTAACTCTACCGTAAAAAACATACAGTAAACACTGGATTTTGATTTTCAGTTACAATAGCAGTACTGTTACATAAGATACAGTAAAGTGCAGTTACTTTATTTAATTTTACAGTTGCAACAATATTACTGTAATATAAATAACGATACATAAAATTTACTGTGTTACATTTTACAGTTACAAAAATAATGCTATAATAAAACATACAGTAAATTTGAATTACCGTGTTCAGCTATACAGCTACAACACTGTAATTTTTTTCACAATATCTTACTTGACGATTGTTGCCAGTTGATCACTGTAATTTTTTTTACAATAACTTGCCAATTGCTGCCAGTTTATTACTGTGAATTTCACAGTTGGTTCGTTACAGTGCAGAGTGCACTGTAGTACTGCTTTTGGCCAGTAGGTATGACTGAAACTTTTGAATGGTTGTCATCAGCAGGAAACTTTCTGACGGATCATTAAAGAATAAAGATTTCTTCAGAATTTCAGGCTTTTTATAGGAGTACACACCACAGGAAGATACTAACTCTCCAGGCTCAGCTGTCAGTCCTCTACATGAGCTTCTGTCGTCTTGTTTTTCAGGCAGCTCCCAGCGTTTAACTATTCATCTGGATGACTAATGTCTGTTGGTTCTTGCATAAATTTTACTGTCTCCTGTGTTTGAAAGGAGAGTCAATCCCGTGTTTATCTGATGATTTTTTTTTGGTTGTTGTTTGGGTTTTTTTTGGTGCAGAAGTTAAGTAATGAAAAAAAACTCCATAATGTTTTGTACATCATACACATGAAGTTGAATTAAAGACTCTGCGTGCTCCTGCAACAGGGAAAAGTTATCGTATTTCAACATGTGGTGTTTATTTTGGAACAGACTGAGAATCGAGCAAAAGCTGGACACATACCAGACAACTTTTAACCAGGTTTCACCCCCATAGTAACAGATAACAGAAACAGTAATTCACTGTATAAATGATCTAAAAACCTTTTAATCTGAACTCAAATTATAATTAACATAACTGTTTTATAAGTCTCTTTGAGATCCTGTGTTGGTGTAATCAACACAGCCGTCACAATAAAAGGCAAACTAAGCCACAGAGCCAGCTGCTTCTTTGAGGATATTTGAGTGGACTACCCTTTATTTCTTGTTCAATAGGGCTGGGTTTGTTTTCGCTCTGGGATCATCGCAGGTTTTTCCTCCTGATTCATGATGTGAAGGCCAACATTCAGGCCCCGTTTACACGACGCCGAAAACGGTCGATTCCGCAAACATTTCGTTGCGTTTTGGCCTTCCGTTTAGACGAGACCACGTTGCGTTTTCAGTGAAAACGCAAACTTTTGAAAACGCTCCCAAGAGTGGAAAGATCTGAATCCGCTCCTCCATCCAGCTTCGTGTAAACACAGAGCGGAGCGTCTCAGGGTGAAACGCTGACGTCACCGCATGTGCACTCGCAGTTTTAGGTGAAGGCTCCGCGCTCAGCCACATTTCCAGTTGAGCCAGTAGTTGGCGGTAATGCGCGTTATGGTTGGATTCCCGACCGTCTCACACAACAAAACGTCAGAAAAAGAAAGAACAGAAGAGGAGACTTCTCCTCCTGGAGTCGTATGAACGCGGATCGTTTTCACGCCGTCCTCATGTAAACGCGGGTGGCTTTTGAAAACGCAAAGGAAGAATCGTTGCGGGAGTCTCCGTGTAAACGGGGCCTCAGAAAGATACAACATCCTGACATCCAAGTTAGACTGTGCCACTGCCTGAGCTGTCATCACGCTTTTTACCTAAAGTGGGATCTTCATAACCCCTGGGTTTCTTTGTGGTCCTGCACAGTCCACAGAGCAGCACCTTGATGGAGAGGATCTTTCTGTGTCTGTTGTGTCTTTCAGGTCAGAAAACTTTCTTTTGTTGATATTTAAAGTGTGTATTGTGATTTAATTTGATGAATAACAGAGAAATTTAACATGTAGTATCTATAAATGTATTTGCTGATTTGAAAAAAGGAGCCCATGACCAAAGTCAGGCTCCACTGTGTGAATTCCCACCAAGATATGAGTAAGATATGATATTATCAAGATCTGAGTGTTTAGAACAAACCTGACACACTGTGTGTTAAACTAAAAATAGATAAAATACGCTCTCACATATTAGTTCACGTATAGGGGTTAGCAATGGGATGGTTGATTAGGGCCTGAGCCTAAAAACAGGGCGAAGGCCCTCTTGAAACCATAAGGATTATTATTTCTTCAGACTCTTTAATCCCAGATTATGTGCCTTCATTGTGCTCTAAACTCTCAAAACTTTGCACAAAATTCATCCCTGTGTGAAATTTTATAACTGCATTGTACTTGTGCTTCTTTTGTCTCCTCTCTCTCACCCAGGTTTTGTTGTTTTAGTTTGGGCTGGAGATCTCAGGTAGTGCAGTTATCGGGTTTTCTTTTTTTTTTTTTTTTTCCCCTTGTCCTGTTCAGCGTCACGACAACAGAATTATGGTCTGGCTGCCGTATTGTGCAGAACACATTTGCTTTTCCAAAGGGAGCCGTTAATGTATAGAGCTGCCCTTGAGTGTTAAAATGGTACTCTTTATTAGTGTTTTTTTTTTTTTAATTATATATATATATTTTATACATAAATACACATACATATATATACATACACACACACATACGTATGTATGCACATATATATACGCATACGCATACATGTATCCATACAGTTTCCCTCCCGTATATTGCCAAGTTCGAAGATTACTGCTTAACCAGAACAAGGTGATATCAGGAAAGAAACAGTGAAAAAGGAAAAGATTGTAGAGAAGAGACTAGACAGGGGGGGAGAGAGAGACAACAAAACAACAGTAGAGAACAACCACAACAACTGAACAGATGACTACAGACAGGAGAAACAAATAACCAGCTACTGAGCCTGAAAGGAGACAGTATCCTGGGGTCTTTGACGTCATAATCACGAGAAGAACCTGGAGAGATGAACTGGAGAAATCATGAGTAGCAGTGAGCACAACAATGACAATTGCAAAGAGGTACATATACGTATATAGATCTATACACAGACGCATATACTCACCTACACATATAGGGCTACAGGTGGCAGTATAGAAAATTGGGTTTGATTTGGGTCAGGTGATCATGCCAAGGAGTGATCATGCAGATGTGGCCCCGCTGCTCCCAGAGGCCAGACATGCACTGAGATAGCCCTCATCCCCGGGCGTCCCGCAGCCACAACAGAGCACAGGGCCCAGACAGACCACCATGGAGACAGCAGCACGCCAATCCAGGAGGAGGCAAGGGGGGAGCGTCCCGGGAAGGCTAGAGGCAGGCCCCCGACACTGCGGAGGGAGGACCCCAGGGGCCAGGGACTGAGGTCTGCAGGCCCCGCTAGACGCAGGGCCCCCGATCGAGTGCAGGGGGTAAGACCAGGGGTCACCTGTGCCCAAGGGCCACTCACCCCCGAGGAGGAGGGGTTCGGTCAGGCACCCGGGAGGACGGACCCAGCCCAGGCCACCACCTATCACGAGTCGGTGCCGGCCCCCAGCGCACCCGGCCAGACACCAGAGACCACAGAAGTCCTCTCCCCAGAAACCCAGTATCCCCCGTACACAGCCTCCTGTCCCAACCCACCCCTATCCCCCTCTCATCTTTATCACAGCTCACCAGCCCTCCACCGTGGACCCTGACACCCGCACATAAACATTCTGTCCATCCATACCCATACGTTCACACAACAGCACAACAACACCACAGCACCACAAGACGACCACACAACAATATCACAACACGGCAGCACCATATCATTACGCACTCAGAACCTCCAGCCACTCAGGTGGGAAATACCCCTCCTTTTCGTCCTCACTCACCAAAAAAAAAAAAAAATATATATATATATATATATATATATATATATATATATATATATATATATATACACATACATACATATATATATACACATACATACATATATACACATATACATATATATATATATAAATATATATATACACATACATATATATACACACACACATACATATACATACAAATACATATATATATTCGTACATATATAAATAATTTTAAAAAGAGGATTAAATAAATAAGTAAATAAGTAGATATAAAGCCATGGGCATCCTCCGGGGCGCCGCGGGACCCCTGCTGAGCCACTCGCCCAGAACCCAAGGCAGCGGATCCGCTTTTACCCCATGCCCCAGGGGGCATGGTAGAAACAGGGGTGTGAGAAGAGCCCCCTGCCCTACCTCCCCCGCTCTGTAGTGTGTGGATGTTTGTGATCCTAATGCAGTTAAAAAGAAAAGTTAAAATTGGGGAGTGGACGGCCTCGTAGCTCATGGGGCAGTGCCCTTCAGGTGGTTAGCTCAAAGTGCCCTGCCTACCATATACCACTTGGCCCACCCCAAGGGTCTCTGTGTGTGTTGTGTAGAGTAGTTGGCATCATGTAGGGATGTCTAAGTGTAAGTAAAACTGAGGCGCAAGTCTTATCAGGGTGTAGCAGAAGTGGTCCCTAAGGACCTCTACCACCGCACCTGACGAACGTGCACCTCAAGGTCCTAAGTGTGTGGATGCTCTAGATGAGCGGGGGAGTGAGGGCTGTGGGGCAAAGTAAGACCAGAGAGGAGAAAGCTCCCCTCTGGAGGGTGAGCCGCCCTATTGGCAGCAATAGGCACCCCTGTTCCCCGGGGCCCCCCGGGGCAGGGGGGGCCCAGGATCCGCCAGACTCAGAGCACCGGGCCGTGGCAGCCAGAGGGTCAAGGACACCCCGGACCACCCTGGCCCATTGTATATTAGAGAGATATATACTATTATATAGTAATATATAAATAATAAGAGAAATAATAATAATAGAAATAATTATGGTAATAATAATAACAATAATAATAACAATAATAATAATAATATTATTCCATTGTTTAGAAAAATTCACACACGTACATAAACACAGACCTGCACACACACACATCTGAACGTAACACACACATCTGAACGTACACACACATCTAAACGTTATCGGGTTTTCTTTGAAGTAGGATTTTTTCTGTTGTTTTTAGGTTAGGGGAAGGTGTTGGGGGAAGGTGTTGGGTAAGACGGTCCAATGCATGGGGTACGACGGTCCAATGCATGGTTGCCCGGCAGCTTCCCATCTTTTGATTATTTCGGCCGGGGTCTCCAGTCCTTTTTGGTTTATTGTTTCATTTTGGTTGAACATTGATTTGTCTGAAATAAAATTAAATTCTTGTTTTTCTTCAAAACTTGCTTGTGGTGTCCCTTTTATGTTGCGGTCTGGAGCCAGTTTATATTATGTTTGGGAGACGGTAACAGGAATGTGGGATCTATCTCCGGTAGTATGGACGAGCTAGCTGTGCTAGCCCAGCAGCAGAGGGGCTGCTGGAGGGCAGAGTGGCATCGTGCTGTTCACAGACGTGGCTGACGAAGCAAACATCGGACGTCGACGCCACATTGAAGGAGCTTCACCTGCTGTGAGCAGACAGGATCCAGGAGACAGAGACTGAACAGACTGCTGGGGAGGCTCAGTCCTGGACCCTGTGGAGGTGGAGACTGGTTGGGCTGGAGAGTGGTGGACGGGCTGTCATTGTCTATTTTTTTGTGGACCTTTTTGCACTTTCTATATACTTTCTAACTTTTGTTTTCTTAAATGCTGCTGTGACTCCTGAATTTCCCCTCAGAGATAAATTAAGTATTTTCTATACTACTCTATTCTAACAGCCATACACAGAGAGGGTCTTTCTGTTGCCATGGCGACCAGTATTCTGTGTCCCAGTGAAGTGAAGAGGGCCTCCCATTCCTGCCATTCATATTTGTCCCCTCCCCCTTCAATAAGAGCGCCCTCCACAACCAGGAGTGTGACTTCACTTTGAGTTATACTCAGAAGTGAAGGGGTAGTATGTAGGGGGTGGTTTGGGATTGAGCTCTTATCAAAGAGGCTCACCTGGTTTCAGCCTTTGAGATCTTTATACAGCTGGCAGTGCAGAGATGCATTTTGGTTTGGGGACTGCTGCTTTGCTGCTTCCCCTGGGATTTTGTTGCATTGGTCAGTCTGACCCCTGAAGTGGTCTATTAAGTCTTTACTAAGGGAGTCTGAGGGAGTGATTTGATCTCTGTTAAAAACAGGCTGGATTCAAAGATCAACAGCACTGAAGAGGAATGACACATGGCTGTGTGGAAGCTGCTGGGTGAAGCTCTTCCATTAAAAAGCTTTTTCTTGGTAAACTTTGGAGCCACCACAGAGGATGTGCTGAGGAGTAAACTGCTTTGTTTGGAGGAGAAAATGGATTTACCCACAGTGTGCTAATGGTTGAGCTTGATGCCATTTAGAGGAAGGAAGCAAGCTTTTGTTGTAGGTGTGGCCTGCCCTCTTCCACAACAAGGCAGTGATGTGTAAAGTCAGAATCTTGCAGAGAGTCTGAGGGACAGGGATCCTTAGTGACAGGAGACGTTCCACGGTCAGGATGTTTGCAGGGTTCCTCTTTCTGCTCTTCCTCACAAATAAGCTGGCTCTCTTCTCTTTGAAGCATGCTGCTGTGGAGCTCTACACTTTGATTTCAAATATTCACAAACATTCATGCAGAGTTGATTTCATTGAAGCAAAGTGTTGATGGTGTGTCAGTGAGCTGTGAGCTCTGTGAGCAGGAAAAGCATTGATTGTTGAAAAGAGGGGATGCATATGCAAAGATAGAATGTTTCAATCAGAAGCTGATCATGCTTTCTGTGTCAGGTGGAAGCAGCTCCAATCACACGCAGCCTCCTGATGCTGAAGGCCTCTACAACCAGAGCCACTTGGAGGGTATGTAGAAAGGGATTTTGTTTCTCAGTGGGATAAAGAATAATGACAGAAAAAAACCTGTGAACTCTTTCTGTGTCAGGTGAAAGCAGCTCCATTCACACAGTCTGAGGAAGGTACGGACCTTTGTGTGTTTGTTTGTCTGTTAAAGTGAATGATAAATGGAGGTTATTGTTGACAGATTGGTGCAGACTATATAATAGGTTTATGTCATCTTGTTTGTTTCATATGTTAGGAATGTAAGGCTAGATGGATCCTCTTCTTTCGTTTTCTTCTTTTTGGGGTTTCTTTTGTTTTCTCATTTATTTTGGACTGGTTTTCACGATGGAAATAAAGTGGGTTAAGCTGTGGTGGCATAACTGTGTTTTCTGATGGACTTGAAGGCATCATGTTTGAGGTGCGCCAGAAGTGGACGCCTGTTTCCTTTTTTTGTAAGACCTCATGAGCCATTAGGTGAAATGGGCTGCGGCTGGGAGGATTTTGGAAGACGCCGACGGACAGACGCCTGTGGATGCAACACAGCTGCCAATCGAGAAAAACCAACATTTCTTTTCCTTTTTGTTGAACCCCAACCAATATATAAAAACTGAACTGAGAAAAAGCCGACTGGGTTCGCCGCTCACCGCTATACAGACTGGGTTCGCCGCTCATAGCTACGACAGAGTCCGCCATTCGACTCGACGCCGACCGGAGCAATCCTCGCCAGGTGCCCGGCCGAAGGACGTGTGGGTGAGCTTATCCTGCTTTCGGTTGTTTCTGCGTGAAAACCAGTCCATTCTTTCTCTAGCTGTCTTGGATCACTGGTACACTTCAGGTTAGGGGTTAGCTATATGTTTTTTTCTGTTATGTTCTGGACCCGGATGGGCTAATCCGTAACAAATGGGGGCTCGGCCGGTATAGTAACTAGGTTAATGACGTTCGGTATTTAAACAGGATATTTACGTCCAAACATTGTTTTGTGAGAAAAGCACGGGGAGTTGTATTCAGCTCGGGAAAAGCGATGTGTCGTTAGGTTTACTGCTTGGCATGTCGGCTACGGGCAGGTTAGCTGCACGGTGCTAATTTCTCAGTAATACAATGTTTGCGTATATTTGTTAAATCTAACTATTGGGAAAAACGTGTGTACTGACAGGATAGTTGGACTTGATGTTTTGACGGTTTGGCGGCTTTCATAGCTGATTTGATTTGCATTTCGTAAGTTCGTTTCTATGATCTGTCCTAATTCCAGTGTATCAGTGGTTTTGTGTAATATTACGGGCTCTTGAGTGTCGGCTTTGGTCAATATACTAACCCTTGGTCAATTGGTTAAGGTTTTTGTTTAAGTATTGCTGCTAGAGGGGTAATTCTGTTTTCGGGTTCCCTTTTGCTTGGACCATATTGGTGAAACTGACCTTAAAAATGAGCACCTTTAAGTTGGAGGATTTCTGCGAGAGCGATTTTGGGCGCTCTGATTTGCGTAAGCTCAAAAAGGAGGATTTAGTTGCAGTTGCTCATTACTTTGAAGTTGATATTGGCCCTGATGTCAAAAAGCTTGATCTTGTCGAGATTTTGATTAAAGTGCTTCGCCTGAATGACCCGATACAGGAGAGGGAGAGAGAGCAGGAACTTCAGCTTGAATTAGCCAGGGAGAAAGCAAAGGCTGAGGAAAGAGAAAGGGTGCTTCAACTTGAGTTAGCTAAACTGACATTGGAGCAAGAGAAGCTGAAAGCTAACAATAACACCTTGCAGCGTAAACATGAGGCTCGTTTTGATATTACTAGCTGTCTGAGACTTATGCCTAAGTTTAATCGTGATGATGTGGGGTCTTTCTTTGAGGCTTTTGAAAAAATTGCCATTGATCTTGATTGGCCTCAGGACAAATGGACCTTATTAATCCAAAGCGTGTTAGAGGGTAAAGCACAAGAGGCCTATGCAGCATTGGGCATTAATGACAGCAGGGACTATGACATGGTTAGGAAAGTGGTCTTGGCTGCATACGAAGTGGTACCTGAGGCGTACAGGCAGACTTTTAGATTACTGCGAAAAAAACCTGGTGACACTTTTCTTGATTTGGCTAGACAGCAGGAAGTGGTGTTTGACCGGTGGCTTTCAAGCACTAAAACATATGACTTCCAGGATCTTCGTCAGCTGATGCTGGCGGAACAGTTTAAATCCAGTGTGCCGCGACATATTGAACTACATCTAAACGAGTTAGGAGTTACTGACTTGAGGAAAGCTGCTATGGCAGCAGATTCCTATGAGCTTACACATAGAGATGTGCAACTCAAAGTAAAGCCTGGTAGAGAGAGGGTTCCAGATAGGCCTGCAGAGGTCAGCGTGACAAAACCTGTAACCTCTTTGGCATCCTCTTCAGTGCCGAGTAAAAGATATGAGAGGCCATCCTTTCAGAAGAATGACATTATTTGTCATTACTGTAAAAAGCCTGGTCATGTGAAGTCCAATTGCCTGATTCTGAAAAGAAAACAGGGGGATGCAAAAATTGTGGGATTAATTGGGGCTCCAACTCAAGCTGCTGATATAGGAGCAGGTGATCTGAGAGGCTCGATCTGTCCGGTATCTGAAGGATTTGAAGGATTCGTATCCAGAGGTGCTGTTTCCTGTTCCACTTCGGGGGAAAGGGTTCCAATTAACATTTTAAGGGACACAGGTGCTAATCGGTCTTTGCTGCTGAAGGGCATTTTGGATTTTCCTCCTGCAACCTTTCTGAATGCATCCACCCCAGTAAAAGGAGTAGGTGATGGTTTTGTCAGTGCTCCCTTGTATCAGGTGTTTTTGCAGTCTAACATTGTGAATGGCCCTGTTGTAGTAGGTGTGGTACCTGAGTTGCCCATTGAAGGTGTAGCTTTTGTATTGGGAAATGACTTGGCTGGTACTCGGGTATGTGTGACCCCAGTTGTATGTGAGACCCCCTGTGAGGTTCCAGAGACGGTGGCACTAGAGAGAGAGCACCCAGAGGTTTTTACCGCCTGTGTGGTAACACGCTCTCAATCCAAACATAGCGTGGAGGGTAACATTGCTGAGGACCATGGGTCCTCTGACTGTTTGGCAGATACCTTTTTTGCCAAGCTAGCTGAAGTGTCTCCTTCTCAGTTTTCGCGTGAAGCTCTCATATCTGAGCAGGAAAAGGACCCCTCAATTGCTTCCTTGAAAGCCACAGCTGGTTCTGCGGAGGACCTTAAAGGAGTAGCCGAAGGTTTCTTTCATCAAGATGGAGTGTTGTTGAGGAAGTGGCGTCCGCGTGACCGTCCGGCAGATGAATCCTGGGCTGTTATGACTCAGATTGTGTTGCCAAAAAGCTTCCAAAATGAAGTTTTGCGTTTAGCTCATGAGGTATCTATGGCAGGCCATTTAGGCATCCGTAAAACTCATGAGAAGGTTGGAAGACATTTTTACTGGCCACGCATGCATAAAGATGTTGTGCAGTATTGTCGGAGTTGTCATGCTTGCCAGGTCACGGGCAAGCCAAATCCAACGATCCCAGTGGCTCCTCTCTGTCCTGTGCCAGTAATGGAAGAACCATTTTCCAAAGTGCTCATTGACTGTGTTGGGCCTTTACCGAAAACGAAGAAAGGTAATGAGTATCTCTTGACTATTATGGATACTGCCACCAGGTTTCCAGAAGCTGTGCCTTTACGATCAATCAAAACCAAGGCTATTGTTGAGTCGCTGCTTCATTTCTTCTCCCGTGTAGGTCTACCACGGGAAGTTCAGCATGATCGTGGGTCTAATTTCACATCTGGAATGTTTCAGGACGTAATGCATAATCTTGGGATTAAGCAAGTAATGTCATCGGCTTATCATCCTCAGTCACAAGGGGCCATTGAGCGTTACCACCAAACTCTGAAATCTATGATTAAGACTTACTCTGTGAGCCATGCAGGCGACTGGGATGTTGCCATGCCATTTCTTTTGTTTGCCATCAGGGACTCTGTGAATGAAGCTACAGGTTTTAGTCCTTTTGAGCTTGTTTATGGCCATCAGGTACGTGGACCACTGAAGATGGTCAAAGAACAGCTGTTGCAGTCAGCAGGAGAGGGCCAAGGGGGTTTGTTGCACTATGTTGCATCTTTTCAGGACAGGTTGCGTTCAGCTTGTGAGTTGGCCAGGGAAAACTTGACAGCGACCAAAGGTAAAATGAAGGCTCAATATGACAGAAAGGCCGTAAGACGCACCTTTAAGCCAGGAGACCAGGTTTTGGTGCTGTTGCCGATGGGAGCAGAGAAGCTGGGTGTGAAGTTTTATGGTCCATACAAGATTATTAAGGCTGTGGGTGAATGTAACTATGTAGTGGAGACACCGGACCGCAGACTGAAATCGCGTCTGTGCCATGTAAACCTTTTAAAGCCATACTTTGCCCGTGATACTTTCACAGTGGTCGGTATGGTAGTGGAAGAGGATGAGACTGAGGAGGATGAGGTAGTTTCGGTGGAACCCGTGACAGCTAGGCTCAAGAACTCAGCAGCTTTAGCCAGCCTCCAGGAATCCTTGACTCATCTCGCCATTGAACAGCAGGAAGAGGTTTTGCAGTTGGTGAGTGAGTTTAAGCCTCTCTTCAAAGACACCCCTGGCCTTACAGACTTGATAACACATGATGTGGACACGGGAGTGGCAACTCCAATAAAGCAACATCCGTATCGAATTAATCCGCAAAAGTGGGCTCAAGTGAAACCAGAGTTGACATACATGGAGGAAATCGGGGTGATTGAGCAAGGCTCCAGTGAATGGAGCTCTCCTTTGGTTCCTGTCCCGAAGCCTGATTTGTCTGTGCGTCCATGCATTGATTACCGTAAGGTAAATAATGTGACAAAAACTGATGCATATCCCATACCTCGCCTGGAGGACTGTATTGACAAGATTGGCAGTGCTCAGTATGTGTCTAAGTTTGACTTGTTAAAAGGCTATTGGCAAGTACCTTTGACTGAACGTGCCAAAGAAGTGTCTGCTTTTGTTACACCGGAGTGTTTGTACTGTTGTCAGGTTCTCCCGTTTGGCATGAAAAATGCGCCTGCCACATTTCAAAGGTTAATGAATCTGGTGACTTCAGGTTTGCAGAACACAGTGACATATCTTGATGATGTTGTTTGTTTTAGTTCGTCCTGGTCAGATCACATGAAACATCTGAGAATGCTGTTCGAGCACCTTGAGGAGGCAGGCCTGGTGATAAACTTACCTAAATGTGAGATTGGAAAGGGGCAGGTCACCTATTTGGGCCACCAGGTGGGCCAAGGTTCTGTGAGGCCAAGGACAGCCAAGGTTCAGGCCATTTTGGACCTCCCTGCGCCAAAAACTAAGCCTCAGCTTATGCGCCTCTTAGGGATGTGTGGCTTCTACCGACGTTTTGTTCCAAACTTTGCTGCTGTGACTGCACCTCTCACCAACTTGTTGAAGAAAGGGGTAAAGTATAGCTGGTCAGCAGACTGTCAAAAGGCTCTTGAAATGGTTAAAGCCATTTTAGCAAGTGAACCAGTGCTAGCGGCACCCGACTTCTCTGCTCCGTTTAAGCTGGCAGTTGATGCATGTGATGTAGGGGTAGGAGCGGTCTTACTACAGACTGATGGGTCAGGAATCGACAGGCCTGTAGCATATTTCTCAAGGAAACTGAACCGGCATCAAAAACGGTACTCAACAATAGAGAAGGAGGCACTGGCCTTGGTTCTCGCGGTTCAACATTTTGAAGTTTATATCTCAAGTGCAAGTGGAAACCTTGAGGTACTGACAGATCATAACCCGCTTACTTTTCTGGCAAAGTTCAAGACCTCCAGTCAGAGAGTGTTCAGGTGGAGCCTTATTCTTCAGCCTTACAGTCTGGCTGTTAGGCATGTACCTGGTAGAGACAATGTAATAGCAGATGCCCTGTCAAGGGGTTGAGAGACGATATTGAGTATTTCGAATATTTAGCATGTTTTGTTGATTGTCGTGCTTAAAGGGGAAGCAACGAAATCAATGAACGGAGACAGTTCCTTTGCGAAGTCCTATATGGGAGTAAGGGCAGCCCAAATTGAAAGTGGGATATAACTGTCTTGTTTTAAAATTAAAATGTCAATATAAATTTGTGAAAAAAAAAAAAAAAATGTACGAAAAGAGAAAAAAAAACAGAAGAAGGTTGGGTTTTTTTGTTTTTTTTTGTTAAGGGGGGAGGAATGTTAGGAATGTAAGGCTAGATGGATCCTCTTCTTTCGTTTTCTTCTTTTTGGGGTTTCTTTTGTTTTCTCATTTATTTTGGACTGGTTTTCACGATGGAAATAAAGTGGGTTAAGCTGTGGTGGCATAACTGTGTTTTCTGATGGACTTGAAGGCATCATGTTTGAGGTGCGCCAGAAGTGGACGCCTGTTTCCTTTTTTTGTAAGACCTCATGAGCCATTAGGTGAAATGGGCTGCGGCTGGGAGGATTTTGGAAGACGCCGACGGACAGACGCCTGTGGATGCAACACAGCTGCCAATCGAGAAAAACCAACATTTCTTTTCCTTTTTGTTGAACCCCAACCAATATATAAAAACTGAACTGAGAAAAAGCCGACTGGGTTCGCCGCTCACCGCTATACAGACTGGGTTCGCCGCTCATAGCTACGACAGAGTCCGCCATTCGACTCGACGCCGACCGGAGCAATCCTCGCCAGGTGCCCGGCCGAAGGACGTGTGGGTGAGCTTATCCTGCTTTCGGTTGTTTCTGCGTGAAAACCAGTCCATTCTTTCTCTAGCTGTCTTGGATCACTGGTACACTTCAGGTTAGGGGTTAGCTATATGTTTTTTTCTGTTATGTTCTGGACCCGGATGGGCTAATCCGTAACACATAGCTGCTTAGTTTGCTCTCATATCAAACTGCCTGTTTGTCCAAATGTGGTTTCTGATTGGCTGGTAGCAGCTGGATAGTGTCACTGACACCACACACATAATGCAACAATAAATCACTCACTCATCTGAACCAGATCAAAAGAAAAGAGCCACAGGAGTGGAAATAACTTTCAATGGCAAAAGGATGGAAATACAACCTGAGGCATAGTATGTTTCCCTGTAGACAGACGGACGGACGGACGGACAGATTTTTTTTTTTTTGAACCACTTTATTTGCTGCTCTTACTCAATTTACCCATGTAAGTCAGTTCAACTCAAAATTATTATTTCAACAAACTTTCTGTTGAAATATTGAATAAATAAATAAATAAATAAAAACATCATAGTTTTTGCACATTCCCAAACTTCAGGTCACCGTCTGCCACATCACTCAAAATGCCCTTAAAGCACCACATGGTCCTGAAAGAGTCCAGGTCTCCTGGCTGTCTATAAAAGCTGAGGTCAAGGTTGATCCTGGACCTGATGAGACCCTCACACAGTGACTGCAGAGATGTTCTCCACCCCCTCCTGCTGAACCTGTCACAGACTGAGGAGGGAGAGGAGCTCTCACCGGCTCTGCGTTAGTTTCAGGCAGAAGTGGTGGAGGGACAGACTAACCTGCACTGTGTGTCAGATACAGATAAAACATTTTCAATTCTGCAAACTAGTGCACCTAAAAACTGATCCCATTAACTTTATTCGTGGTTGATTTGGTGTCTGGACAAGAAGTGTGTCAATGAGTTTTATGATTACTTGTACCACAAGACGAGCGGGTTGTTTGTGATCCCATGTAAATGAACACAATTTAATATGAAACGGTCACTTTTTCACACACAATTCACGTTTACATGATAAAATTATGAGGGGTGAAATAATCATCTTCACAGTATATTTTGTAATCAATACGGCTTCCTTAAAAAATCCTGGCTCAAAGTTTGATTTAGCATCCTCTGAATGTTCTCTGCAGAGACTTTATCATGGACATGGGAGTGTATTAAAAACAGCCTCTATTTTTTATTTTTAAAACCCATAGAGTAATCTTTTTTTATTTATTTTATGGATTTATTATATTTATTTATCAGCTGACAGCTCTCTGCTCTCTGCATAAGTGATGTATATGAAAGCTTGACAGAAGAGGAGTGAAATGTTAGAAACACTATTGTTTCATATCTAATTTAACTATTAATATTTAAATATTTCTCTGTAAACCTCTGTTTTTCTGTCTGAAAATGATTTACGCTCATATGATCTAATAATGACATGAAACTTGCAAACACAAACTCAGACCTGGCGTGGGATTTGAGCGTACCCTACACTCACGTTCAGATTGATAAATGAGGGCCACTGTGTGTCATGGACTAGAGAAACCAGTTGTCCTCTGCCTGCTGAAGGGACAGCTCTCACTGAAAGATGGATGAAGGTTTTTTTTTTCTTATTTTATTTATTTTAACTTTTTTTTTTTTTGGATTTATGTTGCAATAAAATAAAAGTACAATATAAAAACAACACAAATCTCAAAGAAATGAAAAGGAGCAAAAAAGAGAAAAAGTCCCCTTCATTCATTCAATGCTAAACACATGATCAGATAAAAACAAAAATACTGTCTTCCAGCATGCCTTTCAGCTTTGCCTTCATTCTTTTTTGCAGAAAGAAGACAGGCAAAGCAATTCACAACTTAAATGCAAATTTACATCAAACAAAAGGAAAACCCAACAAAAAAAATCGTATCATGGTTGTCAGTAAATATTTTGGTGGTTTTATTCCTATTTATTGACTTATTTATTTATTTATTTTAAGTTGAAGGTTTAAGAATATCTTTCATCCCTGTATTTGTTTATGCATGTATTGTGAAGATACTGAATGATTTGGTTTCCTTAGAGTCCCTGTCCTGGTTGTTCCATAAAGAGAAACCTTTAACTGTAATACTGTGCTCCTTTAGAGTGGTTCTGGATCTTGATTTTTTAAATATTTCTAATCCTTTCAACTTGTAATGCTTTCTCCCTTTATAAATGTGTACTGAATGTTTGATGGTCAGAGCTTTTTATTAGCTTTTTGCATAAATTGTAGCATGTTAAAATCTATTATTAAGCTTCAGCAACTGTAACTTAATGAATACTGGGGTTTAAGGGAGCTCTGTATGGACTTCTGTTAATATTCCTTATTGCTCTTTTTTGTAAAATGAAGTTTGGCAGGATGGAAGTTTAACTTGCACTTCCTCATATATCAACACAGTAGGTCAAGTAAGGAACAATCAACCAGTTATATAGAAGTTGCAAAGCTCTGTTATCAAAATGTGGCGAGTGGAGGAGGTGAAAGAAACCAGCCTAAACAAGCACACACACACTCTCTCTAGAGTGGACGGGGTCTGAGTTTCCCTTAATTTACTTTTGATAATAGAGCCAGGCAACGCCACCCTTGGACTTGCACCCAGGGAAAGGGTTCACTTTCACTGATGATAGGCACACAGGTCAGTCCATAAAGAGGAACCAGAGACGTGGTTCACATTAGAAAGTCCACAGATACTTTCTTTTTCAAACAAGAACAGATTAAAAGGTTTAATTCATAAAAAGCACCCAAACACTCCAAAAGACAAGAAAACAATGGAAAAAGGGGACCTGGCAGGACTGGGCTCACCAGTGGGCTGGATTGGGATGTGACGGGGAAGGGAACACCCAGTAACTTGTGAAAAACACACACTGAACTGTGCAAAAACTCAAGAAGAACCACATCACACACGAGGAGGGGGAACACCACCACCAGGAACCCAGGACCACCACCACCAGACTCCAGTCCTATAAGGAGAGGGAGAGAAAATTAATTCAATTAACACAAACCAAAAACCCAACTAACCCACAAATAAATCAAAAATACATTTAAGGTCACCAAAGGTAACTGCTAAAGTAGCCTGAACACAACTACTACACTGGATAATAAAGAAATAACAGAAAACAGATAAATGAACCAAAATTACTTTACCACAAATAAACAGTCAATACCACATTACCCTTGGGGTACCCAAACCAACCCTCAGAAATAACTGTTATTCACAAAAGAAACAAACCAAAAGAAATAACTGTGTCCAAAATTCTAATATGACAACAAAAGAATTAAGGCACAAGGAAATGAGTGAATAAACCAAAAGGGGAAAAAGGAAATATCAAACCAGGAAGAAAAGGAGACCGAAACAAAATGACTCAAATCAGTGCTGAACCAAAATCCAAAAGAAGAAATCCAAATCAAATTAATTAACTCACTTTCACACACTTAAAACAAATAGGCCCAGTTATTCTGAGCCAAGTAAAGTTCGGCTGAGAGAGCACAAGTAAGGCTCAGACTCAGCAGGCTCAACGACAATTAAGTTTGGTTCTGGGCAGGATACACATATGACTCAGGCAGCCAAACCCAGGTGTACCATGGCCCAGCCGAGTCAAGGCAGAACATATAAAGCAAAGCAAAGTCCAGTAATACCAGGCAGCGTAAGGCGAAGCCACGTTAGGCAAAACAGCAGTGCTTCTTGGTGATCACTATAATGATCTGATCAGCTGATAATCACATGAAGTGAAGCTCACAAAGTGAGCTCCTGCTCAGCCCAAAGCAGAGTTGAGTGAGAGAGCAGGGCAACCCCACAAACTGCTTCAAGAGTGTCTAGCCAACACAGTCTCACTCCCAGCGTGTCAAAAACCGACGCTTGGTCAGGGCCCTTTGCCGTCAGAAGCTGACGCGAAAGTTCTCCCTCTGCGTCCTCATGAGACGCTGCGGGTCTTCAGTTTACTCCAATGTAAACCGACTGCGGCGTTTTAAGACGCTGTGAGCTTACATCCAATTGGTTAACGGGGGAACGAACATCCGGAAGAACTCTCCTGTCTGACAGTTTTCACGTTCGTCGCTATTTTACTATGTTATACGCGATATTTCTCTACAAAAAAAAACACATATTTGTCATTGTTAATTGCTCAATAAGATGTGTCAATGTTTAAGTCCATCAGTTGTCTTTATGTTCCTTTCGATTTTGAGAAATAATGAATTCGATCTCACTTTTGGATGGCCGAAGATACTACACTACCCACAATCCCGTGGGTTGTTTCCATAGTGACGACGCCCAAAAGCTTTGCGTCACCAAATCTTTTTTAAACCAATCAAAAATGGAAGCATTTCAAAGATTTTGTCAGATATATTTGAAGTGAAGTGATTAAACGCGACTAATTATTGAAACGCTGTTAAAAAAGTATCTGCACTTAGCTTCAGTCCGCCAAAAGTTTGGTGAGTCAGTCTCAAGCTTGGTGATTGGATGCGTAAGACGCAATGCCCTTTGGGAGTCGTAGTGTTCAAGGATCCTGCCAGTTAATGCTGCGTTATTCATGTCAAGAATTGTTTATTGATCACACAAAAGCCAGGTAAGTTGTAAACTCTCCCGATCATTTTAATGTCGATAACAAAACAGACATAACAAAAAAAATAATATGTCTTGTTGGACCATTTTCTGGAAGAGAGAGAGAAATTTAAAGAGAACTTTCTCTGCAACATTTCTTTTTTCGTTGCTAACTCATCTGTATAAACAACGTAGTAGCAGCTCAAATTAGCTTAACGTGGGGTGAAGGTAGCGCTATCAAAGTCAACTCAAATCGCACTGGTTTAATTTATTTCAGCTGCGTAATGATAAGTTCACATCCTGCAAAATAGATATTTCATACTGCACTGAACTTAACTACTATTGTTACATATACCTTTGCATACAAACCAGATTTTTGTAGAAAACACACCCTCACTGCTTGCTCTATGAGCTGTCCTTGACAGGTAAATCATGTTTTTAACATAAGTGTTTACCTGTGACAGCACACATTGGCCCTTATTCACAGAATGATGTCAACTTTGACTGTACAAACCTTCAGTCTTTATTGGTGTTTGAATGTGTATTGAACCTGAATGTAGTCATCAGTTTTAAAGCACTGGAGGTTGATACACTTTTTAATGATTGTACATTTTTTCAAGTATTGACAATTTGTTATCTAAAATCATATTGCAATAGAAATATTGTGTTTGCATAAAATGTTGCTCTGTGCTATATTTGTCTGTTTGCAAATTGCATATCCAAATTGATACATATATCATGTGACAGCATACATAGTATCATAAATAATCCAATGTTCACTTTCTTTTTCAGAATGACGAAGCCAAAAATCAAGTGTTGCCCCTCCTGCCAGGCCCCAAATGCACTGCAGTGCAGAAGCTGCACTCAGTGCCTTTGTCCTCTGCCAGAAAATTAAAAATTAAAAAAAAAAAAACAGGCTGAGCTCAAAGACTCCACCTGGTCGTCTTCTGTAAAGAAAAATCGAAACGCATGCAGGACAGTAAAGTCGGCCCAGATATCTGTAAGTTGTAGTCACTTTGATTTCACAAGGGGATTAGTTTCTCATACATTATATAATTATCTAATTTGTCTATCAGTCTTGTGTGGTGCATGTAATTTTAATCATTGATCTATATGCTGCATACATATTCACGTAATGACATAATGTAAGAATGATCAAAATATTTAGAAAAGAATAGAATTGAACTTTATTGTCATTGTAACAAGTACAACGAAATTGAAGTCACAGCAGCAATCAAGAAAACAAAAATAATAAAGTGTATAGAAAGTGCAAAAAGGTCCATAAGAAAATAGATGATGACAGCTTGTCCATCATTGTCCAGTCAGCCAGCCTCCACCTCCACAGGGTCCAGGACTGAGCCTCCCCAGCAGTCTGTTCAGTCTCTGTCTCCTAGATCCTGTCTGCTCACAGCAGGTAAGGCTTCTCCAATGTGGCGGTGGCGTCCGGTGTTTGCTCTGTCAGCCACGTCCGTGAACAGCACGATGCCACTCTGCCCTCTGGCAGCCCCTCTGCCGCTGGGCCAGCATGGCTAGCTCGTCCATCCCACGTTAGATCCCAGATAAATCCCACATTCCCAACAACAATGGATGGAAGGACAGGTCCACGTTGTCACCTCCGAGCTCACACCGGAGAACCAGCATGTTGTCCTCACCTCCTCCTCCTCACCTTGAGGGAAATCATCAAGCTTTACACCAGTTAGCATTGACATGCTACGGGCTGCTAACAGCTGATTTCACATGTAAACAATGCAGCCATGGTTACATGTAGGATCTCCAGACAAACACAGGAGAAAAAGTAGTAAAAATATCACTGAAGCCACAAAAAGTTTGGTGTCCATGACCAACAATGAACCAGATAAAGTAAAGAGCCACTCCAAATACAAAGATGACGAAAAAGAGACAAAACAATTACAAGAATCGGACAAAGAAGAGAGAGCTGCTTCAAAAGGCAGCCATAGCCAACAGGTGCCTAGCAACAATTTCATATTCACATTTTTAGTTTCATATTTATATTTTCAATTTTATTTTCATATTTTCAAAAAGCTTGGCTGTTATGAGGTGATCATGTAGTTATTCATTTAACTGGAACTAGCGTGTTTCACGTTAACTGCTAATGCTAATCATAATCCTCATTCTAATCCCTTTTGATGAAACAATTTGGAGCTAAAATACTGTATGTGGTTAACACCATCTATTACGCCTCAGACAGGATCCAGCCACTGCCCTTGAGGGCAGAAGAAATGTTTTCTCAGTTGACTACTTAATTGACTCCATTACAGTTCTTTAGTATGCTCATGGTAACAACACTTTCACTTTTTGGTGGTGGTTTGTAAAAGGAGGTGGAACGCTCCATAATGCGCACAAATGGCAAGCTAGAGCTTAACAGTCCCACATCACTGTGCTGGGGTCTAAGTTTCTGTATTAGATAAAATTAGTGCTGTCAGGCGATTAAAAAAATTAATCTAATTAATTACAGGATTTGTAATTAATTAATCTAATTAATCGCATTTTAATCTCATATCTGCTTAAGGTCCCAAAATAAAGAATTTGAATTCCAGGACATTAAAATTACATTAAAAGACATTTAAAAATAAGTTGGGAATATATACAACACATTTTTAGGTACACTGAGGCATAAGGAACAAATGAAAAAAGTATTATGGTTCTATCTTTACAAAATCTACACAGTCCTGCACCTAAGATAAGCTGATTTGATTTTTAGGACGTTTTTTGCTACTGTTCACATTTTTACTCGATGTGGACTCCATTTTCACTGCAATATGAACTTCTATACTTCTATGAGGTCAAGAGAAACAGGGCTAAAGGCTAAAAACTGTGAGGAACTATGTACAAAACACTTTATTCAAGTCTTGGATCAAAGAAAAGTGAAGTATTTTCAGTTTCACATGCTCTGAACACACAAACTGTTACTGATTGGTGCAGAGCAGCCCCAAGCTGAAACATGACACCAGGAAGATGGAAGCAAATTTTCATATAATTCTTTAGATTTAAATACAAGACCTTTTTCGATAATTCAGGACTTGTTTGATGCAGTAGAGAGTGTAAAATTACCTGTTTTTTACAGAATTGAGCTAGAGCAAACGGTTGATTTTCTGTAGATTTTGTCCTACATGAAAAAAGTGGTGTTCTCGTCAGATTTTCAAATTTCCGACGGTCCGTGAATGTATCACATCTAGCAACATGCTTTGAACCGGGGGGGAAGAGAGAGCGCCGTCAAAGGATAAGTTCAGTTCATACAGCTTTTACATTGTTTATAGAATGAAGTAGAACAAAATACTCACCAAGAAGGCTTTCCTGATCCAAGCAGTGTTTCGGGAGATATTTAGATCCAAAATCGTGCAGCGGACGTCCGTATAATGGGATCCATCTGGGCATAGACAGCGCCGCTCCTTAAAACTGCATTAATCGTCCAAAAACTCGTGTTTTTCACCAATATTCCATCATGGTCGGCTCCCAGATGTCCTCTGCTGCAGTCTGTGTCACTCCAGACAGCGCTGTGCGGCTGTAATGACCTCTGAACTGCAGTTTTAGGAGCGGTGCTGTCTATACCCTGATGAATCCCATTATACGGACGTCTGCTGCACGATTTTGTATCTAAATATCTCCCGAAGCACTCCTTGGATCAGATAAGCCTTCTGGGTGAGTATTTTGTTCTACTTCATTCTATAAACAATGTAAAAGCTGTATGAACCGAACTTATCCTTTAACAGCGCTCTCTTCCCTCGGCTCAAAGCATGTTGCTAGATGTGATACATTCAGGGACCGTCAGAAATTTGAAAATCTGACGAGAACACAACTTTTTTCATGTAGGACAAACGGTTTGTAAATGCTAGACATTTGAAAATGAGTGCGTCTTTGAACGCCTCGCGGGTTTGGGATCCAGATTAATTACGTTAATTTTTATGACGCGTTAATTTGCGGTGTAATTAATTAATCTAATTAACGCGTTAAAATGACAGCCCTAGATAAGATATAAAATATTATACTCCAGTAAACTGGAGGATAGTATAATCTAGAAAAAGATGAACACGTGCCTTTACTTCTGTTTTGTTGGTTTCTCGAGTTGAGGTATAATAACAGACTTAAATTTTTCTTCCCTTCAAAATCTGTCTTTCAGGTTTTGAAGCTGAATGCCTTGGACAAATATCCAGTCCTGTTTATGGCCCATCAAGGCAGGAACGGAGTATTTTATGGGGACATGGTCCATCACATTGGACCGACTGATGGGATCATTCAAGAATTTCTTCTGAAAATGAAGAAACTGCATGAGCACCTATTGAAAAGTAAGACTATGATTATTTATAATAAAACTATCTTATGATATGTTATACTTTGTTGTCCTATAGCGTAGTTGTTGGTGGACTCTGTGTCACGTTAGTGCCCATTAATAATGTGCTTGTCTAGTTTCTCATGCCCTGGTAATGGTCACTGCAGCTTTCTTGAGTATAGCTCAACCAGATTACCTTGTAAAAATCAAAGGGAGATATCGTGAAAACTTTAAGAAGCTTGTCACATGCAATCAGAGCTTATTTTTCAGTTCAATTTTAGCTATTTCATAAGTTGTGTTAAATGAATGCTGGTGATACTACATGTGTCATTAAATACTAAGTCACTTGAATGTTCTCCATACCTGAAACTTCACTATGTCATCCTCTGAATTATGACAGATTATTGCTGCACTGCAACCTATAGTGAATTCAGAAGTCAGTCACTAACACATTTTTTTAAATAATGAAAATGTTTACACATCTCATATTATTTTACTCAAACTGTCTGAAAATTGAAAGTTCTTAAGGTTCTAAGCAAGAAATCAGCCAAGTTTGGTGTTGATTGGAGGAGTGGTTCTCAAGATGAATAAATCAGTGTCAAAAAGTGAGAAAGACAGACCCCTGGCTTTACATCTAGCTCATTGCTACATTGCAACCTCTTTATTTCTAAGCCATTTTAGAGAGAACAACTTTTGCTGTTGCCTGAAACAAAAGATGTCAGGCAAGCATGTTATCTGAGTGGACACCGTGATAATGATACGCCCATACCTGAGTGATGCCAATGCTGTTAATAATCTCAGATCATTTACCATGTGTTCAGACTTACTCCCAGTCAAAATTCAGATGATTAGTATCACAAAAATGTGCAATGGTTCATCTCAGTGTGGTTGCATGATTTTTCATCTCTCTGTCTTATAAACTAAGGATGTAGTATGAGCACACACTGGGATGGATTATCTGTCTCAACAAGTTTAATGTGACTGCAGCTAATAGTTCATGATGCAGAATGCAGGTACAATTAGTTTTTATCCTTAACATAGGAATGAAAATGGTGTGACAGGAGAATATTTACATTTTTTTCTCCATTTTTGCAGGATTGTCTTCCCCAAGTGTCACCAGCCCACCGGCAGCAGTTCCTTGGCCCCCTGAGGACAGCAGCTGTCCAGCAGCTCAGCCTGTGACACTACAGTCAGGAGGAGATGAGGAAGAAATCATCCTGCACCTCATCCCAAATACCTCACCTTCTTCTCTTTCTAACTGTCACCCTACATCCTCTGTCCCCTCTGAACCTTCAACATCCTGCCTGCCAACTGAACTTCCATCCCCCCTCTCCTCTTACCCTCCTCCGTTCCCCCTCTCCTCTCATCATCCACCACTCTCCACCACTTCTGATGATTCCCCAGCCTCCACCTCTTCTCATCCTCTGTTCCCCCTCTCTTCTGATCCTCCCCCAGCCTCCACCTATTCTCTTCCTCCGTTTCCTCTCTCTACTCATTCTCCACAAACCTCCACCTCTTTTCCCCCTTCATTTCCCCTCTCTTCTTATCCTCCACCAACCTCCACCTCTTCTCATCCTCAGTTTCCCCTCTCTACTCATCCTCCACCAGCCTCCACCTCTTCTCATCCTCCGTTTCCCCTCTCTACTAATCCTTCACCAACCTCCACCTCTTCTCATCCTCCATGCCCCCTTCCCTCTCTTCCTCCTCTGGCCTCCACATTGTCTCACCTTCCTTCATCCTCTCCCATGTCTCAGTCCCCCCCATATCCTGTGTCATCTTTGTGCCCTGTCCTCCCACCAAAACAAAGAAAAGCAAAGAAAAAGAAAGGTTAGATATCCCTTTATATTATTATGTAGGCATATAGTTCTTCTCAAATTGCTAGGCTAGCCCCATAAGATTCTTTTTTCTCTATTTTTAGAATGCCTAAGACGTAGGAAGCAGAGGGTGTTTAAGTATGAGGATGTTGTCCAATCGAAGCCTGGTAAATGTAAGTATGTTCTCCTTTGTTATGTTTGGCTTCATTGTGAAATACAATGTAAAAGCAAGGTTCTGGGTTGTATTTATTGGCCACTCTGTAACAATGTGTTGCAAAAGGAAATTAATTTGATATTCAGTTTATGGTTTCTAATACCAAACCATTGTGAAGTTTGAGGAGTATTACAGTCTGAGCAAAGAACATATTTTATAGTCTGGTGCTACAGCAGTGGATACTTCTATATTTTATACTACATGGCAGCAGGGTGAACAGTCTATGGCTGGGTGTCTGCTTTCTTGTAGTATTCAGTTTCTGCACAGACATCTTTACTATCATCATTGATACTCTGTAGCTGGTACCAAAAATGGTCTGTGAAATATCAGTCACCCTCCAGTCCTGGGCTTACATATAGTATGTCATGTTTACTGAGGGCTAAATTTATATTGAAGTCATATTTTTAAAAAGATTCTCCTTTATGCTGTGATGTCTATGTTCTTGAGAAATTATTTGAATAGATAAAGAATTTCTACATAATACTTAGCTACTTAAAAGTGCACATATGTGTTATGGCTCTGTCTATGAAAGAAAACACCTTTCTCTTAACAAATTGCACCCTTTTTCTTATTGCTTGCCTTCCAGGGCAGAGAAGAAGTGAAAGTGGGGTGGGCACCATGCTCACAATGGTAAGTGCTCCGTAAGCGACCATGAACCGGTATGTTGAACTATCGACAAAAGATTTATGCTGTGATCCAGTGGTTGCTATCTCATTTGAAATTCACTACTAGAGCTTAATTATTAATGTGAAAGACAGGTTTACTAAGGAAATTATAGACATGAAATTTCTTGATATGTCAGAAGAAATTTTAGCCTCTGATCTTTATTTCCTGTGTTTATGTCTCTGTCTTTCCTATCCTGGCAGCGGCAAGACATGGGATGACACATGGGAACCGGCCGATCAGTTTAAGTTGTAAAAAAGTTCCACATTTAATGTTTTGTTCAGTTCAATTTGTATACTTTGTTCACTAATATGTTCACTTCATGAGGTAAATCTTAGTTTCAGCTATGGTAATTTATCCAGTTATTAGCAGCCTATTACACTTTATGCACAGCAATTTAACACAACAATGTTTTCACAGTGTGTGGCCCTGTTATGAGTTGTTGGATTATTAAATGTTGTTTTGGTGTCATAATGTTTTGTTGTTTTGTTTGCAAACAGTAAATATTTTGAAGGTGTCCAAGTTTGGGGCTCTGGGGGTTGTAACACTCAATAGTCATCTGACTGCCAAAAGTCAAGCTTTGGGGTGACCTGAGGAGCCGATGACTGCCTTCAATCATCTTGAACTCATGACAAGAGAAAGAACACAACATTAAGTGGCTATCATGGTCTTAGTGCACTTTATTAATCATGATCATTCCCTGAGCCTGGCTTGTAAATCAGCATGTACCTTCACACCCTGAAGTATCTTAACAATTATCCAACATTTACTGCATTAAATGTTTAGCCTTTTACTTGTTTGGCAGTTTGGCACTGAAATCCACAAAAACGAAGGAGAACATGGTGAACTTCAGGGGGACCAGTGCTAAGCCACCCCCTACATCAACGGCAAGTGTATGGAGAGGGTTCACACAGTCAGGTTCATGTGAATCCAGATCTGGAAAGACTTCTCCTGGACAGACAACATCTCATCATTCATTAAGACTCATAGGCTACATTTCCTGAGTCTACAGGAAGAACAATCTGGACAGGAGGCTGCTGGCCTCCTACCGCTCGTGCACAGAGAGCCTGCTGACATACTGCATCATCACCTGGTACAGGAGCTGCACTCAGGCAGACAGAGCGAGGCCTCAGAAGACTGTGGAAACAGCCCTGAAGATCATCGGCCCCTCAAAGGACATATACACTTCCAACTTTGTTGTACACTAAGCACACTGAGAGTGACAATAAAGAGCATTCTATTCTATTCCAGCTGGATAGTCTCAACTATGTGAAAGTGTAGGCAGCTTAAGTTAAGAAAAGTATCTCTTAATGAACATAAATACAATATATAGCAAAATAGCATCATAGTTCTGTCATCAGATCACATTACAGATTTTTTTTTTTTGATTGGGAAGAAATAAATAGATAAATATATAAAAAGTTCAAGTTCAGTACAAACTGGACGGCATGGTGGTGCAGCAGGTAGTGCATGTGCCTCACAGCAAGAGGGTTGCTGATTCAATCCCTGGGTCAGGCAGGACTCTTTTATGTAAAGTTTGCATGCTCTTCCTGTTCATGCATGGGTTCTCTCTGAGTACTCAGACTTTCTCCCACAGACCAATACATGCTCATTTGGTTAATTAGTGACTCCAAATTGCCCTTAGGTGAGTCTGAAAGAAAATGGTTGTATGTCTCCCTATGTTGCCCAGCAATTGGCTGGCAACTGGTTCAGGGTGTACCCTAGTCTCACCCGATGACAGCTCAGATAGGCTCCAGCCCCCTGCGACCCCAAAAAAGGATAAGCAGTCTAGAACATGAATGAATAAAAATGAACTTTAATGTTATTCTACAGGTGCTTGGCCATCGATCTCTGACTGATCCGTCAGCAAATAATCAAAAAGAAGAGACCACAGCTCTGTAAAACACCTCTGATTGCCTCTCAATACAACACTAATTCTGAATGAAGGAGAACCCTGACCATCTCTGCATATCACTGACATTTGAAAGTAAATCTTTTATCGAGTTAATCAGAAATCAGAAGACACTTGGTCCATAACAGTAGCTTGTCACATGGATTAAGCTGTGAGTGTGTAAGTGTTAAATGTCTAGATGGCAGGCCGACCACAAAAAGCCTGGGTCCCTTTAAAATTCAACCTGCAAGAAAGATATTACTTAGTTCTTGAGAGATTATACCTCAAAACCTTTTAATCAGTTTACATTGCCAGAGGTACTGATAGTAGCTACCAACCTCCAGACACTTTTCACAAAGATCTGGGGTGTGATCTTTTTTGGTATGTAAGGAGTGTAAAAAAGACAATGAAGTGTTTTAAACACTGTCTATCTCAATCTAAGGCTGTCTCATTTTGGTCAGTACATAATTACAAAATAAATGCAAAAAAAAAAGTAAAAAAAAAAAAAAAAAAAAAAAAAAGAGCTTAAAGTCTAATTTTATCAGTTGACTGTCAAGTCCCTTTCCGAACCCACTCATCTGCCGGCCTGCAGCCCTGAAATCTGAAAATTCAAAAATTGTCTGATATCTAAACCACATACATCGTTGGAAAGGTCTTGAAGTGGAGAGTAACATATGTCAGTATGAAGGCTCTACATGCTTCCTGCTTTGAAATACAAGCCCCTGACTGCTGACTTCTGAGGATATTCAAATGGTTATAACTCATCAACAGAAAGGGGTACAGACATGGTACAAAGTGTTATGGAAACCTCTTGAGCCCTGCTATCACATGGATATAATCAACAGATAAGGGCACAATAAAAAAGGGTTAAATTAAAGTTCTCCTATTAAGAAATTTGATATGTGAAATCTGATTATATACATTGGTTTATCATCATCATATATGTCCGAGTGTACTACTTTTTCCAGTTTTAACAACTGCCACTTTTTGATAATCAAACACTAATATTTCATAAAGAAAAAAAACTACAACTCCCGCCAACCGCGCCATATTGCTTCATGCAAATCAATCCAAAGGTTGTAGTTCTAAATTTGAAGGGAGCATAGGGCCACCTTTAAAGTTCTTTCTTGATAATGTATTTAAAAAACTTGTTAGCCTAATTACTTACAGAAAAACCACTTGAGTGTTTTTATTTAAAAAAAACTTTAATATGCTGTTCTATTGTTAATAATTTTTTTAATTTTCTAAAAATGTGAAACGGTCCTTTTACCACTTCCGGTTTCCGAAGTATGAAATGCACTTTCTGTTCTATAAATGTAGATACAGGGATTTATAAATTTAGGCCCATTGTCCACATTTTTTTGGATCGATGTGTAATTTCATTGCTTCCAATATTGAAAAAGATCTTAGGTTGCTCTGGAGGGATGTATTGTTTTGTTTCAATGATTTCAATAGGACCAAGGCTTAACACAGTGAAGCATTTATTTTTAATATTATCATTCTTTTAGCACAATTTTACATTTTTATTAGAACACCAAAGCCTGCTAAGCAATGACATTTTCAAGGATTATCCAAGTTTTTATGAATTCACAAAGCCAAGTTTGCAAAAATAGTCTTTATTATCAAGAAGAAGCAAAACAAAATAAATGATGCAAATTGGTAAGTCACATCACAGCTGAAGACAACAAGACAACCAGACTGATGAAGTACTCAGAATCACAGCAAAAAATATGTCCTAAAGATTTTCAATAAAATCATACATAAAAATTGCATGAGGTTGAAATTTTGAATAATAAAATGCAAAACATTCAAACCTGCTAAAAAACATTCAGTGAAAATGAAAAATCCACAAACCAGCATCAGGTTGTGTTAGCTCCAAGTGCTCAGCTATATTCCACCGTGCTGCCGCAGCACCAAATTCCATCCAACTGAATTCCTGTATATTGTTGCTTTGATTGTAATGTCCATATGAAATGATACATGGATCTTTTAAGCATCTGATTTAGGTGAATAAGTTAAAAGCACTGAAGGCCCTTTGATTAGGCTTCCACAGTGCATCATCTGAACCTTCAGAATCACTATCAGAGTAATCAGCCTGATCATCTTGCAGGAAGTCGATGTCCTCTGCTCCAGACAAAACTTGCAGGTAGCAGCGTCTTGCATGAGTCATCATCTCTCTGATCTTCTGCTGCTTTTTTCCAATGACACTGTGCAGACCCTGTAACTCATCTTCATTTAGGTTCCATGGTGAATCTTAAATTAACATTAAGAGTTAAAAACAGTTTTAGTAATGTTATCAGCAGACTTTGATTTGCACATTCATGCAATGTGAAATTCAAATACATACTTTGAATCACTGCTCCAGAAACCAAGCAGGACTGTCCCTTTAGAGATTTACCACGAGCTGAAAGAGATTTCCAATGGTGGTTCATCTCCATGACAAGAATTTTTTTCTCCTCCTGAAGTCTCCTTACTGCCATGACAATGTCAAAGGCTTTTCTCTTGGTCCTGAGATCAACATAGGCTGTAAACATTAAGGGTAAAAGGGTATGGAAGTATAACTGTGCCATCAGGATTTGAACATGAATTTCTCACACTGAATTTTTTCAGCATCGAAATTGGACTTTGAATATTAAAAAACATCGAATTTCAAGCGCTGATTGGTTATTCTCCTCCTTTTATATTTGTCCATGTTGAAATAAATTCAGTGTAAAAAAATTCAACATCTCAAAAAATCCAGTCGAAAAAAAATCAGTGTTAAAAAGAATTCAACATAAAAAAATATCTATGTCTCGAGAAATTCGGTGCCAGAAAATTCAGTGTCAGGAAATTCAGTGTCAAAAATAATCCAGTCTCAACATCCGGGTAACCAAGGAGAAGCAATCGATCCCTTGGTCAAGTCGTACAACGCTCAGCCAATCAGGTTACGCTCCACTGGTCATTTGACACCATGACAGGTCACCAAGGGTCAATTCGTTTTGCAAAGCAGAAGAGGTACCGTGAGAAGAGGAGCAGCGAACAGAAGGAGAAAAATACGTAGGAAGAGAACAAAAGAAGTTAAAAAAAAAAACATACAAACAAACGAGACAAGAAGAAACCGGCTACTCAGCCATGTCGAGCAACGGAAGAGATATCGCTTCGGTGAGTATTACTGACATTAAAAGGCAACTCCGGTTTTTTGACACCTGGACCTTATTTAGCATGTCCACGACTCAATGCGAACTGGTGGTTCGCTTGTGGACAGTGTTCGCCTATGGCAACAGAAGAGGAGCGTGTTTGTGATAACGATGGATAGCGATGGATGACAAAATATAGCCGAAATGAGCGATTTTGCAGAGATTATGTGCCGCGCCGAAGCTCCCTTGCCATGGCCTCCGCGAAGTGCGGCTAAAATCGGTTGGATCTAAATAACTTCTGAAGGACTCCGAGCTGCACGATGTTTGTCTGAATGAGTATAGAGCATGCAAACACCTATAAATAAGGTCCAGGTGTCAAAAAACCCGAGTTGCTCTTTAAACACCGACATTTAAACTGTGATACACGGTTGCAGTATAACGTAATTTACATTAGTCAGTTTTCTTTTGGCCGCCGCCCTTGGGTGCATGGGGGTGGGGGAACAGCGGGCATATCTCCACGGACCTACCTGCTTTACGCAGCAGTCTGGTTGTGCACCGCTGTGAAGTTAGTTTTGCGTTGGGTCTTCGACGGTTAAGCAGTTGTATGGATATAAGGACCAACAGGTGCCTGGGAAGATCCAACCTGAAACGAACTTCACCGAGGTGGGACATGACAGCCGTAAATGATTAATATTGTCCTGCAGAGGCCCAGATTCGCCTTTCATCCGGTGAATTTTAGATTGATTTTGTGATACAATAGTTTAACATTCATTTTATATACCACTTTAGGGTTGCGCATGAGAAAGGACTCTTTCACGCAGATACCTGCTAGTTATAAATGTAGAGAGTGAGGATCAGAAGGTCACTGTCGAGTTGTTGTGTAATAATTGTCAATAGCCATCTAATTTTAAACTGTTCAAGTATCTGAAGCAATTACTATTACAAGTTGCACTCTCTAAATAGTAGAACTTATCATGGGTCTGCTTTTCTATGGGTAATTTTTTTAATTTAATTTTTTCTCTCCTAGGAGCAACTGCTTAATCATCTTTTGGAAAGGCTTCACTCTCGATTGGAGAATATTCTGGGACGTATGCCTCTGGACCTAGACTTCTTGGAGTTTACTTGCACACAAGAACTTGTGTTTTTGAATGCTTTGTCAGGTCAATTGACTGTTTGTCCAGCTATTTTAAACGAACTGACACAGCTTCACAGTCTCATCAATTTAGAAAAGGAGGAAAGAGAGCAACATACTGACATACAAACATTTATATCCGGGAAGAGTGTTCATAACCAACGGTATGTTCAGTAATAGTGATACCAGATGCTAGGTTGCCACCTCTTTCATACTGTGCTGTGGTAGTATGTTGGCAGACAACTACTTACTGGGGAACTTTCATGTACAATTTTTTTTCACATATGCATAGGCTGTATTGACATGCAGTATGTATGAAACAAGTTCTAAATCTTAAGTGGGTTGTGCAAAAATACAAAATAAAGAAATTCATTGTTTGAAATATATTTGATATTTTAACATTTATTTTTTGTGCATCCATTGGGGATAAAAATATTTTAAACAAATTAAACAGATAATTAGAAACACTTTTTTGATTATTTTTTAAAAATGTATTTACATTTTCCAGAATTGAGCGGCTGTGGAGAGACCTGTGGACAGCTGTAACCTGCATCTACTATGATGTTCTCCACTACCTTGAAGAAGAGGGCTTCCTCAGCATCACCAATGAAATGCACCTCTTCTGCTGCCACTTTGTGTTCCTCCCACGCCTGCAGGATGACCTCGATACTTTTCACAGTGGCTGGGACAACCATTCACTAAGAACAGAGGGCCACATGACTCCTAACCAGCTGTGGGAACTTGGTCGCACACATAATCCAGTTCCGGGACCAGACAGCATAGAGGTTATGCATATGTGTAATTAGAACAAATCATTTAATTAAAGATATTGAATCAGATCTGCTAAAAGCACAAAATATTTTGAAGTGTGTCCACTTTTACTTTATACAATCTAAAATGCTTTCTATTTGTAGGGCATGGATATCCCCAACATTGACTGGGAAGAAAGTGGACTTCCTTGTGATGATCACTTGAGTGTCATTGTTCCACACACTGCATGCCCACTGACTGATGAACAACTGACATCTTTGAGAGATGCAATCAACCCAAGAGCTGCATCCCAGTCTTTGGGCTGTGATATCTACATATCTGCAGTTCAATTTTGTGAGCAATTTCAAGATACCTAAATAAAATGATCAGGAAGACTTGTTTTGTGTTGAACCTTTAATGTACTGTCAGATCAATCTGAACAAGCTTGAAAACATAGATATAGTTCTCTTTCCTTTATCTCAGACATGTAGATTTTTCACCTACCTTGACATGTTTCGGCGGAAACTTCCGCCTTCCTCAGAAATGTCACCAGATGATAGGTGTGACGTGTTAAATCTGCTGGTGTTACCCTCCTGTCAAATTTTCTGACAGGAGGGTCACGCGTCCCGCTGTCTGTTCTCCTGTGCAGGACGCTGCTCCAGGTGTGTGAGAGCATGTATGCCCCCACCTCCCTGTTCATCATCCCTGGGCCCTGTTTCCTGATCTCAATGGCTTCCCTATTCGTAATTCAGGAAACAGGAAACGGGACCCAGGGACGATGCACAGGGAGGTGGGGGCATATATGCTCTCACACACCTGGAGCAGCGTCCTGCTCAGGGGAATGGACAGCGTGACCCCGTCAGAAAAATTAACAGGAGAGTCACACCTCCATAACACCAGCTGATTTAACACGTCATATCTATCATCTGTTGACACTTCTGAGGAAGGCGGAAGTTTCCGCCGAAACATGTCAAGGTACGTGAAGAATCTACATGTCTGAGATAAAAGAAAGAGAACTATATCTGTACAACTTAAAGACATAATGAACACCTAAGCTTGAAAACAACATTTAACTTCAGCCACTATGTCTGATAAGCATAAACTGAGGCCCAGATGTAGCTCACACAAGACCAAATCCAGTATGACAAGTGCAAATACAGGCCAGGATGTCATTTTTGAAAGATGGGTAGTCCTTATAATGCCCTGGAATGCGCAAGGTCTCAAAACAGGTAGATGATGTGGGGTATCTGCCCCCAATGATTTCCACAGAGAGACTCTGTGGTACGACCTCCCATCCGGTCCAGAATTTCACCAAGTTGGTGAGTTCAGCTGGTGTTGCTACGAAGTAGATTCAAATGGGTGATGATTAGTCATTAGAATAAATAGCCAACTATTGCACAAACAGCTTAACTTAACAGAAGATTAGACAAACTCCTAAGACGAGTAAACTTACCATTGGTTATGAACTGTCGCAGATAGCCTGACATGCGGCACTTAGTTTCGATGGAACAGTCTTCATCATCACTGTCATCCTCACGAGGCCATGTGATTCGCTGAAGAAGTACCTATGTTGAAAAAAAGAAAATAGAATGACTAAGACAATAATTTTGATTCTTAAATCAATACTCATTACACTCTTTGGTCAAACATAACTGGTTGATACCAATGATGTCAATTGTAAGTAATGTATAGGAATACATCAGTAACAAGAACAAGACAAAAATGGACAGTAATGGATGCCTACAAGGTATAAAAAACATTTTCTACAGCACTAAAAGATAATATTAAAATAAATTCAACCTCCGCGCAGACATTTCCTGCCACATCTTTAGGAAAGAGTAGGGCCACTGTGTCAGGTCTTTTGGTCATCAGTGTCCACAATGGTGTCTCTTTAAGACCTCGTCTCAGCTGTTTTATTTGCCGTGTCACACGTCCTATTACCTGTTAAAAGTAAAAAGAGAGTAAGAACAGAAACCATCAGGAAAAAGTGCAGTATTTTTTATTTTTTTATTTTACCAAAAAGTAACTCAAAAGACTCAAAAACAAATGTACAGTCTGTTTGGATAGACATTTATCAAACTAAGTTTCACTCACAGCATGGATCAACAGCTTCTCAAAAAGCCACCTCCTGTTGTTCTCAGTTAGGGAAGGGAGGTCCCATGCAAAGGCCAAGTCCTGGATGCTTTGTTTATCTTTATCAGACAGTATGGATCCCCCTTCAAGCTTTAAGACAATAAGGGATGTAAAATATCTCGTCAAGGACAATGGATACCAGAGATGGCAGTTAGTGATGGCATGTTGTGGGCTGATACAAATACTCTGCTGATATTAACACACATTCCTAATGGATACACAATAAAAGGGATATACGGATTCATTTTGGTGTTGGGAGTATATATTTGTATACATATGTGTTTTTGTTTTTTATAGGGCAGTTACTTTAGTGCATTAATTAGATTAATTACACCACAAATTAGTGCGTCATAAAAATGTATCGCAATTAATCATAGCACACAAACATTTTAATATTGGCCAGCAGGAGGACTCGTACATGGCAGTGGCACGTCACTTCACACATGCGTCTCTAGTCAAACAAAACAAAGCCCAGGTGACAACAGGAATGGCATATTTAAGACTTAGTCTTGTTTTATTATTGAATTGGTTTATCTATATTTTTACTACATTCTTTAATAATGCATCAGGCCTAACTGGTTTGCTGGATGTCCTCAACCTTTTTCTTATTTTGAATTTGATTTATGAAACACACTGAAAGTGAAATTTGAGTTGCCTGATTGAGCTAAGAATTTTCTGGACAAGTTGCCCTGACTTTTGTTTTATTTAATCACCAATAAAAATGTGGATTTATAAATCTTCACTTCTTAGTGTATTCATTTGATTAGTCATGCACAAAAATTTTATAATATCCTAGAATTCAAATTCTTTATTAGGGTACTTTAAGCAGATATGAGATTAAAATGTGATTAATTAGATTTATTAATAATAAATCCGCTAATTAATTAGATTATTTTTTTTAATCGTCTGACAGCACTAGTTTTTATATATGTTTATATGTGTATCCACAAAATGAAGAGTTTTATGCTCTACTGTTAAGTGTCTTGGGATAACACTTGTTATGAATTGGCGCTATACAAATAAAGATTGATCAAATAAAAAGGTATCCACATTGTACAACGTATTACCGAAAGACAGAAAACTGTTTTTTAATTAAACATACAAGCCTAATTGTTTCCCTGATGTCCAGGTCTGGACAGTCCTCCAATGTAACGGTGGCAGTGTCAGGACTCCCACCAAGCAGAATATGTACAAAAGCAGGGCTGAGTCCCTGAAGACTTGGGGTGCGTCTCAATGCGTTAACTTCGTGCTTCCTCCGTCCTATCTCCTCCACGACACCGGAAGTACTTTCCCAGTCGCCATTTTGAAGACTGTCCCAAAGCGATAATTGCGCTCAGAGGAGAGAGGAGAGAGGAGAGAGGAGACTGATCGGAGGAGCTATGATCGACGAGACACGAGAGCCGGCTTTGCGGAAGTCTTTTCACTGACCGACACGCCCCCATATGGAATATCACTCTCTGATTGGACGCTGCAGCAGCTCAGACTTCACATGAAACTTCACAAACACAACGGAGTTTAATGAGAGAAAAGACGAGCTGAAGACGGGCACAGAGGATCGTTCAGAAACTGATCATAAATCTGGTATTAAAGGGTTTGCTGTGAGTTTAGATCACAAAACACTGAACACAACCATCATCAAATCAATATAATCAGAGGATTAATACAAAAAACTGACTGATCAATAATATCTTCCTGAGACACAATAAGGTGGGTCATATTGATAGTAATATAACCCACTTTATCTGATCGTGAACTCTGAAGCTTCAGAGTTCACGATCAGATGGGCTCAAGATAAAGGATAAATAATTCATAAATAATCTCACAATTACGCATTTTACCGGAAAAGTGATCCGTGAGCTTCTAAACAGCACACAGAATAAACAGAGAGCAAGTTTTCTTTATGGTTACGTGTGTGTTTAACTGGTTAAAAGAACAGACAAATCTCTGTTACTGTTTCTGTTTGATCAGAGTTATTACAGCGCACGTGCCCAGACGCACAAACAGCTGTTAGAGCTGACTGACAGATGATCCAGAGGTGATCAGCTGATGCCGTCATCACTGAAACTCGTCGCTTCATGTGACGCTCCGAAGGAGAGGATGTCCCATTGCTCTATAAAACGAATCTCCTCCGTTCCTCTCTCCTCTCTTTATTTCCTCGCGTCTCTCCCATGCATCTCTGGTGGGAGGGACTAAGACGCAAGAGAACGACGCAAGTGGAGGAGGGAAGGATGGAACTTTGGAGCTTTGAGACGCACCCATGGTCCTCCATGAAGAAAGGAGTGGCCTATCATTCTCCCCGCCATCATGAACATCTCACTCTCCACTAGAAAGTGAGAAGCTGAGGGGACTAAATGCCCAGGCTCCCCCTCAAAAAGACGTGTAAGCTTTTTACCTGCTGTTAAGACATAAAAAACATTAATCACGAACAATAAGAAGAAATAGGCCTTGTAGTATATTGGATTACCAGAAGTGCTATACTAAGTTTGGTCCATAGGTGGCACTGTAGCTTTGTGGAGACCACAGAATAAATGTGGCGATACACTGAAATGAACATGGCTCTGTCCGCATTTGTGTTTCCCCTGGGTGTGTATGAGAGTGATTCCTCAGAAACTGCATTTTATTTTGGTGATAGTCTGGCCAACATTAAGAGGAGCTTTTAGAAATTTGACAATGCTGAAAATGCTAAAAAAAAAATACATACCAAAATTTTTGCAAAACCCTGACTTCAGTTTTTCTATGCATGTTGAGAAGAAAAAATGGGTTACGCCCTCTCCAATAGCAGTATCTCCTGTAAAACAATGTCAATTTTGGTAGCAAAAGCACAAGGTAAATAAGTGAGTTAGATTTTGACAATTGTAGCTTTTAACTGAAGCTACCTTCAAGTTTGCAATTGAGGGGTCGTCCCCATTCCACATTAGGCCGCTTGTAGAAGGAGATCAGTGCCATGTCCTGTTCTTCAAGGCTTTTTCTGATGTCCATGCTGAGAAGTAAGGGACTCTCTGTATCATGATTACGCAGAGAACTGCCAGCACACTGAGAAATGGCCTTGCTGGGGTCAGTGATGGTTAACCAGTCTAATATGAAAACAAAGGAAATAAGGTTGTTTCATTACCAATATTTGTTGTTGAGACAGCAAAAAGAATTCAAAATTTCAGATGTAACATTATATCTTCCTTAACTTTCCTATGCTACTGCTAAGCCTGAACAGCACCTACCATCTGTAATAGCTGTAGAAGATCTGGATGGTCCAGGCATTGCTTCTTGGTCTCCCTCAAATGTAACGCTTTCATGTGTCACCTCTTTCCCTGCCCTTCTACCCTCACAAAATTATTTTTGTTACAACTGTAGAATAGGCAGGACAAAGACTGAAAAGACAATGAGAATAAAAAGTACATAGATACCTTTCCACACACGAGGAAGTATGTACCTCAATGATATCAGTAGGAATCATCTTCGTGCAGACAGGACATTCCTGCACACCTGCTGATTAGAGGTTGAGAAGAGTGTTATTTTCAAAAAAGGGGTTTCTGTTTTTTCAATACCAATACTCACAAAAGCTGAACATTAAGAGTTCTTACACTGTCTCTCTTCAAGCCGACTGGTTTCCCCATTGGCCAGGTTATCGTCGCTACAGAAATCCATGACGTCACAAGATTTGATGTGCTCTGTCAGGAGTGGAAGGGAACTTCTAATCCACACTTCTGACATGTGGCTTTTGGCATGTTGCTGAATGCTACATCAGTTAGTGGCAGGGGGTTTGTGCTGAGTTCTTCTTGGATTGGGGCAATGTAAAGGTTTTTACACCCACGACTTAAAGATTTCAGCATCACGCCAGTATAGCCAGTATCACTGGGAGTCACAAGATTGAGTTGTCGGCTCCCCCATCCACCTACAGATAGCAGGAGTGGAAGATTACATTACAATCAAAAGTTATTAGATAATCCAAACATTTAGTCAAAGCACCTAAATATGTCATCAGAACAGACCAGGCTGAAGAAGTAACCTAAAACAAACCAGGTGGTTTTTTTTTTTTGTTTTGTTTTTTCCCACTTCTGCCAAGGAAGTTATGCAATAATCAGCATCTGTTTGTTTGTTTCTCTGTTCGTTACATATCTAAAAAAAAAAAATGGACGGATTTCAATGAAATTTTCAGGAAATGTCAGGATTGGGACAAGAAACAAATGATTACATTTTGGGAGTGATCCTGATCACCGTCTGGATCCAGCATGATGAAAAATGCAATTTTTTTGAATAACCACTGAACTAAATTAGATATGATTATGAATCCACTTGCTAATGGTATGTTTTCATAGTCAATGATTTTAAATAGTTAGATGAAATAAAGGTAGGACTAACATTAATGGTGAAAATTACAATCTGAGTGAGGACTGTGGTGCTGGTGGAGGTCTGCGCTCTCTGACCTCAGCTCAGATATGCTTGATATTAAACATGCAGAGTTCAAAGTATAGAGGTTACTGTGAAGAATACATTTTAAGTATTTTGTTTTATGAAAAAGTACCAGTATCACACAAACTAGTGTTGGCCTACCTGAAGGTTTGTAGAGCAGCCACCCACCAGTAACTGACCCCAATTTTGGGAATAAAACTTTGAGGGCATCACATAACTGTAAGCAAAAAATGTATACACATATAATCTTTCCCAAAAATAGTGTCAAAACTTGAAATCATGAAGAGCATCAATAACACTGCATGGAATTCTAAAAAATCCATATAATTCAAAACCTACAATACTAAGTTAACAATTGCATGTTTTTACCTCCTCATGTGTTGTGCTTTCATCTAGATGAGCAGTCCTACGGCCCAGTCCTGCATGCATATGGACTATTTGCTCCTCCTCTTTTGGAGTTTTTTCACATCGCTTTGGCAACAAATAGAAAGCCACATCCAGTGGCCTAGGCCTCCTGGCAGGAACAGGACTTGCTGTGGGAAATCGCCTTTTTTCCCTGCCCCTGGTGAAAATACCTGGAAAGGACCTACAGAAAACAAACAAACAAAAAACACTAACTACAACCATATGCGACATTATTAGAAGATTATGTATTATCAAGTCCTGCTATAACTTCGCTCATTTCATAATTACTTTAATATTAGCCTTAAGTGAGAAGTTTATGTTTTAAACTTAAACAAACTTTTCTTCACCTGGTCATTTCCATTTGAACTGGTTCTGTTCGTCTCTGTTCTCTGCAGAATTGTATCCAAGAAAATCTATTAATAATCAATACATCTAAAATGTATGAGTAGTATAAGCCATATGTACACAAAGTAAATTTCAATACTAAACCTCATTTGTTGATTTGTGACTCCAACACTTGCTGAACCCTGCTGACCTGATGAGTTGAGTAGTTGTAAAAGGCGGTTGGCTGACTGTAAAATATTATCAGCATGACTGCCCTGCAACAATGCAGAAAAAGCAAGAGGAGCATTAAAAATTGGCAGAACGAGAACATGAATACATTTTACAAAGTTACTCGTTACTGCACTATAATTATGGTGACCCTACTGTGGTTTCCAAAGGGTGAACACTTAAGATATGCGTCCTACATTATACAACAATTTGAAACAAGCTATAAAACTATTATCTAGATGGCGCCGCGGATGGTCGCCTCGGTACTGCGCTCTCTCGTACTTTGTGCGTTTTTGTGTTTTTTTCAGTGCACTCTGCTCTCCTTCTCTGGTCACTTTCACCAGGGAAGAGCTCATAAACATTGGCCTGACATCTGGTACAATTTTTCCACCGGTTTTCACTGAACCAGGGAACTTTACAGATGTTTTGGTCGGAGGAGCAGCAGCTCTGTATGGAGTTTACAGAAGACGCCGGCGCGGGAAGCGAGCAGGCGCGCTCGTGAAACTGAGGCAGCGGGGATTACGCACTGCGCTCCCGTCTATCCACCTGGCCAACGTCCGCTCTCTGTCAAACAAGATGGATGAACTGCTGCTCCTCAACAGGAAAAACTCAGACTTTGGCAGATCCGCCGCCCTGTGTTTCACTGAAACTTGGCTCAGTGAACACATCCCCGACAGCGCTCTACATCTGCCCGGCTTCCAGCTCCTGCGCGCGGACCGCGTAACGGAGCTCTCAGGGAAGACGAGGGGAGGCGGAACATGCTTTTATATTAACGAAGGTTGGTGTACAGATGTCACAGTGTTGAAGAGGACATGTAGCCCCCAGTTGGAATCCTTTTTCATAAACTGTCGCCCGTTTTATTCACCGCGGGAGTTCTCCTCGTTTGTGCTGGTCAGTGTTTACATCCCACCTCAGGCGTGCGTAACAGAGGCGCAGCAGCAGCTCGCCGACCAGATCACAGACGTGGAGAGGAAGCATCCAGACTCCCTGCTCATCATTTTAGGGGATTTTAACAGAGCAAACCTCAGCCATGAACTCCGAAAATACAGACAGCACGTCACGTGTCCCACCAGGGACGCGAACATTCTCGACCATTGCTACACCACAATAAAGGACTCATATCGCTCTGTTTCCCGTGCAGCTTTAGGACTCTCTGATCACTGTCTGATCCACCTTATTCCTACCTACAGGCAGAAATTAAAATCTGCAAAGCCTGTAGTGAAGTCAGTGAAGAAGTGGACGGATGAGTCAAGGCAGGAGCTCCAGGCCTGTTTTGACTGCACAGATTGGAGCGTCTTTGAAGCTGCAGCCACAGACATTCATGGACTTACATCAGTTTTTGTGAGGACCTGTGTGTGCAAACCAAGACCTTTCGCACATACAGCAACAATAAAACTTGGTTTACTGGGAAACTGAGGCAGCTTCGCCAGGCCAAGGAGGAGGCCTACAGAAGTGGGGACAGGCTCCTGTACAAGCAGGCCAGGAACACACTGACAAAGGAGATCAGAGCAGCTAAGAGGAGCTACTCTGAGAAGCTGAGAAGACAATTCTCAGCTAACGATCCTGTGTCGGTGTGGAGGGGCCTTCAGGAGGCCGTCAACTACAAGAGACCATCCCCCCACCCTGTGGAGAACCCTCATCTGGCTGAGGAGCTGAATCTGTTTTACACCAGGTTTGAAACAGACTCCTTCACACCCCCCACTCATCCCATCAACAAAAGACTACCTGCCCCCCTGGACAGCTCCCCCCCCTCTGCAACCCCACCCGTACTGACGATCCGTGAAGAGGATGTGTGCCAGCAGTTCCAGAGACAAAAGATCAAGAAGGCTCCAGGACCTGATGGTGTCTCCCCCTCATGTCTGAGGGCCTGCGCGGACCAGCTGGCCCCCATCTTCACCCGGATCTTCAACAGATCTCTGGAGCTGTGTGAGGTGCCCTCCTGCTTCAAACGCTCCACCATCATCCCAGTCCCAAAGAAACCCTCCATAACAGGACTGAATGACTACAGGCCCGTCGCCCTGACTTCTGTAGTCATGAAGTCTTTTGAACGCCTGGTGCTGAGTTACCTGAAGGACATCACAGGACCCCTGCTGGACCCCCTGCAGTTTGCCTACCGGGCAAACAGGTCAGCTGAGGATGCAGTCAACATGGGACTGCATTACATCCTACAGCACCTGGACTCTGCAGGGACGTACGTGAGGATCCTGTTTGTGGACTTCAGCTCGGCATTCAACACCATCATCCCTGACATCCTCCACCACAAGCTCTCCCACCTCTCTGTGCCACCCCCCACCTGTCAGTGGATCTCCAGCTTCCTGACTGGCAGGACCCAGCAGGTGAGGCTGGGGTCCATCACATCCAGCACACGGACAGTCAACACCGGCGCCCCCCAGGGGTGTGTGCTCTCCCCACTGCTCTTCTCCCTCTACACTAATGACTGCACCTCAAGGGACCCCTCTGTGAAACTCCTGAAGTTTGCGGACGACACCACCATCATTGGTCTCATCCAGGATGGTGACGAGGCCGCTTACAGACAGGAGGTGGAACAGCTGGTCCTCTGGTGTGGTCAGAACCACCTGGAGCTGAACCCGCTCAAGACTGTGGAGATGACAGTGGACTTTAGGAGAAACCCCCCTCCTCCGCCCCCCCTCACCATTCTGAACAACACTGTGTCTACTGTGGACTCCTTCTGGTTCCTGGGATCCACCATCTCCCGGGATCTGAAGTGGACCTCCCACATAGACTCCATCAGGAAGAAGGCACAGCAGAGGTTGTACTTCCTCAGACAGCTCAGGAAGTTCAACCTGCCCCAGGACCTGCTCATCATCTTCTACACCTCCATCATTCAGTCTGTCCTGTGCTCCTCCATCTCGGTTTGGTTTTCCTCAGCCTCCAAACACGACAGGCACAGACTGCAACGAACTGTCAGGGCTGCAGAAAAAATAATCGGAGTCAGCCTGCCCTCCATCCAGGACTTGTACAGGTCCAGGACCAGGAAGCGGGCTGGCAACATCTCTGCAGACCCTTCACACCCCGGACACAAACTGTTTAAACTGCTCCCCTCTGGTCGGCGTTACAGAGCTCTGTGCGTCAAGACGTCCAGACACAGGAACAGTTTCTTCCCCCAGGCCGTCACTCTGATGAACACTTAACCTGCTTTAAAAAAACTCATATACCTCATGTACAGCCACAGTCTCTCTGTTTCTGTTTCTATTGCACATCCATCTTCCATTCCCTGTTGCAAGTTGCACATTTTTTTATGACATTTATTCAGTGCACTATTTTTCCTAACTTAAATTGTGTATATATTTTTGTATTTACTCTGTGCAGAGTTCTTTATTTAATATTGTAATAATTATTATTCTTTTTCTACTACTTAAACTCTATTTTTCTACTCTTGTAATTCTATCCACATTTGTACTGAGAGAGTGCAGTTTAAACCGGAGTCAAGTTCCTTGTATTCTTGAAAATACTTGGCTAATAAAGGTGATTCTGATTCTGATTCTGATTCTGATTCTGAAAACAATATTATGTATTTCTTTGGGAAAAGACACTAATTCAGGGTTATTAGACATGCTTAACTATGCCCAAAATTATCTTCATTCAACTCTCAGCAGAAGAAACATCACATGGTATGATATTTCAGTAAAAAATACTTCTGTGTCAGATAAACAACACGATAAACCAGTCCCGTTAAGTGAGAACGAACTCGAATCTGCGAGGCTCAGGAGGCTAACACACACCGGGTCTACGAGGTGAGCTACCGCAGCGGCCCCACACCACGGCGAAGAAGTTTTAGCAGGCCGAGATTGTCATTACTTGCCAGATAACCAAGCGATTGTTTACAACAATCAGATAACGACATCGTTGTTCCTCAAATCAAAAACGTTCATCCGTGTTGCCCCAAAACACAATGTACGTACCGTTAGCAAGCTGCTGACGCAGTTTTGGCGAACGCCACGTAATAAAAGTTGAGTATTGTTATCGTTCAAAATAGCCGGTTAACGTGCAGCATGTTAAGTCATAGCTATAATGCAATTTTCAAAACACAAATGACAAATAGCATAAACAGGCTTACCAAAGCCGCGTCATTGGAGTTGGTCGACATAGTTCACTCGAAACTGTCATGGTGTCATAAGACCAGTGGAGCGCAACCTGATTGGCTGAGCGTTGTACGACTTGACCAAGGGATCGATTGCTTCCCCTTGGTAACCCGGATGTTGAGACTGGATTATTTTTGACACTGAATTTCCTGACACTGAATTTTCTGGCACCGAAATTCTCGAGACATAGATATTTCTTTATGTTGAATTCTTTTTAACACTAATTTTTTTTCGACTGGATTTTTTGAGATGTTGATTTTTTTTACACTGAATTTATTTCAACATGGACAAATATAAAAGGGGGAGAATAACCAATCAGCGCTTAAAATTCGATGTTTTTTAATATTCAAAGTCCAATTTCGATGCTGAAAAAATTCAGAGTTAGAAATTCATGTTCAAATCCTGATGGCACAGTTATACTTCCATAAAAAGGTCAATTCATAATGAGGAATTCAAAGGCTTCACAAAGTTTTATGGCTTTACAGAACAATTTAAGGCAATGTAGGTATTCTGTACTTGTTACATTTACTGAAGGTAGTCAACTTATTAGTGTACACACCACTCTGTGGTCGTTGCCATGGCCAAGCTGTCTCCTGAGACAGAATGGTCTCCAAACACAGAGTTCCTGTACTTGGTCCCATTTTGTTGTATTTTTCAACCACAGAACTCAGGATCCCCTTCTCCTCCCTGATTTTGCGGCGGATCCTGGCACGACCTTTGTTGCTGTCTGTATCTTTGTAGAGACGCTGGGAACGTTTCCTGATACTTGCCACCAGCAACTCAATCCTGCTTGCCAAGGCATCCGCATCAGTCAAGGTGTTGGTCTTTGCTGTAGAGAGGGTATATTTGTTTTGCACTTCAGTGACTTACAATATCAGTGCAATTCAATCTTAATTTTATTTAATTCTCGAATGGCATTATAAGTTAATGGCTTGCAAAACTGAGTGTTCAATGCTTGCTCTCAAATGAAAGCCTACAGAGACCATACCTTATTTTAAGAGATTAAACCGGATGTCATGTGTCAACATAACATTATTGTGTATTTCAACATGAACAGGTATCAATTACAAAGTATCAGACTAAACCCTGAAAGCTTCATGAACAGTTTTCTTACTTTCTGCCCACTCCTTCACATCGCTGATCCACTCTTCCAATTGGCTCTCAGTCACTGCCAACTGGGCTTTCATGGACTCCAGGTTCTGCAGCTGGTTTTCCAGAGCTTTTGAGGTCTACAGTCACAAACAATCACAGGTAATAAAAATAATGAAATAAACACTCAGTTCACATCCCCAACTATTCCTATCAAATAATATTTCATACTTGAAAGGACAAATAATACTTATGTAATAATAAAGGATATAGCGTTATTACTTTCAGATTGCGGGACAGTGAGGTGGCCAGGTTGTGAAACTTTTGCTGATTCCAGCGCATGGCCATGTGTGTCAGCATGTCTGTGCGTCCTGTAACAGAAAATGTGTTACCTCTATCCTGTACCATTTGGTATACCTGAGTTTCTACAGTTTTCACCTCACCTCCTTTTGACATATGTTTGGTGGTCACTGCTATCCGCGAGAGGAAGGCATTGCACTGTTCCACCTCCTCGTCAAGTGTCAACCCAGCCCCCTCCTGATATGCCCCACTCCATTTCACCTTTTTAAAATATATTCCAAAAACAATGCCAATTATAACTTCTCAGTGCTGATATTGAGATGTAGACAGTCATTTTGTCTGATGCTAATTGTTACTTACTTCACACTTGAAGTCATGGGCTTTGGCATGAAACACTGAGAGGAAGGGCTTCATGTTTAAAAGATACTGGAGCTCTGGGCAGCTTTTTGTGACTCTTTGGAGGTAGGGCCAGTACTTGCAGGTCACATCCATGCAAAAAAATGTTATTTGCCTATTTTCTAGCTTATTTTGTAAGTACAGGGGATAGGCAAAAATTTCTCCTCTGTACATATTGAGGGCACACAGGAGCACTCCATGCCAACAGACTGCAAGATCCAGTCCCTCCTCATCTAGCTTGCTGGCAGATCTTTGGGAGGTCTCTCTGGCTGCTGACCACTCCCCTCCACAAATACCTCTCCCAGAGACCTACAATATGAAAATTTATTCATTAAAACGGTCGAAAGACGGACCTCAAAAAACACTTCCATAAAACACAATTGTATTCCTGAACATATATAATTACAGTCTGCAATATTACATGTTTGGTTGTGCTCTGTATGTAGTCGACAAATTTTGAGACGTCTTCATCCTTTGCTATGAAGACGCCTTCAAAGATGGCCTGTTCCTCAGATCTAAATAAAACAAAGGGACAGGTGATGATATCTCACACTCTCGGGTTAAAAGACTTACATTGTTATTAATTTAAACACTGTGAAGTTATATATATACTTTGAAGTACCTAGCTGCATTTTTGAAGCAGTAATGCTTGCGGTTTCCATCAACAGAAACTGCAAGCATGTCCGGGCTGCAAGCAGGACAGGCGAAGGGCTCCTCCTTGCAGATGCTGTTGACCTCAAATTGAACAGCCTCCCACTCAAAAAAACTCTTTAAAAAGCTATCAGCTGAGATCTGTCCACTCTATCATAAAAAAAACATCAACAGGGAAATTACAAACAATGATACTAAAACAAATGCATTTTAAGGACACCAGTTTTCAACAAAGATATACAAATAAATAACATGGGACAAAGACCTTCAATACTCACACGGCCAAAGCGGACAGTTCGCCGATCCAGCATTCTTAAAAATGCCTGACAGGACAGTCCTGGTGCAACCATTTTACTTTCTTCAAATGAAATAAAAGTAACAATGGCAAAAATGGTGGAGAAGTGAAGGGTAGCTGGCCAGTAGTCACTTCGAAGAAGGTCATCAACTCCAGCAATCCAACTGACCTGGCCTGTTTCACATACCAACTCAGGCATGCTGAGCTCATGGCGTCCTGGAAAAAAAAAAATGGAAATCCACTGTAATGTTAACTGCCCTAGATAATCATTTTTTCCCTCTAACGCAGAATGCATCACTCGATGTTCATGTGATTTTTTTTCCTTCTAACAATGTATGGCAACATGTGGGAGTTGTTGAGAAGAGACAGATCTTATTAAACAAACATTTCAATCAGGACCAAAGTTCATTACAGTCTTACCATTCATTGTGATCACTGCCACAGTCTTCCCTGGTTTGACACTTAATGACGGTGTTTGACAATCACAGACTTTGTCAGGGATTTCCATGGGTACAAAACGCACTGAAAAGCACAAGAAAACACCATATGAATGACATGAGAGAAGAATTAATTACTATATTGCGTTGTGACAAATTTCTGACCCAATTCAACTACAGTTTACCTACATGACAAAAATGTGACATGAAGCACATGACTGAAAAGTATTAAAGTCACCCAGAAGAAGCTGCAATTGAACCCTAAAGTGCTCAACAAATCCAGTAAGAAAATATATTTTTGAAACTTACAAACCAGAACATACCACATGGGCAAAGGGTGTTACACTTTATAAAAGTTGTTGGAGGCAAAGGCTGGAAGAATCCTGCTGTACAGGCATCTCTGTTGTGAAGCACATGTCTGGTGTGCATGCTGACATCACATTCAGAGCAGAAGAAGGGGGATGGCTGGCAATCACGACATCGGACAACAGCTGAATTCCTTCCACAATGTTGGCAGACACGGTTTGCTGCATTTTCTTGTGCTATGGTTGTGTTCACAAGACGTGGTCTCTCTGCCCTCCAACTCTCTGAAAAGAGAGTTTTCTTGTGCTCCAGTTTGATAAAGCCAGAAGAGAAGCTCTTGGGGTTGGCTCATCCACCTCATCTCCAGTGGTATCACTGAGGGATTGCTGCAGATCTTGTAAGAACCCCTCTATTAAAATGGTACAAAAAAATAACAAAGATCTTTTCAATTTTAAAATGTACCATATGAAGTAGCTTTGAATGGTGTAACTGTCCATTATTCAATTCTATTTGTATTTGTGATGTAATACAAAGATGTATTATATATTGCAGTTCTATCAGAAACAAGTACATATTACTCAACTTTATGCTGTGGGATAATGGAGAATAAATTAAGTAAATACCAAGTGTCTCTGGAGAAATGGCTGGGGCAAATACAATCTCAGGAGCATCAGCAGGAGGATCAGTCTTCCGAGTCAGCCGGGCTACACTCGAAAAAAATATAGAGAAAAAAAATTGTGACATTATAATGATTGTTTTTTTTTTTTCAAAATCTCAGGCTGTATAAAAAGAAAAAGATCTTAAACATTGTGAAACATTTGATATGAAAGCAACAATGCTACCCCATTTAGGTCTAAAGCCAAGACATTTCGCAAGACTTCAAGACAATGTAATAAATCTGACAGCAGTGCTAACTTTTGTAAGCTCATACAGAACTTAATACTCCCTTTGACACAGAAGTCAAAGTGGCCTTATTGTGTCTCTTTCAAAAATGATCCAAGACCAGTGATACTGCATTTATTTTGCAAGTTAAAATCTGGATTTTTTTTTAATATTAATAATGTAAAAACAATACTGACCTTGATTAGACTGATTCCTTATTGATCTTGGCCGTCCATGAATTAAGTCTCCTTCACAGGTTCTCTTTCTCCACTTCACTGTAGGTCTTGGTGCTTCTGGTGCTGCTGCAGCTTGTTCTCTCTGCAGCTCCCTGAGCAAGTCATCTGCACTTGCTAAATCACCACTGACCTGTGACTGATCAGTCAGGCTATCCACAGCCATAAGCAATTCCTGAAGTTCAGAATCACTCATGGTGACTGTGCAGATACAAACGAAGAACAGAACACAACACAAGGATACGGACAAGGGACAAAAAGTAAGACAGAACACGATCACAGAAACAAACTTGGAAACAATAGACTTATGGACAGGTAAGACAAATATAAACAGAAATAGAGTCAGACACAGGCTAACAGGTGAGACAAGTCAACAGCAAGGACAAGTTAACAAGAGAGACAGACAGGGCTCTTAAAAGTGCCTTTGGGTTGTTGTGGATTTTTCAAACCAAAATATATGAGATGACAAATTTGAAGGATCTGTTGAGGGGAAATAACAGACACAAGTTACCAAAAACTAAACAACCTGCATCAGCCACTTGTGTTTATTACTGGCTACTGACCAACTATCTTGAGATGGTGTTACGCAGTGAATAAAAATATATCATTTATGGAGATTAGCCTATATACTTCCTCAGAGCAATTTTATTAATATAAATTAAAGGTAATATTTTGAAGGGGTTTGCCTAAAGCAGGATAGTTTGTAAAATAATGCCTGCATGATCGGCAAGTACATTTTTGGAAACGTTCAAAACAACATTCAAAATAAAATCATTACATGATTGACTCATAAAACACTCATAAAGTCTGTTTTATCTTCATGAAATTAAAAAGTAAACTATTACCTACAAACAACTGAATAGACAGATACTGAAATTAATGTTTTAAATTTCCTCAGTCATTTAATACTTACAGGAAGCAGGGGAGAAATGGGGACAGCGGGAGGTGAGCTTTTTTTCTCGTAGGATCCATCCGGGTATTTCATAAATATTCATGCTGCGACTTGATCCAATTTGTCCGTTGGGTAATACGTGCAATAGCAACAGCCAATCATGAAAGCATCTGCCTATAAGAAGACGTAACAGTATGAGATTCCCGCATCTATCCTACAAAAAAAAAAAAACGCAAGCGGGAAGCACCCGCAATCGTCGCTGGTCGTAGGCTATGTAGGCTATACCATGGCGTCATAACACGTCCCTAAAACATTTATTGAAACAAACTATTTAAGAAAGCGTTTCAATGATAAGTAAATTCACTTCACATCAACATTTTAAATTATTTTTAAATAAATAGTTTTAAAAAGATTTGGTGAAGCAAAGCTTTTGGGTGTCGTCACTATGGAAACAACCCACGGGATTGTGGGTAGTGTAGTACCTTCGGCCATCCAAAAGTGAGATCGAATTCATTATTTCTCTGAATCAAAAGGAACATAAAGACAACTGATGGACTTAAACATTGACACATCTTATTGAGCAATTAACAATGACAAATATATGTTTTTTTGTAGAGAAATATCGCGTATAACATAGTAAAATAGCGACGAACGTGAAAACTGTCAGACAGGATAGTACTTCCGGATGTTCTTTCCCCCGTTAACCAATCAGATGTGAGCTCACAGCGTTGTAAAACGCCACAGTCGGTTTACATTGGAGTGAACTGGAGACCCGCAGCGTCTCATGAGGACGCAGAGGGAGAACTTTTGCGTCAGCTTCTGACGCCAAAGGGCCCTGACCAAGCGTCGGTTTTTGACACGCTGGGAGTGAGACTGTGTTGCAAAAGCATGCTCAACAGCTATATTGCCTGTAGGTGTAAGTATGAGCGTGAAAGGTTTTCTGTCTATGTGTCAGCCCTGTGGTTGGCTGGCGACCAGTCCAGGGTGTACCCCGCCTCTCCCCCAATGACAGCTGGGAAAGGCTCCAGCCACCCTCAACCCTGAACAGGATAAGCAGTTTAGAAAATGAAAAAATAACTCCTATCTTATCCCTGATTGGTGGAATTGGTAGTATTACAACTCTCCCCATGTTACAACCATACCTGGTCTCCCCTATTCTAAAAACCAAAACCTGAGTCAGGATCAGGAATCTTTGTTATGGTTGTTATTTGTGTTAGTTCAAAAGATGGTGTCAAACTGCACTGCGCTGTTCCAGATGTGAACTATGCAAACGTAAATATAACTTAAGAATAACCTCCGTTCCTGAGGGTGAAGGTAACTCTAATACGGCGGCCACACCAAATGTGAATTTGCGAATTTAAACGTGCGTCATGCCTGTAATGCGTTGCATGAACACCAGGGTCTCAACGCTGGACTATTTTGACAGTGCAGGCAGAATAGAGAGCCCGCTCACTTATAGACCAAGAGCCCAAATGAGCATCTGAAAAACAATCAGCTATGGTTTCAAAAGCATGACAGGAGAGTGTGTGAAAGCCTTGGAGATCACAATCAAGGCCTGCTGCCTCTTCCTGTCTCCTCAGCGACTTTCACCCAAGCCTGAAAAGTTCTTTCTTTTTGTAAACAACGATGCTACCACGTCGTTACTGAAAAATGTAGTTAAATTACTAACTAGATGCTATTTGATGTTACTGCCCAACACTGTACCTCTCAAATGTCTGAATCCGTTTTTATCAAGTTACAATGAATGTTGTCTCTGTCCTGTTCTGCTGGAGCTACAGGTGACACAGAGATGCAGCGTGCTCATCTCATGGCTCTACTGATCCCAGATCTGCATGGTCACTGTTTTTCCAGTGATCAGAAATCAGCTCTCTGCAGCCTCAGTCCGACCATATTGTGGTAGTTAAAAGTGTAAAACTGACTCTAGATCAGTCAGTCAGCCATCACCATTGATTGACAGCATTTCTCTTGTTTCTTGTGTTAACGAACTTGGCCAACTACCTATCAGATCTGAGGTGGCCGAAGGGGTGGCCAATGAGTTTTTAGGGGTGGCACCAGGCCACTCCCTAAAATCACCACTGCTCAAAGACTCCATGAAACCCATAGAAATCCTCAGGTCAACACCCAACAGAAATTGTTTGATTTTAATGAATTTGTGTTTGCTAGGTTGTTTTTGTTTATTTTCCCTGCTGTTGAACCTTCAACTTTATTTTCCAAATATCCATTCATTCTATCAATCTGCCCTTCACGGTGATGAATTTTCAGCCCGAAGAAGCCCATGGAGTCTAATGTTGAGGCCTCGTGCCTGCAGTAAACAACACTCTCAGCATACTACTGGAGAATTAATCAAATGTGTCACTTTTCTAAAAGTCTTTCATCTGGAATCCTAAAAAAAGAAGCTCCACTTTCTACCTTCCTCAGATTCATCTATACATCCCTCTTTCATGTTAAAGCCTCTTAGTCATTACAGACAAACAGTGTGGATAGGTGGGTAGTAAACCTAAATTCCTCCAAACTTCACTCTTCATTTGGAAAACCAGCAGTGCTGCAGACTGACCACATCAAAACACTCCACTGGCTTCAGCATCACAGAGCATTCTTTATGTGCAGATGATGTTGGATTGCTCAGCGTCTTTGACCTCTCTACAAAGATGACTGGAGTAAGCAAACTTCTCATTAAAAATAACATCCAGTAAAGCTCAGACTTCTCATAATGAACCCATCCTTACTTTAACTTAACAAGATGCATCAGAGAATATATCTCATAATGCAGTACAAACATTTTTGCTTCAATGTTTAAGGGTGCACTATGGGGAATATTTAGGTGTATCAAGTGGTGCGATTCTTGACTGAAGGGCTACTTTGCTTGCCCCTTTAGAAAATGAAGTGATGGTAGCAGGAGGTACTGCATACTGCTTTTGAGGGTATTGAGTAGTGCGACTTGTTTTCTTGGGTCTGTTTTTTAGCCTCACTGGTCTTCAGATTCAGAAAGTGGGACTGAGATTAATAGCAAAATTTCTTCCGTGAGCCTATAAGTATTTTATAGGTATGCTTATATATTTTGTTGATGTGAAAAGATTCACTGGTGTTTTGGGGTGGGTATTGATAAGGGTCAATTAGAAATGGTTCAATCCATCAACATCATCAGCGTCGGTGGCGCAGCTGGAGAATGCGCTTGGTTGGTAATCGGAAGGTTGCAGGTTCAAGCCCAGCTCTGGGCGACACATGGCGATGTGTCCTTGGGCAGGACACTTAACCCCTACTTGCTCCCACTGCTGCGCCAGTGGTGTGTGAATGGGTATGAAAGGGCGTGACTGTGTTAGATGTACTGATGGATAGCTGTCATAGTAAAGATTGGATCCATCAGTGTGTGAATGTGAGAGCAAATGGGTGTGGATGGGTAAGTGTGACCTGTGGTGTACAGCAACTTTGAGTGGTCCATGACTAGAAAAGCGCTATATAAGCTCAAGTCCATTTACCATTTAATTTTAAACATTCCCTTGTTGATTCTTTACATCACCCTGGAGGAGCCAGCCTTACATTGGCTATTCTGCCCCAGCTATCTTAGCTTAGCAGATGACAGTTTCTAAGAAAACTCTGATTCAGGATTTTCTACTTGAAGTTTGACTAAAGAACTGAACACAAAAAGAAATTTACATTACCCTCTGACACCAGATTCCTTTTCAACATATTCAACATGTTGCATCTAATAAAAAGCAAATACAAAAAAGCAGTACAGAAAACACAGTGCTTACTTAGTATTTGCTTTAGCTTTGTGATCTTGTTGCTCATATACAGGAAATTGCAATGATATTCTAGCACCAGTAAGCATATATCAATGATAGAAGTGATGACATGGACCTGTCCATGTCATCAACGATGTTCCATCCATCGTTCTTTAGAATGTAAGATCTATCTCCAATAAGATGGAAGAGCTAGCCATGCTAACCCAGCAACAGAGGGAAAACCAGAGGGCGGAGTAGCATCATGCTTTTCACAGACATGGCTAACAGAGCTAACATCAGACACCAACGCCATGTTGGAAGAGCTTCACCTACTGTAAGCAGACAGGATACAGAAGACAGAGATGGAGCATGACTGAAGAAGCTCAGTCCTGGACCCTGTGGAGGTGGAGGCTGGCTGACTGGAGAATGATGGACACGCTGTCATCACTTTTTCTTATGGACCTTTTTGCACTTTCTACACACTTTCTTACTTTTGTTTTCTTGATTGCTGCTGTGACTTCAATTTCATTGTACTCGTTACAATGACAATAAAGTTCTATTCTATTCTATTCTATGTTTTAATACTTCATCTATCACAGGCACTGTCCAAGACATTGTGGTTTGAATTTGCCCTCTTTCACTGGCTCAGTCAGTCTCCTCCAACTGCACTCTCTCCTGTTCTGAAGAAAGAGTGCTGTCGTGTACACGCGCAGCGCGTATGCGCATCACACATCAAAGACAGACAGAGCTTAACAAAGGCAAGCGTTTCACTATTTTAGAGTCAGCCTTCTCACTATAAGATTCACGCTGCTCTAAACTCTCCTTATTGGAGAGGATGCTGCGTTAGAGCAGAGCTAGGTTAGTTTAACTCACGACATGCCATGTCAACACCAAAAAAGAAAGAAAGAAAACAGTTGAGGCTCTGATCAACTCTGCATCAACAAGTGCGGCATAGTTATCTGTCTCTGTCTCTGAGGTGTCCTGCAGCGTCTTTGGATCAAACCAACTAAGAGAGAGAGTGGTGGATGTTTTTTCAGTTTTCAATATAACGCCCAAGTACGGGTCTTGATTGACTTGGAAAAATATTAGAGCTCACTGAAATATACTTAAAGTTGGGGGACAATCAGGAGAAACCACAAGCCAGCAGACCAGCGGGGAAAAGGGTTAAAAAAAAAAAAATAGGAGAGTGCCTCCATATTCAGGAGTGTTGGCAGCCTGCCAGCACTCTCGATTGGTAAAAGTGAGTTCATGTATGATGCAGATTGACAAAGACGAAAAGACATTTTCTCTATCATTTAAGGATTCAATAATTGATTTTGTTTTCTTATTTGACCTATAAACCACAATTTCACTTAACCCAATATAAATATTTACAGAGTGCTTTATTCTTCTGATTATCAGTATCAGCTATTCAAAATAATTCATTTTACAATGAAAGAAAGTTGATGGCTCTCTGACACAATTTAGGTGTCTCATGTGGCTCCTGGTTAAGTGTGTCAGCCCCCCCCCCCCCCCCCCCCCCACTGTAAGAGGGCTTGAGATTGAACCATTCATTACAACCACAACCACCAGAGGTCTACACCCAACTCTACGTATATATAAGGGTAAAAATTAGCTGCTGCTCACCTGACACACTTATTCAGGATCTAAACAGTCACAGAAAAATTTTGATATTATCAAATGTATTTGTGCCACTTGCCACTTTAGTCTATTTTCATAGTTAGCTTTGTGATCTGAATTTATATTTAATCACAGTATGTTTAGAGAGTATGTGACCAAATCAAAGGGTGACACATGCAGGTCAAGTCTTATGCTTGTTAACACTGATTGACATTCCCTTCAGCTTGCTTCTGCAGGCTGTTTTCAATCAAGATAAGTCATGTCTAATCTGAACATGGGCTGGTGCATGTTTCATTGCTTGTAGACATATACTTTCTGCTTAGAGAAGAAGAAACAATGTAGTGTAAAATCTATAAATAATCTTTGTACAACTCCATTCAAAGTGAAAAGCTACAAAAAGGATTTCTTTCCTGCCTTAAAAAAACTTGTGGTAATACATGATAAGTGAGCTCTTTAATGCTGCATGTGTGGGAACACATCCAAAACTAAGAGTCATCCATTGACTGTCTTGCATACAATCCCACTCACCTTCTCCATTTCTTCCAATTACATTAGAGAAGTTATATTCGGTAATTTGGTTGGAACAACAAATTATTTTAGGCTATGCTAAAAATGCAACTTGAAATGCCAACTGAGCTCGAAAGACAGAGGGGAAGTTGTGCCATCTGCTCAGGCAGAGGAGACCTCGCTGACCTATAATCACAGAGGTGCATGTATGCAGTTATACTGTATATTTAGCTTGTCTTCTCTGTCCTGATAGCTGGTCACTTGTGGTTAAACCAAACTCATGCAACAGTGACATGAAGTTAAGGAGAAGCTAAAAAGTAACAGCAAGAAACAAACATGCATTTATACATAGTTGCTAAATGAAAAACAACCATCCTATTAACCAAAAAAAGCAGATTAAACAAAAGGGGCCACTTACTAATCACAAGTATTGATGGAATGCTTTCTTTTGGAGACAAACATCACTTTCACTTCATAAGTTCATTTCCATGTCTTAAGACACTGGTATTCTCAATATCTGTTTACAATGAGAGGAATCCTCTTTAAAAAGCTGCTAAGACAAGTTACACAACAGAAAAGACATGACAGGGCTTACCTTTCTCTTTCAGTATGTCGTGATGAATGCCACAGTGAGGAGAGAGTGGATAGAGTGAAGCCCTAACTTGGTGGTGACAGTCCTCCCTCTGGTTGGCAGAAGGAGTGGTGGGAGTGTCAGGAAGCCCGCACAAATTGTGGCTATAGCTTCACCACAGAATAGGACACTGAGTGACTGAGTGGAGACACACACTCACTCACTCACTCACTCACACACACACACACACACACACACACACACACACACACACACACACACACACACACACACACACACACATAAAAGTATGAACAGCACACATGCACATACTTCATTGCTTGTTTTTATGAGTGCCTGTAATTTCGGGTTTTATCTAACACCTGCAGTCCATTTGGTAGTAGACTGAAGCATGTACATCGGGAGAGTTTTAAACGTTTTTCTTTTGTTTTGGTCTGGTTTGAGTTCTTTTGGTCATGTTTTGGCATATAGAGACACAGCAATTCCATGTTAGACTGCAATATTTATGTTGCTATTATCTAGTATTTAATAAAGGCATCATGGGTGAAATGTCACCAACAGGAGAGCTGTGGTTTAACAGCGAGCACGTGTTCTCATGCTAAAGTATAGGGGTTAAATCAAATTACACATTGCAGTGCCCTGTGGTGACAGACCCAAGACCATCTGCTGCATGTGTGGGATCCCTTTGATTATCTCTGTATGAAACGAGTTTACAATTACCAACTCAAAAGTAATCAAAGTAACATCTATGCACAGCACTCATTTCTTGATGTTTTAGAATAACTCTGTTAAAGGAATGCTTTTGTTGGATGAAGTGTCTTTTTTTGCCCTCTACTCAGGCATGTCCAAAGTCAGGCTTGAAATTCCATTTCATCTTGCAATGTATGTCACTGCTACCAATCATGTTTTAAATCATGTTTACATTTACATTTTATGTCAGAGTCACAAACCAAACCAAAGTCTATCTGTAAGATCTCACTAAACTCCATCTGGAATGTGCAAAGGCTGCTGGTCTGAAGCTAAAGCTCTGTACATTCAGCAGAACTCAACAACTCTTCAGCTGATGTCTTTAAAAATTTGGATTCATCGGGATGTGAAAATGTGAGACTTCAAAAAAACACATCAGAAAACACAAGCAGATTAAAGTTAGAAATGGGGCAGAAAAAAATGTTCAGAATGAAGAAATCAGAAATACAGGTACATCTCAAAAAAATAAAATATCATGAAAATTTTCTATCACTTATTTCAGAATGTGAAGCCCATATATTACATAGATTCATTACAGATACAGTAAAAAATTTCAAACATTTATTCCTTGAAATTTTGATAGTTGTGTCTTATAGATAATGAAAACCAAAATTGCAGTGTCTTAGAACATTAGAATATTGTGAAAAAGTTCTCCTGTAAAGTCATGGTGTCACACCCTAATCAACTAATTAACTCAAAACACATGCAAAGGTATCCTGAGTGCATCAAGAGCCACTTCACACAGACAAATTTTAGAAATGGGCTTCAAATGTTGTATTCTTCGTGTCAAGCCACTCCCAGCTCTGATCCTCTGTTTCACTGACTGACTGTTTTCAAAATGATTACTTCATCCTGAGGTTACCCGGGTCTCATATTCTTCATGATAAAAGAGCAATGTTTGAAGGATCGAGCTTCAAATTCAATCTACAAGTGCGGTGGTTCTGAACCTGTTGATGGAGGCCCATAAGTAGGTCTCAAGGCTGTTTTTAGTGGACAGAATCAGAGACGTCTGAAGCATCTTACCTGGGCTTAGGAGAAAAAGGGCTGGACTGTTGCTCAGTGGTCCAAAGCCCTCTTTTCAGATGTAAGCAAATTTCCAATTTCATTTGGAAATCAAGGTCCCAGGGTCTGGAGAAGGAGTGGAGATGCACAGAATCCATGTTGTGAAGTCCAGTGTGAAGTTTCCACAGTTAGAGATGATTTGCAGAGCCATGTCATCTGCTGGTGTTGGTCCACTGTGTTTTCTGAAGTGCACAGTCAGCACAGCCATCTACCAGGAAATTTTAGAGCACTTCATGCTTCCTTTTGCTGACCAGCTTTATGGAGATGCCGATTTCATTTTCCAGCAGGATTTGGCACCTGCCCACTCTGCCAAAGGTACCAAAAGCTGGTTGGACCATGGTGTTACTGTGCTTGATTGGCCAGCAAACTCAATTATTGTCAAGAGGAAGATGAGAGACACCAGACTCAACAATGCAGATGACCTGAAGGCTGCTATCAAAGCAACTTGGGCTTCCATTACACCTGAGCAGTGCCACACACTAATTGCTCCCACGCCGCATTGATGCGGTAATTCATGCAAAAGGAGGCCCAACCAAGTACTGAGTGCATGGAAATGAACATACTTTTCAGTAGCCTGACATTTTGTTTAAAATATCTTTTTTTATTAATCTTAAGTAATATTCTAATATCCTGAGACACTTTTGTTAAGTGTCTTGAAATAACATTTGTTATGATTTGGCGCTATATAAATAAAGATTGATTGATTGATTGACTTTAAGTTTTCATTTTCTATAAGCCACAATTACCAAAATTTCAAGCAATAAATGTTTGAAATGTTTCACGCTATCTGTAATAAATCTGTATACTGTATGGGTTACACATTCTGAAATGAGTGATGAAATGTATTTAACTTTTTCAAGATATTCTAATTTTTTGAGATGTACCTGTATTTTGGTCTAGAAGTCTTGTTTGAGGTCGGAATAGTATGAACATGAAAATCAATCCTGATCAAATCCAGATCCTGATCATGACATAAAAACATCCTGATTTGTATTGCTCATATTGCCCCCTAATGGAAAATGTGTTCCTGGTTCAGAAGCAGAGTTTACCGATGTATAAGCAATCACGTAATACTGCAGAAAACTGACCACTGATCATCTGGGATCAGAGACACCTGAGGGACAGGTGAGCTTTGATGTCATTAGTCTGTGAGATGGAACAAGGAGGTTTGAGTTCACTGAGGGACTGATTTTACAGAAATCACTCAAAGAAAGAGTTCACACAAAGCATTCAGATTATACTTTCAGGGTGAAACAATACATCAGCAAAAGCTGCCTGACCTTGTCCTTTTTCAAAAGTAAGTTTGGGCACATTTGCTCTGGCTCATAGCTGCCCACATCTATAAATAGTTTGAACTAGATACGTAAGTAATACTTAATGTTTCTATTTACATTACATATATATATATTATAATTCAACATAACTAATAATTAAATACCCAATTGCAAAACCAAATTCAATTTGTAATAGCTGTTCTCTTTTCTAATAATTCAACTCCATGAATAGAACTGCATCTAAGAGGACACATAGGAAAGTCAGGTGTTGTCCCAAGCACACCTAATGCAACTAACCAAGCACTTTATCGTAAGCATCAGATGGGACTTGATGTAGGCTCCTCCTGGTTAGCTTATGCATAACAAAATAAATGATAAAGCTTTCTGTAGGGGTGAGATTTAAAAGCTGGGGCATTTTAGGGGATAAATAATCCTTAAAAGAAGAGTGATATTTATTCCAACACAGAGTAGACTGACAGAGATGACAGAGCAATAGACATTGAACACTGAAGTATCGTTGCCCTCTAGTGGAGCACAGAGTAAAACACTACCCCCGAACTTAACTGACTTTTATATTGGATTTGTTGCTTCTTTTCTGGACTCAAAATGTAAATGGAAGAATCTGGCAAAAGCAGCAATGATCATTCAAAAAAAAAAAAAAAGTGCTCCTTTATGATGGACCAAGATGAGGGCAATTGTCAATAGTGTTCCGTTTATTAAGCTGAGGAATGTGTGTCTCCTTTTCATGCTGCAGATCATCTGAAAGTAATTCTCTGGGTGATTATGCCTTGTGTTGTCTAAAATAAGTGATTGGCAGTGCAATCTGCCACACTAGGTTAATTTCAGCGATTATCATTATCCTTTTGGGTCAAATAAAAAACCCACACTTTTTTCAAGAAAAATACTCATGGTCCCTGAAGATAAGATAAGATAAGATAAGATAAGATAAGATAAGATAAGATAAGATAAGATAAGATAAGATAACTGTGATGACCCCTACTGGTCGTCTTTGACTAACAGTTGTTACTGTGTCTTTCAAGGTGCTGGGGTGATTTGGAGCACCTGGGCTCATTGCTCTACCCAGATAAAAGGGGGCATTTCTTGCTCTTCCCCCCTTCCTTTTTCTCTTCTGTTCTGCCTAGGCCAGGAGCTGGAGTTACCCGTTGTTTTAGTTTGGATTTTGTTAACGCACTCTTCAACACCGCATACACTCTAATGCCTTCACACACACCCACATGTACACCACTGACATTACTGATTTCATACACCCAATACTTTTTGGTATAGTTTAGTTTTCTGTTTGTATTTTGAAATGAATTAATCGTCACTTTTCGTAAATTCCTGTGTGTAATACTGTCAGTGATTTAAGTTATCACAGCGTTAGAGATTAGATTAACAAAAATGCAAGGCAGGGAAAAATTGATGATCTAGTTGGGAACTCCCATCAATCAGAAAATGCACAGAAAAGGTTTGAGGGGCTTGAAGAGAAAACCAAACGCTGCTGCTGTGCCACCGTTCAAACAATAAAGTAGAGGTGAACACATGAGATCCTGTGCAGCGCGCACATCAAACAAGACATACCAAAATCACACCTGTACCGTTAATTTCATAAATTGGGTTTGGTGGGTGTTGTATCTTTAATTCAATATTGTTCAGCCTGAATACGAGGATGACATTTTTTGCAGTGATTTCTCTTGTAGTCACATGCTGCCATCTTGTGGTCACAATGTAAAGGTTTGTTTTCTATTCACGTTTTAGTTCCAAGTACCTTAAAGACAGTACAACTTGCTGATATTGTATTATGAAGCAAATGAAAATATTGTGAGCGTTGATTAGTAAGTTTCTCACTAAAAAGCAACAACCCCTTTATGTTTTTAGAAGCCATAGCTGAGTTTCTACTCTACAGAGTGAACTAGCACATCAACTCAACAGCAACAACTCATTCAAAAAGTATTACTTAAAGCTATGTGATATGAGCTTAAAAGGGATAATGTGTTAAATACTTAGCACAACAAAGAGAACATTACAGTTTAATGCATAGAAGTCTTTGTAGAGCAAAAAAAAAAACACCACGACATGATTCAATTTATGATTTAAGATACTGAAGATATCTTTATCGCTTCTGTCAGCTTTTTGTGGGTACCTCAGGAGTTTGATGTTTAATTTTGAAAGCTTTTTGGAGCAAGTAGAGAGCACAAATGTGGCATTGATCACAACACAGAGCATATCAGTGTGCTGGATGCACTGATAAAAAAGCACTGTGTTGAATGAATTGAATGAATGAATACATTTTTGAAGACAGGCCGACAGTGATCAGTCGCATAATGAATCATAAAACACATTTAGAGTGATACTCTGGAATGGAACAAGTTGGGTCCTATCACAAGGTTTAGGGCAGAAATTACCCCTACAGCAGTGTTTTTGTGCAGCAGAAGCCCAGAGCACTCGCACCAAACACCCCCTCCCTGCTCGTCAGCCGGTTTCCTATGCATTCAGACGGGGCCATATTTTACTTCAACAAAAACACAAATAAACAGACTCACACCGAAAAAATCTCTCGGTCTGCATTCACGCTTTATTTAGGGAATTTTCAGCGCATTACTTTCACACAAAAACACCGCTAAATAAGGCACTAGTTCTCATCATGTTGTAAAACGGCGCTACCTCAGCTGCAGAGCCACAGCTGGCTACGAGATGCTCGCCGCTTAGTGTATCAGTCCGCGTGCAGCGTGCCAGAAATAAACAAATGCAGGTAGTCTGCCAGGATGAAGAGACACGGTGACAACTAGAGCCCTATTTAGCTGTGTTTTTGCGTGACAGTAACACGCTGAAAATTCTCTAAATAAAGCGTGAATGCAGACCGATATCAGATTTTTTCGGTGGGAGTCCATTTATTTGTGTTTTTGTTGAAGTAAAATATGCAGCAGAGACGTTCATCAACTGCGGAAATGTCTGAAGATCCTGCACAGCAAATTCAGAAGTGTTGATTCAACTCCTAGGGAGTTAAAACCAACACTTTAAAAGTGTCTATAAATGGTCCACACTACATACCATGTCTTAAGCAATCTTAAGATGTGAATGCCTTCAAGACAAAGGAAGCATGTCTTAAGACATTCAATGTCTTGAAGACTCTGAGTGTCTTCAGACATCTTAAGACATTCAATGTCTTGAAGACACTGAGTGTCTCAAGATGTCTTAAGACACTCAATGTCTCATGTCTTAAGACATCTTGAGACACTCAGTGTCTTCAAGACACAAATTGGTCCAGGTGCATCTCATGTTCTGCTCTGACATGTCTTAAGACGTCTTCAAAGTTTTGTCTTAAGATGCCTTAAGACGTCTTGACATACAAACATGTCTTGAGACGTCTTGATCTCGTTATCAAGACATCTTAAGACGTCCTAAGACATATTGATGGCTGGGTATGCATCACCCTCATTACCTCTTGTGTGTCTTATGCGTCTCACTGTCTTGTTGCCAGTTTGTTGTACTTTACAGTCTTTATCCCAGCCTTCACTCACAGTCGCAGTCAGGGTGCGTCTCAGCGATAATTTCATGCCGCCTCTCTCTTCTCTCCTCTGAGGCACCGGAAGTACTTTGAGTCGCCATTTTTAAGGCTGCCCCAAAGCGGAGGGGAGAGGAGGGAGGAGACTTATTGGAGGAGCCATCATCGAGAAAACAGGAGAGCTGGCTTTGCGGAAGTCTTTTCAGTGACAAACATGCCCCCATATGGAATATCACTCTCTGATTGAATGCTGCAGCAGTTCAGACTTCTCTACATGAAACTTCACAAACACAACAGAGTTTGATGAGGAAAAAAAAAGAGCTGAAAACAGGCACTGAGGATCGTTCCGAAACTGATCATAAAGCTGGTAATAAATTGTTGTAAGTTTAAAGCACAAAATACTGAACACAACCATCATTGAATCAACATGACGGATGATTAATACTGAATACTAAAATTTAGTAAATAACATCTTCCTGCGACACAATAAACTTGGTTTTATTAATACGTTTCAGAGTTCACGATCAGATGTGATCTAGGTAAAGGATAAATAATTCACAAATCTAACAATTACACATTTTACCGGTAAAGTGATCCTCGAGCTTCTTAACTGCACACAGAATAAACAGAGAGCAGGTTTTTTTCATGGCAATGTGTTTCTTAAACTGGTTTCAGGAACAGACAAAGCTCTGTTACTGTTTATGTTTTATCAGAGTTGTTACAGCACACATGTGCAGACACACAAACAGCTGTTAGAGCTGAACGACGGATGATCCAGAGGTGATCAGCTGATGCCATCATCAATGAAACACGTTGCTTCATGTGACGCTCTGGAGGAGAGGATGTCCCATTGCTCTAAAAACGAATCTCCTCCATCTTCGCTCCTCTCTTCATATCCTCGCCTCTCTCAGTGCATCTCTGGTGGGAGGGACTAAGATGCAATTGAACGACGCAAATGGAGGAAGGAAGGATGGAACTTTATTGCTTTGAAACGCACCTCGAGTTTTGCAGTGTTCTGATCCTTGCCTGCCTTTTTTGACCTTACTTTTAGCCCCATGTCTGCCTGTTTCTTCTGCCTGTTTTGGACCGCCTTTTGTAATAATAATAATAATAATAATAATAATAAATTTTATTTATATAGCGCTCTTCAGGAACTCAAAGACACTTAACAACTGTTAAAATCAATACAAGCAATGAACAGAAGTCAAACAGAAGTCAAACAGAAGTCAAACAGAACAAAACAAAACAAAACAAAAAAACAGTACAATCACAAGTTAAAAGCTAATCTAAAATGGTGATTTTTTAACAGAGATTTAAAATAAAGAGAAGTCGGAGCAGTTTTGGATTTACGTGGGGAGAGAGTTCAAGGGAGTGGGGGCAGCTATGGAAAATGCTCCGTCTCCCCAGGTTCGGGGCTTGGTTCTGTGAGGGGGAGACATGAGGTTGGTGTGTGAGGAACGGAGGTTATGGGAGGGAATGTGGTGGTAGAGGAGGTCAGTGAGGTAGGAGGGGACCTGTGGTGGAGGGCTTTATGGGCGAGGAGGAGAATTTTAAACTGTATGCGGAAGGTGACAGGAAGCCAATGGAGATGTTGGAGGACGGGGGTGATGTGGTCACGGGAGCGGGTGCAGGTGAGGAGGCGTAAAGAAGGCTCTTTGTGTAGCGAACTCTGCCTGGACTCTGATTATACTCTTTTTTGCCCACTGTTTTGTGTCTTGCATTTGTGTTTGTATTTCTGTGCTCAAGTTCTTAACACTTAAGTGAGCATAGCCCTGAATAAAAACAGCAGTAAAAGGCAACATACACATCTATGCAACAGTAATATTAAAACAAAATACTATAAAATGTTTTGTTTCATGGTTTCCTCACATATTGTACATACTATTTATGTACTATTGTACTATCGTACTATTGTATGTACTATTGCAACCCCTTCCCTGTCTCTTTCTCTTTTAGGACATGCTCTTGAATCACTTACTGGACAGGCTGTCCATAATACTTTCAAGTCTCCTTGACCGAGCCCCACTGGACCTATGTGGGTCTTACATGAGTACGAATTTCTATGACTCCGGTAAAATAAAGTATCGATCCAGTGATATTGACACACAGAGACCCGTATTTGTCCATGACTCCGCATCTTTTTTGAAAACGGGTCTACAGGTGCATATCTGTGTATTCGTCTTCATGCTGTACTTGGTATAAACCGATAAGTCCGGAAAAGACGGTGACCTCATAGTACCCCTCCTACTCCCCGCCCCCCAACCCACGATGTCACACACAACAACAACAACGATGGCGACAGGCGGACTGATTCTGGAGCCTGTACTACGAAGCTGGAATAGCTCTTAGAGAGACAACTTCCAGGATAAGTTTCGGGTTTTCCGTACTACGACTGTGGATTATCCAGACACGTTGCCCCGGTAACTGATGCTGAACGCCAAACCTGGGCTGTTTCCCAAAGCCAAGGTACCTTGCCTTGCCTTGGTCTGATGTGGGCGTGGGGTGGGCGTGGGCAGGCATCCACATCATCAGTCGCTGCCCAAGTGCTGTTCCAATGTTCATGTCCTCCGGAGGCATATGTCCTCCGTTTGGTTAGCATGTGGCTAATTGACCAAGGATACACAGGTTTATCCTTCGCTGCCTTGCCATGGCTATAAATACCCAACATGCAACGCGTGAATCTACAAAAAAGGAAAAAAAAAATGGAAGGAAAAGACGCACCAGCGGAGGCGCGTGGTAAATTCCAAATTAAATGTAAGTAACAAAATACACCTCTGAAAATAACAACTTATACCATGTCCACCACTTAACTCTTTTGTGTGTCACTCACATAACTATAATTACTGAGAAGCTGCACCTGCAGAGTGTCAATGATGTGACAATAAAAAAGCAGAAAGTGTAGAAAAGTGGCAAGTTATGACAATATTTGAAGCCGTCTGAGCTCCTCCCACAATATGCCTTTGTAGGCTGTTCCATTAGCATCTCCTTTTGAGCAGAGGCAGGACACTTGCCTTGGATTGGAAGGAAGTGGCTCCGGAGGCACCGCCTACCAAGGCAAGGCAAGGCAAGGTACCTGGGCTTTGGGAAACAGCCCTGGTCCAGAGCAGGTTAAGTTCCAGGATAAGAGCTCACAGGGTGTGACAGACCGCCCGCTGACCAATTGGTTCTCTCGGGCGGGCATGAAAGACCACTCAGTCACCAATTTGCTCAGCCGGAGTGAAGTCCTCCGGTGCGGGACCGCCCCCTGTCTTTTTGGCCCACCATTTTTTCTTATGGGCTGTGAGCAAACGATATCTTACTGATTATCATAACTGAGACATTGTCAGGGAAAAGTAGAAGTGTGTGCAAATGGAATCTTTCATGACATGAAACTAAATGAAAAATACCAAAGAGAAATTCAGGAAATTCATACTGACCACTTGGAAGGATGCTTTTATATCTATTTTTTATGGGCTCCCACGTCATTTTTTCCCCCACTGCTATTGCATCTGCAATACAAATTGCCTATAATGAGCGTTTTCCTTGGAATTTGTAGGAAAGTTGACTCTTTCTAATTATGAGGTCGGATATGATGCTGATCACACACACACTGACTGACAACATTAATGAATAAGGACCTAACTGCCCGTGTCGTCACGTGATGAGATAGGTCTATTAATATCAGCATTTTGGAAATTTACGCATTCACAGAGTCGGTGATTTTTTGCAGCAATCCCTCCAGCCTGGATAATACTGCAGTACTCCTCGTATTTTTTGCAGGATTATTAGCTGCTCCTCAGCCTTAAAGTAGGCTGCTCTCTTCTCCATTGTGGAAAATGCTCTGGGGCCGCTAACCACGCCCATTTAATGTGTGCGCGCACAGCTCCCAGCCAGATTTACTTATTGAGTTGATAACGAGCTTTGTAGTACAGCAGATCTGGATAACGGAGATCCGGTGAAGTTCAGCGAGTTGTCACAGAGTTATCCTGGATGACTTAATCCAGCTTCGTAGTACAGGCCCCTGATATTGTTCCAGCAGCTACAAATATTGCTTCCACTATTATATCAACATTTTCTCAGAGAGCATGAACAACACCAGCTATGGCAACAACAACAAGTGCTCATGCAGAGACGCAGCATGTTACGCGTGCATGAGCACTTGTTGACGTGGAATCCGCCTCGGAGCAGAACCAGACGGGCAACCCGACGACAGTTTTGCGTTATGTAAATGCACAAGCCTATGCACAATACGATGTGTAAACAGTGATACATGTTTTGATGCCGACTCCAAGATGATACGGGGCCGCCCTCCTGTGAGGAGGGCCCTAGACTATCAAGAGTTAATTTTATTCAGTGCATTGTCAAGCCAGCTTGACACCGCACGAGCTGTTAATCATGCACTTACAGCTTTGCATCACCTAGTGACTGGTCAGAATAACAAGGAGACCTGTGCAACTGTTGTCCTGGAGAGGCAAACTGGGGGGTGCCCCAGAGTTGTGCTCAATGACGACGACCGGTATGTAACTCAGCTTCTCAACATGGGCCTGTCAGTTCAGTGCATTGCAAAGCTTGTCAGGGTTTCTCAGCGGACTCTGCGCAGGCGTATGAATGATTGGGGGTTGTCTGTAAGGGCTCTGTATAGTGAGCTTACTGACGTTGAACTTGACAACCTGGTGTCAGCCCTCCACTCTACTAACCCACATGCAGGATATAGCATGATGCTGGGACTGCTGCGGGCACAGGGGCACAGAGTGCAGTGGCAGAGGGTCCGTGCAACAATGCACAGGGTTGACACTGCAGAATGTAGTATTGAGAATGTCAGAGTTGCGGTGTGCTGTGCAGAGAGCATACTCTGTCCCAGGCCCCAGATCATTGATGCACATTGACACAAACCACAAACTCATAAGGTAATCATGATTTTTAACTCCTCACCTCTTGATAGATTTTCCAACAATGTGAAAAACAGTAATAGATGATAATGCCTTTTTGTCCCCTCTTATTTAAAGTACAATATAGTACTTTTTGGAGGGATTGATGGATTCTCAAGAAAGACATTGACTATTGAATGACAAAAGCCTCATTTTTCCTTATGTACTTGTCAAATCCAGAATGTAAAACCTACTTATATATGCTTTAAATCATTTGAAGATCAGTTGATTCATGTTTTATCCATGATAAGAGATCTTATTTCTTGAAACTGCCCTCAAAGGGTTACTTTTTTTTTTTTTGTTAAATGCTTGCAGGGCAGTATTGGAATGGAAATTTAAGCAAAAAAGTAGAAAAAATATTGATCTGATGTGTTTTTAGAGCAGTTAAAAGTATAGTAGTATTTTTTTCATTTATCTATATTTAGGCCATTTTAAGTAATAAAAGCATTCAAAACATTTTCTACCATTTTTAAGAAATAATTGATGTAATAGAGGGTTAAAAATCAATGACGCTACTAATCTTTGACATACTGAAGACTATAATGCCATGTAAAAAAAAATTCTGTCTCTGATCATATTTCATATTGAAAAATATGTCATTTGATGCTGCACCCTTCCCATAATCCATCCAATATTTCTTTTAATGGCCATTAACAGGTTAAATGTTTTTTTTTTTTTTTGTTTGTTTTTGTTTTTTTTTCAATGCTTGGTGATTTTGAAAAAAGCAGAAATGGATTAAGAGATCAGAGAAAGAAAAAAAAAAGTAGAAAAAAAATTGATCTGATATGTTTTTAGAGCAATTAAAAGTATAGTGACTTGAAAACAGCCATCAGAGTACATGCCTAACTTCTTGAAAAAAAAAATGATATTACAAATTAAATGAAAGATGATTAAAAATCAATGATACTTCTAACCTTTGACATATCTAAGACTATAATGCCACGTAAAAAAAAAAATTGTCTCTGGTCATGTTTTTTTTTAATTGAAAAATAGGTCATTCGATGCTACCCTTCCCATAATCTGTGCAATATTTCTTCAAATGGCCATTAAAAGGTTAAATTTATTATTCATTTTCCAATGCTTGGTAGTTCTGAGCAGGGCAGAAGAGAATTAAGATATATAAGTGAAGATAAAGTAAAGAAAAAAATCGATTTGATATGTTTTAGAGCAGTTAAAAGTATAGTGGCTGAAAACATCCATAACAGTACGAGTATACGGTAAATTTGTCCACAGTGATCTTTTTACATTTTGAAGAATTTGAAATCGTATTTGCATAAATTATGTAAATTAAGCTTTCTGCCCAAAATGTATTCAAGTTGCTGCAATACAAGAAAAGTTATGGTCAAATAACTGAGATTATTTTTAATGTATTTTTTGGGCATTCTGTGCCTTTATTGATAGGAGAGAGACAGTGGATAGGCTTGTTAAAGGGGGTGAGAGAGTAGGGGAAGACACTCTGCAAACTGGTCACAGGCAGGATTTGAACCTGGACCAGCAGAAGTTTGTAAGTGCCTGGTTGCTAACCACTGTAACGTAGGTCAGGCTGGGACCTGGTTTCGCAGCTCTGACCTGGTCTCCAAATTAACCCCCCCCCCCCCCTAAGGAAGGAGAGGTAATACAGCAAGTTTTGAAAAAACAGACCTCTGCGCTAAAGTGGTTTTCTCCCGAAGTCTGCCTCATCCCTTCTCTGATGTTTGCAAGACTGTAAAACATTAAGACATCGCTGTCAATTCAAAGACTTTTCGTTGACACCTGACGGACATGTGAAACTGTACAAACATCCTGCTCTTGGAGAGACCTCCCAGCCTCCATCTCGTATTTTGTGACCCTCGACCTTTCTCTCTGGGAACAAGAGAGAAGGAATGCCAAGGGGAAGATCTGCTTCCCTCCTTCTCCTAAAAACAAAGACTCTTTGATTAACACAGTTGAGAACAGCACAAAAATAATGTTTTTACACAAAGACTTACATGTACATCTTCACCTTTGCAAACATGTACTGTGTAATGAAAATCATTGATAATGTGTGTGTGTGAAAACTGCTGTCTTGGAAACATATCCCGTTGTAACATCTTGATTTTTATTTTATTGGGTTCTTAAAGAGGAAAACCTGTCATGTTTAGTCTTGATGTGAAGCTTAAATCATAAGAAATGTGATTTTGACTATTACATGTGGGAATCTCTTTACAGTTTAAAGTTATAGTTAGTTAATAATCTCTGGGACAATCTGATCCACGTGCAGAAAGATGAGACGTGGAGGGGCGTCAGCATTAAGTGACCTTACTGACTCGGCGGGAAAAGCTGAGTAAAACTCCACTCCAGGACAAGAACATTGGCTCTTTCTCTTCATCCTTCTTCGCGAAGGCTCGGCTCTCTCTTTTAATCCTTCCTCCTGAAGGCTCTCTCTCTTCATCCTTCTACACGAAGGCTCTCTCTCTTCATCCTTCTACACGAAGGCTCTCTTCCTTCCTCCTTCTTCGCGAAGGCTCTTTCTTCATCCTTCATCCAGAAGGCTCTTCTCCTTCTGCACCTGAATCTTCACACGTACACAACTCAGCACCTGCTCCAGACTCTCTAGGCTGAGACTGAGTCACCTCAGCCCGACTGCGTCATCTATTGGTGCCTGGGTCTCTCCCTCATGTGCTGACGTCAGGAGACGAGCGCTGCTCACTGCTTTCCCTGCAGTGGTTCTCTGCCAAAGTTTCAACCCGACGCCCGGCATCATCGCCGCTGTTCCAGCCGCTACTGTCGTTGTTAGAATCGACTCTACGGACTCAACTCATTGGACATCACCTCCGTGACGCTCAGATGACCTGCAGTAGGCCTCTAGCCTGTCCATCACCCCTCAACGGACATCCGCAGACATCTGCAGCGGGACCCAGTCACCTCTGTCGCCGCCTCCGCTCTCACAATCGGCCTCAGAACTTGCGTAAGACTATCTTGCATTTATTGGTATATCGTGGTCAATGCCCCAGAGATCTTGGGTGGGTTAGTGAGATTTATGTGGGTTGGTTTATGTCCTTTTATTCCATTTATTCCATTATTTATGATCAGTTTCACTTTCCATTCATCAATGTATTTATCCTTTTATATCTTTTACCTGTTCATTTATTCATGCACATATTTCTTCTTTTAGTTAATAAATAAACTTTTCATATATAAAGAAATTGGTTTCTGTCTTTGTGTGGTTGAAATTAACGACGTCTGTACACCGTTCAAAAGAATTCACAATTGATGTAGCGTCCTTTTGTTATTGAGACTTGATAATTAATAATTCTATGAATTATTAAATGACAAATTCTTACAGTAAACCTTTCTAGAGTTTCCCTGTTTTCTCCAAAACTGGGTGGTGCCCCGACTTAAATTTAAACTCACATATTGTAAGTTTAGATGTCTTTTGAAAGTTAGCTATACTTTCGCTCCAGTGGAATGCTGTTAATAATTAATTAGTCATTATCAGTGGCGTGGTGTGGGGATTTTTTTTTTTTTGAGGAAGCCAAGTGAGACAAAGCCTCTAATCTGTATGATTTTTAGGGAGTGGGGTACATAAAATACTTTGTTGCAGCTTGTATATCGCTTTTTCATGTAATGGAATGACCTGTTAGAGCGCCCAGAGAGCGCTCATTTTACTTACTTTGAACACCGACACACACCTTTCACTCCCCCACCCTCAGTCACTCATTCACACGCGTACATTGTCCTCTTGACTTAGCTTAAATGTATTATTAATTTACTCAACCGCCCACTCAAACGCACAACCGGCCGCTTCATGCACACTGCTAATGTGCTAACCTCGCTGATTTCATTCAGTGGCTTGATGATGATGATGATGATTCTGTCATTTGATTGGTTTGAGGCCAAAGACAGGGTGGCTTCCCTTGACACGGTCTTGGCCAATCACAGGTGAGTAGTGTCATGACCGCAGCCTCATCTGATTGGTTTTTTTTTTTTTTTTTTTCACCAAGGGACGCCAACTCTGCTTGGCTTCCTTGCAGGCAACAGTGTGCAGTATCATATTTTCACCACTTATTCACAGCATAACATTTAGGAGGGCGCTGTTTTACACATTGTAAAATGCTCAATAAGTAGAGGAGAGAAATAAGGAGGAGATGACAGTGACGAAACACAGAAGAATTATCTAAACTGTTATAAAGGAGTATTTTCATTAAAACACAGCTACAGTCTGAAAAAAGTGATGAAGCATGGCTTCCCATGGCTTTTACGGTTGCTAGGCGCTACCCGAGTAGCTGCCTGTTGCAGCAGCTCTCTCGTCTTTGTCCGTTTCTTGTAATTTTTTCGTCTCTTTTTCGTCATCTTTGTATTTGGAGTGGATCATCACTTTGTATGGTTCATTGTCGGTCACGGACACCAAACTTTTTGTGGCTTCGGCGGTATTTTTTACTACTTTTCTCCTGTGTTTGTCTGGAGATCCTACATGTAACCATGGCTGCATTGTTTACATGCGCAATTAGCTGTTAGCAGCAGTGGCGGCCCGTGATAAAAATTACCGAGGAAGCCAGCTTGGACAACGAATTTAATTCAGTATTCACCTGTTATTTCCATGCAAACAATGTAGCCTACTGTTACAGTACTTTTATTCTACCCACTTCTCATTCATTCCAGTGAAAAAAAAGAGGACAGCATGTGTGAGAGACAGTAAGCCTGCGGGGGCGGACGTTCTGGAGAATACCTGAACCGAACTGATCTCTGGAAACGGCTTTTGTTGGCGGCAGAAACGACTTCGTCTTTACAGCGCACTTTTCTTGAAAACGGCACAGAAAATAGTTGGACAGGAAAATGTGCGGCTTCGTGTGGATGTAGCCTGAGTTTGACTGACTTATTGACTGTTTTGTTGACATTCCCTTTAGCGCAGCTCCATCTAGTGTATGCATAACGCAACCCCAGCCACTACTATAGCTTCTAATCTATGCGCCCTATAATGCGGTGCGCCCAATATATGAAAACAGTTGTCAAATAGGCCAGTCATCGAAGGTGCGCCCTATTTCCGAAGCGCCTTGTAGTGCGGAAAATACGGTACATTATGCATAAGAAAAAATGTGACAACTCTGTCATCAAAAAGGCCACGGCGGGCCATGGTGCTGTCCACGGTGCTGAAGCTGGACAGGTACAGGGGCATGGCAGCCCATTTGTCACAAGATGCATACATTTTTTTAATGTAACTCACCGCTACTTGAAGAGCAATGGCATTCTTCTATCCTTCATCGTGGCAAACCGAGTAGTGATTCTGTCATATAGCTCCCCGCGGGACTTGAGGTCTTGTGTGACAGAAGACTCCATGGAGATCTTGGCCAAATGTCCCAGTCTGTCTTGTCCATAGCTGTTTCTCAAGTAGGTTTTGATCCTTTTCAAGCAGGAAAAGGACCTCTCTGCAGACGTGCTTGACACAGGTATGGTGAGCATCAGCCTCAGTAGTTTGCAAACTTCGGGCAAGGCAGAGGTCAGTTCATCTTTAATGAGCATCTTCAGGAGCTCAGCTGGTGGCTTGTGAAAGAGGGTATCTGCATAGATGACTTGCAGCTCATTTCTCAGTCTCAGTTCATCAAAAACTGGGTAGGTTTTAACCAACTGAGAGATCTCAACCCCCGGGAATCCTGCAGGCTGGGAATACGTCTTAAATGACGCATTATCCAGGACACAAAAAAAACTTAGACACTTCATGTCCTCAAACCTGTGTGTCATGTGCTGCACAATACCATCAAGCAGCTGGAAAAAGAGGCGTCGGTAGGCATCCACAGGCCCTGTGTCCTCATGTTCCCCATCCGGAGTGACTCCCAGCTCAAAATCTGCCCAGGCCCGGCAGCGCTGCTTGCGTCGCAGCTAGTTTGGCATCCCAACAGCCTGTACTGTCTCCTCGTACAGCTGATTGAAGGTTTCGGTGCTCCGGGTTGCTTTTAAAGCAGTCAAAGTGCCATTGACTCTTTCCTCACATTTTCTAATGGCCAACGCTCTGCTCTGAAGCACCTGGAAAAGGGGCTCAGTCAGACCAAAAATCGTCTTGAAAACCCCAAGCATGAACATGAAATCAAAGTCATCCAGCTTCTGTCTCAATGCCGAGCTCTGTGCTATTGCATCCTTGTCCCAACCAGGTTCAGCTGTGATCCGATCCAATGCAGTGATCAGTGATCCTCGGCCCTCATGCACTGCGTGCACTGCGCGGCTTTTAAAGTTCCACCGAGTGGTGCTGCCGCCGGGCACGCGGATGCTGTCCACTTCTTTGAGCAGTGCTGTGCGCTTAGGTGAGCGGCTGAAGAAGTTGTGGAAGGAGTCGAGAGAAGCAAAAAACAGTCTTGATTCCCGAATATTGCTTGTCCCCTGAGCCAAAACTAAATTAAGTTTGTGTGCATAGCAATGAACAAACAATGCGTGCCGACATTTTACTTTTACGAGCGCCTGAACGCCTCCTCTCTGGCCACTCATACAGCTGGCGCCATCATAAGTTTGACAAATCAGCTTTGTCTCGGGATTGTAGCTGCCAATTGTTTTCGTCACCACTGCAGCAATGGTTTCAGCATCTCTCTCCAGACTAATATCATGGAAACCAAGAAACCTCTCACATATGATGCCGCTCTCGTTTACATAGCGGACTATGACTGTCAGCTGGCACCTGCACGATATGTCAGTGGTATCATCCACCTCAATGGCTATGAATGGAGCAGCATTTATTTCTTTATCAATTTCTTCCTGGATGACATGAGCAGTGCTTTTGATGATGTCATTCTGAATTGTCTTTGATGTGCCGGTAAATGCGGTTGCTGATGATAAATGCTCCGCCATGGTGGTGTCAAATTCAGCAAAAGTCTGCACAAGCTCCATGAAGTTTCCCCTGTTGCCGGAGCTGCTGGTCGATTCACTGTGGCCCCGGAATGCCTGCTCCTGGCCTCCGAGATATAATACAGCAGCAATCAACCTCTTCAAAATGGCACGGTTTTTCTCCACCTGTTGGTTGTGCCTCGTTACGCTTATTGCAGCCGCTTGATCCAGTGCTTCATCAATCCGTACTCGTCCGAAAAGTTTAAGTTTGAGCTCAGATGTTATACGGCCTCTGGACTTTGAATGCCTCTCCATGGCCCTCGCGAGGTTGGCCAGATCCACGAATCCTGTGGTGCTCAGGGGTTGTTCAAGGAGCCTGATCTGTCAAACAGCAGACATGGCCAGCAGAAAAGCCGGTTAAGCCTGGCACTCCCTGTTAGCCACTCGTTTCTAGCATAGTTAGCTTCACAAAAAGAGCGGACTTTTCCATCGGCTCTGCCCTTCGTTAAGTGGAGCATTGGAGTCGGCCTACCGTCCCGCTTGACCTTTAGTTGAACCTCAAAAGGAAGTTTTTTGAAGTCATTTTTTACAAAAAAATCAAGATCTTTGTCACCATCCATAGCTGAACTTTCTGTGTGGGCTAACACTGACACTCACACTGGCGCCGGCACAGTTGAATCAGTGTGTTTATTTTTTCGTAACGGTGTGTTATTGGCTGGAAGCCAGATTCGATCTGGCCTCCCTCATATCTTTTTTAATGATGCATCAACCAGTAAGCGATGAGCCTTGCTTCAACCTGATTGGCTAATACAGGCTGTTTTTTTTTCTAAGGGAGGCAAAGTGAAGCGGGCCTCCGTGCTGACTGACAGGGCAGAGGGCATGAGACACGTAGTGTAATACACAATGAGAGCTTGACAGGAGGGCGCTGTTTTGCTTCTCACGCTAAGCCAAAGCAGAGGTGCGCCAATGTAGTGTTTTGACAAGGAAATGACAATATAAAATACATTGTGGTTAAGCTTGTTTATAGGCTATTTTTTTTCTTTCTTGTTATATTTTTTGGGGAAGCCAGGCTTCCCTTGGCCTCCGTGAAAAACCGCCACTGGTTAGCAGCCTGTAGCATGTCAATGCTAACTAGTGTAGGGCTTGATGATTTCCCTCGAGCTGAGGAGGAGGCGGTGAGGACGAAATGCTGGTTCTCGGATGTGAGCTGGGAGGTGACGACGTGGACCTGTCCTTCCATCCATCGTTGTTGGGAACGTGGAATCTCGCTCCGGGGGGTGGATGAGCTAGCTGTGCCAATCCAGCGGCATCATGCTGTTCACGGACGTGGCTGACGGAGCAGACATCGGACGCCGCGACACATCGGAGGAGCTTCGCCTGCTGTGAGCAGACAGGATCCAGGAGACAGAGACTGAACAGACTGCTGGGGAGGCTCAGTCCTGGACCCTGTGGAGGTGGAGACTGGCTGGGCTGGAGAGTGGTGGACGAGTGGTGGACGAGTGGTGGACGGGATGTCGTCATCTAATTTCTTATGGACATTTTTGCACTTTCTATACTCTTTCTTACTTATGTTTTCTTAAATGCTGCGGTGACTCCTGAATTTCCCCTCGGGGATAAATAAAGTATTTTTCTATTTCTATTCTTTCTTCTATTCTATTCCCTTGGCCTCCGGGAGAAAACGCCACTGGTCATTATTTGACACCAATTCACGCTACACCACTCAGCCAAACCAGCACCCCAAATAACAGAAAATTTTACTCAAAGTGGCTGTTTTCAACCCCAACAGTCCACAAGGGTCAAACAAAGAAAATGGTGCTTTTCCGCCAAAACAAGGTTTCAAAGTTCTTGTTTGTTTCACTGAGGATATGATTTTGTCTGCCTTGTTTAGGGTTGTCTTGATTGTAATAACTAGAATGTTAATTTCAGTGAAAATGGTAACAGGCAGCTATTTAACCCTAGCATTTCAAGTGAAAGTGATTAGTGTTGACATAACATAACACAGGATCACATTGTTCTTTAACTGTAAAAAAAAATTAATCATCATTAATTTTGAAATTAGAAAGAAGAGACGACACTCCAGAAGAGGTCAACTGAAATCGTGACTTTTTAATAATGACCTCAGAATCCTGTCGTTGTTGAGTCAAATGAACCCTTTAACACAGCTTGCCTACAAAAGTCCAAAACCACTGTCATTTGTTGAGATGCAGCTCTCCAACTGAAAAAAAAGATCTCCATAAGAGCAGATATGACCAGGCAACCTGAGGGTGCGGAAGCATGTGGATGAAGTTGGATGCTGTCCTCGGACAACCTCCACCTTCATGTCAGTCATGGGTATTTCCCATCCAACCTAGAACTTAAAAAGCTGCTTCATTTTTTCTTGGGATGCTGAAAGTACACAGAAGCAAAGCACAACACAGATATGTCAGATAAGATCGGAAACTGAGACAATCAATAGAACAATAAAAATTAAGCTACAGCTTTAGGGGATAGTATGGCTCTTCTGATGTCAGTTGTATAAGGTGCTTGTGCCTTGCACCTGGAGAAGGAGGGAGAAAGGTGGTCTTTGTATTTGTAAGACATGCCACTATTCAATGCAGCACTATGCTCCACCCTGCATACACTTTGCACTATTTCACTAAACAGTGGGCAAGCTGAAGTCCCTTATTTACATCTCATCAGAAGAGCTCAACTCTGTCCTTAAAATCAATAAAAAAAAACTATTTAAAAGGCACACTTCAAAGCAGATGGGTTTTGAATGCAGCATACCTGTTCTCACAAATTAATGCAGGTACCCAATTGTTCTATGTTTGCAATCAAGTGGCTACCCATCATCTGTGTCATCCCCCAACTCTGCATCCTCTGGCCATCTGATATGGTCAAGAAAGATCTAAGGAAGAAAACAGAGCGATCGTGGTAACTTTACAAAAGGTGTGTCATCACTTGCAGCCATTCTTGTTAATGTTAGTGTGCTTGTTGGTTTCTGTCAACACAGGAAGATCCCATGCCAGTGCTAAGTCAATTATGGCTGCTCTCTGATCCTCTGTGAGTGTACTGTGTTTGCTGCATTCTCCTCCTTTCTTGTCTGAGCCTTGATCCTCATAGAGCTTTTGAAGAAAGACAAGAAAAAGCAAGATCACTCTCAAATAGTAAGTTAAGATGTATTAGATAGAACTATAGTGTAGTCAAGTATTATCAAACATGCAAATGTTAGCTTGTGTATTGGAAGCATCACACTTAATATAATTTTGATTTCAAAAATCAGAGCAATGTGGTATATACTTTGATTTGGGGACATTTACATACTTGTGCTAAATTACCTTGTAAACATTTTTCAACATAACACTAAGCTTAAACACAACTCTGTTGTCTATCAGGATGTGAAAAAGAACTTTAACATTTAACATTAATCAAAAAGTGGTAAGAACAAAGAAAACTGTACCACCAAAAGTATGAATTTCTCCTGTATAGACTTACAGGTTTTAGAGTCTCCCTGACATCCATGTCTGCCACATCTTCAAGGGTAATTGTAGCCGTCTGTGGATCATCACCTAACAGCACATGAAGCACTGCTGGACTGAACCCAGGCAGACGAGAGCCACCGTGTAGAAGAGAATGACCAATCATCCTTCCTGCCACAACAAACATTTCACTCTAAACCAGCACTTGAGAGGTTGATGGGATTAGATGGTCAGCTTGGCCCTCAAACAGCAGAGCCCCAGTTGCATTTCCTATGAAGGTAAATATTGAGCATTAAGGGTGTTACAAAAATGACATTTCAGTTATTACATCTGTCAGACAGTTCAGCAGATAATAAAGAAATACACAAAATTCATTCATTTTCTGAACTGCTTATCCTGTTCAGGGTCTCAGGAGGCTGGAGTCTATCCCAGCTTTCATTGGGCAAGCAGGGTACACCCTGGACTGTTCGCCAGTCAATCACAGGACTGACACAGACAGGTACACAGCCTTTCACACACACACACTCGCACCTACAAGTTTTTCTCTACAATTTAGTGTTCAATTAACCCTGATGAGCATGTATTTGGACTGTGGGAGGAAGCAGCAGTGCCCAGAGAGAACCTACGCATGCACAGGAAGAACATGCAAACCACACAGAAAGGCCCACCTGCCAAGCTGGAAATCGAACCCGCAACCTTCTTGCTGTGAGGCTGCAGCACTAACTGTTGCGCCATCCGAAATACACAAAATACTACATAAAAAGTTCACGTGTATTGTGCATTTACACAGGATTTGGTTTTGTTGGTTTATTTCTTGAGGATATACTATGAGTCTAGGTTGAGAGAAAACTCAACAAGTCATGCAAAGTCAAAATGTGGCCTACAGCAATTTACAAATTTTATGTCAACGCCCATAATAGATTCACATACCACTGTAAAAAAGAGGAAACTACATTGGTGCTGCCAAATTGTACAGGCCTACATCACATTCTACAGACTGAAAAAAAAATATTTGTTTGAGAATAATTCATTTGAATAATTCATTTGAATTATTCTCATCTCTTAAAATAAAAAGTTTTTTTCCCAGAACTATTAATGTTTAGATGGGGAAAAAAACCATTTCTTTAAGAGCTTTGAAAAACATTAAGAATGTTGTCTCAACTTATGTAAAAATCCATGGTCCAGGAGTTGCATTAAGCAAACGTGTTCTTTTTCTTATATCACTTTGTACAACACATTTGTCTTGAGGACTTACCTAGATCAACTTGGAAACCATGATGCAATTTGTGCATTACCATACTGAAGAAGTGACGATTTACACCATCTCCAATAGCCACATCTCCTGGAGACACAAGTAATAGTACATAAATGCAAAGAGTGACCTCCTGTATTGTACCAAACTTGACTGTTCTTTTTCTATCCACTTTATTGTGTGAGGTACCAATGCATAGTCAGTGTACCACATGCAGTGGATAGAGGTGTTCAAATCAAGGTTTTGAGAAGTAAATAGAAGTCCCACCAAAGAATCAATGGATCTACTGTCCTGAGAGTGGGTGTGAGAGTGAGTGGTTGTTCGTCTCTGAGTTTGCCCTCTATGACAAAATGGAGACCTGTCAAGGTCACTCATCAAAAGTCAGCTGGGATCAGCCCTGGCCTCTCACTTCCCCATCAGAGATAAGTGAGTAAGATGATGGATGAAAACACTATTACAATAATATGTCAGCTGCTGTACTGGAATTTCTGTGTGCTTCTTTTCTAAACTGGGGGTGTGCCAACAGCCAACAATAATGGATAAGGACAGGATGAATATCTCATCCAACCACCTTCAACAAATCAGAACTTTCTCATCAAAGGATTAATGGAAAAGTGAAGGGCAGTTTGTGATTCAGTATTGGGCATAACGTACATCCAGAAGCTGTTTCATATGCAAATGATATTTAAATAAAAAGCATTGTTTATATACATTTCAAGCTCCAAATTAACCCGAAAGTATGCTTCTCTGGTCTTAAGATAGAAGAGAGAAAGAAAGTGAAAAACCAACATGCTTACAGACTTTTAAAACAACACAGTACATCTTTTTTGGTCAGGTATCAGTACCTTGTAGCTTTGCTTGAAAGGGTCTTGCCCAGTCAATCCTGGGAGCTTTGTAAAAGCTCAAAATTCTCCCTTCTTGCTCCTCTAGGTCTTCCCCTATGTCTATCTTGATCTTGAGGGTGGGCTCATCTTCACTGCTCTGAATTAATGTCCTTTTGTAATGGTCCGCTGCTAGTTCTGGATCAGCAATCGCTTCCCATGCTGAAAATTCAAAAGTAGTTTACAAGGTACCTGAAACAAAGTGGGCAGTATACCTTGCATACTCTATGCACTGTAGTAAATACTGAACAAACCAAATATTAGAGTCTTTATAGCAATTTTTAAGGTGCAGATCTATGATTTAAGAGAACATTCCTAACAATGCAAATCTTTCATTTCATTATACTATAATTCCAACTACCTTGAACATTACATTCCATGGGTGTGGGCTCCAGTGGGTTATCCGCTTGTGAAGAATTGCAGATAATCCCAGGAAATCTAAACATTAAAAAAATTCAAATAAATAAACGAAAACACACAAGGACAAGCAAAAATATACACCTCATTTTGATATTTGAAACAACAAGTATTCCTACTACCAATAAGTTTTTGCAGGACCCCCATGGCAACTGCACACTCATAGGTATCCAATTTATGTCTGCTATACCTTTCCCCATAGACATTATACACGTAGACGCCTCATTGACTGGCGATGCCTATTGGAGCTGACATAGCTGCCGGCCGCCATCTTGGATGGGTCTCACACACTGCCCCAGCACGTTCATTATACTGAGAAAGGTGTAGAATGCACAACTATTATGAGCATAACTCAGCGAATTTTTACCCGATTTTCACATGAAAACGTTAGTTATAGTGACATAAAACGATAAATGGTCAATAAAACAAAATTATTGTGAAGTCTTACTTGTGAATGGTAATCCCACATGATCTACTCTCAAAATTGCGCTGGTTATAGCAACCGTAGGTGGCACAAAATACCGGCATAATTAATCACTTTGCGCTCAATCCATTTGTGTCTGCTGCTGGAATGTAGTGAGGAGACCCATCCAATATGGCGGCGACACGCTACGCGGTTCAGTACGTAATGAAGTGTCTATGTATATATGTCTATGCCTTTCCCCACATGAACTTGCATGGAATGCCAGGCTCTCAGCTGGGAATTACTCATATTGGACAGGAGTCCTAAGGGCACATCCTTATACGGGGATACACACACAGTGGTTATTGAACTACAAAGAACTTACAAAGAATGAAATAAAACTTTGTTTTCAATATCAGTTTTGGTAATTTGTCACTGATTTTGCCTTAAAGTGGCATATGAGTGGCATCTTACCAAACCAGCATCCTGCTCTGATGTTTGGTCCTCAGTGGCATCACTCCTCTTGTTAGTAGAATATAAAAAATATGAAAAAAAATACTTTTCCGGCAGTTACATTGTCAACCAAGGTACAGTATTCAATCCTGTGATGGTTAAAAAATTAACAAATGTGCCAGGGTAGATTAGCTAATTTAGTTATAACAGGGTTCCTACAGCTCAACCCAGGTTAAATTCAAGACTTCGTAAGACTTTTTTAAGGTCGTTTGAAATAAAATTTAAGACCAAGTCAACAACGAACAACAATTGAAACAAAGAAAACAAATAAAAACATCACATGAATTACCTGGCAATTTTAACCCAATGTTTGTTTTTTAATAAAACATCACTTTTTACCTTCTTTTTAACCCCATGTTTACAAATGTATGCCTATTTTCACATGTCTTTTGAAATTTAATATCAAATTTAATTCCCAATTTTGCTGCCATAATCATTTTTCCTAAGCCACTTTTGGACCAATTTTGCCATTTTTTGCGATTTTATACCTACTTTGCATCTATTTATTAACCTTTTTCTACTTTCATACCATTTTTACCCATTTTTTACAATTTCATGCCTATTAACCTCAATATAAACACTTTTTTCCCACTTTTGGACCATTGTTTTACATTTTTTAAACCCAATTTTAGAACTTTATGCCTATTTTGCAGCAATTCATCTTTTTTGGCCACTGTCAGAGCCATTTTTGCAATTTTTACATGGTTTTTGAAATTTAATTAAAAAAATTTAATTCCCAATACTGCTGCCACAATCAATTTTCTCAGGCCACTTATGGATTTTTTTTGTCAATTTTTCCCCATTTATTTCTATCTCCTGGCACTGTAGGTAGAACCAATACATGCGTCTGCTCTAAAAGATCCTGGTGCAACCACATCACCGTTTTGTTAGTTCTGCTATTGTGATCATGCGATGTTGCTGTGAGAGTAAACCGGTGAATTATTTTTGAAAAATAGATAAATGTTAGTAAATATTTTTTAGTTCAATCCAACATAAATCTTACTGATGTGTTCAAAATTTTAAGACTTTTGAAAATTGGATTTAAGACATTTTAATGCCAATTAAGGCTTTACTTTTAAAATAATGAGTTTAATGCCTTTTAAGACTTTTCAAGGATCCGCGGGAACCCTATATAAATCATTCATAATCCAACTTACATGTTCCTGACAGGACTGAATGTGAACTGGAATAAGTGGAAGGGGAATCAACATTCCACAGGTGATACGAGTATTTTTTGGCATCCTCTGAAACTCAGCTGCATCGAATGGCAGTAGACTGGTTGTTAGTTTGTCTTGCAGTGGGACAATGTAAAGGATGTTCTTTCCATTGTTTGATGAGCTCTTCAGAATTTTAGCAGTATACCCCTCAGACCCCTGAGGCAATGGAGTGTTTTTTTCTTTGACCACTACCTCCTATAGATTAGATTAGACAAGACAAGACAAGACAAGACAAGTATAAGTTGCAAGACACTTCACCCATGTTGCCTGTGTACAAATGTGACTGAATGTCTGGCAGTGATTGGAGAGACCATAGACCCAGTATGGCAGCCTCAGAGCAGCTGTAGCAACAAATGTATAGCTTACCAACACCACTGTGATAATGTGAGAGTGAATGAATAATGTATTCAGTAAAAGAGAAAGGTTTTACAAAAATCCAATGCATTATCAATATTATTGTTATTATGAGTACTAGTCACATAATATAAACTAAAACTCTACATAAGTGACAGGAGAAACTCACTAAGAGCTTTTTCAAGCAGCCAGCCAACACGCAAATCTCACATTTTGGGATATTCTTCTAGCAGCACCCTGCATATCTGGAATAAGATATTGTGGCTGAACATATAAAGTAAAGTAACTTGGCTGATAGGAAATTCAGCCTGGCTGTTATATGCCCCTATGCACTATATAAAAAGTGGATAACGCATGATTAAAAAATTTACAGTAGGAATATGTTTGTACATCAGAATACAATCAGCCCATCTTTGTCTCTCCTCATGAAATATCTGCACAACCATCTTTTCAGTGCCGTATGATCTTGTTATTTGTCAGTCTTTGAGGCTCACCTCTGTGTGATCTGCATCATCTGCAATATTTATAGTCCTTCTTCCAAGACCTGCCTGGAGAAGCACTGTTTTGTCATGGGGTGTTCTGTCTGTGTTGGCAGGCTGCAGGTAGAACTGCAGCTCCATTCACCACCCTCGTCTGCACATCTGCTGGTCTTTTTTTGCGTTTTTGTCCCCTTGAATACATTGCTGGGAAACATCTTGAGTAAAAGTTTGACAATAATCAATAAGTGAAATTTGAAAAATAAAATGATTGATTTCTTCAATAAATGTAATTTTAAGATGCATTGCACCATATTGTTGTATTTGTAAAATTCTGTGTTAAGGCTTTGTTATGCCCTGTCCAGCTCTTAATAACCATATTATCTCCATAGGAAGTAATTAATAAGCATCCTCCACTGACATACAGATGTTCAATAGCACTTAGCCTTGAACACTAGTAGGCAAAAACTTGAGGCATGGATACATTCAACCTGTGGACTTTTTCCCCCAATTTATTTCACAGACACAGTTATAAGGAGTTAATTATGTAAACTTATTCATCACAGCAATTTTGATCTAATAGGGGAGACTGGGGACAGTTGCAACACTTTTTACATTACTCTCAGTTACTCAGAGAATATTTGGACTAGTCTCACCAAATCTTTACATATTAAACCTACATCTGTCTGCCAAATGGCCATACCATTTAAAGATGGCTACTTATAACATATTAATCAGAATATTTATTTGAATAGAGGAATTCAGACGTTGCAACTGACCCCAAACCTGGGGACAGTTGCAACACAGATCAGGGACGGTTGCAACATATAAAAAAACATTAACTTTTCACTAATTATCCTCAGGGTTTTGTCTAAATAGGACAAATACTAATGTGGGCTCAAATTCAATTTTCTTTTTTGTACAGCTTTAAGGTATTTAATTTGTTTTGTTTTGTTTAAAACATGGGCCTACCTTGAGTCAATGTGCAGATATTACTGAAGCTATAAAAACTCAATATTGCATTTTTGGGACAAAAAGAATGGAATAACTTGCAATATTATGTTTTGATGCCGTGCTTGCAAGATTCTTTTTTTTCTTGTGGAACCTGAACAATGTGGTGTGGCATATGTCAAAGGCCTTGGTCACTGCCCTCACTGATTTGCCCTCAACTGTAATAATATCTAAGGCTTGTTCCAAAATACTGAGGGGAACCCCTCTGTTAGTGACTCTCTTCCTCACTCTTTGCATACTGAAAATAAACAGAATACAATTTCTCTATTTAGATGATTCATTCACTCTATGACAAGTTTATATGACACATACAACATACAACAATAACTAAGTGCTAATTTTTGCTTTACAAGTTATTTGGGAAATTATTATGTTTATCATTAGTGTTACTTTCTTCATATGATCGCCTGTTCTGTTCATCATGAGCAATAAAATATATTAATTTTGCCTATTTTGAACTAAAAATGTTAAAAAAATATGGTTGTGTGGTCTTTTCTAATATGACTAACCTAATAGCATGGGGACAGTTGCAACAGTTGCAACTGTCCCCATGGTACCAGTCATGACAAAACACCATGTGCTAGCTAGCCACATTGACATTGACACATGCTCACCATGTCATTTAATAGTCAACAAACAGTGATTCAAACTAGATAGGTTTGGATTCATTCATACATAAGGTCAGGACAGTATGACTAAACAGCTCATGAAAAAAGCTATTTTCATACCTCCAAAACAACTTTACTTGAGAAAAGCAGGACCAGATGCTCAATATGGCCTCTCTCTTCTTGGTGGGTAGAGGGTCTAACTGAGCATGTGCAGTGTGAGTGTCATCACTCTAGCATGTTTCTGATTAGAGAAATAAGGCTTGTTGCAACCGTCCCTTGTTGCAACTGTCCCCAATCTCCCCTAATAAAAGTGTGTATCTGAGAATTTCTTCACAGCTTAAGATAAAACAACAATAACATGATTTAAATATAGTGGACACTTGCCGTTACATCTCCTGATGGACACTGGTTGGTCTTCCAGTCCTGGGAGTGACAAGCCCAGAGGTGAAGGGCTGAGCTTGTGCACTGTTAATTGTGCTCAGAAGTGCACGTACTGCAGCCTCAATTTCAGTGGTACTCTAGAAAGATAAGGGTTTTGTATATTATTTGATACTTAATATTACAATGTACAGTACATTTAACTTGCATAACTCATAATGTGGTTGTTTGGGTTTTGAGTTTTCTCGTGGTTGTGGGTTTCTTATGAGCTTTAATTATGGTATGGCATTTTTATTTTTATTGATAGGTCAGTTGGTCTTAAAAATCTGTTGATTATGCCCAGATAAGTCCTGAGATACTTCGATATGACTGGCTAACAAAACCTTTAGCTATTATCGTCTCAGAACATTGGCCATGATAATGTACTCACCTGAGAGGACCCACCCTGCTGTCATTTTCTACATGGTAAAATAGAAAAAAAAATGTGAGGCATGGTTCATGCTAGCAAAGAGGCTCAATATGTCCAGGGGTGTTTTTAACGGGAACGGGAGGCTAATTTATATGAACTTGTTTGTTAGCTTGCTAAGTTTATAGCAAACACAAGAAGCTAATCCTTTCAAGGCGGTCATGTTTAGCTATTTACATTGCTCACTGAGCGACCAGTGTGCATACTTATCCTGTAAGTTAAAAGTACTATGGTTTGCAATACCTTAAATCACTTGATGCTGGCGGCGAAGGGTCTTGTTGGTAGATTCACTCCATGTCCACGCGCAAGCGCTCTGACCTGCCAGGGTGGCCCCGCTCTGATTGGCCAAGGTGGGCCGTGCTCTGATTGGTCATAGTAGCAGCCATTCTCCAACAGACCCCGCCTCTGTATCCTGCAAGTGCTCAAATTACTTTTGCATCAAAGATCTCAGACAAACCGGAGCAAAAGTGAGAGTGCAGAAATTGCTGTGTGAGCACTCGCAACAGTGGATTTGTGCACTTGCAAAAAAATAAATCTGAAGACCTGTAATTGTTGAAATGTATTTGCAGAAAAAAAATATCTTCAGGTATGCAAAAAAATAATTCTTCAACTACACAACTCTTAAAGCACTTTTATTTGTGAATGCAATTTTTTTTGTTACACATACGCAAATTTCTGGGTATCTTTTACTGAGACTTCAGATTTGTTTTGCACCAAAGATCTCAGAAAAACAGGAGCAAAAGTGAGAGTGCAGAAATTGCGATTTGAGCACTTGCAACAGTGGATTTGTGCACTTGCAAAAAATAAATCTGAAGACCTGTAACTGTTGAAACGTATTTGCAAAACAAAAATATCTTCAGGTATGCAAAAAAATACAATTACAATACAATTCAACTACACAACTCCTAAAGCACTTTTATTTGTGAATGCAGATTTATAGTTACACATACTCAAATTTATGGTCATCTTTCTCTGTGACTTTGAAGTCGTTTTGCACCAAATATACCTTCATATGGACGACAGAGAAAGCCAAAATGTGTCATAAACAGTAACACTAACCACAGCATGAACAGTGATTTTTTTGTCACATAATACCAAGGATGGCAGAGTTCCACATGAACCTGCAGCGTCTTGTACGTCGTGTTTGTGCCAAAAACGCTTTGCAAAAAATGAAAAATCATTCCAAAATCACACTTAAACACATCTTTTTCGATTGTTTTCTCCTGGATTTGAATGCAACACAAGAAAAAGCCTTGGGAGGGCAGAGATAGCAGAAATTTGAAATGATGACAGTAACCACAACAATACTATGCCGGATGCCAAAACATAACTAAAAACGCACAGCAGTGATTAAGATGGAATTTGTATGACAAAGACACATAGCAGTGATTAAGTCACAAAGTAGTGAGGATGGCAATTCAGATGAACCTGCATTACAGATTCGTGTTTAGTAAACGAAAAAAAACCTTGTAGAGCGAAAAAGAAACTAATCATGGAGAATTATTCAAAACCGTGCTTTTAAGCTTTGATAAACACATTTGGAATGTTTCCTAAGCAAATTTGATGTAACTCATGTATTTTGTGTCAAATATGATAGGGTTTGCAGAAAACAGCTAGGGAGGATAAAGAAAGCAGAAAATGTGTTGTTGATCACCGTTAACAATTTTTCCGTGTTGGATGAAAACGCTCAGAACACCTATTTTGGTCAGCAGTCATGATGAACAATTCAGACACAAGCTCCTGTGGCTACGGCTCTTTGATATTCATTTTCTGATTGGCTCACCGTGAGAAATCACGTCCACATGATATGCACATGATCGCAAAGGACGAATCACAGACCACTTTTACTCATTAATATTAAAACGCCTTCCCTGATCAGCCAATCATAGACGAGTACTCACGTGAATATTAAAGAGCCATGTGCAGCAGCTCAGGTGAATTTAGAAAAGGCTTGATTATGTGATATTATTTAATCAAAGAACAATAGTAAGTAACAGAAGGTATGAGGAAAAACTGACCCATTTATTATTAACCAATGGGTAACAGAAACTGCTTATGTCGGAGTGCTTATATCAGAGATTTTAATTGGATTCCGATATGATACCGATACTTTTTTTTTTTTTTTGCTGATATCGGACCGATATCCGATATCAATATCAAACTGGGACACCTCTACTTTCAGTAATACTAGAAGGTTAATAAACATTCAGGGCTCTAAATTCGTACACCAGGCGCAGGTGCAGGTGCACCTGCCCTGCGCCGGCCTTCGCTGTGCGCACAGGGCGTGACCGGCGCACTTTGCAAGTTTCCTGCAGTGCCAAGAATGGCGCAGTCCAGGCACAGATGAGCGCAGAGCTGCGCGTCCACGCCTCCCTCCGCGCAAATGGCAGTGAGGGAGGAGAAAAGCCGTGAGTGGGTTTAACACAGCCGAGCGCTGTATTCACCAATTAAATGAGCGCCTCTCCTCACCTTTAAATGCCCTGCGAGGCGCAGCGTCTGATTGGTCTGACTGATCTGCAGCTGATTACAGCTGCGTGGGGTGCGCTCCGCCTTGTGCCGAGGATAGACCAGGTTGGAGCTGGCGAGCTTTCAGCGCACTTTTTTGGCACAGAATTGTCACTGCGCCAACATGAATCTGCTGACACCTCCCCCTGGTGCGCCGTCAACTCCCCCTGGCGCGCCGTCACACCCATCTTTGCGCAGTGGTCTACCAAATTGTCAAATTGGCAATGCACGGCGGTGCGCTGCACGAAATTAGCACTGCGCAGGCTCGCGCCCCCTGCACTGCGCCACGAAATTAGAGCCCTCAGACTCCATCCCGGCTGAAATCATCCTATCTCTAGACGCCGAAAAGGCTTTTGATCGGGTGGAGTGGAGCTACTTGTTCCATATTCTATCTATTCCCCATCTCTGTTTGCTCTAGCGGTCAAGCCCTAAGCCGTATGGCTTCGTTATGAAGATAAATTTGAAGGGATTTTCTCGATTTGGCTTATCTCTTTATGCAGATGACCTTCTGCTTTACATCACCAATCCAACTTCATCACTTCCTGTTATCTTGGATATTCTAGAACAATTTAGGAAATTATCTGGCTATAAAATTAACCTACATAAAAGCCAGTGCTTTCCAATTAACTCCACTGCAGAGAACGTCCCTCTAGCAACTCTTCCCTTTTAGGAAAGCGACCCAAGGATTAAAATATCTTGGTGTTCTTGTAACAAAACCATTCTCTGAATTTTTTGCAAAAAACTTTCAACCTTTACTTGAGCACTGGAGATCAGTTCTATTTCGTATAGGCTTCACCCTTTAAGGCTATCGCTAGTTGGTTTACCCTAGTGCGTCAGCGCAGCACTGAAAAAACTTGATGGGCCTCCCGCGCTACCTGCCTATAAATAGCCACAGGTTCATACAATCTGCTTCCTCTTTTTCTTCAGCAGTCATGAGCATCACTAGGAGAACTTCGGTAGCAGTAGGCTTGTCACGATACTGGATTTCTAACTTCGATACAATATTTTGAAAAATATAAATTTTCGATACGATTTTCGATACCACGCAACCAGGGCTTGACATTAACATTTTTGCCCACCAGCCACTGTGGCTAGTGGTTTTTCAGAGTTACTAGCCACTCATCATTTTCACTAGCCACAATTTTGTTGTTGGATAATTAAGTCTAATATGATGAAAGCAGACAAAAACATGCTAAAGTTTACTTGAACTAGATCTAAAACCTTTTTAAATGTGAATGACCTCTGTTTACACTTAAATCAAGACTACATAAATGTTTAACCCCATTATCAGGAATTTAGTTCTAAAATGGTTGTGCTCCTTTCATATGAAAATTTGCAGACAATTAAGACAAAGTAATTAAAGGAGGAGTTTATTATTGCATTGACTGAAATTTGTTATACTTGAAGGTTAATTGAAAAGATAAAAAATAAACTGAAAAACTAGCAAGAAAAAATGTTTGCTTAGATATTTATTTACAACAGTAATTTTTCAGTAATAAACTAAGTACCATACTTTCTGGGCTATGTCACTTAGTAGTATAATTATACATTTTTTAAAGTCGTATCAAACAAAAGAAAAAAAAAACGTCATGAAGACGAAAACAGCAGATAGGCTATAAGTCACACTGGGGCATAAGTTTCATTTATTTAGAATGATTTGGTTTGTTTACAGTATTCCCAGAGTGAACTTTTTACATGTAACTGTGATAAATGTGTGTACATGTGTGTAACTCTTCGGTTAACGAGCAGCGCAGCCGCGAGTCATCAAAGCAGCACACCGCTCCTTCACACACGAAACGCTCCCAGTTTGCTCCGGCTGATGCCAAATTAAATTTTCATGAGCCCACGGACAGAGATTCTCTGCCCCGTGTGGACAGGTTGGCTACACCTTTTTCCCTCTCTTCACAGACAGTGGAAAACAAGCCTGATCAGCCCTTTCGGTCCGAGCCCCCCTATGGGCTGCAGCGCAGCTTTCTCTGACGCAAGCAGCGGCGGCAGGGGCTCTAAGCTGGCTCACCTCTCTCTCGGAGGAGTAGCCACAGCAACATGTGCGCCCACTCTCAGAGCGTTGCTCAAAGTGCCGGCGCGTATGTTCGCTGGACAGGTGGATGGACAGGCTGATTGCTAGGGGCAGTTTGCTTCGACTCCTCCACCGTTCAGCGGGATTCTGGAGACACACCTGTCCTCACAGGACCAGTGTGTGTTCCTCCAGAAGGAGGTGCAGGAGCTTCTGCTAAAAATGTAATCTCCAGAGTCCCACGGGGAGAGGAGAATCAGGGGTTTTACTCCCGCTATTTCCTGGTTCCCAAGAAAACGGGAGGGATGAGACCCATTCTGTACCTGTCACTGTTCAACAAAGTGATAATGCAGCGTCTGTTTCACATGCTGATGACAAAAGAATCCCCCCCCCCCCCCCCCCCCCCCCCCCCTCAGTGTCACCCGATTTGGCTCACTGGAACGACCCAGTCCCATTAGGGAAGGCATCATGTCACGTTTCTGTGTTCACGGATGCTTCTCTCTTGGGGTGGGGGAGCACGTGTCTCTCTCAGGTAGAGGGGGGGCAGTGGCCAGCTCACATGTCTCTCCACATAAATGCGTTGGAGCTTCTAACAGTGTGGAAAGTGGTCCAGCATTTCGCTCCTGTTTTACAGAAGCAGCATGTTCTGATCCACACAGACAACCAAGTAACAGCGGCTTATATAAACCGTCAGGGCGGTGTGCGCTCGGCGCAGCTGCTAGACATAGCCAGAAAGTTGTTATGTTGGGTGCACAGACATCTCCTCTCGATCAGAGCGGTGAACATTCCTGGTGTGCTAAACAGGGGGGCGGACATCATGTCGAGGGGAGGTCCTCAGGCGAGAGACTGGAGCCTGCACTCCGAGCTGGTGTTTCAGATTTGGTCTATGTTCGGAAAGGCAGAGGTGGACGTGTTCGCAGCGCGAGAAAATACTCAGTGTGCCCTGTGGTTCTCTCTGAGCGCACGAGACAACCCCCCTCTGGGGGTGGATGCCGCCCCTGGCCCCAAAAGCTTCTTTATGCTTTTCCGCCCGTCCCTCCAGATTGCTCGGTTTCTGAGGAGGATTCAGGAGGAGCAGCTGTCAGCTGTCCTCATTGCTCCGGAACGCACGGGAGCGTCATGGTTTCCATGGTTACAGCGCCTGCTAGTGGGTCTGCAATGGATGATCCAGTGGCGGGGGGATGCTCTCTCCCAAGCAGGGGAATGATCAGGAGTTTCCCAGTGATAGGTCAGCGTCTGTGGGCCTGGCTGCTGAAAGGGAGCGCTTAGAGAGGCTCGGACTCTCGCCCGGGGTTGTGCGCACAATCCAGAGCGCAAAAGCTGCATCCACGAGAGCAGCTTTTCAGCGCTGGTGCATGGAGTCAGGCTGGGACCCAGTGACTTGTCCCCTGCCTCGCGTGCTGTCTTTCCTCCAGCTCCTAATGGACAGAGGATTGGTTTTAGAACGGTTAAAACTTATGCAGCTGCGATTTCAGCTTGTCATGAAGGGTTTGGTGACAGAACTGTGTTTAGTCACCCGCTGATGAAACGCTTGCTCAAAGGCGTGAGGAGAGACAGACTGATTTCTCGTTCTTTTGCTCCTCGGTGGGATTTATTGCTGGTTTTACGGGCGTCGAGCAAGGCTCCGTTTGAACCCCTGTCTCAAATCTCACAAAAGTTCTTATCACTAAAGACAGCTCTACTTTTAGCTCTTACGTCAGCTAAGAGAGTGAGTGATATGTCAGCTCTCTCGGTCGCTCCATCTTGCCTGCGCATTCAGGGAGATTGCAGCTCGGCTGTTCTACGCCCTAATCCTTCCTACATGCCTAAGAATATTAATAGCTCTTTTAAATGAAGAGTTATCAAGTTGGAGGGATTTTTCCCTCCTCCACATGTCTCTGGGGAGGAGACTACATCACACCTTTGGCCTGTGCGCGCTCTGTCATGTTATGTGGAGCGCACGGCCACACTGCATCACCCTCAGCGCTTATATGGCATCATAGAGAGCACTCGCAGGGGCGCCCTCTCTCTGCTCAGCGCCTGTCACATTGGCTGTGTGAGGCTATTTCACAGGCTTATGTGTCAGCTGGTTGTGTTCCTCCGGAGCACATCAGAGCACATTCTACGAGAGGAATTTCTTCCTCTGTGGCTTTGCACGGTGGGATGTCAGTGGAAGATATTTGCGCTGCAGCATCTTGGTCTTCCCCATGTTCTTTTGTTCGGTTTTATTTGAGGGATGTCTCTCTCTTCTCTATGTCCCACTCTGTGTAAGGAATCCTATCAGAGTGATAGTTAGGACATGAATGAATTCATTTTGTTTTTTGGATGAGACAGATGTGTTATTGAGTCTGTTCTGTTCATTGTTTGACTGTTACAATGCGTAACGGTCGTCTTCTCTGCTTTTCAGCAACAGAGTCGCAGAGTCAGCCCTTATGGATCGTGAGTATTCATTATCTGGAAGCTGATTAGGAAACACATCATCAGGCAGTTGGTTTTGCGCACGTATGCGCATTCAGGGCACAGGAGTTCACATGATGCAGAATTATGTGAATGGGTGTGTGTGCGGGCCTGAGTTAATTCTTGGAAGCTTTGATGCTGGGCTCTTTCGGATGAGGACCCAGTGAGGCATTGACTACATCCTGCTTTGCCTTTAACCCACAAGCGAAAGCCTTAAAGAGCGAAGCCTATACGAAATATAACGTTAGTTACGTATTGTAACTCCAGATTCTATGGGTATAGGTGCAGCCCTTTAAGCCATGTGCCTCACTGGTTCCCTTATCAGCTGAAGAAAAAGGCTGTTATCGGGAGCAGATTGTATGAACCCATGGCTATTTATAGGCAGGTAGCGCGGGTGGCCCATCACGTGTGGGCGTGGACTAAGTTTTTTCAGTGCTGCGCTGACGCGCGAGGGTAAACCCACTAGCGATAGCCTTAGGCCCCGTTTACACGGAGACTCCCGCAACGATTCTTCCTTTGCGTTTTCAAAAGCCACCCGCGTTTACATGAGGACGGCGTGAAAACGATCCGCGTTCATACGACTCCAGGAGGAGAAGTCTCCTCTTCTGTTCTTTCTTTTTCTGCCGTTTTGTTGTGTGAGACGGTCGGCAATCCAACCGTAACGCGCATTACCGCCAACTACTGGCTCAACTGGAAATGTGGCTGAGCGCGGAGCCTTCACCTAAAACTGCGAGTGCGCATGCGGTGACGTCAGCGTTTCACCCTGAGACGCTCCGCTCTGTGTTTACACGAAGCTGGATGGAGGAGCGGATTCAGATCTTTCCACTCTGGGGAGCGTTTTCAAAAGTTTGCGGTTTCACTGAAAACGCAACGTGGTCTCGTCTAAACGGAAGGCCAAAACGCAACGAAATGTTTGCGGAATCGTCCGTTTTCGGGGTCGTGTAAACGGGGCCTTAAAGTGCTGCGCCTATACTCATAGAATCTGGAGTTACAATACGTAACTAACGATCCGACTAGGTGGGCCACTATCCCTTTATCATTACCAGGTCGTATCAACCTGATCAAAATGATGGTACTTCCCTGCTTTCTTTATATCTTTCAACATGTTCCAGTGCTCATCTGAAAATCTTTTTTTCTTCACTTGGCCAGCTGAGTAATTCCTTTTTTTAAGGTGCAATAAATAAGCTAGAATAAAGATCAACTCTCCAAATTCCTAAATCTCTCTGGGGTCTGGCCTCACCTGATTTTTGCCATACTACTGGGCTAGCAATATCAGCAAATCCTTTATTGGAATGTTAAGGTCGCTCCTAATAATCACCCTCTATGGGCCTGCATGGAACCAGCCTCCTCACCCGTTGCGTTATGGTCAGTGATTTGTTCACAGTTACGTTCACCAATCAAGCGAATAGCACAGAACACCATTATTTCTGAGACCTTGAAAATTTGGAGTCAATTAAGGAAACAATTTGGCCTACATTCCTCATCGAAACTTGCTCCAGTTTATCGAAGCCTTTTTTTTCTTCCATCCTGCTCCAACTTAGCTTTTGAATCCTGGTCAAATAAAGGTCTGCAAATTCTTGATGACTTTTATATCCTGGGTGTTTTCCCTTCATTTGCAGAACTATCAAAAAAAAATCTCTACTTTAATCTCACTTATTTTTTAGATCCGTCATTTGTGAAAAATCAATTCCCTCACTTTCCCAAGATCTTTCTTCTTTCTTTCCCACTCTCCCTAAAGATCCTTAAAACCCCTTAAAACACTTAAAACCCACAGAGAGAGAAAAATAACACTGGTGTTTAGTGTTTAAAAAGCTCCTTGACCCAATTAAAACCGAGGTTCAATATAAAAAGGTCCTGTGAGGGTACTTAACTCAGAGAGGGGTGCATCCAACGTTGCTTCCCCTCAAAGCCAATGCCAGTGCCTCACAGCAACGGTCCCCTTGGCAACTCCACGGTGACTACCCAACATCAGCCTCCACCCAACCGTAAAGGCCCACAACCTGCTGCTGCTTCTTCTTCCTGAGCAATCGGGTCTTTTCAGGGTTGCTTCTCGTGCTTTGCTGCGGCCCTGCTGTCGTCCCTCTCTGCTATCTGTTGCTCTTTTTAGGTGTCTGTACTGAAGTCTTGCCCAACGGTCCCCAATGAGCTGGTTTTAGGGGGGATACTTCAGGGCCAGCCAGAAAAGTCATTACCTACCCACACACTTCATAAAACACAGCATGCAATAAAAATGTGAAAGACCAACCCTGTCACACATACACAGATTCTGAAGATTGTCGTTTAGGCTCCTGTATGGCAGCTGTTACTACTGTCAGTCATGTCTGTGACTTTTGAGGAGCTGACTGCACCCGGCGTACTGCCGGTAAACATCAGAGCAGGTTATTTTGACTTTTTTTTCTCGTCCTTTCGACTTTGATCTCAAATTATTTTTTGACTGTATTCTTGACATTTCAACTTTATTCCCGTCATTTCGACTTTAATCTTAAATTTGTTTTTCAACTTTATTCTGGTCATTTCCACTTTGATCTTGAAATTTCAATTTTATTCTCGTCATTTCAATTTTATGCTGCATTCCATTTGTATTCGGAAGTCAGAATTTCTGAGTTCCAGGTGGGAACGCCCAACAGGAACAGCTGCAGTTGCTCTGCAGCAGGCGATGTAGCTGATGCCGAAACAAATTGTCTTATGGCTGCCAGAATAGCTCTTCCTATGCTCTCAGCCATACCAGTCTCCCTCCACATTTTGTGCGATATATGTCTTTTTAATTAATTCAGCTAAAACACCACAATTAAATAAATCGGATTCTCTCTATCAGCTGTGATAGCAGCCGTTTATTTCTGACACTGCATGATAACATGTTGAACACCACAATGGTACCTCTGTGAGCTTTTATTTTGGTGCTTCTTGTTACCGGGAGTTTCAATTTGTTTAAGATTTTTTGATGAAGGAATATGCAAATTTCTGTTCTTAAAACAGACCTAATGTGCAAAGAATTACATCATAGGTCTGTTGCCCCACCCTACAACTATATTAACTTTTTTGCTTATATGACCAAAATATGCAGCTCATCGATGCAGATTTTTCTCGACAACATATCAGTTGTAAATACTGACATAAGCATCCAATATTGATATCATCCAATATAACTGTGTATCCCTAATGCCATTTAACCAAACCTGAGCTTCTTTAGGCATAAAAATATGGTCAATCTAGAACTTTTTGTCAGTTATGTGTGCTACTGCAAGATGACTATCCTAAGATGTGTTGTGACTGCTTGTCTAATGAATGAATCCAGGCCCACGCAGTGATTCAGGAGTTGGAAGCCACCAGCTAACTGTATAATAATACAGTTAGCTGGCCACTCTCAGATTCACCTACACCCACTTGTGCCAAGTTTCAAACATCCATTCTGCACTTCCAGTTACCACTGGCAGGCATTTCAAAATAAAAGTGCATGTTTTACCAAACATCACAAGATAAAGGGGCTAACATGGATGGCTACCCTGCAAGTCTGCAGGTAATGCAACACCAATTGGATTAAAATGTTGGAAACAACCGCTACTTTAATTATACAATATATGTCATATTTCCAGGTGGTCAGTGCGAAAGAAGACCAATCACGATTCCACCTGATTCTAGTGGTGTCAAGGGGTGCGTCTCAATGCGCTAATTTTGTGCCCCTACCCACTCTATCTCCTCCGCAGCACCGGCAATACTTTTAGTCGCCATTTTGAAGACTGTCCCTAAGCAGTAACTGTACTTAGGGGAGAGAGGAGAGAGCATGTAGGAGACTGATCGGAGGAGCTATGATCGAGGAAACACGAGAGCTGGCTTTGCAGAGGTCTTTTCACTGACTGACACGCTCCCCATATGGAATATCACTCTCTGATTGGACGCTGCAGCGGCTCAGACTTCTCTACATGAAACTTCACAGACACAACAGAGTCTGATGAGAGAGAAAAGGCGAGCTGAGGACAGGTACAGAGGATTGTGCAGAAACTGATCATAAATCGATTATTAAGTGTTTGCTGTGAGTTTAAAGCGCAAAACACTGAACACAACCATCATCAAATCAATATAATGGAGGATTTTTACTGAAATCTAATAAATAGTATCTTTCTGAAACTCAACAAATTAGGTTAAATTAATAAGTTTCAGAGTTCACGATGTAGATAAAGGCTAAAGTATTCATAAATCTAACAATTACGCATTTTACCGGTAAAGTGATCCTCGAGCTTCTTAACTGCACACAGAATAAACTGAGTGCAGGTTTTTTTCATGGCAATGTGTTTCTTAAACTGGTTCAAGGAACAAAGCTCTGTTTACTGTTTATGTTATGTGCCGACACACAAACAGCTGTTAGAGCTGACTGACAGATGATCCAGAGGTGATCAGCTGATGCCGTCATCAGTGAAACACGTCACTTCATGTGACGCTCTGGAGGAGAGGATGTCCCATTGCTCTAAAAAGGAATCTCCTCCATCCTCTCTCCTCTCTTTATTTCTTCGCATCTTTATCGCTTTGAGATGCACCCAGGGCCTCCAGCTCTGCTTCGTAGCAGCCTCTCCCTTCCCCCCTCCTTCCCTCTTTTCCTTTTCCCAGGTGGGCATGAGTAAGGTGTGCGGAGTGCAGGCAGGTGCGCGGAGTGCAGGCAGGTGCAGGCGATTGGTAATCACCAGACTGGTTCACCAGCAGTCACCTTCCTCTGCCATAAAACCAGACTGCAGCCGCTACTGTGAGCTGGATCTTTGCATACCACTGTCAGTAGTAAGCTTAAACTCAGTCTTTTCTTTCATAATGCTCTGGATTTTAACACCCTGTTTCCTCAGATCCTGGACCCACTCTGCCTGACTCACCTGTATTTTCTTGATTATCCAACTCTGAAGCCTCCCCCGGCTCGCTTGCACACCTCCTCAGCCTGCCTTCCTTAAAGCTCTCCCCTCTCTTTGGCTGTCTAAGGTTTCCCCTCTCTCTCTGGGTCAGCTAACTCTCTAGTGCGAGCTCTGTAGTGTGGTTGGGTCTGTTTGGTTTTAGTCCGTTTAGTTGTGTCCTTTGTCATGAAGGTTGTGTGTTTCCTAGCTCAGCCTCATTTAGTCTGAGATAGTGTTTTCTGTTTATCTTCCTTGAGTTAATTTCAGCATAGCCTTCGTTTTGTAGCCTCCTGTGTAGCTCCTTATTTTGCCTGACTTCTTTAGTTAGTATTCTTCTCCAGCCAGTGTTTGTTTACCATGTGTTCTTTTTTTTCCTCTACTATATATGGTGTCTTTTACCTTTCCGCTGTTTTGAATTATTCTTATTAACGAGTGTTTTAATTGATTGTGTTTTTATCCAATGTGTTTTTATTGATCCTGATTTTAAGCCTGTACAGCACTTTGGCCAACTGGGGTTGTTTTAAAATGTGCTATATAAATAAAGTTTGACTTGACTTGACTTGACTTTGGTTATATAAATAAACTCTTTACTGCAAATTTTCTGGTCTGCTGTGTCTCCCTGTTGTCCTGCATTTGAGTCTCTGATCCATTATTTGACAAGTGGATGTACTGGGACCTAATCTAAAGTGTCACGGTGTCAGGGAAGAACACTCTCTTTATTGTGCATCCAACGTGAGTTTGACCTCCACTACCACCAGATGCAATTGAATTTCGAAGCATGCCAATAGCGGAATGCCCATTGTGCAAAGTAAGTCTTCCTTTGCAGATTTTGGCTCTTCATGTTCAGGAGTGCATGGAGTCTCAATCTGCAGCAGAAGATAATGTGGTAAATGTAGCTCTGGTATACTTGATTTTGCTTTGTGAATGTGACACTAATTTTATATTCTAACTGTTCTTCAGTTTTGTTGTAACACAGATATTTGTGGGTCATATTATAGACATGTCAAAGTGAGGTCCAGATGGTTCCTGCAGATGACAGCCTCTCCTCTGTGGCATGACACAGAGACATTTAATTGAATAGTTGCAGTACTTATAGTTAATTACTATATGACCTTTTGAGATGCCTGCAATGTAAAGGATGAGGGGCAGTATTTAACCCTTAGGATCCCAAGCAAGGAACAAAAATTGAATTTTTCTGATTTAAAAAAAATCTGGAAATAAGTTGGGAGTATACACAACACACTTTTAGGTTCCCTCAAGCATCAAGAACACAGGAAAAAGTGGTGTGGCCCTACCCTTACAGAATCTACAAATTCTGAGACCTAAGATAAGTTGATTGGAATTTTTAGGCCATTTTTGCTTCTGTCACATTTTTACTCACTGTGGACTTATTTTTCACTGCAATAATAATTTATACACTTCTATGAGGTCAGACGAACCAGGGCTGAAGCCAGATGTAACTCAACAACCTCTCATTAATATAGCATAACCAGAATACAAGAAAGTGTTCAATAATGAAAAGCGGACATTGAAGTTTTCTGAATATTTACTTTAAATCAATGAAAACTGTGAATACCTATGTACAGAACACTTAATTCAAGTCTTGGATCAAAGAAAAAACAAGTTGTTAAGTATCTAAAAGCTCTGAACACACAAACTGTTGCTGATTGGTGCAGAGCAGCCCCAAGCTGAAACATGACACAAAGCAGATGGAAGGCAGTTCTCAAGAATTATTTAGATGTAAATACAGGACATATATCGAGGGCTTGTACAGAGTGTAGAATTACTTGTTTTTGTGCAGAATTGAGCTAGGGCAAATGGTTCATTTACTGCAGATTTACAAAAAGGGCGTGTGAATAAACACTGCAAACGATGTCGATGGCAGTTTCACAAAACCATCGTTCTTTCCGGCATTTCCTCGGCATGTTGCTGACATCGCATGTAATACATCAAGGTACCCTCGGAAACTTGAGAATCTGAGGATAACGCCACTTTTTACAGCTTATGAATAGGACAAACTGTTTGTACATGCCAGTCGGCCTGAGATCTTCAGGGTTACTCATTTATTAATCTCCATCAGAAGTTCTGATGCCATATCTGTTTCATCAAATTCACCCCAGAGTTCTTACAACTTCATGCAAGCACGTGTGGGGAAAGGTAAAATAGATAACATTATATAGTGAGATGCTATTACGACCTACTACCAATAGAGGTTGCTAGTGAGTTGTTTATACAGGGGTATAACCAGAAGAAGAGTGTGAGTTGCTATGATAGAAAACCTGTTGTAAGTTCCCCCCAAATTCAAAGTCAAGTCGAATAATAAGTAAATGCGTGCTTCTCTTCATAAATATCTGAAGATATTACATATAATATGGGGTTATTTTACATGAAGATGCAACTTACATTACCCGTTTTTGCTATTCTTTTCAACCAAGATTCTTATTGTACTTTTGTAGATGAATAGACGATCTTGAGACGGGTAAGGCAAATGCCTTGAGCCAGGATAATAGAGAAGAAGTCATCAAAAAGTAAATCTAGTGTTTAAATACATGAAGTTATCCTTGTGCATTTGTTTTCAACACAAGTGGTTTACTTCTACTGATTATGCTTACTGTTTGACAGTGTTGATGATATCTTGGAAACCATTTGTCGAAGAGTTGATGTTGAAAAGCAGTTCCGTATCCAGATCTCAACAAACATCCTTGAGAGAGGCCTTCTGCAGTGGTAACGCCAGCAGAAAAATTCTCCCACTGCTACACTGGCAGTCACCTTCTTTGGAGACACAGGGGTGGACACAGGTGCCCTCCGACAAAAAAGTCTCACTTTTTCAGTCTTACACAGACTCTTACAGAGCAAGCAGAAAATTAGATCGAGACTTAGATGTTGATTCAACTATTTAGTCATATTGTTTTGGCTTTTCTAACAAAACTGTGTCCCTGATTTATGGTTCTTAGGAGAATCCCATGATTCTCCTAAGAACCACGCGTCTTAAAGGGGTTCAATTTTATGACCTTTAAGCTACTGAATGAGAGTTTAAAAAATAAAAATAAAGAAAAGGACATCCTATGTTAAACTTTCATCTATTAAAAAAGATATGCACTTACTTAAGGATTTCTATTCTTGAGAAGTATGTTACGCTGCAAACTTTGTTTCTGTTCTCTTCTGTCTTTTCCTGTCTAAAGTCTTATCTACTGCTGTTACAAATTAGAAGAAATATAAAAAACGTGCAAATTATTTTGTTTGAGCACCACAGTAAATGCTTTGTTTTGTTTTGTTTTTATGTTGAAATGGTGACTGGAATTGAAGGTCGATTCTTTGAGGGACCTCGACATCACAAAAGCCCACAATATTCTCTGACTGATTTTGATTGTGGTCTCTACAGGTGTGTTTATATTTTTATGCTGATCATTTTGTAAGGTATTCTAACTTAAGTGATACAACTGTGCAATCATTTTGTGAATAGGACCGTAGGAGAGATTTTAGCTGCAAGTTTGGCTCAAGGTGCCCCGACCCCAGCCTTTTTCAGCCCTGGGACCTACAGTTACCTCGGTAGTGGCCATATAAATCCAATAATTCTCAACAGTGATGCAGTAGCAGATGACCAGTTTCGAGGGTTAATTGACCAGGTATAACCTTGATGTGCTGGAAATGATGAGCTATAAGAGGATATAGAGCATATTGTGTCAAGAAATACTGTTAATATATATATATATATATATATATATATATATATATATATATATATATATATATATATATATAAATATATATATATATATATATATTTTTTTTTTTTTTTTTTTTTTTTTTTTTGCCGTGGTCATTTTATTTTCAGGTTGAGCTTTGAACTGCCTGATCTAGCGGATGAAATCCTAAACTGTGGATATACTGTTTATACTATCTATCTCCAACAGGGATTCCATTGTTAGGTATGCAATTTTTTCTGTATGCACAAAATGTACATACAGAATGGAGGGTGCCATTCTGTATGTACAGAATGTTGTGGTGTTACGGGTCCCGGGCACGGTGACCACAATAACAAAAAGAAATCAATCTGCAGAATAAAGGTAGAGTCTCAGAGTCAGAACGACAGGAGCACTCGTATCTTTCTCCAGATTGCGTCTCTTTAATTCTGACTAACTTGTGTACAAAAGACATAGTGCATTTTCTTTGTCCTAAGGAAAAATATCCTCCTAAAAACAACCAAATCTGGTTTATGTGTAACAGTTCTATTCACAACAGCTATAAACTGCATATTTCTGTGCTTTCAAACACTTTAAAGTGACTTAAGTTGTACTAAACATCTTTAATAACAAAGTGACAAAACACATTTAAGATTACTCATCCACACTCTTATGTAAGTGCTACAGCTTTTTCATATATAGACATTGCACTTAAACTGTACATTTCTAACTGAACATGACTTTCTCTGAATTACAAAACAAATACACAACTAGGAAATGTTAAAACACTAAGAGTCACATCAGGAACCGTTTCACATGAGTGGGAGCATTATGTGAGTACAAAACCCTTCACAGATGTTAATGAGACAATACAATACAAAACCTTAACCATCTACTGACCTGCAGAATAAAGGTAGAGGCTCAGAGTCAGGACAACAGGAGCACTCGGATCTTCTCCAGATTGCGTCTGAGGGGAGTGAGATTTTTTTCCCTAGGATGAAATCGGGAAATCCACGCCCCCAGCCCATGTGATTGGTTCCTGCAGCATCTCTTCTTCTTCTGTGTAATCCTGCTGATTTGTCATCGAGTGCGTTTCATGCGCCACCATCGGTCTCCGAGGGAAATGAGGCTTAATAACATTTAAAATGTCACACTACTTTAGAATTACCACATATTAAATTTCAATTCAAGAACTGAACACTTTCAACACAGCGTGGTGAGAGCGGCGATGTAATTGCAGTGAAAATATAAAAACCATTCGAGCATTCGAGGTAGAAGTGTGTGGAAGTGTGGAAGTGAGAGACGTGGAGGGTTTTATAGCCCACTACCCCTCCCCACGGATCAGTTTGGAAATGGCCCTTAATGTGGCGGACACTCCGCGAGAACGCGCAAACGAAGGGGTAAGCTGGTAGGGAGAGTGTGTAGGGGGCGGTTTGAAAAAGGCCCTGGGTGCATCCGAATAGTCCTTTTTTGATAAGGAACCTTCCTAACTGAAGAAATGACCCGGAAGCATTTACGCGTCGGCCATGATAAGTGCCGTTCGAATTCTCCAAAAGTTAAGGAAAGGAGGGTCGTTGCTTCCTTTAATATCTCCTTTAGCTTAGGAAACACCGGACCATCCTTTTCAAAAGGAAAGGAGAAGAAAACGCCCCATAATGCCTTGCGGCAAGTGACGTGTATAAATACGGCTCCTGCCGAAAGTTTATGGAAACTTATGATGGAGAAGGGACAGAAATTATGTGCGAGACTGTTGCTTTTCTAACATTTACCATCATGTGTCTGCCTGAATGTGTTTATTGTGTTCACGATGTATGAACCTCAAAAAGATTTATAACCCGAAACGTTTGGTTGCAATTCCGAACTGAAGCAATGGATCACTAGTGATAGAAGTAATAATGTTTATTAAAATAAATAAAAGAAGGACAAATGAGGAATATTACAATACTCCAAATATAATAAATTCAAACAATGTTCATAATGATATATGTGAATGAAACAGGGGGTGTAGTGTTTCTGACAGTCTGCTGTATTATCCAAGACAGTCCTCTTGTGTTATTAGGCAGATTGTCAACATTTATAGATGCTCTCACGAACCTCACAGCTGTGAGCAGGAAACACACACTGTATGACCAAAGACAAAACACCATCACATCTCCGCTGATCATGGATTATTGATGTTAGCCGGTGAAGACAAGAAACAATGTGAGATAAGGCACAGGACAAATGCGCTTCTTGTAGTTCATTTTTCAAACATTGTAGTTCGTCGTGACTTCGTCACAAGTAATTGTCGTCACATAAATATGACATCAAAGTGAAAGTGTAGTCGAATTCCTCTTTGGCCGCAGTTCTCCTTTCCTCTCATCTTTTCCCCTCCTTCCCTTGACCCTGTGACGTTTTTTATCGGGGTTAAGGTAAAGTGGATAGGAAAGGCCTTAGGAAGGACTATTCGGATCCACCCCCTGAGGGGAAGGCGGGGTGTTCGTCCACAGTAGGCAACCGGGGTGCGCGACTACAGTGACAAGGTTCCGCTTTCTGTTTCTATCCCTTATTGATACATATGTTCACAGTGATGCATCTCAAAATTCTAAGTAAAACTCTTCTTATTGACGAAGCATATTTATAAAGAGTGAGGCAACAAACAAAGGTTGATCCATGCATCAACAAAAACAATAACCATACTAAATGTGGTTACACATATTTAGGTGTACCACAGTGGCCCAACTGAAAGACCATTTACAGGCTCAGCAAACTTTTGCAGGAGTTTGGAGTTTATTAATTTTTTAATTTTTTTTTTTAATTTATTTGATTTACAGGGACAATGCATATTAATAGACATTTACAGTAAATATGCCAGAGTTAGCCAAAAGGCTAATTTTCATCTGTAGTCCCTGGCCAGATGTTAAAATGGTCAACCTAAAAAGCACAAGATGAAATAAAACAGAGCAGAATGAGAGAATGCAGAGTTCGTTATTAAAAAAAAAAAAAAAAAAAAAAGAAAAGAAAATAAATCAATAAAATCACACCCTAAAGTTAAACAGTACTAGGATCTGAGAGAGAAGAAGAGAGAGACAGAAAGAGAGAAAGAGAAATAAAATAATAATTATAATACATAAGGGTAAATAACCACATATATGAAAAAGAGAGGCAGCTGCATAAGGTAGGTTTCCAAATCATGCAAAGCATGTAAAGAATCAACAGAGAACACAAAATACAAGGCCATGCAAGTAAGAGACATAAGGTATACCAAGGTACTGTTAACACAGGACAGATCTATATAAAAGCATATGATTATTAAAATAAAGCATGCATGACTGGGTTGAGCAGCAGAGGAAAGAGAAACAAAACCAAAAATGCAACATAGCACAGAAAAAAACATATACAGTTGGCTCTTGCATGCACAAGACAATTTTGCAGAAGGCAGACATGAGGTAGCAGGGACAGGGGTAATGGTTTTAGTGCTGGCAGTTTTGACTTTTTATAAGCCACTGTTTTAAGTAAGACCTGAATGACTGATATGTGTTGAGCTCTCTGACAGTAGATGGTATGTTATTCCATTCTCGAGAGGCTTGGACAGAGAAAACTGACTGACTAAAAGTGCTTTTTCGAAGAGGGATAATGCAGTCTCCTCTTGTGACTCCTCTTGTGTGATGGGAATTTGTTCTAAGACTGACAAAATCAGAAAGCGGTGGGGGAGCCATATCGCGTGTGATTTTATAGACGAGACATGCATTTATGTGTTTTACCAAGTTTTCCCAGCTTAGAAGCTTATGCTTTTTCAGAATCTCACAATGATGAAATTGTTTTTGTTGTTTGTCAAAGACTTTAAGTGTTTGCTTATACAAAGACTGAAGTGGTTTCAAGGTTGTTTGACCAGCCTGGGACCAGCTAGTTAGACAGTAGGTCATGTGACAAAATATCATTGAATGCATGTACATCTTGGCTGCTTCGGTGGACATGGAGTTCCTGATAACTCTGAAATTTGCAAGGTTAAACTTCACCTGTTTACAGACTTTTTTTACATGTTCCCTGAATTTTAGATTAGAATCAAGAATAACACCCAGGTATTTAAATTCTTTTACAATCTGTAGCTTTTCACCTGATACAATAATATCAGGGTCTTCAGAGTCACCTGTTTTAGAGAAGAACATTCCAACTGTTTTAGATAAATTTAGTTGGAGACAGCACTGATTGAGCCATGCTGTGATTTTAGCCATTGCATTGGTCAGTTTTAGAGCTACTTCTGCTTTGGTCAAGCCATGTACATACAAAACAGTGTCATCAGCATACATTTGGATATAAACCTCAGGACACACAGATGGCAAGTCATTGACATACAAACAGAATAGGAGTGGGCCCAATATGGATCCCTGCGGAACACCAGTTGACAAGTAAAGGGCTTCAGATTGATGGTTATATATTCGCACAGTTTGATATCGATTATGAAGATATGACTCTACCCATTTAAGGGCATCAGAAGAAAAATTAAATGTGGATAACTTAGATAAAAGAACCCCATGATTGACAGTGTCAAAGGCTTTCCTGAGGTCCAGAAAAACAGCACCTACAAAGCCCCGACCATCTAGTAGTGACTTGATTTTTTCGATAAGGAAGCAATTTGCAGTCTCGGTTGAGTGGTTAGATCTGAAGCCAAACTGCATTGGATGCAGATGAAAAGAACTGTTGTTCAAGTAGTGTATAATTTGCTCAGCTGCCCATTTCTCTGCAACTTTGGAAATTACTGGTAAAATACTGATAGGTCTATAATTACAGGGGGAATGGGGATCACCGGATTTGTAAATTGGTGTGACAACTGCTGATTTCCATACTGTTGGAAATTCTCTTTCAGATATTGAGAGGTTAACAATACTTGTGACATGTTTGACAAGTGTTGGACAAAGATTTTTTAACATGGTGGTGTCCATTCCAAAAACATCTTTTGCTCTTGATGGTTTTAGAGATGTAATGATTTCTGAGATTTTTAAATTATCAGCATTTTTAAAACTGAAAGGTGGCTCCATTGTGTTTACTGTATGCCCACCTTCAGGGTTTGTAGAGAATCCATCTGCAATAGATGTCACTGAATCAACAAAGTACTGATTAAGAGCTCCAGCTACCTGGGCTGGGTCCTTTACCAAGTTTCCATTAAGATTAAGTTCGATTGATTTGCCTGTATTGTGATGTTGTCCGAGGAGCTTTTTTAGCTGGTTCCATATTATCTTAGGATTACCCTTTGCCTCACTAATAACAGAAATGAAAAAATCCGCCCTGGCTTTCCTCATTCCCCTAGTTACTTTATTTCTTAACTTGGAAAATTGGTATTTATCATGAAACAGTTTGGTTCTGATAGCTTTTTTCAAAGCAAGATCCCGTTCTTTCATTAATTTCAAAATGTCAGAGTTTATCCAAGGAAGGCTGTTTTTTTTACCTCTACACTTAATCTTTCGGGAAAATTCTTTGATGATCAGCTGCATTTTGTTCATAAATACAAAACTGCCCTCTTTTAAGTCCTTTTCAGAAAGTAGCTCAGTCCAGTTAAAATCCTGAACTGCTCTTTTAAAATGGTCCTCTTTGCACCTGGGGATCCTGACAGATTCATGTTCTGGGACATGAGAGGGGCTGAATCTCCTATTTGTTAATTTTCTGGCCACCAGTACAAGATTATGATCAGAGAGTCCAGTAATCATATTGAGAGATTTTGTGATTCTCTCAGGCCTGTTACTGAATACCAGGTCAATCTGAGTTCTGGTCGATTGAGTTATTCTTGTTGGACCCATAATCAGCTGTGAGAGGTCATAACCATCAGTTATTTTTTTGAGGTTTTTTCTTTTTAACTTGTCTTCCCAGTTAACATTTAGATCTCCCATTACTATCACCTCTTTTTTTAAATTGCATTCTTTAAGCATGTTTTGGAGTTTTTCATAAGAATCATTGTTAGCGGAGGGTGGACGATAAATAACAATGAGAATAAAAGACATTTGTGGTGATAGAGTGATATTCAAACCAATACATTCAAGTTCACGGTTTACCCAAGTCAATTCGTGACATTGTATACAGTCTTTTACGTAAACCATAACTCCGCCCCCCTTTGATGTCACTCTGTCTCTTCTGAAGATTTGATAGCCTGGCACTTCGATTGATGAAGATGGTGAATATTTTTGCAGCCAAGTCTCTGACAAACAGAGGAAATCTAAATTCGAATCAAGAAGTAGATGATGAATTTCCTCACTTTTAGATACCAGACTTCTTATGTTTAAATGTCCACCGAATAGTCCCTTAGGTTTTACTCTTGAGTCCCATATCATTCTGGAGTGATTGACATGTTGAAAAACTCTCCACTTCCTGTTTTTTGCGATCGCTTTATTGATTATTTTTTCCCGGGTTGGATTAGTTACACCCGCGTGTAGATTAACGTGACCTTCATTCCGGATAACAGTTTTTAATGATGATCGTGCGTGTGGAATGTCACCTTTGATGTTTGCTGCGGCCGTGTGTCTCTGTTGGTGTGGTGTCCTCGCGGCGCTCCTTGGCAGGGGACCGCCATCCAGACAATCCGGACATCCCCGCGATGGTGACCCGTCCTCCCGCACCGAGGGAAGCACACCCGGTCCAGGCCATGGAAGCATGCCAATCCCACCCAACGTGCTGACCGGCACATCTCCCACGAACCCCGTGTCTATGGTGCCGCTCGGAGAGGCGACACGATCAGCCAGGTCAGAGTGCGGTTCCTCGGTGTAATTTGGCATGTCGGCATACATCGTGTGTACCTGAGAGAAGGTAGTATTGCTCCACCGGGCTGTGTACACAGTGCGGGATTCATCCTGTGCTGGGTTGTTTTCCGGGCCAGGACACTGATGAATATCTCCGGATAGCAAGAGGCAGATGATGATAATCAAAGTGTGGCTTCGTTGCAGTTTGTACATGGCTTTGGTGCGTTTTGACGCCCGGTTGTAGAGAGACGGATAGATGAATGAGACAACAAAGACGTGTCTCCCGAAGCCGAAATGTTTGTTTATTTGGTTTGTGAGGAGGGTTTGCTCCTCAGCTGCACAGTTTGGGTTCAGAGCATCTCCAAACAAAATTGATCTCTTAAAAACCTGTCTGGTGTCATGATGCTTTAGCATACCTGTTAAAAATACGTATAAAAGAAGAGGTGCAAGTACACCTGTCCTGCCTGCCGCCATCTTGAAATCCTACCTCAAGCTGATTCTGGTGTGACATCATAACTTTACAATAATTAACTTTTCCCAGAATATTCTAACCTCACTGAAAAAAAACCATTGGTTGAACGTAAAAAAAATTGAGGTAATCATTCACATCCAATATTCTTTGGTTGACTCAATGTAAAATAACGTGTTCAGTTTAATCCAATTTCTTTTAATCCAAGCAAACTGTTTTCTGACAGTGAGGCAAACTAATTATGTTGAGTTGACCTAAATTAAAAACGAATGTCTTCATTGATTCAATGTAAATATTCTGTTCAGGGTAACCTAAAATGGTTACATTTGAATGTAAATAAACATTAAAGCAAATCAATTATATTAAATTGCCCTAAATTAATAAATATAAACTTTTTTACAGTATAGCATATGCAGAAATGAAATTTTAAAAATGCTTAAAACATATTTTGAAAAAATAAAGAATACTGTCAAAATTATTTTACAACAAATGTAATTATTGTTCCATTGTTTTGAAACATTTTGGAGCGGTGAAACATGCAAACATGAAAACATGTTCACTCTGGTGAACTGAGCAATTACAGTACAAATGTTACTACTGCAATACAAATTCCATCACTTTTCTAAAGGATTTGTGGACTCAAGAGTATTTTAAAACAAGTAGCCAACTCTGCCCTGGGATGGTTGGTAAACAACTATGACAAAATCTTCAACAAATACTGAATACTATAGTGAACAGGCATTGGTTTTAATGCTTTTTCTTTTCCTCAGACACTAAAACAAACCTCAAACACTTACAATTGCAACGAACATGCAGTAAAGAAGAGATGCATGCAGAGATAAAGAAGCCTTTCCGAGGATGTCGTGCTGGTGCAAAGTTAAAGGCCAGGAGATGGAGATACAAGCCCTTTCTTCCTTCAGTCATCATTGGGAATGTCAACTCTCTGCCCAACAAAAAGGATGAACTAGAGATACTGGTGAAGACACAAAATGTATACCGTGAGTGCAGCCTCATGTGCTTTACTGAGGTTGAGTCAAAACATCTCTGATTCTTGTGTGGATATCCCTGGCTTCACGCTGATACGTCTGGACAGAGACACCAAAGCTAGTGGCAAGTCAAAAGGTGGAGGACTGGTTTTATACATCAATCAGAGATGGTGTAATCCTGATCATACTACAGTCAAGGTGAAGATGTGTTGTCCGGACATTGAACTGTTGGCAGTTGGGATGAGGCCATATTACCTTCCCAGAGAATTCAGTCATATAATAACAATCCTCGTGTACATTCCACCCAAAGCAACTGCTGAAGTTCCATGTGATGTTATCCAAGAAACTGTTGCCAGGCTACAGACTCAACATCCTGAGGCTCTCATAATAATATCTGGAGACTTTAACCATGTTAGCCTCTCCTCTTATCTCACTGGATTTAAACAGTTTGTTAATTGCCCGACCAGAGTGAACAGAACACTTGATCTTCTATATGCCAACGTCAAAGATGCATACAGTGCCACTGCATTACCACCACTGGGCAGGTCGGATCACAATCTGGTTTTACTTCAGTCTTGTTACAGATCCTGCTTATTGAGGCAGCATGCAACTACTGTAACAGTTAGAAAATGGACACCTGAGGCCAGTGAGGCTCTGAGAGACTGCTTTGAGTGCACAGACTGGAATGTATTGTTAGAAACAGATGAAAATAGTATAGATATTGATAAACAGGTTGACTGTTTTACTGAATACATCAACTTCTGTAAAGACAATATCATACCATCAAAGACTGTACTCCGTTTCCCCAATAACAAACCCTGGATCACAAGTGACATCAAGGATATCCTCAATCAGAAAAAGGAAGCCTTTAGAGATGGCGACAAAGAACGGCTCAAACTGGTGCAAAAAGTGCTGAAGAGGAGATTAAGGGAGGCTAAGGTGAAATATAAAAAGAACATTGAGAGAAAACTACAAAATAATAACATGCGGGAGGTGTGGAGAGGAATCAACAACATCTCTGGCTATAACACAAAGACAAGGCAGCCAATTGTGGGTGATGTTGAACGTGCTAATGAATTCAACCAGTTCTTCAACAAGTTTGACACAGCGACCACTTCCTCTTCTACTGCTGCTCCTTCTACACATCTGTGTCTCTCCACCACTCCTGCTACATCCCCTCTTACACCTGTGCCTCTTCCACCGTCACCGTCTGTCACAGCTTTAGGAGTGAGGTTAGAGTTAGGAAGACTGTGCTCAGGGAAGGCTGCTGGTCCAGATGGTGTGTGTCCAAGACTGCTTAAGGACTGTGCTGCCCAATTGTGTGAACCCCTTCAGAGGAACTTCAACCTGAGTCTACAGTTGGGTCAGGTCCCGGCTCTGTGGAAAACATCTTGTATTGTGCCGGTACCAAAACTCAAATGCCCAGCTGAACTTAACGACTACAGACCAGTTGCCCTCACCTCACATGTTATGAAAACCTTTGAGAGGCTGCTTTTACGTCTGTTGAGACTTGAGGTCAAAGACACACTAGAACCTCTGCAGTTTGCATATAGAAATCATATTGGAGTGGATGATGCAGTTATATACATGCTCCACCGTGCCCTGTGCTATCTAGAAGAACCTGGCACCTATGTAAGAATTATGTTCTTTGATTTTTCAAGTGCATTTAACACCATCAAGCCCATGTTATTGAGAGATAAGCTCAAAGACATAGGAGTGAACCCATCCTTTGTCTCCTGGATCACAGACTATCTCACAGAGAGGCCACAGTTTGTCAGGTTGGGAAACTGCGTCTCTGGGACGGTCATGAGCAGCACGGGGGCTCCACAAGGAACTGTTCTGGCTCCATTCCTATTCACACTTTATACTGCAGACTTCAAATACAACTCTGAGTCCTGCCACATCCAAAAATACTCAGATGACACTGCTATTGTGGCGTGTATCCAAAATGGACAGGAATCTGAATACAGGGATCTGATAAAAGCTTTCTGTGACTGGAGTCATAGAAATTGTCTCCTACTGAACACCTCAAAAACAAAGGAAATGATTGTGGATTTCCGAAAGTCTGGGCTCTGCCATCAGCCAGTTAACATCCATGGGGTGGACGTGGAGGTGGTGTCAACCTACAAATATCTTGGTGTACATCTGGACAACAAGTTGGACTGGTCCCTTAATACAGATGCACTCTTTAAGAAGGGGCAGAGCCGTCTCTTTTTCTTAAGGAAGCTCAGATCAATTGATGTCTGTGGAAAGCTGCTGCAGATGTTTTATCAGTCCGTGGTAGCCAGTGCTTTGTTTTATGGTGCAGTCTGCTGGGGAAATAGTTTAAAGCAGAAGGACAAGAGGCGACTGGAAAAACTGGTGAAGAGAGCTAGCTCCGTGGTTGGATCCAGTTTGGACTCACTGGAGGCTGTGGTGGAAAGGTATACACAGAAGAAAGTGGAGGCCATCATCCGTCACTCTGATCACCCACTTCACAACATCATAGTCCAGAGGATCAGCAGCAGTTCTGGACGTCTTACCTCTGTGCGCTGCAGGACCGAGAGGTACCGAAGATCATTCCTCCCTGCAGCCATCAGAGTGTACAATTCTTTGCTTGGAAGAGTGCCAAAACAACTTGAATTTCCCTCCGGGGATTAATAAAGTATGTCTTGTCTTGTCTTGTCTTGTCTTGTAATGTGACTGGAACCTCCAGCATCAACCCCTCGTACTTTGAACTGCTTGAATTTTCAACTGGAAATAGATCTACACAAAATTAAACCACCAGTAGAAACAAAACAATGTAGTGAGTCAGTGCAACTAAACTTAGCCTAGTCTGAGCTGTACAGCTGGCTGCACAGTTTTTGTCAACTCTCGGGCTCATCTTTTTGCAATCAAGATCCATCAAGACTTTTTGCAAAAACTCAAAGGTGGATTCCAATTTCTTTGGATACTTCAGATTAAGTGTGTACATGAGCCTGAAGATCATGGTAAAAGCTGCTGCAACTGAGGGCAAATTATTGACAACCTCTGTTCCTTCAATGATTATCTTGATGTCTTTGGCTGGGTGGAGTGGACTCTCCCATCCTGTGATCAAGATGGCCATGGTAGTCTGCTTCAGCTTTTCAGCCTAATTTTCTGGAATATCCTGCCAAAAAAAAAAAAAAAACATTCAAAGATTCTAATGTGTTCCCATTTTATATATGGCTACAGTGGTCACTTTTATACCAAGATTTAACTTAAAATGAATGTGGTATCCACTGTAGTGGTATGCACTGTATTTACAGTGATCAGTCAAATGACCCAAGCACAATTTTCTCTTGTGCACCATAGAGCACATTGTGGTACGAGATGCAAGATTCACCTTCAGAAAAGTTGCAGCACTAACTAGAAAAGCACTCAGAGAGCACATACCTCTGCCAGCACCACAGTCCTCGACCATATTATGATTTTTACTATAAATATTACTCCTACCTTTATTTGATGTACATATTTAGATTCCTTGACCATAAAAACACTCCATTAGCAAACGGATTCATAATGATATCTATTTTATATCAGTAGTTATTCACAAAAATCACATTTTCGTCATAGTGGCCAGACGCTGATCCGGATCAACACCAAAATCGAATCAGTTCTTCCTTTTTTCCATGCTGAACATTTCCTGAAAACTTCATCAAGATCCATCCATAACTTCTTGAGTTATTTTGTTCACAGACTCACAGACAGACGGACAGACCCTCCCAAAAACATAACCTCCTTGGCGGAGGTAAAAATGTGTGCAACTTTTTGCCTTTCATCTCCAGGTATTTTAATTCATCAGTCATCATCCTGCTTTTTCTTCAGTCAAGTTCCCCCTTTTGTTCTTGTTTCATGTCTTGTTAAAGTGTTAAGTTTTATTTTGAAAGTTCACAAGTCTTTTCTTATTTCTGTAGATTTTGTTTCCTGCCTGGCACTGCCACACCTGATCCCTGATTGTGCTTCCCCAGCCGTCTCCTCACTCCCAATCACCTCATTGCCTTAACCCTTATGTCTTCCCTTGTCTTGTTGCCAGATTTTGTTCCTAGCAGGGTTCATACAGATTTTTCATGGTCAAATTCAAGTACTTTTCAAGGAGCTTCAAGGTCAATTTTCAAACTTTTCAAGTACTGTGAGCGGTTGTTAATTTCATAATGTTAAGAAATTGATGCGCACACAAAACAGCAATTTCATTGTGTTGAACAGCACATTTGTTCACAACTTCACAGAGAAGACTCGTATTTACAAAAAAAAAACATTTTTTTCCTGATTCTTGTCTTTTTACTACTTCTCAAAGAACTGATTCTCATCACTTGCTGACGAAACTGGTATCATTATCTTTTAAACTAAGAGTATTAGGAGTATTATGAGGATTTATATTATATTTATTATATTACAACAATTTTTTTAATGCAGCTCCCTCCTTTGTGAAAACAACATCCCTCCACAGTAGATGGTCCACAAACAGGGCAGACTGGGAGAACAAATTAAACGCACCCTTCCCAACACCGTGTATGTTAATGAAGCAGCTGACAGCTCTCAGTGGATCAGTCTGAAGACAAACAGTGAAGTCATATCTCCTGTCCAGACCTTCAGAATTAATCTGAACACCTTGTAACAAACAACCACCCGTTAAAAACACCAGCGTTCAACACATGGAGCTTATCATTTAGCGCGAGCACATTAGCAGTAGCTCGCGCAAGCGTCAGCTGATGAGGAGGATGATTGACAGCGTTTTCTCATAATCTGACACAGACGTCATGTTGCAGCAGGACAAAAACACTGAAACAGGTGGTTTGACGCTGTCTCTCTGCAGTTCTGATCAAATATAACTAATGCTAAGTAAAATCTGTTACGCTACGACTGCTGCATGCCAAAGTTGTGATCTCCTAATGAAGGAGAGCGTGAGGAGACGCGCTGATCCAGATGCATCTTGGGCAGATATCTACTTCATATAACCCTACAAAAACTCGCTGTCAGTTATACACAGATAGGGTATGACTATATATCCCACACTGACTTGCAGGAACGGAATATTCTGTGTGGAGCACCTGCAGTCCAAAACTGAAATCCGGCCAAGAAAGGGAATATTTTCTTTTGATTAAAAGATCGATCGATGTCAAATTTTGAAGATGAGGATCGTTTTTATTTTTGAGAATCGATTTTTTTTTAACCCAGCCCTACTTTTTTTGTATCCAGTTCTATGGTTTTTCTTATTCTCAAACAATGAGTAAGATAGCCACATCTCAGACGCTTATAATAAACCAAGCCGGTAGCGCGGCTTTAGCACAAACAAGCCATCTAACCGGCAGGTTATCACATGACCGTTGTTCATCTGTGCCGGGTCTCAATGAGAAACGCCGTTTCGTTCCTTCGTATGTACAGGGCGAGCCTCCCACTCCGCCGCAGCCGTATGCTCAGACCAGGCACGACCCGGTATTTGTAGACAAAACCTGTCACCGCCTGACCGCAGTTATTTTATAACCTGCCCCGACAAACACCCCCGGGCAACACTACCTTTATGTTAAATGGGACACTGCCTTCATCACTCATGCCTAGCATGAAGCATAAAAAGGTGGTTAGCTTCAACAGGTAGCAGGCTAATTGGCTATTTAACATGTAGGGCTTCCAGGGTACCTCTCGTGGCTGGCGAGTGCCGACTTGCCCATAGCTTCCACTGCAATCTCCTTTTTACATACACTGCAGTATGCTGCACGGGGATTTGCGCTACATTTAATCCAAAATTTGTATTTTTCTTTCTCCAGCCAACGGTCATGCCTCCCGGCTTGCTGTTTAAGGAACAATCCTCATGGGGGAGACGTCACAACGCACATATAAACAGACCAGTTATGTTACACCCGCGAGCCCATCAGATGGAACATTTTTTTTCCCCCACAATTTATTTTATTTCTCTCTATTTGATCGATCTGTTGAGTTAGGAAGCTGAGTAGTGAGTTATATACGATTATAAATTCAAGCATTCTCAAGCACTTGAATAGAAAATCAAGTACTTTCAAACCTTGAAAACACAACATGAAAAAATAAGCATTTTCAAGGATTTCAAGGACCTGTACAAACCCTGTCCTAGATTTTGTTCCTTTGTTTCACTGTGCAGTGCTCCCTCTATAAACATAGTTTGCTAACAATGTGTTTTGTTGAGATCTTTCCTTATGCCTGGTGTTTTTTGATACATCTGCTTATGAGTTCTTTTTGTTCTTAGAGTTCAAGCCATGACAATAAAATATGATTTATTCAAATCACAAATATCACCTCTACAGTCATAGCCCATTCATGCTACGGTCCAAATCTTTCATTTTTGCATAATGAGCAAGTCTCATAAACTGAGTATGACTGTAACACTGAGGCTTGAGAGATCAAAGACCTTGTATATATTCATGTGTATATATGCACAAGAGCCATTTTTAATGAAACCTAAACATACTGTATAAAAAAACTTTTTGCACTCCAGGTTAAAACCTCTTCCCTATATGTGAGTGAGATGCCCTTACCTGATATTCTTTGATCAAATGCTCAACAGGTTCCCCCAGGTACATCATCAGAAATGTGAAGATAGGCTCTCTTCTTGTGTTGATGTCCAAAGTCTGATTCAAAAAATGGTATTCAGTACAATCACAAACAAAAAATAAATATTTAGCATTCCTCAGACAAGAAACCCCTTCATAGATACCTCATCCAAAAGCTGTAAGACACCAGACATCTTCTGTCTTACAGCTCCCCCCTTCCGCCTGATAACCTCCAATAGTTTGGAGTGCTGGTCCAACTGTGCCAGTAACTTAGTCCCCAAGGGAACTGTTTTTATTCTCATAAACTCAGCATTGATCTATAAAACAAAAACAGAAGTGCATCCAAGATGAAGCTTGAAAACATATATTTTTCACAGCTACAATCACAGCTGACCACCTGAAAATAAGGACATCACCAATGAAATTGATGCAAAGCAACAAATTTGTACATAAAGTAGACACCAGCATGTATATTATGGTCCTGGCTGTATTTTTAAGATGGTGTGACATTCAAACCTGAAAAGAAAAAAGTAATAAGTTGAATTATTTCACATAAAAATCACTAGTTGCTTTTTTTGAAAAGAAAAAAAAAAAGTCCCCAAGTTGCCAACACAGCTGCTCACTATATCACAGCGGAGTGGGAGATGAAGGGCCCTGTGCAGGCACAAATGTCTGTGTGAAAATAATGTGGACATTGACCAGTTTTTAATTAACTTTCCATGTTCAAGGGAATAAGATTGACCCTATCCTGAAATTGAATTTGTTTTAAAATTACCTTAATAGCCATATTGGACATTTTTAATTGAATGTTGTCTTTTTTGATGAGCTTTCTTTCTGTGATGATTGTTGAGAAGGATGATATTTACTTAGGTGCGTTAGTAGAGCTTTCCAATAAACACAGGGGTAAGGATTGCCCCGCCAATAATGCAGATGGTAAAGTTTATAGTGTTTCAGAAGTTCAGATCCTCTTGACAATGAGTCGTCACAGTCTTTACATTTCCACATGCATGGATAACTGATGCAACATGAAATACAAGAGAAAAAAACAAGAGATATTTTTAATTTGTTGGGGTAACAACGCCATAAGTTTTATATTTACATTTTTTTATCTACCACGAAAACTAATTGAGATTAAAAATCTCTATTTCAAGAGGGTCCTGGAAAAGACAGCGGCACATTCAAAAGTTTTAAGCAAACACACAGTCATCACACATAAAACAAGACTTCCTTCCATACCTTAAGTTTATAGAATAGACCTGGAAACTGCCAAATCAATTTGTCAGATTTCATTTGAGCCAGTGCTATTATTGGGTCAAATTAAGTGTCCAATTAATTAAAAATGTTCTCATGATATTGTGAAGGAACTTACCACAAGTTATGAGGACAGGCCTCAGAGCAGCTAATTTCCTTGAAAAAGGAAACAATATTCTCTTGTTATTAATAAGCCAACACACTTAGTAGGTGCTAGATACAAATTGGGAACCATTAACATGTAATGTAAACTGGTTATACATATGTTTAGGCTTTATGTTGAGAATGGATATATTGTAAATACATAAAATGCAAAAATATAGTATATTTCAAGCGCACATCCTGCAGTCATTGTGTAAAATACAAACCTAGTGAGAATTAGCAAGACCCTGTAAAACTATCCATAGTAAGTTTTGGACAAACGATTATTTGGGCAGTGAATGATAAATTACATTTTTATAAGGTATTAACAACTAACTTACCACAATGGACAAGTCTGGAAGCTTTTCAGATGTTGCACTGCAAGATAAATAAAAAAAAAAAAAAAAAATGTAAGTTAACTTTAGCTGAAGCCATACAGACACCTTTGGAAAAGAGCTATTTCACACTTACATAAAATATCATTGATTATTTAGTTGTTGTTTTTTTCTTTTTTTTTTTAGAAGACAGCTAGTACCCCGAAAATATGGGCAAGTTAATAAAGATAGAAAGCTCTGATAGTTTTGGCATTGTCATCGAAAAGGGACAATGCCTCCATCCTGACACTTACAAGCGCGCACATAATCTCTCTCCATAAACATACACACACATAACCCAGAAGCGGGTTAGTCTCTGTAGTTTTATTTGCACGCACCTACTGGCACTCCACGTGTTGTTCAACTCGTCCAAACTTGTACTTCACGGTTGACGAGCTCACGCTGTAGAGCAGGAATGTCCAACTTGTGCCATGGAGGGCCAAGAGGCTGCAGGTTTTCTTTCCAACCAAGAACTCCACCAGCTGATTCCATTGGGTACCTCACCTTCAAGCAGAGAGCAGGGGCTAATCAGTGGAATCAGCTGGTGGAGTTCTTGGTTGGAAAGAAAACCTGCAGCCTCTTGGCCCTCCATGGCACGAGTTGGACATCCCTGCTGTAGAGCATACACCGGTGTTTCGGATCAAAGAGTGCCCGTAATAAATAGTGACTTCCGGCCAAATGCGCTGCAGTCACAACAGCGTTGAAAATTATCTGGTGGCTGCCTCCTCCTTTAATGTTACATTTAAAAAGAAATGGGAATAAGTACATTTTCTCATTTTTTTTCTCATTTTTATCATTAATAAAGATAACTAAATATAGAGGCGAGGTCCATACCAAGCAGTGTGCCGGCGAAAAACCCGCGTTCGGCTACAGGTTACTCGTTAACACGGTCACTCTATAAACCGCTACACCCCTCATGGCTCCCGTTCACAGTACTAACACGTTACGCCGTCAAACATTTGAAAAGACTCAAAAATGCATACTAAGTTAACCAGTAATTTAAACAGGGATTGAACGTGCACTGTCGAAAAATTATAGCTTATTTGTCGTGGGCTATAAGCTAGCAAGCTGAGTTCAACAAGACAGCCTGGTGATACCATGGCAGACGACCCAAAGGGCGGTTTAATAGATGAACGGGGCGATAAAACCATGGTTGATGTCACAGTCTAAAAACGCATTTTTGTCTTTTATTACCTGAAACAAAGTTTCCCTCCACCCAGGAGTTGCAGAGGCTGAAGATGGACTCGGCCGTTCCCGTCAGATCCTCAGGTTTCGTTTTCCGGAACACGCATGCGCGAAACGATCAACACCTGATCCGTTCAGGTTGATTGAATGAGTCATTTCATTTTGATGTCAAATTGCAAACTCATATTGAAACGAAATAAAAAATATTGATTCAGTCAGAAGTACAAACCTGAAAATATAGTTTAAATCTGAAAACGATTTTTTGAGTCCATATAATGTGAATTTATACATTAAATGAACAACAGCAAAGTTTTACTTTTTTCAGTGCTTTGAGACACTGAATTTGGGGGTTTCATTATCTGTGAGCCATAATAATCAACTTTAAAAAAAAAAATAGATGCTTCAAGAATTTCACTCTGTGTGCCGTAGATAGATTTACAATATAGAAATGAGTGACCAAAAAATCAAACTTTTTCATGATATTCTCTTTTTTCGAGATATACAAGCAATGCTACTCAGAACTACAACACAGAGTACAAGGTGCTCCTGGAAATTGTACTTACTTAGTACCAGTGCCAAGTTCAGTGTATCTGTGGGATTCTGGAGGAGTCCCACTGTCCACAGTTGTTGTTCTGTTCTTAGGGAGTGATTATCCCAATCCACCCTGGAGACATCAAGGTCCCTTTGCAGAAGCGGAAAGGAAACATGCTGGACACAGAAGAGGTGGATGCTATTGGAGGGATCTAGAAGACCTTCATCTTCAAGGCTGTGAAGAGTCTCATAGTGCACATTTGTTACAGCCATCCTTGCATCTCGCCATAGACTATTAGAGAAAAAGTACAATTAACTTCGAATTCTCAAAGTGCATTTGTTCTTTTTTTTTTATCATAGATGATTTTTTTTTTTTTTTACTGAAAATTATATATAAATGCATAAATACCATTCATTGTGCACCCTCTTTCCTGACAGGAAACTGCCCCTGCCACACCCCCTGATAGTGAACATGCATCGTGCTATGTCAGCATTTTCAACTCCTTGGTCTCACTGATCACACTTTGTGCAGCACGAACAGCTCAGTAAAAGCATGGTTGATAATCTCCGGCATCTCAACCTGGCTGGAAAATGTTCTAAAAAGTTGCATCCCCTGGTTGACAACAGTCGACATCGAGGGGCAATTTTTGTGTGACTTGAGAAAGTTTGATTAGAAGCCTCTGAAGAAATTCCCGTTTTTAGTTCCTCCTAGAAAAAAAATAGCTCCATGCATCTTTTTCTTTCATCAAATTAACTTTTGAACTTAAAAGGAGCAAAAAGAGGACAACTTTATGTTGAAACGAAACATGCGCACTGCAGTTTATCTGTAATCTATCCCGGTAGTTTACCTTCATTTAAACTTGCAAACACTTGCCACAAGGGATGAATGGAGCAATAAAATGTTTTGAAGGTCTGGAAACGTGTGATGATTGGCACATGGAGGGAGCTGACATATTCACAGTTCCTCCAGCATTTATTCACTGTAAGAAGACAGTAAAACACATGAATTGTCTTCTAAAATTTCCCTTGTACTTCTGTTCCTTCAGCGGTGCTACACGACACAACTGTGACATCTAGTGGACGAAATAAACAATTACATGCCGCTAGATGTCTGAACGGTGCTGCACTGAAACCTGTGACCATCGGAAAATGTGACCGCAGGGGCGATGACGGGCATTGGCTATGTGTGCATTGTTCAAAAAAGAGGAGGAGAAGTTGAGTTACGTAAATGTCGTTCTCAAAGATTCATCTGGGGTAAACGTTTGCAAAATCTGTAGACATTGTGTGTAATTTATCCAAAGCAGTTGATTGATGTTGCTTTATTTGCTACCCACGAGTAAGCACCGCTTGTGATGGCTTCCTACTGATAAAGGAGAAACCATCGTATATACAGCTTCATAACCCAGGAACTGAAAACCCTACATTAGATCAGGCGACTTTTAAAGGAAATATGTACTATAATCATAGTTTGCTAAGAGCTACATTTTATGTAAAAGTCTATATGAACTGTTTCAAATATGTAGTTTGCTGTGCCTGCTCTCATGAGATACATGTATAAATCCTTTTAAATTTACGTTTTAGTTTATCTATATACTTATCTTCACGATCGTCATGTAATGTAATCCCTCTAAACATGTTGAATAAATAGGTAAAAATTTAAAATGAGCGTTGTGGCTATAATTTAAAAAAACAACTATTTAAGAACATGCTGTAAGGAGACAACAGCGTAGCCATCAGATAATGTGACCCTGCTTTACTCACATATTAACTGATTAAATCACCCACATAACTTTTATGTGGACATTTGTCATCTCTCACATTGATCTGGACTCAAGTATTCCTATTATGGATCATCATACAGTCAGAAACAGAGCTAGGCGCCGCCCTGTTGGCTATGGCTGCCTTTTGCAGCAGCTCTCTCTTTTTTTGTCCATTTCTTGTCTTTTTTTTTTTTGTCTCTTTTTCGTAATTTTTGTATTTGGAGTAGATCATTTCTTTATTTGGCTCATTTGTTGGTCATGGACACCAAACTTTTTGTGGCTTCAGTGATATTTTTACTATTTTTGCTCCTGTGTTTGTCTGGAGATCCTACATGTAACCATGGCCACATTGTTTACATGTGAACTCAGCTGTTAGCAGTCTGTAGCATGTCAATGCTAACTGGTGTAAGGCCTGATGTCTTCCCACAAAGTGAGGAGAAGGAGGTGAGGACGACATGATGGTTCTCAGGTGTGAGCTAAGAAGTGACGATATGGACCTGTCCTTCCATCCATTGTTATTGGGGACTTAGGATCTATCTCCAATAAGATGGACGAGCTAGCTGTGCTAACCCAGCAATAGAGGGAAAACCAGAGGGCAGAGTTGCATCATGCTATTCACAAACATGGCTAACGAAGCTAACATCAGACACCAACGCCATGTTGGAAGAGCTTCACCTGCTGTGAGCAGACAGGATACAGGAGACAGAGATGGAGCATGACTGAAGAAGCTCAGTCCTGGACCCTGTGGCTGGTTGAACTGGAGAATGATGGACAAGCTGTCATCATCTATTTTCTGATGGACCTTTTTGCACTTTCTTACTTTTGTTTTCTTGATTGCTGCCGTGATTTCAATTTCGTTGTACATGTTACAATGACAATAAAGTTCTATTCTATTCTTTTCTGTTCTATTCTCACCCACCCAATCAACACAATCCCCCGAACGTGTATAATGGCACAACACAGATGAACATGACAAAACTTACACACAATAAACATAGATAAATACGGGGAATGAATTGATACAGACAACAGAGCCTCTCCTTCTCTTTTAGCGAACCCCCTTCAGTCGAGGATGCATCTGCCAGAATACCTTACACATTCTCGGTCCCACATAATCAAGAAAGGGAGTCCATATATGATGAAATGTTCCAATTTTCCTTTTTGGTGCGATATGTCAAATAATCTATGGGAAGCAGAGCAAATATAACTTTGTGCCATTCTGAGAGGGTTGGTGGCTTTTCTGAAATCCATTTAAGTTACAAACTTTCTTGCAGCATAGGTCAACATTCCACAGTTTTTCATTATAGGTGTTCTTGATTTTAACCCAAACAAGAAGGCATACAAGGGTCCATTCTCCAATCCTTGTTAAAAAGCACACTTTGAAACATTTTTCCCCAAAAATTCCTTTATATACACACATAAGACTACATAGTATGTATAAAGCTACTGATCTCTGTGTTACACTTGGTACACTTTTAGACTTCTGAAGGTCCATTCTCTTTCTAAGATGAGGCGATATCTTTATTCCTGTTTGAAATGCTTTTTTTCTTCCCTCACATTTATCTGAATCACCCCTTTAGCTAAGCATGAGTAGTAGATCTGCACAATATTGGGGCCATATTTTTGGTTCCATGATATCAGTTTCCCTTTGCAACCAAATACTACAACAGGGCCCAAGTGAGTATGAGGCCCTATGGCTTTTCCGTTGCTAGGCGCTACCCAAGTAGCTGCCTGTTGCAGCAGCTCTCTCGTCTTTGTCGTCTCTTGTAATTTTTTTGTCTCTTTTTCGTAATCTTTGTATTTGGAGTGGATCATCACTTTGTATGGTTCATTGTTGGTCACGGACACCAAACTTTTTGTGGCTTCGGCGATATTTTTGACTACTTTTCTCCTGTGTTTGTCTGGAGATCCTACATGTAACCATGGCTGCATGTTTACATGCAAACTCAGCTGTTAGCAGCCTGTAGCATGTCAATGCTAACTAGTGTAGGGCTTGATGATTTCCCTCGAGCTGAGGAGGAGGAGGTGAGGACGACGTGCTGGTTCTCGGATGTGAGCTGGGAGGTGACGACGTGGACCTGTCCTTCCATCCATTGTTGTTGGGAACGTGGGATCCAGCCCCGGGGGAAGGACGAGCTACCTGTGCTAACCCAGCGGCATCGTGCTGTCCACGGACGTGGCTGACGGAGCTGACAATGGACGCTGGTGCCACAGTGGGCAGACAGGATCCAGGAGACAGAGACTGAACAGACTGCTGGGGAGGCTCAGTCCTGGACCCTGTGGAGGTGGAGACTGGCTGGACTGGAGAGTGGTGGACGAGTGGTGGACGGGATGTCGTCATCTAATTTCTTATGGACCGTTTTGCACTTTCGATACTCTTTCTTACTTTTGTTTTCTTAAATGCTGCGGTGACTCCTGAATTTCCCCTCAGGGATAAATAAAGTATTTTCTATTCTATTCTATTCTATCTATTCTATCTAATTTCTTATGGACCTTTTTGCACTTTCTTTACTCTGCCTTACTTTTGTTTTCTTAAATGCTGCGGTGACTCCTGAATTTCCCCTCGGGGATAAATAAAGTATTTTCTATTCTATTCTATTCTAGGCAAATTACATTTGGGGGCCCCCTTACACTGAAGCACAGACCTCTGTAAATGAATGCTGTATCATTCACACATGGTTATCGTTCACCAACACTTAATCTCTCACGTCCACTATAAAGTACACTATATCTCTTCAACATAATGCGAAGCACTCATAATTTTTATGTCTTTGTTAGAGATGTGGTCTTGTATTAATTTACACCTTAGGATTAAATACTCTGCATGCAGTCACTGCTGTTTACTGAACAAGTATCATTGAATTGCTTTTGGTTTGCAAACTGAAAATTTCAACACACACTCACTGCGCTCAGGAGTTCCATAAGAGACAGGATGCTCTAACTGAAGTGTGTGATGAAGTAGGGATGGAACGGTTCACAAAATCCACGGTTCAGTTCTTATCACGGTTTTGTAGTCACGGTTATCGGTTGAGTTGGGTGTAAATTGTTGTTGTTTTTAACACCTCAGATTACTATATACCCAAATAATCCACTATTAACAGATTATTTTTAATCAATTATATCATGTATAGTCATGAAAGACCTAAAAGAATAAGACTGTTTACCATTTCGAACATCATTACAGCTGAGTGAAACATTGCCAGTTTCAACGTGCCAACTCCTCAGTAAGGAAAGTCACTATTGACTGTCCACAAAGTCACTAAAAGTCACTAAATGACGCTGCTGTCTAATCTGCAGAATAATTCATGTGCATGTAATTGTCATGGACTTTGTAGGGCAGAGAAATAACAATGTAAGAGAGAAAGCAGGTAAAACACAACATCATAATCAACTACAAAATTACTACAACTACAAATTAACTGTCTTCCGTCCATACTTTTTTTTTTAATGTCTAAATAGCAACCCTCTTCCTTAATCTGGGCCGGGGATGATAGAAGTGACCATAATGAGACACACACTTGCGTGATTCATGTGAATGCAGGAGGAGACTACTGTGAGTGAGGAGTAGAGGTGGGCGGAACAATACAAATATTGATAATATCGTGTAAAAGAGCAATACTGTAGTTTAATTTTTTTCTCCTGCACCCCCACCCCCACCCTCTCCTGATTTTTGATGATGACAATCACGTGGCTAAGCCGCACCAGGAAAACAAAAAAGCAGACTCCAAAAAAGGGGTTTGTTCCAAATTATTTTCACAACATTTATTCTGGTGTGGTATTTCATTAAACTTTACTCTTTTAAAAAAATGAGTGCAATAATGGGGGAACATTTTATTTGTTTACTTATTTTTTGTATTATAGTCTTTAACTCTGTACCCTAAAGAAGAATTTGTATTAATTTTACCTTAAAGCGATAATTTTTGGCACTTTAGTTTCCTTTAAAAAAAAAATCCCAATGTTTTGGGTAAAATTTGTTTTGTTACCGTTGTATTGTTTCTTAACATATAATTTATAATGACACGAGCCTTACAGAAGTGACACGGCTGGTTGTCTTGCTGTGTTTTCCTGTTGACCTTTTTGTCCTTTTGTATTTTTTTTTTTTTTTTTTTTTGATTGCTTTTGTTTGGTTTTATTTTTTGTGGCAATGTAGCTAAGGTGTTTCTCACTTGTGAGGTTGTAGCTTGGTGGTTTAGATCTTTTTCTTGTGGCCCTCTCTTGTGAATGGATGGGGATCAGGTCACTGAATAGCTCCAACAGACTAAAATGAGACAAAAATAGACTACACGTGAATGTACACATAAACTCAACTTTCGTTTGTGTGTGTGTGTGTGTGTGTGTGTGTGTGTGTGTGTGTGTGTGTGTGTGTGTGTGTGCATGCATCTGTGTGTATGTTTTTCATTTAGGCTTTACATGATTAAGTATCACCTACTGTGGAAGTGGTTGGTTCTTCCCAGAAAGTAGTTTATTCCTGGGGTGTAAAGACAATGATCTTCACTGTCTTTCCACATGCAAATGTTTTTGCAGCTCTGTGCAATATTATTTCACATTTTGTCATTCATTGCTTTGTACCACAACTTTATTTAGTTTTTATTTTACATGTTTTGCATTTTCAGTTGTCATGCACTGCTTTTGTGCAATTAATTTCACAGTTTTGCATTGCAGTATTTGGTGTCAGCCTTTCAACGCATTTTCTGCAAGGCACCTTTCCAGTTCAATATTGTTCAGCCTGAATACTGAAGATAAAATTGTTTTGCGGTGATTTCACTTGTAGTCACATGCTGCCATCTTGTGGTCACAATGTACAGCTTTGCACGTTTTAGTTCCAAGTACCATAAAGGCAGTAAAACTTGCTGATATCGCATTCTGAAGCACATAAAAATATTGTGAGTGATAATATTGTGATTTTTTCACTAAAAAGCAACAACCGCTCATGTTTTTAGAAGCCATAGCTGAGTTTCTACCTTTGCAGAGTGAAATAGCACGTCGTTACAACTCATTCAAAAAGTATTACCTAAAGCTATGTGACATGAGCTTAAAAGCAATTATATGTTAATTAAATACTGATCGAAATAAAGAGCACATCACAGTTTTGTGCATATAAGGCTGTGCAGAGCAAAAAACACCATGTCATGATTCAATTTATGATTTGAGATGCTGAAGACATCTTTATTGCGTCTGTCAGCTTTTTGTAGGTAACCCAAGCGTGTGATGTTTGATTTTGAAAGCTTTTTGTTCATCATTCAAAATCACTCTTGAACACGTCTTTTCCGATTGTTTTCTCCTGGATATGAATGCAACACAGGAAAAGTCTACGGAGGGCAGAGATAGCAGAAATATGATATGATGACAATAATCACAACAGTACTATGCCGGATGCCAAAACAGCACTGAAAACGCACAACAGTGAATAAGATGGATTTTTGTACAACACAGATCACACAGAAGTGATTAAGTGACAAAGTAGTGAGGACGGCAATACCAATGGACCTGTTTAGTGAAAGAAAAAAGGTTTGCAGAGCGATAAAGGAAAATGAAAAAATATTTTAAATCGTGCTTTAAGTTCTCATGAAAACATGTTGGGCTGTTTCCGAAGTCATTTTGATGTAACTCGTGTGTGTTCTATGTCAAATATGAAAAGCTAAAAAGGAGAGAGAAAGCAGAGGTATTGATGTGTAATGACAAAAGCGCAACAACACCATGCTGTATGACGAAACAGCAACAAAGAGGCTCAGGACACTGGACTCTGGTTTACTCATTTCAGTAGTAGTGTCAAAAGCTTTATTTTGTCACAGTTCCCATTAATCTGCACCATAGAGTCGTTGTAAAGGACCAAAAACGCTTTACTTTAGCCATAAAAGCACATAAAAGGCTCATGACACGAAATTACATGGATTTGTACTCTGATTTGCTCATTTCAGTTCTTATGTCATAAAAGCATAATCATGCGTTACGGAGCAAGAAACGCCAAAAAGACAGGACAACATGCTGTATGACAAAACAATCGCGAAAAGGCTCAGGACACGGATAATGTACTCTGAACTACTCGTTTCAGTGAGTGTGTCACAAAAGCATAATGATTCCACAATTCTCTTTGACCTGCATCGCAGAGTCGTGGTAATGAGCCAAAACGCTTTGCAGAGCGAGAAACACCAGAAAAACACAACAACATACTGTAAGACAAAACAACACCGAAAAGGCTCGGGACACGGGAGGTGAACTCTGATTTTCTCATTTCGGTGAGTGTGTCTCAAAAGCATTATTGATTTGCACAGTTCTCATGCACATGCATCATAGAATCCTGGTTAAGCACCAAAACGCTTTGCCTTAGCGAGAAAAACCTTTTAATGACATGTTATTCAAAATCATACTTTAAGCTTGAAGAACATTTATTCGCGATTGTTTTCCCTTGAATTTGAAAGTTTCTCGCGTTTTGAGAGTTAAATAGAACAGCTTTTGCAGGAAAAAGCTAAAGGACAGGGGATGCAGAAAGGTGCAATGATCATAGACAGCACTACAATATCATGCTGGATGCCATAAAAGCACATAAAAGGCTCATGACACCGAATTACATGGATTTTCAGCTCATTTCAGAAACAGTGTCACAAAAGCATAATGATTCAACAGTTTCTTGAATCTGCATCGCAGAGTCGCTGAAATGAACATAAACGCTTTGCGAGCGAGAAACACCAAAAAGACACAACAACATGCTGCATGGCAAACAATATGGAAAAAGCTCAGGACACGGAATTACATGTATCTGTACTTTGAATTGCTCATTTCAGTAAAAGTGTTTCAAACGTATAATGATTCCACAGTTTTTCTTGAACCTGCATCAGAGAGTCGTTGTAATGAACCAAAATGCTTTGCGGGGCGAGAAACACCAAAAAGCCATGACAACATGGTGTATGACGAAACAACACCGAAAAGGCTCAGGACACGGGAAAAGTACCTACTTTGGTTTACTCATTTCAGTCATAGTGTCACAAAAGCATTATTATGTTACAGTTCCTATGTACCTGCATCACAGAGTCGTGGTTAAGCACCAAAACGCTTTGCTTTTGCGAGAAAAACCTATTTATGACATATAATTTAAATCAAACTTTAAACTCTAGGTACACTCATTCGCGGATTATCTTCCCTTGAATCTGAAAGTTTCCCAGGTTTGGTGGTCAAATACCAGCGCTTTTGCAGGAAAAAGCTGAAGAGGATAGAGACAACACAGTAGTGCAATTGATCACAGAAAGGACAACAATGACATGCTGGATGTCGAAATAAGGCTCAGGACACGGAATAACACGTGCTTGTACTCTGAGTTGCTCATTTCAGTAATAGTGTCTCAAAAGCATAATGATTCCACAGTTTCCTTGTACCTGCAACAAAGAGTCAGTGTAATGACCCTAAACGCTTTGCAGGGCGAGAAACACACACACAAAAAAACCCCACAATAACATGCTGTATGACAAAACAACACCGAAAAGAGTCAGTACATAGGAGAAATTCTCGGAACAAGTAATTTTCGTGATTGTGTCACAAATGGACTACTGATTTGTACAGTTCTAATGCACCTGCATATAAGAGTCGTGGTTAAGCACCAAAACACCTTGCCTTTGCGAGAAAAACCTATTAATGACATATTATTCAAAATCATACTTTAAGCTTTAAGAACACTTATTCGCGATTGTTTTCCCTTGCATTTGAAAGATTCTCACGTTTTGGATGTTAAATATCACAGCTTTTGCAGGAAAAAGAAAGCTAAAGAGGACAGAAAATGCATAAAGGTGCAAGAATCATAGAAAGCACTACAATACCCTGATGGATGCCATAAAAGGCTCATGACACGGAAGAACATGGATTTGTACTCTGATTTGCTTATTTTGGTTATTTTTCCATAATGAAAAACTATTCATTTGCACAGTTCTCCTGCATCTGCATCAAAGAATCCTGGCAAAGCCCCAAAACGCTTTGTTTATGCAAGGAAAACCTATGAATGACTTATTATTCAAAATAATACTTTAAGCCCAAAGTACAATTATTTGCCATTGTTTTCACTTTATTTTGGAAGTTTCTCACGTTCTGGGGGTCAAATATGACAGCATTTGCAGTAAAAAAAAAAAAAAAGAGGACAGAGAATGAAGAAAGGTGCAACAAACAAAGAAAACATAACAATACAATGCTGGATGCCAAAACAGCACAGAAAAGGCTCAGGACACCGAATTACATGTATTTGTACTGTGTTTTGCTCATTTCAGGATTAGTGCCACAAAAGCATTATAATTCCTCGTCTTTCTTGAATCTGCATCAGAGAGTCGCTGTAATGAACCAAAACGCTTTGCGGGGCGAGAAACACCAAAAAGACTAAACAACATGCTGAATGAGACAAATCAACACCGAAAAGGTTCAGGGAACGGGAAAAGTACTCTGAATTACTCATTTCAGTAAGTGTGTGACAAAAGCACAATTGTGTTACAGTTCCCATGCACTTGCATCATAGAGTCGTGGTAAAGCACCAAAAGCGCTTTCCTTTAGCGAGAATAACATTAAAATGACATATTATTTTAATCAAACTTTAAACTCTTATTCGCAATTGTCTTCCCTTGAATTTGAAAGTTTTTCACGTTTTGGGGGTCAAATATCACATCATTTGCAAGAAAAAGCTAAAGAGGGCATGGAATGCCGAAATTTGCAATGACCATAGAAAGCACTACAATGACATGCTGGATGCCAAAAAAGCACAGAAAAGGCTCAGGACACGAAATTACATGTCTTTGTACTCTTTTTTTGATCATTTCAGTATTAGTGTCACAAAAGCATTATTTCCTCGATCTTTCTGAATCTGCATCAAAGGGTCGCTGTAATGAACCAAAACGCTTTGTGGGGCGAGAAACACCAAAAAGACTAAACAACATGCTGAATGAGACAAATCAACACCGAAAAGGTTCAGGGAACGGGAAAATTACTCTGATTTACTCATTTCAGTAAGTTTGTGACAAAAGCACAATTGTGTTACAGTTCCCATGCACCTGCACCATAGAGTCGTGGTTAAGCACCAAAAGCGCTTTGCTCTAGCGAGAATAACATTAAAATGACATGTTATTTTAATCAAACTTCAAACTCTTATTCGCGTTTTATCTTCGCTTGAATCTGAAAGTTTCTCACGTTTCGGGGTCAAATATCACATCATTTGCAGGAAAAAGCTAAAGAGGGCAGAGAATGCTGAAATTCGCAATGACCATAGAGAGCACTAATGTAACATGCTGGATGCCAAAACAATACAGATCAGGACACGGAATTACATGTATTTGTACTCTGTTTTGCTTATTTTGGTTATTTTTCCATAATGAAAAACTATTCATTTGCACAGTTCTCCTGCATCTGCATCAAAGAATCCTGGCAAAGCCCCAAAACGCTTTGTTTATGCAAGGAAAACCTATGAATGACTTATTATTCAAAATAATACTTTAAGCCCAAAGTACAATTATTTGCCATTGTTTTCACTTTATTTTGGAAGTTTCTCACGTTCTGGGGGTCAAATATGACAGCATTTGCAGTAAAAAAAAAAAAAAGAGGACAGAGAATGAAGAAAGGTGCAACAAACAAAGAAAACATAACAATACAATGCTGGATGCCAAAACAGCACAGAAAAGGCTCAGGACACCGAATTACATGTATTTGTACTGTGTTTTGCTCATTTCAGGATTAGTGCCACAAAAGCATTATAATTCCTCGTCTTTCTTGAATCTGCATCAGAGAGTCGCTGTAATGAACCAAAACGCTTTGCGGGGCGAGAAACACCAAAAAGACTAAACAACATGCTGAATGAGACAAATCAACACCGAAAAGGTTCAGGGAACGGGAAAAGTACTCTGAATTACTCATTTCAGTAAGTGTGTGACAAAAGCACAATTGTGTTACAGTTCCCATGCACTTGCATCATAGAGTCGTGGTAAAGCACCAAAAGCGCTTTCCTTTAGCGAGAATAACATTAAAATGACATATTATTTTAATCAAACTTTAAACTCTTATTCGCAATTGTCTTCCCTTGAATTTGAAAGTTTTTCACGTTTTGGGGGTCAAATATCACATCATTTGCAAGAAAAAGCTAAAGAGGGCATGGAATGCCGAAATTTGCAATGACCATAGAAAGCACTACAATGACATGCTGGATGCCAAAAAAGCACAGAAAAGGCTCAGGACACGAAATTACATGTCTTTGTACTCTTTTTTTGATCATTTCAGTATTAGTGTCACAAAAGCATTATTTCCTCGATCTTTCTGAATCTGCATCAAAGGGTCGCTGTAATGAACCAAAACGCTTTGTGGGGCGAGAAACACCAAAAAGACTAAACAACATGCTGAATGAGACAAATCAACACCGAAAAGGTTCAGGGAACGGGAAAATTACTCTGATTTACTCATTTCAGTAAGTTTGTGACAAAAGCACAATTGTGTTACAGTTCCCATGCACCTGCACCATAGAGTCGTGGTTAAGCACCAAAAGCGCTTTGCTCTAGCGAGAATAACATTAAAATGACATGTTATTTTAATCAAACTTCAAACTCTTATTCGCGTTTTATCTTCGCTTGAATCTGAAAGTTTCTCACGTTTCGGGGTCAAATATCACATCATTTGCAGGAAAAAGCTAAAGAGGGCAGAGAATGCTGAAATTCGCAATGACCATAGAGAGCACTAATGTAACATGCTGGATGCCAAAACAATACAGATCAGGACACGGAATTACATGTATTTGTACTCTGTTTTGCTCATTTCAGTATTAGTGCCACAATGCATAATAATTCCTCGTTCTTTCTTGAATCTGCATCAGAGAGTCGCTGTAATGAACCAAAACGCTTTGCGGGGCGAGAAACACCAAAAAGACTAGACAACATGCTGAATGAGACAAATCAACACCGAAAAGGCTCATGAAACGGGAAAAAGACTCTGATTTACTCATTTCAGTAAGTGTGTGACAAAAGCACAATTGTATAACAGTTCCCATGAACCTGCATCATAGAGGCGTGGTTAAGCACCAAAAGCGCTTTGCTTTAGCGAGAAAAGCATAAAAATGACATATTATTTTAATCAAACTTTAAACTCTTATTCGCCATTGTCTTCCCTTGAATCTGAAAGTTTCTCACGTTTTGGGGGTCAAATATCACAACATTTGCAGGAAAAAGCTAAAGAGGACAGAGAATGCAGAAATTTGCCATGACCATAAGAAGCACTACAATAACATGCTGGATGCAAAAACAGCACAGAATAGGCTCAGGACACGGAATTACATGAATCTGTACTCTGTTTTTCTGATTTCAGTATAAGTGTCACAAAAGCATAATAATTTCTCGTTCTTTCTTGAATCTGCATCAGAGAGTCGCTGTAATGAACCAAAACGCTTTGCGGGGCGAGAAACACCAAAAAGACTAGACAACATGCTGAATGAGACAAATCAACACCGAAAAGGCTCATGAAACGGGAAAAGTACTCTGATTTACTCGTTTCAGTAAGTGTGTGACAAAAGCACAATTGTATAACAGTTCCCATGAACCTGCATCATAGAGTCGTGGTTAAGCACCAAAAGCGCTTTGCTTTAGAGAGAAAAGCATAAAGATGACATATTATTTTAATCAAACTTTAAACTCTTATTCGCCATTGTCTTCCCTTGAATCTGAGAGTTTCTCACGTTTTGGGGGTCAAATATCACAACATTTGAAGGAAAAAGCTAAAGAGGACAGAGAATGCAGAAATTTGCCATGACCTTAAGAAGCACTACAATAACATGCTGGATGCAAAAACAGCACAGAAAAGGCTCAGGACACGGAATTACATGAATCTGTACTCTGTTTTTCTGATTTCAGTATAAGTGTCACAAAAGCATAATGATTTCTCGTTCTCTCTTGAATCTGCATCAGAGAGTCGCTGTAATGAACCAAAACGCTTTGCGGGGCGAGAAACACCAAAAAGACTAGACAACATGCTGAATGAGACAAATCAACACCGAAAAGGCTCATGAAACGGGAAAAGTACTCTGATTTACTCATTTCAGTAAGTGTGTGACAAAAGCACAATTGTATAACAGTTCCCATGAACCTGCATCATAGAGTCGTGGTTAAGCACCAAAAGCGCTTTGCTTTAGCGAGAAGAGCATAAAAATGACATATTATTTTAATCAAACTTTAAACTCTTATTCGCCATTGTCTTCCCTTGAATCTGAAAGTTTCTCACGTTTTGGGGGTCAAATATCACAGCATTTGCAGGAAAAAGCTAAAGAGGACAGAGAATGCAGAAATTTTCCATGACCTTAAGAAGCACTACAATGACATGCTGGATGCAAAAACAGCACAGAAAAGGCTCAGGACACGGAATTACATGAATCTGTACTCTGTTTTTCTGATTTCAGTATAAGTGTCACAAAAGCATAATGATTTCTCGTTCTTTCTTGAATCTGCATCAGAGAGTCGCTGTAATGAACCAAAACGCTTTGCGGGGCGAGAAACACCAAAAAGACTAGACAACATGCTGAATGAGACAAATCAACACCGAAAAGGCTCATGAAACGGGAAAAGTACTCTGATTTACTCATTTCAGTAAGTGTGCGACAAAAGCACAATTGTATAACAGTTCCCATGTACCTGCATCATAGAGTCGTGGTTAGGCACCATAAGCGCTTTGCTTTAGCGAGAAAAGCATAAAAATGACATATTATTTTAATCGAACTATAACCTCTTTTTCGCCATTGTCTTCCCTTGAATCTGAAAGTTTCTCACGTTTTGGGGGTCAAATATCACAACATTTGCAGGAAAAAGCTAAAGAGGACAGAGAATGCAGAAATTTGCCATGACCATAAGAAGCACTACAATAACATGCTGGATGCAAAAACAGCACAGAAAAGGCTCAGGACACGGAATTACATGAATCTGTACTCTGTTTTTCTGATTTCAGTATAAGTGTCACAGAAGCATAATAATTCCTCGTTCTTTCTTGAATCTGCATCAGAGAGTCGATGTAATGAACCAAAACGCTTTTCGGAGCGAGAAACTCCAAAAAGACTAGACAACATGCTGAACTAGACAAATCAACACCGAAAAGGCTCAGGAAACGGAAAAGTACTCTGATTTAATCATTTCAGTAAGTGTGTGACAAAAGCACAATTGTATAACAGTTCCCATGAACCTGCATCATAGAGTCGTGGTTAAGCACCAAAAGCGCTTTGCTTTAGCGAGAAAAGCATAAAAATGACATATTATTTTAATCAAACTTTAAACTCTTATTCGCCATTGTCTTCCCTTGAATCTGAAAGTTTCTCCAATATCGGGGTCAAATATCACAGCATTTGCAGGAAAACGCTAAAGAGACATCAATGAAAATCATACCGTTAGCTCTCACGCATTTGCTTTTGTTTTTTCATGTGTTGGTTGTCAAGTGTGACAGCCACTGCAGGAAAAAGCCAAGGAGAACAATGATAGGTGATCTGAATTTCTGCACAGTGATCCTCCTAGCTGACATTAAAACAAATTTAAGATTTTGCAAATTTAACCTGACTCACGTTGTTTGTTTGAACCAAAATAATTTTTAGAGCCAAACGAACGTGTGTATGACAAAATATTAAAAGCATTATAAGATGACACTGATTTGTATCTTTTCCTGTGTTTGCTGTTAGATAAGTGTATGAGTTAAATATGGTCGCTAGATGGCGCCCTTGATCAATTAACAAATTGAGTACTGTTCTGAGAAAAGGTTGCACTGTGCGTGCTGTACTGATTCAGAATCAGAATCAGAATCAGAATCGGTTTTTATTGCCAAGTATGCAACACATACAAGGAATTTGACTCCGGCAGTTGTTGTCTCTAGCACAAGAGGTACACACAAACATGATACATAAACATGACAATAAAAAATAGATAAATAAAAAGATGTGGATGTAGAAAAGGGCTGGGATAAAATGTGCATCAGAAATATTTACAGAATACTGGGATATTTACAATTGAAGGTGGAAAAGTGCAACTGTGCGGTCCGTAGTGCAGCTGTAAACTGTTTTAAAAAAGGTGCCAGTGTTAGTTACAGTTTTTATTATTTAATATGGAGACTGCAGACAGATAGAAACTACTCCTGTGCCGGCTTGTCCTGGTCCGCAGAGCTCTGAGGCGCTTGCCGGATGGGAGCATTTCAAAGAGTCCGTGAGCAGGGTGAGTGGAGTCCCTCACAATGTTTTCTGCACTCCTCTGAGTCCTAGAGCAGTAGAGGTCCTGGATGGAGGGCAGGAGAACACCAATGATGCGCTCAGCAGTCCTCACAGTGCGCTGCAGTCTGAATCGGTCCTGCCTGGTGGCAGCTCCAAACCACACAGTGATGGAGGAGCACAGAACGGACTCGATGACTGCAGTGTAGAACTGCAGCAGCAGCTCAGGGGGCAGTCCATGTCTTCTCAGGAGGCGCAGGAAGTACACATCCGCTGCTGAGCCTTCTTGAGGATGGAGCTGATGTTCTGCTGATGATCGTGCCCAGGAATCTGAAGTTCTCCACAATGGACACCGGGCTGTTGAGGACTGTGAGGGGGGACAGGGCGGGGGATGTCTCCTTAAGTCCACTATCATCTCCACCGTCTTGAGCGAGTTGAGCTCCAGGTTGTTCTGTTTACACCAGAGCACCAGCTGATCCACTTGCTGTCTTGTAAGCAGTCTCATCACCATCCTGGATGAGACTGATGATGGTGGTGTCGTCTGCGAACTTCAGCAGCTTCACAGAGGCGTCTGTGGAGGTGCAGTCATTGGTGTAGAGGGAGAAGAGTAGTGGAGAAAGGACACATCCTTGGGGAGTCCCTGTGCTGGTGGTCCGAATGTCCGAAATGGCCTGCCCCAGCCTCACCTGCTGACTTCTGTCAGTCAGAAAGCTGTAGATCCACTGACAGAGTGCAGGAGGCACAGTGAGCTGGGCCAGTTTGGAGCAGAGGGAGGGGGGGGGGGCACAGTGTTGAGGGCCGAGCTGAAGTCCACAAAAAGGGCACGTGCATAGGTCCCAGGACGATCCAGGTGATGCAGGATGTAATGCAGCCCCAAGTTGACAGCGTCGTCCACTGATCTTTTTGCCAGGTAGGCAAACTGCAGGGGGTCCAGCAGGTCCTTTGTGAGGGTCTTCAGATGGGCCAACACCAGCTGCTCAAAGGTCTTCATGACCACAGATGTCAGTGCGACAGGCCTGTAGTTATTTAGTCCTGAGATGGTGGGTTTCTTGGGGACGGGGAGGTGGAGCGCTTGAAGCAGGAGGGGACCACACCCAGCTCCAGGGACCTGTTGAAGAGCTGGGGGAAGACAGGGGCTAGCTGGTCTGCACAGGCTCGCAGACAGGAGGGGGAACCCCCATCAGGGCCTGGAGCTTTCCTGCTTTTTTTGTCCCTGCAGCAGCAGGGTCACTTCCTCCTCGCTCACTTGGAGGGTCTGGGGAGTGGGTGTGCTGGAGCCCCGGGGGTGAGATGGAGTTGAGATGAGGGGCTCAGTGTCAGTGGGTGGGGGGGGTGGGGGGGGGCAGAGTGACTGCAGAGAGGAGAGGAGCAGGTGTGAAGTGGTCCCTTTCGAATCTGCAGTAGAAGGTGTTGAGGTCGTCAGCCATGAGACGCTGATATACACCCTGTTTGAGCAGTGTTCATGGAGTGCAAGAGCAGGGCGGCAAGACACCTGCAGTTCACGTGTCAGATTAAAGTCTTAAAAGTCTAAGCATAAAGATTAAGCTTGTAGTGGCACTGAATAGGGTTTTATGGAGCACCCAGAGCAGCAATGAAGAAACATATTATTGTACAGGTAGGAATATGTTTCAGTTAACACAAATAAGATAAATATAGATAACAAAGTACAACATATTGCTAGGCGCCGCTCTGTTGGTTATGGCTGCCTTTGCAGCAGCTCTCTCTTTTCTGTCCGTTTCTAGTAATTTTTTCGCCTCTTATTTTGTAATCTTTGTATTTGGAGTGGATCATTACTTTGTGTGGCTCATTTGTTGGTCATGGACACCAAACTTTTTGTGGCTTAGTGATATTTTTACTACTTTTGCTCCTGTGTTTGTCTAGAGATCCTACATGTAACCATGGCTGCATTTTTTACATGTGAACTCAGCTGTTTGCAGCCTGTAGCATGTCAACGCTAACTGGTGTAAGGCCTGATGTCTTGCTACAAGGTGAGGAGTAGGAGGTGAGGACGACGTGATGGTTCTCAGGTGTGAACTAAGAAGTGACGACATGGACCTGTTAGAGACCTAGACCTGTTGGATTCATCGTTATTGGATACGTAAGATCTATCTCCAAGCTATCCATGCTAACCCAGCAATAGAGGGAATTCCAGAGGGCAGAGTGCTATTCATGCTATTCACAGACATGGCTAACGAAGCTAACATCAGACACCAACGCCATGTTGGAAGAGCTTAACCTGAGTAGACAGGATACAGAAGACAGAGATGGAGCATGACTGAAAGAAGCTCAGTCCGGACCCTGTGGAGGTGGAGGCTGGCTGAACTGGAGAATGATAGACAAGCTGTCATCATCTTTTTTCTTATGGACCTTTTTGCACTTTCTTACTTTTGTTTTCTTGATTGCTGCTGCGACTTCAGTTTCGTTGTACTTGTTACAAAGACAATAAGTTCTATTCTATGGTGAGAAGTCAGAGTGGCACTGAAAACATACAGACCAAGAATTGGAGGAACTTATGGATAACAAAATAATAATAATAATAATAATAATAATAATAATAATAATAATAATAATAATAATAAAAATGAAAAGCCAACCAAAACACCAGAGATATTACTCCATTTTAAAATGTTAGACTTTAAACTTTAAAAAATCTCTGTTATTCTTCAATTGATTGAGTCTATGAGAAGTCAGAGTGGTACTGAAAACGTACAGACCAAAAATTGTCAGAACTATGGATAACAAAACAATTGAAAGCCACCAAATCAGAGGTGGGGTAGGGGGCTCTTCTCACACCCCTGTTTCTACGGTGCCCCCTGGGGCATGGGGTAAAAAAGGGATCCGCTGCCTTGGGTTCTGGGCAAGTGGCACAGCGGGGATCCTGCGGCGCCCCGGGGGATGCCCATGGCTTTATATTTACTTATTTACTTATTTATTTATTTATTTATTTATTTATTTATTTATTTATTTATTTATCTAATCCTTTTTTTTAATTATTTTTATTTTTTTTTATTTTTTGGTGAGTGAGGAGGAAAAGGGGTATTTCACCACCTGAGTGGCTGGAGGCTCCGAGTGTGTTGTGATATGGTGCTGCCGTGTTGTGATGTTGTTGTGTGGTCGTCTTGTGGTGCTGTGGTGTCGTTGTGCTGTTGTGTCAACGTATGGGTATGGATGGACAGAATGTTTATGTGCGGGTGTCAGGGTCCACGGTGGAGGGCTGGTGAGCTTGGGTACAGATGAGAGGGGGATAGGGGTGGGTTGGGACAGGGGGTTGTGTAAGGGGGACACTGGGTTTTTGGGGAGAGGACTTCTGTGGTCTCCGGTGTCTGGCAGGGTGCGCTGGGGGCTGGCACCGACTCGTGATGGGTGGTGGCCTGGGCTGGGTCTGTCCTCCTGGGTACCTGGCCGAACCCTCTCTCCTCGGGGGTGAGTGGCCCTTGGGCACAGGTGACCCCGGGTCCTACCCCCTACACTCGATAGGGGGCCCTGCGTCCAGCGGGGCCTGTAGGCCTCAGTCCCTGGCCCCCTGGGGTCCTCCCTCCGCAGTGTCCGGGGCCTGCCTCTAGCCTTCCCGGGACGCCCCCTCCTTGCCTCCTCCTGGGTTGGCGTGCTGCTGTCTCCATGGTGGTCTGTCTGGGCCCTGTGCTCTGTTGTGGCTGCTAGATGCCCGGATATGAGGGCTGTCTCAGTTCGCGTTTGGCCTCTGGGAACAGCGGGGCCACATCTGCATGATCACACCTTGGAATGATCACCTGACCTAAATCAAACCCAATATTCTGTACTGCCACCTGTACCCCGATATGTGTAGGTGAGTATATGCTTCTGTGTATTTTTCTATATACGTATATGTACCTTCTTACAATTGTCGTTGTTGTGCTCACTGCTACTCATGATTTCTCCAGTTCATTTCTCCACAGGTGCTTCTTGTGATTATGATGTCAAAGACCTCAGGATACTGCCTCTTTTCAGGCTCAGTAGCTGGTTGTTTATTTCTCCTGTCTGTAGTCATTTGTTCAGTTGTTGTGGTTGCTCTCTACTGTTGTTTTGTTGTCTCTCTCTGTCCCTCTGTCTAGTCTCTTCTCTACACTCTTTCCCTTTATCACTGTTTCTTAAGCAGTAATCTTCAAACTTGGCAATATACGGGAGGGAAACTGTATGGATACATGTATGCGTATGTATGTGCATATATACGTATGTGTGTGTGTATGTATATATATGTATAAAATATATGTCAAAAAACACTACTAAAGAGTACAATTTTAACACTCAAGGGGAGCCTTATACACTAACGGCTCCCTGTGGAAAAGCAAATGTGTTCTGCACAATACAGCAGCCAGACCATAATTCTGTTGTCGTGACAATGAACAGGACAAGGGGGAAAAAGAAAAAAAAAAAGAAAAAAAAAGAAAGCCACCAAATCATCAGAGATATTACTCCTTCATTCTATAGTGTAAGACTTTAAACTTTTAAAATCTCTATTTTCTAAAATAAAATTTCTTGAATTTTTTTTTGTAAGTAGTCAGACTGGTACCAAAAACATACGGAACAAAATTTGTGGGAACTCATGGCTAAAAAAAAAAAATTAATGTTATTCCACATTAATCGCTTGGTTTCTTGTTTGTGAGAAGTCAGAGTAGTAGTGAAAACATACAGACCAAGAATTGTCAGAACTTATGGCTAACATAAAAACTTAAAGCCACCAAAACATCACAGCTATTACTCCTTTATTTTAGGATCTAAAATTTTTACTTTGAAAATCTCCGTTATTTTACAGTAAAATTGATTGCTGGTCAAGTCAAGGAGGGGAAGCTCATTTTTTCCAGCCTTCATCATAAATTCGATTATATATTTAAACGTAAATTCTACCCTCCATTCTTCTCAAGAAAATGATCTGTGACCCTGTCGTATCAACCAGGTGTTTTTTCCAGGGATTTTACCAGTGTTCTCTCAATGGCCAGCAGAGCTAGACTGCTAAAAGGGTCTTGGCCCATTGTGTTGTGGGTGTTAGACTTGAGCCGCTTTAAACAGAAGCTCTTCTCTACACCTGCAGGCTGTAAGTGTGAGTGACGGGGGAGACACTCGGCAGCTGTAGCTGTAGCTGTATTGGTGAAAAGAGAGAGAATCTTTAAACACAATGCTCGTCGTTTTTAAGAAAGGTATATTCGCTTGGGATCGCTAAAGCCACCGAATCAGTCAAGAACAACTGAATGTACAACTGAGAAGATGCTCCGGTGGAGGGTTATACTTCAAGATCAATGACTGGCTCATTTCACTGTCAATCAAAAAGGGATTCGGCCTCTGACAGATCATCCAATCACCATGCAGAAGCCCAGCGTCCAGGCCAGCCCACTGTCTCATAGACCCCCAGAGACGCTTCGTGTCCGAGGACGAGACAAAGCCCAGCGTTTATCCAATAACCGTCCAGTTTCCACAGTGGAACAACCCGCTTCTCCGTGAAGTCAGAAGACGCCCAGCGTCTGACTGTGTTTAAGCGCTGAGATGCTGCGGGGATGAACGAGGAGGAGCTTAAGCCTGTTACCTGTGATAGGTAGCTGATTCTGAACAAAAGATGAAGGAATTCATTTTGTCAATGAAATGTACACACAGCAGTACATGGCACCACTTTTTGGGGGCCATTTTAGGGGAAGCTGAGCTTCCCTTGCAGTCTTAGAGCAATCGCCGCTGATATACACACACACACACACATATATATATATATATATATATATATATATATATATATATATATATATATATATTAGGGCTGTCATTTTAACCAGTTAATTAGATTAATTAATGACACCGCAAATTAACGGGTTATAAAAATGAACGCAGATTAATCTGGATCCCAAACATGCAAGGCTTTCAAAGACGCACTTATTTTCAAATGCCTAGCATTTACAAACCGTTTGTCCTACATGGAAGAAGTGGTGTTCTCGTCAGATTTTCAAATTTCGGACGGTCCCTGAATGTATCACACCTGACGTCAGCAACATGCTTTGCACCGGGGGTTAGAGAGAGCACTGTTAATGGGACTGCCGTCCACATCTCGTTTATATATGTCCTTTTTGAAAATCTACAGAAAATCAATTCTGTAAAAAACAGGTCATTTAACACTTTTTACTGCATCAAACAAGCCCTGAATGATCGATAAATGTCATGTATTTAAATCTAAAGAATTCTTTGAAAATTTCCTTATATATATATATATATATATATATATATATATATATATATATATATATATATATATATATATATCAGAGGCGAACCGTGGCCCCAGCCACTGGGCCTTCAGTAGGACCATGGGACCACACGTGGCAATAAACAATCAAAAAAAGAAATAAAAACAATAGCCAGAATCATGTGACATGGAAGTTTAGTATATTGATAGTTTTGTGGGATTAAATATTTATCATGTGCCTGAACACTGCAACACCTAACACAAATTCAAACAATTAAAAACAATTAAGATATAAAATTAAAAAAAAAAACAAAAAAAAAAACAAGTTTCAAGTAATCCAGCAACCACACAGTCTTCTCCATTACTTTCTGCCATTTCTCTTCACGTTCTGCCAACTAGATCTTCTCTTTTCTCCTCTCTCACTCACAGCTACAGTTGGGTGCTGATCCATGAAAGTGATACTCCAGGATGGAACAAGTTGGGTCCTATCACAAGGTTTAGGGCAGAAATTACCCCTACAGCAGTGTTTTTGTGCAGCAGAAGCCCAGAGCGCTCGCACCAAACACCCCCTCCCTGCTCCTCTGTTGGTTTCCTCTGCACTCAGACGGAGCCATATTTTACTTGATCAAAAACACAAATTAACGGACTCCCACAGAAAAAATCTGATATTGGTCTGCATTCACGCTTTGTGTAGAGCACTTTCAGCGCGTTACTTTTCACACAAAAACACCGCTAAATAAGGCTCTAGTTCTCATAGTGTCTCTTCGTCCTGACAGACTACCTGCGTTTATTTATATCTGGAACGCCACGGACTGACACTAAGTGGCGAGAGCCTCGTAGCCAGCTGTGGCTCTGCAGCAGAGGTAGCGCCGTTTTACGACACCATGAGAACTAGAGCCTTATTTAGCTGTGTTTTTGTGTGAAAGTAACGCGCTGAAAATTCTCTAAATAAAGCGTGAATGCAGACAGATATCAGATTTTTTCAGTGAGTCTCTTTATTTGTGTTTTTGGTCAAGTAAAATATTGCCCCGTCAGAGTGCAGAGGGGCAGGGAGGGGGTGTTTGGTAAGTATTCGCGATTCCCCGGAAGATGACAGGTATGAGCCCGCCCACAATTTAACAAAATATGATTGGCTAAGACAACTGTCATTGTCAAATTGTGTCCACATTCGCTTGAGTTACACAGGCATTCGTTGCAGTTACTGAAGGCCCTACCTGCCAGAATGTGTCGCTGATTTACAAAGATACCATCAAAGGGATAATTGTGATTGGTCCATTTTCCATTTCGTTATATTAACCCCATTGTTTGCCAGGACAAGTTTATAAAAATAATATAAAACTCATTGCTATGATTTCATTGAGTAAAATAAATAAATAAAAACAAAATAAAACAAAATAAAGAAATAAAATAATTATTTAGGAGTACAAAAATTCTTTCAATATTTTTTATTAGGCCTTCACTGAATACCTTGAAGGCCCAGTGGGTTCCCCACTGATATATATATAATTTTGATCAACATGTAACCCAGACAAATATGTCAATAAATAAATAAAATAGTCACAAGGTCATAAGAGATGTTACAATTCAAAAGATTAAAAGGAATCAATAAATAAAAGTTGTATAAATATGGTTAAAATTGTATTTCATGTATGTGTTAAAAAGGTTTAAAATCCCGTCAAAGTAAACGAGTAATGATTATCAGTTAAAAACGAGTGAAATACAAAATGTTTTCATGTATTTTATTTTGTTTTTATTGTGAAAGAGCTAAAAGGAAGTGCTGTGTACACAACCCTTGCCGATCAGTTTCGTATTCGCTTTACTAAGAAACCGGAAGTGGGATGCGCTAGCTTGACCTGGAGAGACGCAATTTGAATCTGCCATGTGGCTGCTATTTTTGAGTAATTAGAAGAGTTTTCTGGACTTTTAGCTCTATGGTCGTCAATGAACACTCGTCTATTGCTTTTGGATTAACTATGGATAATTTCTGCCCGAAGTCTGCCCTGCAGTAGGTTGTTTAAAGAACCTTTGAAGCAGTTTAGCACCGTAGCTTGTAGCATTCACTAGTCCAGCGGATGTAGCGCCGCCAACGGACTAGTTTTGCTCAGTCAGCTTTCTATGGAGACTTCTTTCTCATCATTCCGGACTGGATATGAAGATTGGTCGTTCTCAAAGTGCTAATAGACTGCTGGAAAAGTTCAAAGTGTGGATTTTATCTTTGCTTTCCTGGACATCGCTTGCTAAAGGCTAACCCTACATTCGCCAAAGTGGGAGGACCGAGCTGCCATCTGAGGACACTGTTTGGATTTCTCTTCACGTGAACTTGGACTGGAGGCTGTGAGTACTGACTGAACTACAAGCTCAGGGTTTATTTTGGTTTGCTCCTAGAGTAAAGCAGCCATTAAGTTTTGGGCCTCACCGCAGGCCAGCAACTATAGGGTTTTTCTAAACTTAATAACCAGGCAGGTGTGAGTGTGTGTGGCCCCTTACATAGGTTATTATTTTAAGTTAAGAAACATATTATTTCAAGTTAAGAAACGTATTATTTTAAGCCAAGAAACTGAGAAAATACAGATTTCAGGAGCAATTATGATTTATTGTTGGTTTACTTGTTATAATGTTGATTTTAAAAATGTTCTGTAAACTGGAAGTTTGCATTTAACTTAAAAGTATGATCATTTAATCTGATCTTGGTTTCTCTGCATGTAAGATCGTAATAAGAGTGGGTATCGAATATTAAAGGGACACTTGGGATTTTTACACAGTAACATAGAAGAAGCAGTATCTCTTCATTAGCTCTCAATATAAAATTTAAGAACCTAGAGGCCCTTTCCTAATATAGTGGGTAAAGGTGGGCTACAAATATGACTAAAGCACCTGATAATGTAGCAAACATAAGAGAATTCTACATAATCATTTGCATGCATCTCCAAAAACAATTGAAACTGATTTACTGCACAAGTGACACAATGATGTGAAGATTGAACAAGTAGTTTTGAGAATTTCAATTCTGATCTGAGAAATGAACCAAAGCAACTGAGAAAAACTACAATAGTTGCATACGAAAAGGGTCCTAAAAAGTGGGACGGCTCGTCTCGTTTATTTGGGGATCTTTCCCGGGATAAGTCAGTGGAAACACCACAAAATCCATGCCTTACCCAGACGAACCGAACTGGTCTGCTTGGTGGAAATGCGGTTTTAGAACCACCCTCTCATCTGAATATTATTTTCTGCTGTATTTCATGCTAGCAGTGTCTGCTACATAAGATAAGACATAAGATAAATAACCGTGAGAGTAGAGGGCTTTTATTTACTTATTTATCAATATTTAATTCTATTTCCACATTTATGTGGGTGCTTGACGTGACGCTCCATTTTGTGTCCTTTGTGACAAATATAAGTAATAATTTATAATACTTGATTAAAACCCCTATTTTTTCCTTTACAGTATTCCAGAATAAATACATCTGTAGTTAATGAGCTTTAAAATTCAAGTATGAAAATATACTCCCACCGAAAAAATCTGATATCTGTCTGCATTCACGCTTTATTTAGAGAATTTTCAGCGCATTACTTTCACACAAAAACACAGCTGAATAAGGCTCTTGCTCTCATCGTGTCTTAAAACGGAGCTACCTCCGCTGCAGAGCCACAGCTGGCTACGAGGCGCTCGCCACTTAGTATATCAGTCCGCGCGCACGGTGTGCCAGATATAAACAAACGCAGGTAGTCTGCCAGGACGAATCATGCAATAACAACGTAAAGATGAGTGATTATGAGAGCGAGGACGACCTGCCGTTCACTTTGCATTCCATTCCTATATTGTTTATATCTGTTTGTTTATATCTGGCGTGTCTTTTTGAAAAAAATATCTGAAATTATAAGTTCAGGTTCTTTCATTCTCCTTGTTTCAAGGAAGATGTCTTCTAATGTTTCTTTGAGTTCTATTTTATTAATGGTCTTTCAACCAATATTAAAAGGAGATATGCCTTTTTATGTTGCTGTTGCACTTTAAGTTGATTTTTGGTTCATTGTTAAATTTTAAAGGAAGGAGATATGCCTATATAGGGTGCGCGTCATTTTAATTATATTTGCCTTACCCCACATGGAGAGATAAAGTGGGGACCACCGTGTCACATCAGCTCGCAAGCTCTCTGTTAAAGGGTCAAAATTTTTTTTAATCAAATCAGCTAGCACAGGTGGAAATGTAATACCTAGATACTTAATGCCTTTCCTACCAAATTGGAAGAGAGATTTAGGGCAGTATGGTGTAAGAGGAAGAGCCTCAGACTTTGACCAATTTACTTTAAAACCTGAAACGGGAGAAAACCTATCTATAATTTTAAACAGGGAGAGGAGAGAGGATCTGAAACAAATAAGAGAATGTATATAGCATTAATTTATGGCGATGCTCTCCAACTAAAATGCCTGGAAATGTAGGCTCACTGCGGATAGCCACTACTAATGGCTCCAGCGCAACAGCAAAGAGCAGGGGAGAAAGAGGATCTAGTGCCTCTAGTGCCTCTACCTAGTTCAAATGGAGAGGATATGACACCATTAGTGAGAACAGAAGCTGTGGGATGAGTGTAAATAAGGCTGACCCAATCTATGAACCTCTGGCCAAAACCAAAAGACTCCAGGGCAGAGAGCAGGGGTGCTTCCCAATGTGCCAAAATGCAGTCTCCTATCTCCTCTCTCCTCCGCGACACCGGAAGTACTTTGTGAGCAGCCATGTTGGAGGACATTTCAAAGCGCCAAATGTGCTCCGAGGAGAGAGGAGAGAGGAGACTGAGCTGGAGGAGGCATAATCGAGGAAACACAAGAGCAGGCTTCGCGGAAGTCTTTTCACTGACAGACACGCCCCCTTGTGACGTATCAGAGCCGACTATAAAGCGTCGGCTGTCCACATGTGTGAAACGTGAGCTCCATGGAGCAAGATAAGCTGTCTAAGTGTAAAGTCTGGCTCACACTACAGGATTCTCGCCCCGATTTAACCCAGATTCGGTCCTCCCGACAGTTGGGGAAGAAATCTGGTCGTGGACTAAAATCGGCCGACGTTCGGGCAAGATTATCTTCTAGTGTGAGCGGTTGACAGATGAATCTTTAGCCCCACGATCGTCTCACAGACTCGTCGGAGCCGCCCCGATAATTTTCATGTTTGATATTTATCTGGATGATTACAACATTCATTCTCACTGAGGATGACAACAGACAATTAGAAAGTGCCCCAGAGACCGGACAACAGACAACACACACAAGCTGAAAGTGAAACTCAAAGGCTCCGGGTCAGCTGACTGCGCACTCCACTGGCCCACTCGAGCAAGTTCAATAATAACTTTAAAAATAACACATAACCACGCCATTTTCATACAGTAGCAAACCGTTGTTTTATCAGTGATGGGTGTGAGATCATGCCATTATTGGCTGATACAGGAACAGTTTCACCTCTGTCCTTCTGTGTGCGCGTAATGGATGAAAGGCACCGCTGCAGACAGCTCCACTTCTCTCTCCTCCTGTCCCACCAGTGCGCTAAGCAGTGCTTATAGCAGAATAAACACATTATTTATGAACACAAAGTGGCCCCAATATAAGACTTAAAAACTATCAATCTGGGCCTGGGAAAACGTGACATTTTTCTTTTTCATTCATAAACATATTCATGTTAAACTGATCTAAAAGTGAATATGAATTTTCTGCGGTTGAGCGCCCTGTTGTTTACATTATTTTCCTTAGTTTAGTTTGTCTCGTGCGTTCAGACCGGTTTATCCAGCTGTGACGCCGTCATCACTAAAATACGTAGCTTCATGTGATGCTCCGGAGGAGAGGACATCTCAATGCTCATAAAATGAACCTCCTCGTCTCCTCTCTACTCTCTTCGTTTCCTCGCGTCTCTGGCATGCATCTCTGGTGGGCGGGACTAAGACGCAAGTGGAGGAGGCGAGTGGAGGAGGCGAGGATGGAACTTTGGAGCTTTGAGGAGCACCCCAGGAACTGCCACTCAACCCTTTCAAAAGCCTTCTCGGCGTCCAAGGAGATGGCTGCCACAGGGGAGGTGTATATGGAGATAATTTTGTTTATTTATTATTCAATCAAAAAGAATAGATTTGAAACCAAAAAAAGAGATTTGTAATCAAAAGACAATAAGTAGGAAATGAAAAAAAAAAGTTGAGATCAAAACAGAGCAGGTTGCAATTGAAAAAAAAAAGTTGAGATCAAAATACAACAGTTTGCATTTGAAAAAAAAAAGTTGAGATCAAAATACAACAGGTTGCATTTGAAAAAAAAAAAAAAGTTGAGATCAAAACACAACAGGTTGCGATTGAAAAATTAAACTGAGAACCTATTTCTTTCCATTTTGCTTATAAATCAGCCCTCTTTGCTTTCAAGTTGAAAACCTTCTCTTGCAAATCATTCCTTTTTGTTTGCAAACTCCAAAGTTTTGCTTGCGAATTCTACTGCACTTACTGGGCGGGGCCTACGCTGGTGGATGACAGAATAGTTTCTATTGGTTGGTTTGACCTGGCTTTACCGAGTGCGAGCGCCAGCTACCACTTCCTTACACAACGCCTGGAGGTAAGTTGATAGCCTCTCGCTAGAGTCTGCTGTACACTCACAAAAACAACAACAACACAATATAATGAATTATAATGCCCTACTGCTGCAAGCACGCTTATTAGCATGGTTGTCTCTGCTAGTCACGGCCTGAGCATAGTTACATTAGCTAAGATAGTGAGTGATTAAAACACTGTTCCACGGTACACGCGGGGGCATGGTTCCTACACCACAGCACAGGGTTTCTCCCAGTGTATTATAAGCCTGGCGGGCCCGCCAGGCTTTACCTGCCTCCCAACACCAGGCTAAGCTTTTTAATTCACTTTTGGCACTCCATTAACACATGATCAGGTGTCTTTTTCATCACCTGACAACGTTACAACTTCGTTGAGCAGAGTTGCGCCTAACCAGACATGTCACGGACGTATAACGTATAACATTTATGTATAACATTTTAACACCAGTCAAAGCAGAGTGAGACTGCTCAAGACACTCTTGAAATGTTGTTCAACCAATCACATAAATAAATAATTATAATACTGTTTGCACTAAAAACTTCAGGACAACTGTCTGGTGTAGCATTATTTCGTCTCTCTCTGTCTCTCTCTGACACACAGTGACACACGCCTTCCTCCGGTCAGTTGCCATGACAACGTGACTCTCACTGATCAATTGTTTGACCTGAGTGAAAACAAACGCGAGCCCTACGAGCTGAAAAATCAAGCGATGGATCATTTTCACATGTGGTGAAAGCATCTAAGCTCACAGAAGCTTTGAGCTCTGCGCTAACAGCTAGCAGCCATGCGACAGCGGCCAGCTGAGCCTTGCCGAGCCGCGTCTCGGTTCTCGTTAACGGCACCGCGGCCCGCTCTGTGCAGACCTCTTTGCCAGCCGGTGAAGCAGCGGTCTGCTGAGCATGACGTCCGTCAAATGCAACCTGTTGTATTTTGATCTCAACTTTTTTTTTTTCAAATGCAAACTGTTGTATTTTGATCTCAACTTTTTTTTTTCAATTGCAACCTGCTCTATTTTGATCTCAACTTTTTTTTTTCATTTCCTACTTATTGTCTTTTGATTACAAATCTCTTTTTTGGTTTCAAATCTATTCTTTTTGATTGAATAATAAAGAAACAAAATTATCTGCAAAGGTGTAGTCCTGACAGACCCACTTTATATCAATAAACCTTCTGATATTGTCTGCAGAACAGGGAGGATGTATAAAGCCAACCTGGTCAGGATGGATCAGGGAAGTTATAACTTTGCATAGTCGGTTGGCTAAGATTTTGGATGATATTTTACTTATCGCAGGACGTCAGACTTATTGGTCTATAGTTTTTGAAATCCAAGGGATCTTTACCAGCTTTTGAAATAAGAGTAATAGCAGCCTCTGTCAAAGAGGGAGGAAGTCTGCCCTTGTCAAATGCTTCATTATAAGTTTCTAAAAGCAAAGGTGCTAGCTCTGCAGAATATGCTTTATAAAACTCTGCTGTAAAGCCATCTAAGCCTGGAGCTTGTGTGACCGCAACTATACCGTGCTCAAGCACAATTCCCTTCCATGCTTCGGCACGCTTCGAAGAGGTGGGCTTCGGCACGGTTTACTTCATGCACGAGCACAAGCACGCGGACAGCGCGTGCGATCCATTACGTATAATCACCGCGAGCGCATCTCTCGACGATCATTTTAAACAAAGCAGGGTGTTAGAGGGCTGTGTCGGGCAATAATGACTTAATATAAGTCCTAAAGTCTCTAAAGTTGTAGCAGTGCTCTCTGTGTCTCATTGTGCTGACTCTGATGAGATCGTGCTTCATGTAGCCTAAACAGATGCTTCACGATGACGAAGGCGGGCAGTACGCGTGTCTGATACCCGCTAAAGTCTTGATCATATTGGGGTAGTGTGACCGCCGGCCGTACTCTCCAGCTGGGGAACAGCGCTGCAGGGGGGCAATCGTGCTTAAGCACGGCACGTTTTGGATGGCCAGTGTGACCGCGTCCTAAGAAAACTATTCTCATGAACTTGCAATCAAAACAGGCAATTAATATTACATTCTGGAAAAACCTCCTTGCCGACCACATATCAATGGAAAATCTAACTGAATCAAACAGGCAAAGGACCGAAGACCAGGACTCAATCTGGCAACCTTTTCTAGCACATCTATATTCCTAACCAAAGATCCCTCTCATGTAAGCTAGTACTGCCCCCTCGTGCTCTGTTCTCTCGTTTTTTGTTTTTTTTTCTTCTGGTTGTTTTTTTTTTTCTTTTCCCTCTCCTCTACTGGTTTTATATACCATAGATATCTGAGAACTAAAGGAGAGGAAATAGCACAGCTTCATGGGTCCCAAAGGAGGTAAATATACTCTGGTGATGGTGGTCGGGGACATCTTTCCACCTAGATACCCAGGTTAACCCACTACCTTGTGGGGCTAACTGGCCTAGCGGCCTCCTCTGGGGTGCTGCGGTGCTCGGTGCCTTCCCTCCTGTTCCCTGTGGCTGCTGGGTCCATGTTCAGTCTGCAGGGTCTGGGGATGGCGCTGGCCTCCTCTTGGGGTGGTGCCTTGGCTGGCCCTGGGGCTTGGGTGTGGTGGGCTCCTCTGCACCCGTGTCTTTCCTTCCTGCTGTCCGCCCTGCGGCCCCTCCCCTCCTCCTTCCCCCTCACCTGCTCCCCCCTCTCCCCTCGCGGGGGGTTGGGGGCCCCTGGCCGCCAGTGGGTCGGCCGCTGGGGCCTGGCATACCTCCAGGGGGGGCTGCGACATCTGGGCTGTACCACTGGGTCTGGGTGGGGCGACTCCAGATCCTGCCATGAAGCAGGAGACAATGGCGGTGGGTGTCCCCTGGTGCTGGTCCTACCTCCCCCGGTGGCTCGGGCAGGGGGTGGGCACCAGGGACTCGATGTTTGGGTGCCCTGGGGTCCTCCCCTGGGGGGCAGTGCCCTTGGGGTAGCCCGCCTGAGGTGGGTCCCTGGTGGGCGCTGGGCTGGTGGTTCTGGTGCTCTGCGGTCTACGGGCACATTCATAACACTTAGGGTTCTGGGGGTTGGGGGTAACAGGGAGAGCGACCAGCCCGACCCCTCTGTCTTTTCCGTCCTCCTGTTTTAACTGCACTACATACATTACTTGGAGTAGGGAAGGGGGTGGTTGGGGGGATTGGTGGGTGGGCGCAGTCTGTTTTAGGCTGTGGCCACTTTCTGCTCCCCTCCCGCCTGCCCCACCGATCCTTTGTTTTTAATGCAACACAACATCCACTTTTTTGGGCCAGGCAGGGAGAGGGGGGGTTGGTGGACCCCCACTCGACCTGTTCTTCCCCAGTTTTAATGCACCACATTACACCTAGCTGCACTATTCACGGTGTAGGGATAATGTAGCCTGTCTGGGACCAGGTTACAGAATAGTGAGGGGGTTGGTGGGGGTTGGTGGTATAGAGTTTGTCACTGGCATAGGCTTGGTGTGGCTGTGGGGGTTGGGCCTCGCTGGTCATGACTTTGTAGGGGGCGGGTGACGCCGGCGGCTTCCGTGGTTCGGCTGGGCTCCAAGAGCTGCGGGTCTGGCGCAGGCCCTAGGGGGCTGGTAGGCCCGGCTGGCTCACGTACCCCTTGGTGGGCTGCAGTGCGTGATCCTTCGGTCTGTTGCTCGCTAGGGGCCTTGGCATGACGGGCTCCCTATGGGGTGCTGTCCTGTGCAGGTTGCCGGGGGGCTACCCTGTTGCTTGGGCAGTGGTCTCCAAGGCCTCCCATGGCCTCGGATTTTCTGGGGGACGGGCCGGGACCTCCATCTCACCGCTACATGCCCACATCTTGCCCCACCTGGCCTGGCTGTGGTTCGTGGCCTCCCCTCTGTGGAGGGGTCTGGTCCTGGGGGGGCTGGCTCTTGGGTAGCTTGGGGCCTCCGGCCTGCCGCGGGGGTGGCTGGGTGCTGGGGGTGGGGGTGGCTTAGGGCCAGGCAGAAGGGTGGTCGGGGAGGGCGGGTGTGATCTGCAGGGGGGGCCGCTGCTCTAGGCCCTGGGTGCTGTCTTTGGTATCGGCGGGGAGGCAGGTCTGTGCCCCCTTGAGTCCCGGGGTTGTCCCTGGGCCTGGCGGTTTGGGGACTGTGTGGGGGGGCCCGGATGCCCTGGTGGCCAGGGGGGCGCCCCTGGCTGTGTTTTACTTACTTGGATATTCGGTGACCACCTCACACGCATGCAGATACTCAAGCTTCTGGCGAGACTAACTAAGAGTTTTGATAGATCCCGTCAGAGCATGCTGAGTCGGGTACTATTACACATCTTCTCACATCCTGTGATGCATGCCACTTCTTCTCCTATCCACGTAGGCCCACACTCCCCACACTATCAAGACCCCACATTTCTGGTGCCCCTGGTTTCGTACAACCTTTACTTCCTGTATTGCATTAGCCCAGCACTTGAATTGCTATCTTAAATCAACAATAGTAGACGTTTGTCCTCCCTTCTGTTTGTCTTGTCTTGTCCTGCCTGTCATTATTTCCCCTTCTTTTACACTGTGGTGTGGCACGGCCCTCCCCTATAGCTCACATCAGGGGTTAAATAAAGTTTAGAATGATGGAGTAGCCTACAGGGAGGGCTGGTGATGGTCACTATAGCAGTTAATCTGACTGCTAGAAAAAAAATGCATTGGTCTTTTCAACGCTGTCATATGACACAGTGCTCAGCAGAAAAGATAATGCAGACAAGGGGAAAAGAAGAAAAAAAAAAAAAAAAAGGAAAAGTTAATCTAAAAACTTCATAATTCTAACAACACATTCTTTCTGTAAGGACACCGACACAAAGGAGAAGGCATGGACTAAAGGCGCTTAAGTTTGGAGAGGGCAAGATGAGCTTAACATTAGAGGTGTCCCAGTCCGATATTAATATCGGATATCGGTCCGATATGCAGTCTATTCCAGACTCCGCTCCTGCTGTTTTTATTTGATTTACTTAGGTTATTTTCTGGGTCTTCTAATTTATTCTTTATTTTATTCAATTACTAGTATTTTTTATGTTTAATGTTAAAATTTCTGTTTCCCATTGGTTAATAATAAATGGGTCAGTTTTTCCTCATACCTACTGTTGCTGACTACTGTTCTTTGTTTGAATAATATCACTTAATCAAGCCTTTTCCAACATGTCAGACATACTACAAAATAAGTAATCAAAGTAGGCATGTTTAATGCTGATATCATATCGGATAAATATCTGTATCGTATCGGAAATGAAAATGTAATATCTGGACATCCCTACTTAACATACTAATCAATTACCATGAAGGTGTGTCGTCGTGGGTGGGATTCCTGCTGAAATGTGGTTTTCCTGTGATCTTGTAATCTCGGGTATCCAGATGCTATGGGCTCTGCGCTGCTCTGCTCTGCGCTGCTCTGCTCTACGCTGCTCTGCTCTACGCTGCTCTGCTCTACGCTGCTCTGCTCTACGCTGCTCTGCGCTGCCCTGCGCTGCCCTGCGCTGCTCTGCGCTGCTCTGCGCTGCTTTTAAGCACTAAATCCTTATGTGAGGACGATGATGCTGCAGTGCTACTTTCGCTCTCGCCATTGTTGTTTCGTACACAGCAGGAAGCGTCATATGTCATTGTGTCTCTGTACTGTAAATACCGTGAAATGACAAATTTATATTGTCAAAAAAATTATACCAGTATTGTTGTAAATGGTATGATATAGCACACCCCTGATGCTGCCACTGTTAATTTAACAACGTGCACTTTGTGAAAAGTTCTATATATTTCACAATGATCTTATGTTCTCTTCTACAGTTTTTCACACTTGTGTTTGGTGTTAGTAGTATTGGTGTTTGGTCATCTACTTCATGCAAAACAAATCTGTTGTACAAACACACTGGAAACAAATCTTTTATTTATGTATTTGTGTATTTTTTTAATTTAAATTTCAGAACATTGTCACATTCAAACGCTTATATATCCACAGGTATCATGCTGGTGTTGGTCATGAAAGATGTTTGACAATAGTAAGGAGAATATGGCCTAAAAGGGAGTGAGTGACCCAAATAAATCGTAAACATAATTATATATTTATAAGTGCTGTCAGGCAATTAAAAAATTAATCTAATTAATTACAGGATTTGTAATTAATTAATGTAATTAATCACATTTTAATCTCACATCTGCTTAAGGTCCCAAAATAAAGAATCTGAATTCCAGGACATTAGAATTACATTAAAAGACATTTATAAAAAAGGTGGGAATACATACAACACATTTTGAGGTACCCTGAGGCATAAGGAACAAATGAAAAAAGTGTTATGGTTCTATCTTTACAAAATCTACACAGTCCTGCACCTAAGGTAAGCTGATTTGATTTTTAGGACGTTTTTTGCTTCTGTTCACATTTTTAATCGTTGCAGTATGAACTTCTATACTTCTATGAGGTCAGGAGAACCAGGGCTAAAGGCTAAAAACTGTGAGGAACTATGTACAAAACACTTTTTTCAAGTCTTGGATCAAAGAAAAGTGAAGTATTCTCTGTTTAACATGCTCTGAACACACAAACTGTTGTCATTGGTGCAGAGCAGCCCCAAGCTGAAACATGACACCAGGAAGATGGAAGGAAATTTTCAAAGAATTCTTTAGATTTAAATACAAGACCTTTTTCAATCATTCAGGGCTTGTTTGATGCAGTAGAGAGTGTAAAATGACCTGTTTTTTACAGAGTTGAGCTAGAGCAAACGGTTGATTTTCTGTAGATTTTCAAAAAAGGACGTGTGAATAAACGAGATGTTGATGGCCGTCCCCTTAACAGCACTCTCTCTCCCCCCCCCCCGGTTCAAAGCATGTTGCTAGGTGTGATACATTCAGGGACCGTTGGAAATTTGAAAATCTGACGAGAACACCACTTTTTTCATGTAGGACAAACGGTTTGTAAATGCTAGACATTTGAAAATAAGTGCGTCTTTGAACGCCTCCCGGGTTTGGGATCCAGATCAATCTGCGTTAATTTTTATGATGCGTTAATTTGCGGTGTAATCAATTAATCTAATTAACGCATTAAAATGAAAGCTCTAATATTTATATATAAATAGAAAATAGAATAGAATAGAAAATACTTTATTTATCCCCTAGGACAGACCTGGGCATTGCACGGCCCGCGGGCCACATCCGGCCCTCCGGGTGGCACTGACTGGCCCGTATGACAGACCTGGGCATTGTATGGCCCGGGCCACATACCTTTGGTTGACTCTGACCGCGAGTGTAAGGTTAATTGGAAATTTCAAAATAAACATACTTTTTAATTTCACCTCATTCATGGGCTAAAGCTGCACTGCTTTTATTCTGAAATTGTTTTTTTTTAATTCACGCACATAATGACGTAATGCGTATATCAAGACATGCGCGCGATTGAATCACAAGAAGACGACTTTCGCCCTCAAAAATGTCCGCTCAGGCTAAAAAAAGAAAGGTAGATGCCGAATGTAGAATTTTCAACAAAAATTGGACAGCGAAGTATTTATTTACTGAAGTTAGAGGTAACGCTGTGTGTTTAGTTTGCGGGCAGCAGATCGCCGTGTTGAAGGACTACAATTTGAGTCAGCATTACCAGACGAAACATGCAGAGAAATATAAAAACCTAACTGATGCTGAAAGAGCGCAGACATCGGAAGCTTTGCTAGCTAAGCTGCAAACGCAGCAAGGCTTTTTAACCAGGCTTCATGCATCCAGGGATGCAGCAACCAAGACCAGCTGTGTGATATCCCACAAAATAGCCAAAAACAGCAAGCCATTCTCAGAGGGGGAGTTCGTGAAAGAGTGCTTGGTAGACTCGGCAGCACTAATATGCCCTGAAAAAAAAGCTGCATTTGAGCAAGTCCCGCTGTCCAGGCGAACCGTGACGAGAAGGGTCGAGGACATTGCGGGGAATCTGGAGCTACAGCTGCAACGTGAAGTGCCAAGTTTTGACTTTTTCTCCTTGGCTCTGGACGAGAGTTGTGATGTCCGCGACACAGCCCAGCTACTCGTATTTGTCCGCGGGATAACGCCGGACTTCAGGATTACGGAGGAGCTGGCAGCAATGCGGTCGTTAAAAGGGACGACGACAGGGAGCGATCTCTTCACTGAGGTAAATGCTTGTATGGACACGTTGGGACTGAAATGGGACAGACTGGCAGGTGTCACCACGGACGGTTGTCCAAGTCTTACCGGGAAAAATGTCGGACTTTTAAAACGCATGCAGGATAAAGTGACTGAAATGGACCCTGATCAGAAATTAGTATTTTTACATTGTATTTTACACCAACATGTGTTGTGCAAATCAGTGCTAAAAATTAACCATGTTATCGATGTTGTTACTAAAATAGTTAACTTCATCAGGGCGCGGGCACTGAATCACAGACAGTTTGTCACACTTCTGGAGGAGCATGAGAGTGAGCACAGTGACATTGGCTACCACACTTCTGTGAGATGGCTCAGCCTGGGCAAAGTGTTAAAAAGAGTCTGGGATCTGAAAGCAGAAATCCAAGAGTTTTGTGAGACAAAAGGCAAGGCCATCCCAGAGTTTGCAGATGAGGTCTGGATGGCAGATTTCGCATTTGCTGTTGATGTGACTGCACTGATGAATGAACTGAACACCAAGCTGCAAGGCAAGGGCCTTTTTGTACATGAAATGCACAGCTTGGTGAAGGCTTTCATGAGAAAGATACAGTTTCTTTCAAGACAACTGGAGAGCAACACTCTCACTCACATGCAAACCCTGAAAGAAGTCACACCATCAGCTGATAACCTCTGCAGGTACTCATCCATGTTAGGAGCATTGCATGGTGAGTTTGCAAGGCGATTTGAGGATCTAAGAACAATGGAGGATGAAATGCACATGATTTCCTCTCCCTTTACCTTCAGTGTGGATGATGCACCCAGTGATGTTCAGCTGGAACTCATTGACCTGCAGTCTGATGGAGTACTGGCAGAGCACTTTAAGTCAGGATCTCTGCTGGATTTCTACTCATCTCTCAAGGAGGAGAACTTTTCAAACATTAGGAGACATGCTCAGAAGATGTTTGTTCTCTTTGGCTCTACCTACATTTGTGAACAAACATTTTCAATTATGAAGTTTACAAAATCCAGGTACAGATCCTCTCTCACTGATGATCATCTGTCAGCTGTGCTTCGCATCTCCACTTCAGACATTCAGCCTGACTTTGATGCACTTGTTAAAGCCCAGCAGAGATTAGATTTCTCTCACTGAACAAGAAAAATGAACATTGAAACACCAAATGAGGCAGTTAGACCACAAATGTAGGCATGTGACTGTAAGGCACCAGATAACAATGAACTGGGACACTTTTTCTCAAAATCACAGTTCAGTGACAGTCAATATGTTGTATCTTGCTTAATGTTTGGTGCAAAAAGACAATATTGTGATGTCTTTAAAATGCTCAGAACCTTTACACAACTATCCAACAGTATATGGAACTCTAAATGTGTTTTAAAGTGAATGTGACAGAATATGTTTACTAATATGAGTCACAAATAGTAAAAAATGTTAATATTTTGTCTACCATTGTGTTGAGAAATTTGAATGAATAAATTTTTGTAAGGCAACCTCATTTTTTCAGTTTATTTGGTATTTAGTTTCATTGCTTAACTTTAATATATACTCTTGCCAGCTTGTCAAAACAGTGCTATTTACTGCTTTTTAAAAAAGAAATACAATTAATATTATGCAGAATTGAGTTCAGCCTTTTGGCCCGGCCCTCCACAATATTTTATGTTTCTTATGTGGCCCCATGGAAAAAATAAATGCCCACCCCTGCCCTAGGGGAAATTCAGGAGTCACAGCAGCAATCAAGAAAACGAAAGTAGGAAAGTGTATAGAAAGTGCAAAAAGGTCTACAAGAAAATAGATGACGACAGCCCGTCCACCACTCTCCAGCCCAGCCAGTCTCCACCTCCACAGGGTCCAGGACTGAGCCTCCCCAGCAGTCTGTTCAGTCTCTGTCTCCTGGATCCTGTCTGCCCACAGCAGGCGAAGCTCCTTCAATGTGGCGCCGGCTTCCGATGTCAGCTCAGTCAGCCATGTCCGTGAACAGCATGATGCCACACTGCCCTCCGGCAGCCCCTCTGCTGCTGGGCTAGCACGGCTAGCTCGTCCATCCCCCGGAGCTAGATCCCACGTTCCCAACAACGATGGATGGAAGGACAGGTCCACGTCGTCACCTCCCAGCTCACACCCGAGGACCAGCACGTCGTCCTCACCTCATCCTCCTCACCTCGAGGGAAATCATCAAGCCCTGCTACAGTTAGCATTGACATGCTACAGGCTGCTAACAGCTAATTTCACATGTAAACAATGCAGCCATGGTTAGATGTAGGATCTCCAGACAAACACAGGCGAAAAGTAGTAAAAATATCGCTGAAGCCACAAAAAGTTTGGTGTCCATGACCAACAATGAACCATACAAAGTAATGATCCACTCCAAATACAAAGATGACGAAAAAGAGACGAAAAAAATTACAAGAAATGGACAAAGAGAGAGCTGCTTCAACAGGCAGCTACTTGGGCAGCGCCGAGTGTAGTGTAGTGTTGTTCTTGGTGTTGTAAATGATATAGATTTTAAGTATAATGTTGGGCTTTCCAAGAAATGTGTTTTAGGTGTTTGATCAGTTAGTGAGAAAAGGTGCAAATGTTCACAAGCTGGTCCATGCTGGTCCAGGCGATGCTACCCTCACAGCTCAGTCAGCTCCGGAGGTCCTGTAAAAACAGAAACAAAAGGTCACAACAAATGATTTCACTTGTAGTCCAGTTTGGATGAGGATCAAAGGGGCAGGGGAAACACAGGGTCTTGGAGCTTATGGAAAGAGGAAAGCAACAATTTAGGCTCAAAGTTACTACTGGTATCAAAAGACTATGCAAATATACAGCTACAGCACAAATTCACCCTTCAAGCTGTGAGGACAACCACACCACAAAGACCATCTCTGTGTGGACCAGCTTGTGAACACTTACATAATTTCAAACTTACAGATGAAACACCTAATACACATTTCTGGGAAGCCTGACATGTTTACACTTTACACCATTCATAGCCACCCACTACAACACCATGGTTATATTTTATCAATAGTTGGGTTTATAATCTACTGGAGTCCCCCCTTTTTAGGCTCCGTACAGTTAACTTATCCCGTTTATGAGCAACACTGGCATTATACCTATGGAAATATAAATGTTTGAGTATGACAATGTTTTGAAGAAAAAAAAAGTAATCATCAGTGGCTGGATCTGTTTCTAGGGACGCAGATTAGGGCCATTTTGGACGGAGAAAACAATTTTGGGCAAATCGAGGTTAAAGTCATAATGATGAGAATAAAGTCGAAAAACAATTTGGAGATGAAGAGGTAATGACGAGAATAAAGTTAAAATGTCCAGATTAAAGTAGAAAGGACAAGAATAAAGTAAAAAAAATTGAGATAAAAGTCAAAACGACGAGAATAGAGTTGAAGAAAAGGTTGAAATGAAGAAGAATGAAGTCTAAAAACGATTTTGAGATTAAAGCCGAAATGATGACAATAAATTCGAATTTCAAATTTAAGGTCAAAATTTGGAGACTAAAGTCAAAATGAGAGGGAGAAGTCTCAACAACCTGCCCTGATGTTTAGCGGTAGTACACTGAGTACACTCAGCTCCTCAACAGCCACAGGGAAAATTGACAGTAGTAGCAGCTGCCATACAGGACAAACGGCTGTCTTCAGGATCTGTGTATGTTCTGAAAATTGTTAGATGTTCTGATCAGGATATAAAGGATTTTAAAAAACAAAGAAAGAGTGAGCTTTTTGACTTTAATTTTAAAAATCAAAACTGAACATTGAAATTGGTGCTTAGGTTGTGCGCGCTGACGCACAGCCAAGCACTTAAGAGCGCACAGGAAAAATCCAGTGGAAATTCATGCGGTAGGGCTGGGTGATATGGCCTTGAAATAAAATCTCTGATTTTTTCACAAAAATTTCAAGTTACGATTTTTTGATGGTTTTTTTTTTCCTTTTAAAGAAAACGATAAGTACAAATGACAGAGAAAACTCAAAACCAGTTTTGTTTTAATTTTGTCAAAAACCTAAAATGATAAAAGTAACCTCTATTTGACTCTTGGAATTAAAGTTTCAGCTCTTCTTCTGTTTCAATAACTTCACTTTGTAGTTATAGGGGAGGCACATTCACATTGAAAGCTGCACCATTTTGTACACTTTGAATTTAAAAATCCTGCTAGGAAAAGTGTGTACAGTACTGTGCCAGTGCACTACAGCACTGTTCTGTTATTTTCTGCTTTTTAACGATTTTAAAAAACCACTTTGTTTCTGTCTAGTTTTGTTTATTAAGGCTGTAGCCTGTTTATCCTGTATTTTAATACAGACAAATAAGTAAAAATAAATGCTATTTATTCAAGTGTGGGCTCACAAATGTCATGCCTCCCTGCATAAGTCAGTGCCCTGGTTGGGGGCACCCCAGTCTAAAAAGTCTGGTCCGCCCCTGCTTGACAGAGCGCGGCTCGATGCTGGTTCGTTATGTTGCTCTGCTCGTCAGCGGATGGATTACTGCTGAATGGAGGATTTAGTTGGTGGGACAGAGGGAGTTGCAGGGAAAGACGGAACTCAGCTTTCCCCAGGTAAAAGCCAAACAACTTCTCAGTCATGTCTGTCCAGGCAGTGCTGCTCTGTTCCATCGCCCATTGTCGTTCCGTCTCCCTCCCCGCAGTCTACTTTCACAAATCATGACCCGTCCATGTCACCATAAGAGGGGATTTTCTTAAGTAGAGTGGGGATGTTCTGAGAAAAACTAATGTATATTTCTTTACTATCTAATTTTCAAAATGATCAGAGTATTAACTTTGAAGAGCAGCAGGTTTTACGCGCCTCAGTCACATTATTAATAATCTGCAGGTGAACATGAAAGGGTCCCGGCTTTGGAAATGTTTGAGTCAAAGATCTTAATCAAACTCCTGAAAGGTGACTGATAGAAAACAGAGGATTGGAGGAAAGGGATTTGAACGTTTACTGACGAGAGGTCTAGTTTATATTAACCTCTTAGGGCTGTTGATACAGACCATTAGGAACACGTGTCTGTCAAGGTGCTGGGTGTCAAAGACATTCAAGAACATTTTATGACACTTAGGTTTCTGTTGTTTTGTTAGTGAACTGTTAAAGCATGCTGCACACACGTGGAGTCAGCGCTTGCTGCGGTATAAAAGGTGCACAATAGCGGGGGAGAAGAATTCAAATTCAAATTTTTTAAATCATCCACAAGAAAAAGTTCGAATTAATCAATATAATCGATATATCGCCCAGGCCTATCATGCAGACTGTTTTGAACACTTTAAGATCTGTTTTTTTTTCTATGATTCATACCATGTGGGAAAGACAAAGCCAATGCTGTGTTCTAATAAAGTTTTGATCTTTCAGGTGGCTTGATAAATTGCAGAGGTCAAATCATTCACTGAGTAACATCGAAGAAAATGCCACACCTCAGATATGACAGTAGTTCAATTAAGAGAGACTTATACAACAGAAAAAGTTATGAACAGATTTAATGAATAAATGCATGCAAATGAAGTTTGGCGGTTAGAACCCATCAAGCGTTGAGCAAAATAATCAATGTAGGGGGTACAATGGCATTATGAATTATGATTATCACCCGTAAGAATACGTACCTGAGGGGGAGTCTGATGATTCTAGATAAAAGCAAAGAGATGGCATAGAAATAATGTGAAATAATACAAATAATTGGGGTAAGTGAAGATAGAAAGGGAATATGATGATTACAACTCAACCCATGATGTGAGCAATGACAGAGGTGAGAGGTCCGACAACCTTGGATGTGAGCAATGACAGTGTGCAGAGGTCCGACAACTTTTTGTCAGCAATGACAGTAAGCAGAGGTTCCACGACCTTTTGTCAGCAGTGACAGTGAGCAGAGGTCCGATGACCATTGGTGACAGAAGTGACAGTGTGCAGAGGTCCGATGACCTTTGTGTCAGCAACGACAGTGTGCAGAGGCCCCACAACCATATGAAAGGCAGCAATGACCTGAATTATGCAGCTGTGAATTAATAGTGATAAATGAGATAACTTAGTGACCCAATGTGAATCCGACCACCACCAGTTATATGTTTTGAATATTTTAACATTTAATACTCACATACTGGAAACTTTAGTGCTTTAGGTGCTGCTCTATTTTGCATAATCTGTTGAGCAGTTGCCATTCCTTGTTTTAGGGGTTAATTCTCTTCATGTATGTTTTCTTGTTTTGTAATGGGAGCAGGAGTAAGATGGAGTAGTAGGAATAGAAAGTCTTGTATCTTGTATGATACAGAAGTTAAGTTTTCCCAAGGGATTCTTTTGTTTTGTTTTGAGTGCATGAGAAGCAGAGGGGAACCCTCTGGGCCTTTCAAGGTATTCAGTGAAGGCCTAATAAAAATATTAAAAGAACTCCTTAATAGTTATTTTATTTCTTTATTTTGTTTTTATTTATTTATTTTACTCAATGAAATCATAGCAATGAGTTTTATATTATTTTTATAAACTTGTCCTGGCAAACAATGGGTTAATATAACTATATGGAAAATGGACCAATCACAATTTTCCTTTTGACGGTATCTGGGTAAATCAGCGACACATTCTGGCAGGCAGGGCCTTCAGTAACTGCAACGAATGCCTGTGTAACTCAAGGGAATGTGGACACAATTTGACAATGACAGCTGTCTTAGCCAATCATATCTATTTAAGTTGTGGGCGGGATCATTTCCTGTCATCTTCCGGGGATTCGCGAATACTTACCAAACACCCCTTCCCTGCTCCTCTGCACTCAGACGGGGCCATATTTTACTTGAAAAAAATCTGATATCGGTCTGCATTCACGCTTTATTTAGAGAATTTTCAGTGCGTTACTTTCACACGAAAACACCGCTAAATAAGGCTCTAGTTCTCATCGTGTCGTAAAACGGCGCTACCTCTGCTGCAGAGCCACAGCTGGCTACGAGGCTCTCGCCGCTTAGTTTATCAGTTCGCGCGCACGGCGTGCCAGATATAAACAAACGCAGGTAGTCTGCCAGGACGAAGAGACACGATGAGAACTAAAGCCTTATTTAGCTGTGTTTTTGTGTGAAAGTAGCACGCTGAAAATTCTCTAAATAAAGCGTGAATTCAGACCGATATCAGATTTTTTCGGTTGGAGTCCGTTTATTTGTGTTATTGGTCAAGTAAAAGATGGCCCGGTCTGAGTGTAGAGGAAACCGGTAGTGATGGTGAGATGAAGCCTCATGAAGCATCGAACCACTTAAGCCCAAGTGGTTTGAGAAAGGGTTCATCTCGCGAAGCTTCATGTGCTCATGAAACCACCTGCTGATCAGGCACACAATCACAGGCAGTTATAGCTTAACCACATAATGTGTGATTGAATTTCTGTGCCTATTTTTGCTCTTGGGAACGACTGTTAATTACAAAAATGAAAATAAAAAAATGTTCAACAAAATAAATTCTCTACATAAATGAACACATATTCATATAAAACAGCATTTTTTAATATTCTGTGTGTAAATTTCCCATAAATGGTAGTATCAATGATATGGCAGGTTGTGTAATAATGCTTTACTGTTGGTTTAGGAAAATTGCATGAGCTCAAACAGGCAGAGCACAGTAAAAGTGTGGAACTAGCGAGCACTGAATATGCTTATGGGCAATATAATATAATATACAGTACAGGGGAGATTTTACTCATTTTTATTTTGAAAACTAAAACTGCTATCCCAACTCTAGTATCAACACTATTAGTGACTGATCAACTCTATCAAAAGCCTACATTTTGAATAGGATAGAATAGAATAGAAAATACTTTATTTATCCCCGAGGGGAAATTCAGGAGTCACCGCAGCATTTAAGAAAACAAAAGTAAGAAAGAGCATAGAAAGTGCAACAATGTCCATAAGAAATTAGATGACGACAGCCCGTCCACCACTCTCCAGCCCAGCCAGTCTCCACCTCCGCAGGGTCCAGGACTGAGCCTCCCCAGCAGTCTGTTCAGTCTGTCTCCTGGATCCTGTCTGCTCACAGCAGGCGAAGCTCCTCCAATGTGGCGCCGGCTTCCGATGTCAGCTCTGTCAGCCACGTCCGTGAACAGCACAATGCCGCTGGGTTAGCACAGCTAGCTCGTCCATCCCCCGGAGCTAGATCCCACGTTCCCAACAACGATGGATGGAAGGACAGGTCCACGTCGTCACCTCCCAGCTCACATCCAAGAACCAGCACGTCGTCCTCACCTCCTCCTCCTCAGCTCGAGAGGAATCATCAAGCCTTACACCAGTTAGCATTCACATGCTACAGGCTGCTAACAGCTAATTTCGCATGTAAATGCAGCTATGGTTACATGTAGGATCTCCAGACGAACACAGGAGAAAAGTAGTCAAAAATATCGCCGAAGCCACAAAAAGTTTGGTGTCCGTGACCGACAATGAACCATACAAAGTGATGATCCACTCCAAATACAAAGATTACGAAAAAGAGATGAAAAAAATTACAAGAAACAGACAAAGACGAGAGAGCTGCTGCAACAGGCAGCTACTTGGGTAGCGCCTAGCAACCTATGATGGATAAACGCCTAACTGTAGCTGTGAGTGAGTGAGGAGAAAAGAGAAGATCTTGTTGGAAGAACATAAATAGTAATGGCGGAAAGTAATGGAGAAGACTGTGTGGTTGCTGGATTACTTGAAACTCTGTTTTTTTTTTTTGTTCAATTTTATATCTTTTTTTAATTGTTTGAAGTTGTGTTAGGTGTTGCAGTGTTCAGGCACATGATAAATTTGTAATCACACAAAACTATCAATATACTAAGCTTCCATGTCACATGATTCTGGCTATTGTTTTTATTTCTTTGTTTAATTGTTTATTGCCACGTGTGGTCCCATGGTCCTACTGGAGGCCCAGTGGCTGGGGCCACGGTTTGCCACTGATGAGAAGTATGTGTGTGTGTTTTGTCTCTCCTTGTATCTTGTTATCCCTCCTCCTTGTTTTTCTTTTTTCTTCTCTCTTTCTCTGTTTCATTTTCTCTCTCTGCTCTTTTCACAGCTCAGTCAGCCAGTTCTGTGAATAATCCATCTTGATGTCTGGTAGAAATCTTCTTTTCGTCTCATGGAATGTCAAAGGAATGAATAATGTCGTCAAAGTCAACAAGGTAATATCACACCTGCAACACCTGAAGGGGAGATCTGTGCTTCTTACAAGAAACTCACCTTCGCAATTCTGAAATATCTTGTGTAAAAAGGGCTTGGATGGGTCACTCATTCCACTCTGGGTTTACTGAGAGGGTAAGGGGTGCTTGCAATTGTTATACAACTCCTTCGAAACCTCTGTTACTATATCTGATCCTAACAGACGTGTTGTTATAGTCTCTGAGAAACCACCCCTGTAGTCCTGGCTTCAGTGTATGCTCCCACCTGGGATGATGAAAAATTTGTATCTTTTTTTTTTTCTTCTTCACTTAATCTTTAAGACCACCTTATCATTGTTTGGGGCGATTTCAATCTGGTATAAGACACCACACTTGATAGATCATCTGCTAAACATATCGCTCAAACAAAATCAGCTACCACCTTAAAATTTCATACAGACCATTTGGCATTGTCTGAGCCTTGGAGAACTAGGTTTCCTTACAATAAAGAATTTTCCTTCTTTTCTCATGTGCACCATAGCTTCTCGCAAATAGATTTCTTCCTACTGGATAATAAACTGTTGCACAGTACTGTTGCCTGTGAATATCATAGTATAGTCATCTCTGATCATGCCCTTGCCCCATTACTTTCTCCTGCTCACAAATTCTGGAAATTTAAGTCACAGTTGCTCTCTGCTAGCTAAATTTAAAGAATGTCTCATTTAGGAAATCAATTTCTTCTTTAACAATTACAATAATTGACATGCCTGATATCAGCAGTGATATGCTGTGGGATTCTTTTAAAACATATTTACGCGGGCAGATCATCCTATTTGTTTCCCATTCTAAAAAATCATAACTTTCTAAGTTGACAGAACTATCCGATGAAATCCGTATTTTAGATGCCCAATACGCCTCCAATCCCTCAGCTGCATTATACAAAAAGAGATTACAGCTACAGTTTCAATATGAATTGCTATCAACCAGCAAAGTTGAGATTCAGCTTTTACAAACAAAGCAACGCTTCTTTGAACAAGTTGATAAACCTGGCAAACTATTAGCATATCAAGCCCGCTCTGCAACTGCCTCTAAACTCATACCTAACATAGCACCCCCAGCTGGGTTAGTTACAACAGATCTGTAATAGCTAAAGCCCAATGCTTAGCTACCTTGGCGGCTAATATGGCTTGGTAACTGACGCGCTGCGCCCTCCACACCTGTACTGTGTATGGATAATGTCCGACATCATGTCTTGTATTTCTTTTGATTTATTTTCTCACCCAGTGGAGTCCACAATCATTCACAAAGGTCCACTATGTACTCGGCTTCACACAGTTTTACATCCGTTTTACATGTACGGCGTTAAGGAGCAGTGGCCTCACGGCGCTGCGGTCAGAAATCGTACGTGCTCCCCACCGCCTAGCAACACCCGCTCCCACCAAAGGTTCCTACCTAAATACAATTGCATCTATGGCCCCCCAGTGCCATAGCACCCTCTAGTGGATATACTGGGGGTAACACCCATCAAAAAACATGAACCAGTAAAATGGCCATTACAAGATCCTAGGGAAATTTTTAATACTTTCTCTAATTATTATTTAACACTCTACTCGTCCGAAATCTCCTTCCACAACTGGTCAGAGCCAAACCCCCTAGACTACTTTACATTCCCTCAAGTAGACAACAATGTGTTTAGTAATCTAGGAGCCCCCATAACATTTGCTGAGGTCCAAGAAGCTATCGGGTCTTTACAAAGCTCCAAATCCCCTGGACGGATACTCCACAGAATTTTTCAAAACCTTTTCTAGCAAACTAGCTCCCATCCTAGTAAGGGTATTTAATGATGCATTTGCAAGAGGGAAACTTCCTTCTACATTCTCAGAAGTGTCAATAACCTTGTTACTTAAGAAGGATAAAAATCCTCTCCACTGCAGCAGCTATAGGCCCATCCCCCTCTTAAATGTTGACTCTTAAAATTGTCCAAAGTGCTCGCCACTCGTCTCCTGAAGGTCACCCCTACGCTAACGAACCCGCACCAGACCAGTTCATCTCTGGTCGACAATCTTTTTCAGTAATACTAGAAGATTATTCAACATCATCTGCTCTTCTTCAGACTCCATCCAGGCTGAAATCATCCTATCTCTAGACGCCGAAAAGGCTTTTAATCGGGTCGAGTGGAGCTACTTGTTCCATATTCTAAGTAAATTCAGTTTTGACTCCAACTTCATATCATGGATTACATTTCCCTTTACATTTCCCCCTATGGCTAAGATTAATATTAACGGTATAAAATCTAATTCATTTCCTTTATCCTGGGGCACTCGTCAGAGATGCCTGCTTTCCCCATCTCTGCTTGCTCTAGCCGTCAAGCCCTTAGCCGTATGGCTTCGTTATGAAGATAAATTTGAAGGGATTTTCTCGATTTGGCTTATTTCTTTATGCAGATGACCTTCTGCTTTACATCACCAATCCAACTTCATCACTTCCTGTTATCTTGGATATTCTAGAACAATTTATGAAATTATCTGATTATAGAATTAATAGGGATGTCCCGATATTACATTTTCACTTCCGATACGATACCGATACTGCAGCATTGAGTATTGGCCGATACCGATATTAATCCGATATGATATCAGCATTAAACATGCATACTTTTATTACTTATTTTGTAGTATGTCTGTCATGTTAGAAAAGGCTTGATTCAGTGGTTTTATTCAAACAAAGAACAGCAGTCAGCAACAGTAGGTATGAGGAAAAACTGACCCATCTATTATTAACCATGGGTAACAGAAATTTTAACATTAAACTTAAAACTTACTAGTAATTGAATAAAATAAAGAATAAATTAGAAAACCCAGAAAATAACCTAAATAAATCAAATAAAAACAGCAGGAGCTTATATCGGAGTGCTTATATCGGAGATTTTAGATGCATTCCGATACGATACCGATATTTGTTTTTTTTGCTGATATTGGACCGATATCCGATATTAATATCGGACTGGGACACCTCTAAAAATTAACCTACATAAAAGCGAGTACCTTCCAATTAACTCCACTGCAGAGAACCTCCCTCTCGCTCTCTTTCCTTTTAGGAAAACAATCCAAGGATTAAAATATTTTGGTGTTCTTGTAACAAAACCATTCTCGGAGTATTTTTGCAAAAAACTTTCAACCTTTACTTGAGCACTGCAGATCAGATCTGACTAGGTGGTCCACTATCCCTTTACCTTTACCAGGTCGTATCAACCTGATCATAATGACGGTACTTTTCCCTGCTTTCTTGATATCTTTCAACATGTTCCAGTGCTCATCTGCGAATCTTTTTTTTCTTCACTTGGCCAGCTGATTAATTCCTTTTTTTACGGTGCAATAAATAAGCTAGAATAAAGATCAACTCTCCAACTTCCTAAATCTCGCTGGGGTCTGGCCTCACCTGATTTTTGCAGATACTACTGGGCTAGCAATATCAGCAAATCCTTTATTGGAATGTTAAGATGGCTCCTAATAATCACCCTCTATGGGCCTACATGGAACAAGCCTCCTCACCCGTTGCGTTATGGTCAGTGATTTGTTCACAGTTAAGTTCACCAATCAAGCGAATAGCACAGAACGCCATTATTTCTGAGACCTTGAAAATTTGGAGTCAATTAAGGAAACAATTTGGCCTACATTCCTCATCGAAACCTGCTCCAGTTTATCAAAACCTTTTATTTCTTCCATCCTGCTCCGACTTAGCTTTTGAATCCTGGTCAAATAAAGGTCTGCAAATTCTTGATGACTTTTATATCGTGGGTGTTTTCCCTTCATTTGCAGTACTATCAAAAAAAATTCTCTACTTTAATCTCACTTATCCTGTTTTTTCAGATCCGTCATTTGTGAAAAATCAATCCCCCCCCCCCAGAGACCTTGATGGATTCCCTTCTTGACCAAAATAAACCATAAATCCCAGACCCCAGTCTTGTAAAACTCAATATTCAGAATAAACCCCACCTCCCTCCACTCCCTCAGGGCTATTTGGGACCAGGACCCCAGAATCACAGTCTCCGACGAACAATGGAACTGCATACTTAACCTTGCTCATACTTCTATATGCGCCAGACAACAACTTCAACAATGTAAGATTTTACGCAAGAGACACCTCACTAATGTGAGACTAGCCAAAATCTATCCAGATAGAGACGACTCCTGTAACAGGTGTTAACTGTCTCCAGCTGACCACATGCATATGTTTTGGTCATGCACTAAACTGACTGATTTTTGGGGCACCATTTTTGATACGTTAGGGAAAGTCCTTGGCTGCACTGTGAACGCCGACCCTCTTATTGCTCTTTTTGGACTGCTTCCATCCTCTGGCTGGTCAAAATTTTCATATCGTATTTTTGACTTTTCTACCTTGCTAGCAAGTAGGCTCATTCTTCTTAAATGGACTCATTTATACCCACCTACACATAAAAGATGTATTCAAGAAATTTTACATTGCATGAGACTTGAGAAAATCAGATTCTCCCTGAAAGGTTCCCTTAAGACCTCCCATGAAATCTGGCAACCCTTTTTACCTCATATAGATACCCTATCATTGAGGCTGAAAACCTATGAACTACTGACTTGCTGATTTTCTTTCTTTCTTTCTTTCTTTATTTTCTTATTTATTTATTTATTTTCATTATTTGAATATTACTACATACTTAAATGCATATTTCTCCTTTCCTCTTTTTCTTTCTTTTTCTCTTGTCTTTCCCTTCCCCTTCATTTCTGCGATACCACTTGTCCACTTGTTGATACCCCATGTCGATTGAGTGTGTTGTCTTGTCTCTTAGTTCTTGTAGTGTGAATAAGTGTGATTGAATATAATATTTTTGTTCCGAAATTGTTCTGCTTTGTGTACCTAAAATGTCTTTTTCTTTCCTGTACACATAACAGAAAATATAATGAAAATCTTTGACAAAAAAACACACACACACACACATTATGGCTCTGTGATAGGTTGCAGGTCTAGAAAGAAGTGTCTGAGTAAAATCCTAAAAAAGAACTAGCATAAAAGAATAGCTCCCTAAAGGATCTTAAACCCCTTAAAACACTTAAAACCCACAAAGAGAAAAGAATAAAACTGGTGTTTTGTGTTTAAAAAGTTCCTTGACCCAATTATAACCGTGTCCAAGGTTCAATATAAAAAGGTCCTGTGAGGGTACTTAACTCAGAGAGGGGTGCATCCAACATTGCTTCTCCTCAAAGCTAATGCCAGTGCCTCACAGCAACGGTCCCCTTGGCAACTCCACGGTGACTCCCCAACATCAGCCTCCTTCTCTTCACAGGAAACCGTAAAGGCCCACAACTGGCTGCTGCTTCTTCTTCCTAGAGCAAGGGTCTTTTCAGGGTTACTTCTCGTGCTTTGCTTGCGGTCTTACTGTCGTCCCTCTCTGCTATCTGCTGCTCTTTTTAGGTGTCTGTCCTGAAGTCCTGCCCGCCGGTCTCCTATGAGCTGGTTTTAGGGGGGGATACTTCAGGGCCAGTCAGAAAAGTCATTACCTACCCACACACTTCATATAACACCACATGCAATAAAAATGTAAAAGACCAACTCGTCACACAAACACAGATTCCGAAGATTGTCGTTTAGGCTCCTGTATGGCAGCTGTTACTACTGTCAGTCGTGTCTGTGACTGTTGAGGACCTGACTGTACCCGGCGTACTGCCGGTAAACATCAGAGCAGGTTATTTTGTCTTTTTTTCTCGTCCTTTCGACTTTAATCTCAAATTACTTTATTGACTGTATTCTTGTCATTTCAACTTTATTCCCGTCATTTTGACTTTAATCTTGAATTTGTTTTTCAGCTTTATTCTAGTCATTTCCACTTTGATCTTGAAATTTCAATTTTATTCTCATCATTTCGACTTTATTCTGCATTCCATTTGTATTCGGAAGTCAGAATTTGCGAGTTCCAGTTGGGAATGCCCAACAGGAACAGCTCCTGAAGTCGGAATTTCCGACTTGTAAGTTGGAGCACTCACACCAACCCCGAGTCCCCAGTAGGAAATTCTGAGTTCAGTTGTACAATGTAAATAAGCTTCTATTATATTCTTTTCTAACAATTTCTGACTAGTGTTTGTTGCAATTAAGCAGCTTTGTATACATAGTATAATTCAATGTTTATATACAGAAATACTGCTGTTATGCCAAGTTTTTTTTCCGACTTAGCAACTGGAACGCTGAACCTCGGAGATGACACCCCACTCCCGACTTCCAGCTCTGAGTACAAATGGAGTGCAGCAATAATCTCGACCTGCCCAAAATTATTTTCTCCATCTCAAATGGCCCTAATCCACTTCTGTAGTTTTCACAGACTGCCCAACAGATTTGCTTTGCATAAAGTAGAGATGATAACCAAATGTATGGAGCTGAGTCAAGGCCAAAAGTTTTGTAAATAAGAAAAAAAAAATCATTAAAAAAAAAAATTGAAACAATATTTTTTTTAGTTTGATCCTGATTTAAAAATAATAAAATAAAACAATCCTGATTTTAAAAATAAATAACACACTAAACCAAAACAAAAAAATAAGCAAAAGCAATTCTTTTTCAATCCAAAAATAGTCTTGATTCACCTCTTTAATGTTTTTAAACAAATCAATTCAGTTTTTACTCTTGATTTTTTTTAAATTTGAGGTGTTTGTTTTTTCTGGTGCAATTTTCTTTTTTATAAAATCTCCCTCAGCCTGTTTTTTTTTAGGCATTCAAATCTTCATTTTGGGTTTCAGATATTTTTTTCACTTTCGGATTGTTTTTTTCTTCAGATTCAAACTTTTGGCCCTGTTTTGGTGCGGGGAGCTTGGTCTTGACTGAGAAGGGTGTGGGATTGTGAGTGACAGCATCAAAGATGGCTCAGAGCCTTCCTTGGTGCTGTTGCTTTCAGGAAGCGTAGGCACTTAAAGGAAAAGTTCGGTTTATACAGTTTTTACATTGTTTATAGAATGAAGTAGAACAAAATACTCACCCAGAAGGTTTTCCTGATCCAAGCAGTGCTTCAGGAGATATTTAGATCCAAAATCGTGCAGCGGACGTCCGTATAATGGGATCCATCGGGGCATAGACAGCACCGCTCCTAAAACTGCATTAATCGTCCAAAAACTCATGTTTTTCACCAATATTCCATCATGGTCCGCTCTGAGATAGTCCTCTGTTGCAGTCTTTGTCACTTCAGACAGCGCAATGTGGCTGTAATGACCTCTGAACTGACAGAGACTTTGTTTACGTTTGTCCCTCAAATGTACCAGTCGGTACCAACCGACTGGTACGAGAAGAGTACCAGTCGGTACTCTTCTCGTCCTCTTCTCGTTGCTCTTCTCGTAGCAACAGTGTCAGCCACACGTCCTCACTAAGGCTGTGTCTGAAATCACTTCTTATTCACTATATAGTGCACTGTATAGTGAATATGTCATTTTGTAGTGCTGTCCGAATTCTCAGTAAGCATGGTCATTCAATATATAGTCCACTCAATGTATCCCACAATGCATTTTGTAAAGTACTGTATTAGAGATGCTCACTATAATAGCAATATATACCATCATGATTTCAAACTGAAGGAATGGCTGATTACATGATTAGTGATTACTGATAACATGAAAAATCTTTAAAAACTGTCAGAGAATGACACTAAGCTCTCTGCTAAACTTTCGGACGAACGTGTCTCACAACTTTGAGCAGAGAAACAAACGACACAGATGTTAGCTGCAAAATTTTTCATTGCGGATGATGCATTCACCGGACTTTGTAATTCTTAAATATAGCACAAGTTGCTGTGCAAATATATGGTTTATGAATTTTATAAATAATGTGTAATAAGTTATTCTATTTAGCTGTTGCGGAAAATATGCCAAGTATAACATTAGTTATCACTGAAATAAAAAACGTTTTGCAGTGTTTGAGAAAAGTAATTACTGTAAATCCCTAGCCGTCCATGAGCGACGCGAGTGTAATTATGTCACTGTTAGCGGCTGGTGAGTGAGTGAGTAGTGTTGGAAATGTTGTTTTAATTTAGCTGATGTAGTCCGCTACATCGAATTCACTATATAGTGAGGAGTGAGTAGAGAATGAGTGAATGATTTCGGACACAACCTAAGATAAAAGTTTCTGTCTCCTCCTTGCTCAGAGTTGCTCTTACAACCTTCCTGAATCACTCTTGAGCTAAGACTCCTTGCTAGGAATTTTTAGTTAGGAGCTCTCTGAGAGGACTCTGAGAACCTTTGTGAATATGGGCCCAGGTTATCTGTGTGTGTGTGTGTGTGTGTGTGTGTGTGTGTGTGTGTGTGTGTGTGTGTGTGTGTGTGTGTGTGTGTGTGTGTGTGTGTGTGTGTGTGTGGTGTGTGTGTGTGTGTCATGTTTTATTTATTTTTTTGTATTTTTAGTATAGTATGGTAATAGTATTTTTATATTTCAAATTCGGAATTTATATTTCAAAATCAGATCTCTCCCATTTTTTTTCACAGGAAATATTGTTCTGGAAAGCAAAAGATACAGAGTTTGAAAACCTATGGCACAGCATCTAAAAGTTCGGAGGCCTTTTAGCATCTATGGATAACTGTTAAACCTGAATCCGGAGATAACCCCAACCTCTTCTGAAGAGTTTGACCTTGCCCAGGCTGGTCTTGGAAAAAGGCATTCCAACATGTCCAGGGATATGGACCATGAAGAGGTGATATATTAAGAAAATGCAACCGTTACATACAAGTGACTTGTTATGCAAATTAGTTGATTACTGATTTAGTGTTGTAGATAATCTACAAAACACAGCACTGAAGAGTGAAGAAGATTAAAAAACAAAAACATAATAGAGCTAACTGGGCTGGTGTCAGGGGTAGAAGGGTACAAATATCAAGTAGTAATGGAGCCATATGTGCTCCAATACAGCAGGGATAATCATTTTAGTCTGAACACTGCAAAGACTCAAAATCTTTCAAAAATGTCTTGTTCCTAGTTAAAATGTCATATCTGTAGTCAGAATTTAAAATTTATCCCCCAAAGTGACTTGATTTTACACTTGCTTGAAACAAATTTCCATTTGAAAAATAATTGCTGTTTAAGTACGCCAAAATGCGTTTTATCTGAGTACTCGCGTACTCAATGTAATTTTCAGTAGAGTACGCGAGTACTAAAATTTGATAGTTGCAGCCCTAGAGGAAACACGTGAGCTGGCTTTGCGGAAGTCTTGCCACTGACTGACACGCCCCCATATGGAATATCGCTCTCTGATTGGACGCTGCAGCAGCTCAGACTTCTGTACATGAAACTTCACAAACACAACAGAGTTTAATGAGAGAGAAAAGGCGAGCTGAGGACAGGTGCTGAGGATTGTTCAGAAACTGATCATATATCAGGTAATAAAGTGTTTGTTGAGAGTTTAAAGCACAAAACACTGAACACAACCATCATCAAATCAATATAATGGAGGATTTTTACTGAAATCTAATAAATAATATCTTCCTGAAACAGAATAAACTAGGTTGGATTAATAAGCTTCAGAGTCCACGATCTAGATAAAGGCTAAATTATTCATAAATAATCTAACAATAACGCATTTTACCAGTAAAGTGATCCTCAAGCTTCATAACTGCACACAGAATAAACAGAGTGCAGGTTTTTTTCGTGGCAACGTGTTTCTTAAACTGGTTTAAGGAACAGACAAAGCTCTATTACTGTTTATGTTTTATCAGAGTTGTTACAGCGCACATGTGCAGACACACAAACAGCTGTTAGAGCTTGTTAGAGCTGACTGACAGATGATCCAGAGGTGATCAGCTGATGCCGTCATCAGTGAAACACGTTGCTTCATGTGACGCTCTGGAGGAGAGGATGTCCCATTGCTCTAAAAACGAATCTCCTCCATCCTCTCTCCTCTCTTCATTTCTTCGCGTCTCGCCCATGCATCCATCTCTGGTGGGAGGAACTAAGACTCAAGTGAACGACGCAAGTGGAGGAAGGGAGGATGGAACTTTATCGCTTTTAGACGCACCCAGGGCCTCCAGCTCTGCTTAGTGGCAGAGTCTCCCTTCCCCCCTCCTTTCCTCTTTTCCTTATCCAGGTGAGCATGAGTGAGGTGTGTGGAGTGCAGGCAGGGGCAGGCGATTGGTAATCACCAGACTGGTTCACCAGCAGTCACCTTCCTCTGCCATAAAACCAGACTGCAGCCGCTACTGTGAGCTAGATCTTTGCATACCACAGTCAGTAGTAAGCTTAAACTCAGTCTTTTCTTGCATATTACGCTCTGGATTTTAACACTGTTTCCTGTATCTCAGATCCTGGACCCATTCAGCCTGACTCACCTGTATTTTCTTGATTATCCAACTCTGAAGCCTCCCCTGCCTCGCTTGCACACCTCCTCAGCCTGCCTTCCTTAAAGCTCTCCCTTCTCTTAGGCTGTCTACCAAGGTTTCTCCTGTCTCTCTGGGTCAGCTAACTCTAGTGCGAGCTCTGTAGTGTGGTTGGGTCTGTTTCGTTTTTTAGTCCGTTTTGTTGTGTGTCTTTTGCCATGCGGGTTGTGTGTTTCCTAGCTCAGCCCCATTTAGTCTGAGATCGTGATTTCTGTTTATCTTGAGTTAATTTCAGCATAACCTTAGTTAGTTTTGTAGCCTCCTGTGTAGCTCCTTATTTTGCCTGACTTCTTTAGTTAGTATTCTTCTTCAGCCAGTGTTTATTTACCGTGTGTTCTTTTTTTTTTTTTTTCCTCTACTATTTATTGTGTCTTTTACCTTCCCGCTGTTTAAACTTATTCTTATTAACGATTGTTTTAGTTGATTGTGGTTTTATCCATTTTGTTTTTATTGATCTTGATTTTAAGCCTGTACAGCACTTTGGCCAATTGCGGTTGTTTACAATGTGCTATATAAATAAAGTTTGCAAACTGCAAACGATGTTGATGGCAGTTTCACAAAATCATTGTTCTTTCCCGGCATTACCTTGGCATGTTGCTGACATTGTTTGTAATACATCAAGGTACCCTCGGAAACTTGAGGATCTGAGGATAACGCCACTTTTTACAGCTTATGAATAGGACGAACGGTTTGTACATGCCAGTCGACCTGGGATCTTCAGGGTAAATCTTTTATTAGTCTCCATCAGAAGTTCCGATGCCATATCTGTTTCATCAAATTTACCCCAGAGTTCCTACAACTTCATGCAAGCACGTGTGGGTAAAGGTAATAGATAATCTTATATAGTGAGATGCTATTATGGCCTACTACCAATAGAGGTTGCTAGTGAGTTGTTTATACAGGGGTATAGCCAGAAGAAGAGTGTGAGTTGCTGTGATAGAAAACCTGTTGTAAGTCCCCCCCCCCCAAGTTAAAAGCCAAGTCGAATAATAAGTAAATGCGTGCTTCTCTTCATAAATATCCGAAGATATTACATGTATTATATGGGATTATTTTACTTGAAGATGCAACTTACATTACCCGTTTTTGCTATTCTTTTCAACCAAGATTCTTATTGTACTTTTGTAGAGGAATAGACCATCTTGAGACGGGTAAGGCAAATGCCTTGAGCCAGGAAAATGGAGAAGTCATCAAAAAGTAAATCTAGTGTGTAAATACATGAAGTTATCCTCGTGCATTTGTTTTCAACACAAGTAGTTTACATCTACTGATTATGCTTACTGTTTTTTTTTGTTTTTTTTTTAACCTTTATTTAACCAGAAGAGCCTCATTGAGATCAAAAATCTCTTTTTCAAGAGTGTCCTGGCCAAGATAGGCAGCAGCACATTTACAAAGTTACAGACATGAGACAATTTCAAACACAGATACAAACATTTCAATCAGTTAAGTCAGAGTCACAGAGCAGAACATTTCAGTCAAAGCATTTACAGCCTGCTTCATCGTCCTCTAAAGCCTTTAATCTGCATTTAAAACGATTCAAAGAGACCAGCTCTCCAAGACTCAGTTTTTCTTGTAACAGATTCCAGTCTGCAGGAGCAGCGTATCCAAAGTTTCTTTTACCCATTTCAAGACGAACTTTAGGGACCGATAGCAAGAGTAAATTTTGTGACTGAGTCACAGAACAAAGACTGTAGCTTCCAGAAATTTTCAAGTGAATATAGTTACTCAAGTAAGATGGGAGCAGGCCAAGAATAGCCTTGTAAATCAGGATGTGCCAATGATTCCGTCTACGAATGGTCAGAGAGGGCCACCCAACACGCTCATACAGAGTACAATGATGTGTTAGAGCCTTGAGATTTGTTATGAACCTTAGAGCTCCATGATAAACAGCATCCAAAGATTTAAGACATTGAGAAGAAGCATGCTGGTATAAGACATCACCATAATCAATCAGTGGCAAGAAAGTAGAAGAAACAACATGCTTTTTCACAGCAAAAGTGAAACAAGACTTATTCCTGTAGTAAAAGCCCAGTCGCAGCCTAAGCTTCTTTATGAGCTGCTCAATATGAAGCTTAAATGACAGAGAATCATCAATCACAAATCCAAGGTATTTATCCGAAGATACAGACTCAATTACATGACCCTGAGTTGTAACAATAGATGGTAGGTTCTGTGACCTCTTTCTCGAGTTTGTGAAAGTCATCAGTTTTGTTTTCTCAGAATTTAGAACCAACTTTAGCTCCCTCAGATTTTCCTGCAGAATATCAAAGGCCTCCTGCAGATAGCAAAGGGCTTGTTTTTGTGTGGGAGCCGAGCAATAAAATTTGACAGTGTTGATGATATCTTGGAAACCATGTGTCGAGGTGTTGATGTTGAAAAGCAGTTCCATATCCAGATCTCAACAAACATCCTTGAGAGAGGCCTTCTGCAGTGGTAACGCCAGCAGAAAAATTCTCCCACTACTACACTGGCAGTCACCTTCTTTGGAGACACAGGGGTGGACACAGGTGGCCTCCGAAAAAAAAAATTGTCACTGGTAAATCACCAGCAACACTTTTTCAGTCTTACACAGAGTCTTACAGAGCAAGCAGAAAATTAGATCAAGACTCAGATGTTGATTTAATTATTTAGTCATATTGTTCTGGCTTTTCTAACAAAACTGTGTCCCTGACCCCTGTCCATGATTCTCCTAAGAACCATGTGTCTTAAAGGGGTTCAATTTTATGACCTTTAAGCTACTGAATGAGAGTTTGTAAGAAAAAAAAAAAAAAAAGGCCATCCTATGTTAAACTTTCATCTGTTAAAAAAGATATGCACTTACTGAAGGATTTCTATTCTTGAGAAGTGTGTTATGCTGCAAACTTTGTTTCTCTTCTCTTCCTGTCTTTTCCCGTCTAAAGTCTTATTTACTGCTGGTACAAATTAGAAGAATTATAAAAACATGCAAATTATTTTGTTTGAGCACCACAGTAAATGCTTTGTTTTGTTTTTATGAAATGGTGACTGGAACTGAAGGTCGATTCTTTGAGGGACCTCGACATAACAAAAGCTCACAATATTCTCTGACTGATTTTGATTGTGGTCTCTACAGGTGTGTTTATATTTTCATTCTGATCATTTTGTAGGTATTCTAACTTAAGTGATACAACTGTGCAATTTTTTTGTGAACAGGACCGTAGGAGTGATTTTAGCTGCAAGTTTGGCTCAAGGTGCCCCAACCCCAGCCTTTTGTGTCATTACTACATTGGTAGTGGCCATATAAATCCAATAATTCTCAACAGTGATGCAGTAGCAGATGACCAGTTTCGAGGGTTAATTGACCAGGTATAATCTTGATTTGCTAGAAATGATGAGCTATAAGAGGATATAGAGCATGTTGTGTCAGGAAATACTGTTAAAATTTTTTTTTTTTTTGCCATGGTCATTTTATTTTCAGGTTGAGCTTTGAACTGCCTGATCTAGCTGATGAAATCCTTAACTGTGGATATACTGGAGTCTATTCCCAACAGGGAGTCCATTGTTGGGTATACAATTTTTTCTGTATGCACAAAATGTACATACAAATTGGAGGGTGCCATCAACTGTCGTCTGGACATTGTCAAGTTTGCAGTCTTTACCATGGTTGTGGCCCAAACTGAAAGACCATTTACAGGTTCAGCAAACCTTTGCAGGAGTTTGGAGTTTATTAACTGATTTGGGTGTGACATCATAACTTTACAATAATCAGCTTTTCCCACAATATTCTAACCGTTGAGACACTGAATTTGGGGGTTTCATTATCTGTGAGCCATAATAATCAACTTTTTAAAAAATAAATGCTTCAAAAATTTCACTCTGTGTGCCATAAATAGATTTACAATTTAGAAATGAGTGACCAAACAATCTAACTTTTTCACGTTATTCTCTTTTTTCGAGATATACCTGGAGCAATGCTACTCAGAACTACAACACACAGTACAAGGTGCTCCTGGAAATTGTACTTGCTTAGTACCAGTGCAAAGTTCAGTGTATCTGTGGGATTCTGGAGGAGTCCCACTCTCGACAGTTGTTGTTCTGTTCTTAGGGAGTGATTATCCCAACCCACCCTGGAGACATCAGGGCCCTGTTCTACGAAGCAGGATTACTGCTTAGCGAGGTAGTTTTGAGGATTGGTTCCGGATTCCCTGTTCTACGACACGGGATCACTTGTCAGCGAGGCGAGTCTCCATGGCAACACACGCTGAACGGCTAACCTGCTCCGGGGCAGGTTAGGTTCTAGATTGAACTCGCGGACTTTAAAAACCCCGCCCACTGACCAATGAGCCCTCACAAAAAAAGGCTTGTCCGTTCTTAGAGGATCCCATGGACATCGGAGCCCGACCCAGTCTCTTTTTCGGATGACCACCTTTATGAAAGTTTTTCCTGGGAGGGGTTGGTAGTACATGACACTTTCTACATGTAGTTAAAGGGAATGAAGAACTCTCATTGCCGTAATAAGATCTTTAATGCCCACACTTCTGTTCCATGACAATATTTTATTGCCCAAATTAAAATTGTGACAGGAATTCATATAGGGCTCATGTGGGCTACATATTGCAAAAAATGTAAACACGATAGTAATGAACAAATGAATAAATTCATCTAAGAAATAAATTAGGTATGGTGCATGTTACAGTAAAAGTGCATGGTGAACAGTGCTATTTCAGGATGATAATGGCACAAAAGATTACACTACTACACTTACGCATTTAGACTGTCAGCAATTTTCTGCCAGCACTCCTTAACACTCCTTAACAGCGGCGCTGTTGCTTTTAACGTTAATTACATGTTTCAGCTCGTCATACTTCCTCATGATCACCTCCTGCTCCTCCTGAGTGAAGTATGCGGTCCTTCTGTCTCCGGCCTGCTCTGACGCTCCAGACTGCTCCATGCTCGCGATTGGTCAGATGCAGCGGGCCCCGCCTTATATGTGTGCACGCGCTCATTGCCTAGCTGGATCCACCTATGAGGTTGATAACCAGCGTCGTGAAACCGTGTAGCGAGACCGCCGGCTACCGCGCTCAGTTCAGCGAGGTAGCTCCAAGGCTATCTCGGTAGGCTAAACTTGCTTCGTAGAACAGGGCCCAGGTCCCTTTGCAGATGCGGAAGGAAAACATGCTGGACAAAGAAGAGGTGGATGCTATCAGAGGGATCTAGAAGACCTTCATCTTCAAGGCTGTGAAGACTCTCATAGTGCACATTTGTTACAGCCATCCTTGCGTCTCGCCACAGACGTTCTAGTACAAGTTCTAGTACAAGTACAATTAACTTTAAATTCTCACAGTGCGTTTGTTTTGTTTTTTTTACCATAGATGATTTTTTTTTTACTGAAAATTATATATAAATGCATAAATACCACTGATTGTGCACCCTCTTTCCTGACGGGAAACTGCCCCTGCCACACCCCCTGAAAGTGAACATGCACCGTGCTATGTCAGCATTTTCAACTCCTTGGTCTCACTGATCAGACTTTGTGCAGCGCTAACAGCTCAGTAAAAGCATGGGTGATGTTCCCCGGCATCTCAACCTGGCTGGAAAATGTTCTAAAAAGTTGCATCTCCTGGTTGACAATAAAATTAAGCGTAGCGTTAGTTCAGGCAGGTCACGACATCAAGCTCTAACAACATAGCTGTCATCATCGGTGCAGATCAGCTGATGGCTCAGCTGACTCCCGTGTCCACCTCCTATTAGAAAACTGCTGTTAGAGCGGGCTATTTAAGCTGCTCCTGTCAAACCTACTTCCTGCTTCCTCTGCTGGCACTTCGCAACCCACCTCCACCCCAGCTCCTCCTGTTATTTTATTCATGTTTTGCTCTGCTCTGTCTGGGTTTTTATTTTGCTGCTGCGCTCCCTGTTTATGCCGTTCATGATGGCTCATGATGGGCAGGAAGGTGTGCTCTTCCTGCCTCAGGCTTTCCACGCAAGCGCGTGGAAGAGCAGGGAGTCCCAGAACAGAACCATACCGCCAAATGAAAATTGTGCAAGTTAATAAAGTTTATTTTTGACAAAGTGGTCCTGACTGAACTGGAAATAGTCCACATCTAGGGGCAATTTTTGTGTGACTTCAGAAAGTTTGATTAGAAGCCACTGAAGAAATTCCCGTTTTTAGTTCCTCCTAGAAAAAAATAGCTCCATGCTTCTTTTTCTTTCATCATATTAACTCTAGAACTTAAAAGGAGCAAAAAGAGGACAACTTTATGTCGAAACGAAACATGCGCACTGCAGTTTATCTGTAATCTATCCCGCTAGTTTACCGTCATTTAAACTTGCAAACACTTGCCACAAGGGGTGAATGGAGCAATAAAATGTTTTGAAGGTCTGTGAAACGTGCGATGATTGGCACATGGAGGGGGCTGACATATTCACAATTCCTCCAGTATTTATTCACTGTAAGAAGACAGTAAAACACATGAATTGTCTTCTAAAATTTCCCTTGTACCTCTGTTCCTTCAGCGGTGCTACACGGCACAACTGTGACATCTAGTGGACAAAATAAACAATTACATGCAGCTAGATGTCTGAACGGTGCTGCACTGAAACCTGTGACCATCGGAAAATGTGAACGCAGGGGGCGATGGCGGGCATTGACTGTGTGTGCATTGTCCAAAAAAGAGGAGGAGAAGTTGAGTTACGTAAATGGCGTACTCAAAGATACATCTGGGGTAAATGTTTGCAAAATCTGTAGAAATTGTGTGTAATTTATACAAAGCAGTCGATTGATGTTGCTTTATTTGCTACCCACGAGTAAGCACCGCTTGTGATGGCTTCCTACTGATAAAGGAGAAACCATCGTATATACAGCTTCATAACCCAGGAACTGAAAACCCTACACTAGATCAGGCGACTTTTAAAGGAAATATATACTATAATCATAGTTTGCTAAGAGCTACATTTTATGTAAAAGTCTATATGAACTGTTTCAAATATGTAGTTTGCTGTGCCTGCTCTCATGAGATACATGTACAAATCCTTTTAAATTTACGTTTTAGTTTATCTATACTTGTCTTCACAATCGTTATATAATGTAATCCCTCTAAACATGTTCAATAAATAAGTAAAAATTTAAAATGAGCGTTGTGGCTATAATTTAAAAAAACAACTATTTAAGAACATGCTGTAAGGAGACAACAGCGTAGCCATCAGATAATGTGACCCTGCTTTACTCACATAATAACTGATTAAATCACCCACATATGTTTTATGTGGACATTTGTCATCCTCTCACATTGATCTGGACTCAAGTATTCCTATTATGGATCATCATACAGTCAGAAACACAGAGCTAGGCGCCGCCCTGTTGGCTATGGCTGCCTTTTGCAGCAGCTCTCTCTTTTTTTGTCCATTTCTTGTCATTTTTTTTGTCTCTTTTTCGTAATTTTTGTATTTGGAGTAGATCATTTCTTTGTTTGGCTCATTTGTTGGTCATGGACACCAAACTTTTTGTGGCTTCAGTGATATTTTTACTATTTTTGCTCCTGTGTTTGTCTGGAGATCCTACATGTAACCATGGCCACATTGTTTACATGTGAACTCAGCTGTTAGCAGTCTGTAGCATGTCAATGCTAACTGGTGTAAGGCCTGATGTCTTCCCACAAAGTGAGGAGAAGGAGGTGAGGACGACATGCTGGTTCTCAGGTGTGAGCTAAGAAGTGATGATATGAGCCTGTCCTTCCATCCATTGTTATTGGGGACGTAGGATCTATCTCCAATGGGATGGACGAGCTAGCTGTGCTAACCCAGCAATAGAGGGAAAACCAGAGGGCAGAGTCGCATCATGCTATTCACAAACATGGCTACGAAGCTAACATCAGACACCAACGCCATGTTGGAAGAGCTTCACCTGCTGTGAGCAAACAGGATACAGGAGACAGAGATGGAGCATGACTGAAGAAGCTTAGTCCTGGACCCTGTGGAGGTGGAGGCTGGTTGAACTGGAGAATGATGGACAAGCTGTCATCATCTATTTTCTTATGGACCTTTTTGCACTTTCTTACTTTTGTTTTCTTGATTGCTGCCGTGATTTCAATTTCGTTGTACATGTTACAATGACAATAAAGTTCTATTCTATTCTTTTCTGTTCTATTCTCTCCCACCCAATCAACACAATCCCCCGAACTTGTATACAGGCACAGCACAGATGAACATGACAAAACTTACACACAATAAATATAGATAAATACGGGGAATGAACTGATACCGACAACAGAGCCTCTCCTTCTCTTTTAGTGAACCCCCTTCAGTCTAGGATGCATCTGCCAGAATACCTTACATATTCTCGGTCCCACATAATCAAGAAAGGGAGTCCATATATGATGAAATGTTCCAATTTTCCTTTTTGGTGCGGTATGTCAAATAATCTATGGGAAGCAGTGCAAATATAACTTTGTGCCATTCTGAGAGGGTTGGTGGCTTTTCTGAAGTCCATTTAAGTTACAAACTTTCTTGCAGCATAGGTCAACATTCCACAGTTTTTCATTATAGGTGTTCTTGATTTTAACCCCAACAGAAGGCATACAAGGGTCCATTCTCCAATCCTTGTTAAAAAGCACACTTTGAAACAATTTTCCCAAAAAATTCCTGTATATACACATAAGACTACGTAGTATGTATAAAGCTACTGATCTCTGTGTTACACTTGGTACACCTCTAGACTTCTGAAGGTCCATTCTATTTCTAAGATGAGGCGATATCTTTATTCCTGTTTGAAATGCTTTTTTTCTTCCCTCACATTTATCTGAATCACCCCTTTAGCTAAGCATGAGTAGTAGATCTGCACAATATTGGGGCCATATTTTTGGTTCCATGATATCAGTTTCCCTTTGCAACCAAATACTACAACAGGGCCCAAGTGAGTATGAGGCCTAGGCAAATTTCATTTGGGGGCCCCCTTACACTGAAGCACAGACTTCTGTAAATGAATGCTGTATCATTCACACATGGTTATCGTTCACCAACACTTAATCTCTCACGTCCACTATAAAGTACACTATATCTCTTCAACATAATGCGAAGCACTCATAATTTAAATGTCTTTGTTAGAGATGTGGTCTTGTATTAATTTACGCCTTAGGATTAAATACTCTGCATGCAGTCTTTTGGTTTGCAAACTGAAAATTTCAACACACACTCACTGCGCTCAGGAGTTCCATAAGAGACAGGATGCTCTAACTGAAGTGTGTGATGAAGTAGGGATGGAACGGTTCACAAAATCCACGGTTCAGTTCTTATCACGGTTTTGTAGTCACGGTTCTCGGTTGAGTTCGGTGTAAATTGTTGTTGTTTTTAACACCCCAGATTACTATATACCCAAATAATCCACTATTAACAGATTATTTTTAATCAATTATATCATGTATAGTCATGAAATACCTGAAAGAATGAGACTGTTTACCATTTCGAACATCATTAAAGCTGAGTGAAACATTGCCAGTTTCAACATGCCAACTCCTCAGTAAAGAAAGTCACTATTGACTGTCCACAAAGTCACTAAAAGTCACTAAATGACGCTGCTGTCTAATCTGCAGAATAATTCATGTGCATGTAATTTTCATGGACTTTGTAGGGCAGAGAAATAACAATGGAAGAGAGAAAGCAGGTAAAACACAACATCATAATCAACTACAAAATTACTACAACTACAAATTAACTGTCTTCCGTCCATACTTTTTTTTTTTCTTAAATGTCTAAATAGCAACCCTCTTCCTTAATCTGGGCCGGGGATGATAGAAGTGACCATAATGAGACACACACTTGCATGATTCATGTGAATGCAGGAGGAGACTACTGTGAGTGAGGAGTAGAGGTGGGCGGATCAATACAAATATTGATAATATCGTGTAACACAGCAATACTGTAGTTTTAATTTTTTTTTAAAAGTGGAGACTTGACTATGTCTGTGTCACAGGGCAGCACCCCCACCCCCACCCCCATACTCTCCTGATTTTTGATGATGACAGTCACGTGGCTCAGCCACACCAGGAAAACAAAAAAGCAGACTCCAAAAAAAGGGGTTTGTTCCAATTTTTTTTCACAACATTTATTCTGGTGTGGTTTTTCATTATACTTTACTCTTTTAAAAAAATGAGTGCTGAGGGGAGTAATGGGGGAACATTTTATTTATTTACTTATTTTTTGTATTGTAGTCTTTAACTCTGTACCCTAAAGAAGAATTTGTTTTAATTTTACCTTAAAGTGATAATTTTTTGCACTTTAGTTTCCTTAAAAAAAAAAAATCCCAATGTTTTGGGTAAAATTTGTTTTGTTACCGTTGTATTGTTTCTTAACATATGATTTATAATGACACAAAATTAATTTGTAGTCACCTTCAAACTTTGCCAAAATTTTGTCCTAGGTTTTAACAACATAATTAAAAAAAAACAAACAAAAAAAACACCTTGAGGTCTGCAGCTCGATGATACATCAACCCTTAATATTAAAAAGTATCTGTATCTGTATCTGTGTCTGTATCTGTATCTGTATCTGTATCTGTATCTGTATCTGTATCTGCCATACTGGCTCTGTATTTACTTGGTATCGGATCAATACCTAAAGTCCCAGTATCGCCCATCTCTAGTAAGGAGGACTGTCTGTGTTTTGGATAGGGGAGGGACTCACACACGCTGACCATTAAGACCCAAATCCACATTATTTTCATTGTTTGTATTAACTAAGTTTCCTTTTGGGGAAATTCTATTCCATTATAATAAAATTATTCTATTCTATTCTATTCTATTCTATTCTATTCTATTTTATTCTATTCTTACAATTGTTTAAAGTATGTTGTCAGTAACTGTCGTCGTATTTCTATTGCAGCCAAAGGTGAAGAGGATTTTAATGACATGGAGCTCAAGAAAACAGGTCAGTCAAGTCCAGCAAGGAAGGATGAGTGATAAGGAGTTACAATGGAGACAAGGCTTCCTGCAGGTAAATGAGAGATAGGAAACTCAGAAAATCTTCAGAAAAGGTTTGAGGGGCTTGAAGAGAAAACCAAAGGCTGCTGCTGTGCCACCGTTCGAACAATAAAGCAGAGGTGAACACATGAGATCCTGTGCAGCGCGCACATCAAGACAGAACATACTAAAATTACGCCTGTACCATTAATTTCATAACTGGGTTTGGTGGGTGGGTGGTGTATCTTTAATTCAACATTGTTCAGCCTGAATACTGAAGATGAAGACATGTTTTTGCAGTGATTTCACTTGTAGTCACATGCTGCCATCCTGTGGTCACAATGTAGGGTGACATCAGCTAAATTGGGCCACTTCTTGGTAAATAGCTTCAGGCATTTACAAAAAATAATGCATTCTATTAAAATGTGGTTTTATGGCTAATAATAATAATGGTTGTTTTCTTTACATTTTGTGTTGGAATTATGCAGTATTTTTTTTTTAGGCCCTACAGGTCTTAATAGGTCAGCTGTGCCAACTTTTTTACACAAGCAGAATTCAGGTAAAATGGGTCAGCTGATCAGGTAAAATGCGATGCTTATCGGGTAAGTTGGGCCAGTCCAGCTGCAAAGGGATAGTCATTAATTTTTATTGTAAAACAACTATCGATGTGGCAACATAATTTATTAGAACAATTTCATATTATCAGGACAATTAATTACATAGTAAATGATGAATAAATGAATGAATAAATAGACACCAACTGATATGCTCATCGCAAATGGCAATGTGAACTTTGGCATAAAACACATTGATAAAAACAATAAAAACTGCAACCTACTAGGCCTTAAAATGGGATTTATGCAAAAACTGTTACTTAAAACACGAATTTAGACACATTCCTAACAGGTGAAGCCATCATCGCCACAAATGACGTTCTTTTCGCCATAGCTCTCATGGCACCTGACCAAGCAGTTAGAGACTTGATGATCCATTCCTCTGTTGCCTTTGGATCATCAGGGTTACCATGGCGAGCCTTACAGAAGTGACATGGCTGGTTGTCTTGCTGTGTTTTCCTGTTGACCTTTTTGCCCTTTTGTATTTTTTTTTTTTTTGATTGCTTTGGTTTGGTTTTATTTTTTGTGGCAATGTAGCTAAGGTGTTCCTCACTTGTGAGATTGTAGCTTGGTGGTTTAGATCTTTTTCTTGTGGCCCTCTCTTGTGAATGGATGGGGATCAGGTCACTGAATAGCTCCAACAGACTAAAATGAGACAATAATAGACTACACGTGAATATACACATAAACTCAACTTTCGTTTGTGTGTGTGTGTGTGTGTGTGTGTGTGTGTGTGTGTGTGTGTGTGTGTGTGTGTGTGTGTGCGTGTGCATCATGCATGCATCTGTGTGTATGTTTTTCATTTAGGCTTTACATGATGAAGTATCACCTACTGTGGAAGTGGTTGGTTCTTCCCAGAAAGTAGTTTATTCCCGGGGAGTAAAGACAATGATCTTCACTGTCTTTCCAAAGGCAAATGTTTTTGCAGCTCTGTGCAATATTATTTCACATTTTGTCATTCATTGCTTTGTACCACAACTTTATGTAGTTTTTATTTTACATGTTTTGCATTTTCAGTTGTCATGCACTGCTTTTGTGCAATTAATTTCACAGTTTTGCATTGCAGCTTTTCGTGTCAGCCTTTCAACGCATTTTCTGCAAGGCACCTTTCCAGTTCAATATTGTTCAGCCTGAATACTGAAGACAAAATTGTTTTGCGGTGATTTCACTTGTAGTCACATGCTGCCATCTTGTGGTCACAAAGTACAGCTTTGCACGTTTTAGTTCCAAGTACCATAGGTAGGCAGTAAAACTTGCTGATATCGCATTCTGAAGCACATAAAAATATTGTGAGTGATAATATTGTAATTTTTTCACTAAAAAGCAACAACTGCTCATGTTTTTAGAAGCCATAGCTGAGTTTCTACCTTTGCAGAGTGAAATAGCACGTCGTTACAACTCATTCAAAAAGTATTACCTAAAGCTATGTGACATGAGCTTAAAAGCAATTATGTGTTAATTAAATACTGATCGAAATAAAGAGCACATCACAGTTTTATGCATATAAGGCTTTGCAGAGCAAAAAACACCATGTCATGATTCAATTTATGATTTGAGATGCTGAAGACATCTTTATTGCGTCTGTCAGCTTTTTGTAGGTAAACTCAAGCGTTTGATGTTTGATTTTGAACGCTTTTTGTTCATCATTCAAAATCACTCTTGAACACACCTTTTCCGATTGTTTTCTCCTGGATATGAATGCAACACAGGAAAAGTCTACGGAGGGCAGAGATAGCAGAAATATGAAATGATGACAGTAATCACAACAGTACTGTGCCGGATGCCAAAACAGCACTGAAAACGCACGACAGTGAATAAGATGGATTTTTGTACAACATAGATCACACAGATGTGATTAAGTGACAAAGTAGTGAGGACGGCAATACCAATGGACCTGTTTAGTGAAAGAAAAAAGGTTTGCAGAGCGATAAAGGAAAATGAAAAAATATTTTAAATCGTGCTTTAAGTTCTCATCATCTGTTGGACTGTTTCTGAAGTCATTTTGATGTAACTCGTGTGTGTTCTATGTCAAATATGAAAAGCTAAAAAGGAGAGAGAAAGCAGAGGTATTGATGTGTAATGACAAAAGCGCAACAACACCATGCTGTATGACAAAACAGCAACGAAGAGGCTCAGGACACTGGAAGTGTACTCTGGTTTACTCATTTCAGTAGTAGTGTCAAAAGCTTAATTTTGTTACAGTTCCCATGAATCTGCATCATAGAGTCGTTGTAAAGGACCAAAAACGCTTTGCTTTAGCCATAAAAACACATAAAAGGCTCATGACACGGAATTACATGGATTTGTACTCTGATTTGCTCATTGCAGTTCTTATGTCATGAAAGCATAATCATGCGTAGCGGAGCAAGAAACGCCAAAAAGACAGGACACCATGCTGTATGACAAAACAACCGCGAAAAGGCTCAGGACACGGATAATGTACTCTAAACTACTCGTTTCAGTGAGTGTAACAAAGGCATAATGATTCCACAGTTCTCTTTTACCTGCATTGCAGAGTCGTGGTAAAGAGCCAAAACACTTTGCAGAGCGAGAAACACCAAAAAAACACAACAACATACTGTAAGACAAAACAACACCGAAAAGGCTCGGGACACGGGAGGTGTACTCTGATTTGCTCATTTCGGTGAGTGTGTCTCAAAAGCATTATTGATTTGCACAGTTCTCATGCACCTGCATCATAGAATCCTGGTTAAGCACCAAAAGTGCTTTGCTTTAGCGAGAAAAACCATTTATGACATATTATTTAAATCAAACTTTAAACTCTAATTACACTCATTCGCGGATTATCTTCCCTTGAATCTGAAAGTTTCTCAGGTTTGGGGGTCAAATACCAGCGCTTTTGCAGGAGAAAGCTTAAGAGGACAGAGACAACACAGTAGTGCAATTGATCACAGAAAGAACAACAATGACATGCTGCATGTCGAAATAAGGCTCAGGACACGGCATTACATGGATTTGTACTCTGAGTTGCTCATTTCAGTAATAGTGTCTTAAAAGCGTAATGATTCCACAGTTTTCTTGTACCTGCATCAAAGAGTCAGTGTAATGACCCAAAACGCTTTGCAGGGCAAGAAACACATAAAAAAACACAATAACATGCTGCATGACAAAACAACACCGAAAAGGCTCAGTACATAGGACAAATTCTCTGAACAAGTAATTTTCGTGATTGTGTCACAAATGCACTACTGATTTGTACAGTTCTAATGCATCTGCATCATAGAGTCGTGGTTAAGCACCAAAACGCCTTGCCTTAGCAAGAAAAACCTATTAATGACATATTATTCAAAATCATATTTTAACAATAAAAACAATACAGATCAGGACACAGAATTACATGTATTTGTACTCTGTTTTGCTCATTTCAGTATAAGTGTCACAAAAGCATAATAGTTCCTAGTTCTTTCCTGAATCTGCATCAGAGAGTCGCTTTAATGAACCAAAACGCTTTGCAGGGCGAGAAACACCAAAAAGACTAGACAACATGCTGAATGTTGATTTGTCTCAAATCAACACCGAAAAGGCTCAGGAAACAGGAAAGTACTCTGATTTACTCATTGCAGTAAGTGTGTGACAAAAGCTCAATTGTGTTACAGTTCCCATGCACCTGCATCATAGAGTTGTGGTTAAGCATTAAAAGCGCTTTGCTTTAGCGAGAAAAACGTGAAAATGACATGTTATTTTAATCAAACTTTAAACTCTTATTTGCGTTTTAACATCCTTGAATCTGAAAGCTTCCCACGTTTTGGGGGTCAAATAGCACAGCATTTGCAGGAAAAAGCTAAAGAGGGCAGATAATGCAGAAATTTGCAATGACCATAGACAGCACTACAGTAACATGCTGGATGCCAAATCAATACTGATCAGGACACGGAATTACATGTATTTTTACTCTGTTTTGCTCATTTCAGTGTTAGTGTCACAAAAGCATAATAGTTCCTCGTTCTCTCTTGAATCTGCATCAGAGAGTTGCTGTAATGAACCGAAACGCTTTGCAGGGCGAGAAACACCAAAAAGACTAGACAACATGCTGAATGAGACAAATCAACACCGAAAAGCCTCGAGAAACGGGAAAAGTACTCTGATTTACTCATTTCACTGAGTGTGTGACAAAAGCACAATTGTGTTAAATATCCCATGTACCTGCATCAAAGAGTTGTGGTTAAGCACCAAAAGCACTTTGCTTAAGAAAGAAAACCATAAAAATGACATATTATATGAATCAAACTTTAAACTCTTATTTGCAATTGTCTTCCCTTGAATTTGAAAGTTTCTCACGTTTTGGGGGTCAAATATAACAGCATTTGCAGGAAAAAGCTAAAGAGGGCAGAGAATGCAGAAATTTGCAATGACCATAGGAAAAATCTACAATAACATGCTGGATGCCAAAACAGCACAGAAAAGGCTCAGGACACGGAATTACATGTTTTTGTACTCTGTTTTGCTCATTTCAGTATTAGTGCCACAAAAGCATAATAATTCCTCGTTCTCTCTTGAATCTGCATCAGAGTCGCTGTAATGAACCAAAACGCTTTGCAGGGCGAGAAACACCAAAAAGACTAGACAACATGCTGAATGTTGATTTGTCTCACCACCGAAAAGGCTCAGGAAACAGGAAAAGTACTCTGATTTACTCATTGCAGTAAGTGTGTGACAAAAGCACAATTGTGTTACAGTTCCCATGTACCTGCATCATAGAGTCGTGGTTAAGCACCAAAAGCACTTTGCTTAAGCGAGGAAAACATAAAAATGATATATTAATTGAATCAAACTTGAAACTCATATTCACGTTTTATCTTCCCATAAATATGAAAGTTTCTCACGTTTTGGGGGTCAAATATCACAGCATTTGCAGGAAAAAGCTAAAGAGGGCAGAGAATGCAGAAATTTGCAATGACCATAGGAAAAATCTACAATAACATGCTGGATGCCAAAACAGCACAGAAAAGGCTCAGGACACGGAATTACATGTTTTTGTACACTGTTTTGCTCATTTCAGTATAAGTGCGACAAAAGCATAATAATTCCTCGTTCTCTCTTGAATCTGCATCAGAGAGTCGCTGTAATGAACCAAAACGCTTTGCAGGGCGAGAAACACAAAAAGACTAGACAACATGCTGAATAAGACAAATCAACACCGAAAAGGCTCAGGAAACGGGAAAAGTACTCTGATTTACTCATTTCAGTGAGTGTGTGACAAAAGCACAATTGTGTTACAGTGTCCATGTACCTGCATCATAGAGTCGTGGTTTAGCACCAAAAGCGCTTTGCTTAAGCGAGAAAAACATAAAAATGACATTATTTGAATCAAACTTGAAACTCTTATTTGCTTTTTATCTTCCCATAAATATGAGAGTTTCTCACGTTTTGGGGGTCAAATATCACAGCATTTGCAGGAAAAAGCTAAAGAGGGCAGAGAATGAAGAAATTTGCAATGACCATAGGAAGCACTACAATAACATGCTGGATGCCAAAACAATACTGATCAGGACACGGAATTACCTGTATTTGTGCTCTGTTTTGCTCATTTCAGTATAAGTGCGACAAAAGCATAATAATTCCTCGTTCTCTCTTGAATCTGCATCAAAGAGTCGCTGTAATGAACCAAAACGCTTTGCAGGGCGAGAAACACAAAAAGACTAGACAACATGCTGAATGAGACAAATCAACACCGAAAAGGCTCAGGAAACGGGAAAAGTACTCTGATTTACTCATTTCAGTGAGTGTGTGACAAAAGCACAATTGTGTTACAGTGTCCATGTACCTGCATCATAGAGTCGTGTTTTAGCACCAAAAGCGCTTTGCTTAAGCGAGAAAAACATTAAAATGACATTATTTGAATCAAACTTGAAACTCTTATTTGCTTTTTATCTTCCCATAAATATGAGAGTTTCTCACGTTTTGGGGGTCAAATATCACAGCTGTTGCAGGAAAAAGCTAAAGAGGGCAGAGAATGCAGAAATTTGCAATGACCATAGGAAGCACTACAATAACATGCTGGATGCCAAAACAATACTGATCAGGACACGGAATTACCTGTATTTGTGCTCTGTTTTGCTCATTTCAGTATTAGTGCCACAAAAGCATAATAATTCCTAGTTATCTCTTGAATCTGCATCAGAGAGTCACTGTAATGAACCAAAACGCTTTGCAGGGCGAGAAACACAAAAAGACTAGACAACATGCTGAATGAGACAAATCAACACCGAAAAGGCTCAGGAAACTGGAAATGTTCTCTAATTTACTCATTTCAGTGAGTGTGTGACAAAAGCACAATTGTGTCACAGTTCCCATGTACCTGCATCATAGAGTCGTGGTTAAGCACCAAAAGCGCTTTGTTTAAGCGAGGAAAACATAAAAATGACATATTAGATGAATCAAACTTGAAACTCATATTCGCGTTTTATCTTCCCATAAATATGAAAGTTTCTCACGTTTTGGGGGTCAAATATCACAGCATTTGCAGGAAAAAGGTAAAGAGGGCAGAGAATGCAGAAATTTGCAATGACCATAGGAAAAATCTACAATAACATGCTGGATGCCAAAACAGCACAGAAAAGGCTCAGGACACGGAATTACATGTTTTTGTACTCTGTTTTGCTCATTTCAGTATTAGTGCCACAAAAGCATAATAATTCCTCGTTCTCTCTTGAATCTGCATCAGAGAGTCGCTGTAATGAACCAAAACGCTTTGCAGGGCGAGAAACACAAAAAGACTAGACAACATGCTGAATAAGACAAATCAACACCGAAAAGGCTCAGGAAATGGGAAAAGTACTCTGATTTACTCATTTCAGTGAGTGTGTGACAAAAGCACAATTGTGTTACAGTGCCCATGTACCTGCATCATAGAGTCGTGGTTTAGCACCAAAAGCGCTTTGCTTAAGCGAGAAAAACATAAAAATGACATATTAGATGAATCAAACTTGAAACTCATATTCGCGTTTTATCTTCCCATAAATATGAGAGTTTCTGACGTTTTGGGGGTCAAATATCACAGCATTTGCAGGAAAAAGGTAAAGAGGGCAGAGAATGCAGAAATTTGCAATGACCATAGGAAAAATCTACAATAACATGCTGGATGCCAAAACAGCACTACCGATCAGGACACGGAATTACATGTTTTTGTACTCTGTTTTGCTCATTTCAGTATTAGTGCCACAAAAGCATAATAATTCCTCGTTCTCTCTTGAATCTGCATCAGAGAGTCGCTGTAATGAACCAAAACGCTTTGCAGGGCGAGAAACACAAAAAGACTAGACAACATGCTGAATAAGACAAATCAACACCGAAAAGGCTCAGGAAATGGGAAAAGTACTGTGATTTACTCATTTCAGTGAGTGTGTGACAAAAGCACAATTGTGTTACAGTGCCCATGTACCTGCATCATAGAGTCGTGGTTTAGCACCAAAAGCGCTTTGCTTAAGCGAGAAAAACATAAAAATGACATATTAGATGAATCAAACTTGAAACTCTTATTTGCTTTTTATCTTCCCATAAATATGAGAGTTTCTCACGTTTTGGGGGTCAAATATCACAGCATTTGCAGGAAAAAGCTAAAGAGGGCAGAGAATGCAGAAATTTGCAATGACCATAGGAAGCACTACAATAACATGCTGGATGCCAAAACAATACTGATCAGGACACGGTAGTACCTGTATTTGTGCTCTGTTTTGCTCATTTCAGTATTATTGCCACAAAAGCATAATAATTCCTCGTTCTCTCTTGAATCTGCATCAAAGAGTCGCTGTAATGAACCAAAACGCTTTGCAGGGCGAGAAACACAAAAAGACTAGACAACATGCTGAATGTTGATTTGTCTCAAATCAACACCGAAAAGGCTCAGGAAACGGAAAAAGTACTCTGATTTACTCATTTCAGTGAGTGTGTGACAAAAGCACAATTGTGTTACAGTTTCCATGTACCTGCATCATAGAGTCGTGGTTAAGCACCAAAAGCGCTTTGCTTAAGCGAGGAAAACATAAAAATGACATATTAGATGAATCAAACTTGAAACTCATATTAGCGTTTTATCTTTCCATAAATATGAAAGTTTCTCACGTTTTGGGGGTCAAATATCACAGCATTTGCAGGAAAAAGCTAAAGAGGGCAGAGAATGCAGAAATTTGCAATGACCATAGGAAAAATCTACAATAACATGCTGGATGCCAAAACAGCACAGAAAAGGCTCAGGACACAGAATTACATGTTTTTGTACTCTGTTTTGCTCATTTCAGTATAAGTGCCACAAAAGCATAATAATTCCTCGTTCTCTCTTGAATCTGCATCAAAGAGTCGCTGTAATGAACCAAAACTCTTTGCAGGGCGAGGAAAACATAAAAATGACATATTAGATGAATCAAACTTGAAACTCTTATTTTCTTTTTATCTTCCCATAAATATGAGAGTTTCTCACGTTTGGGGGTCAAATATCACAGCATTTGCAGGAAAAAGCTAAAGAGGGCAGAGAATGCAGAAATTTGCAGTGACCATAGGAAAAATCTACAATAACATGCTGGATGCCAAAACAGCACAGAAAAGGCTCAGGACACGGAATTACATGTTTTTGTGCTCTGTTTTGCTCATTTCAGTATTAGTGCCACAAAAGCATAATAGTTCCTAGTTATCTCCTGAATCTGCATCAGAGAGTCGCTGTAATGAACCAAAACGCTTTGCAGGGCGAGAAACACAAAAAGACTAGATAACATGCTGAATGTTGATTTGTCTCAAATCAACACCGAAAAGGCTCAGGAAATGGGAAAAGTACTCTGATTTACTCATTTCAGTGAGTGTGTGACAAAAGCACAATTGTGTTACAGTTTCCATGTACCTGCATCATAGAGTTGTGGTTTAGCACCAAAAGCGCTTTGCTTAAGCGAGGAAAACATAAAAATGACATTATTTGAATCAAACTTGAAACTCTTATTTGCTTTTTATCTTCCCATAAATATGAGAGTTTCTCACGTTTTGGGGGTCAAATATCACAGCATTTGCAGGAAAAAGCTAAAGAGGGCAGAGAATGCAGAAATTTGCAATGACCATAGGAAGCACTACAATAACATGCTGGATGCCAAAACAATACTGATCAGGACACGGAATTACCTGTATTTGTGCTCTGTTTTGCTCATTTCAGTATTAGTGCCACAAAAGCATAATAATTCCTCGTTCTCTCTTGAATCTGCATCAAAGAGTCGCTGTAATGAACCAAAACGCTTTGCAGGGCGAGAAACACAAAAAGACTAGACAACATGCTGAATGTTGATTTGTCTCAAATCAACACCGAAAAGGCTCAGGAAACGGAAAAAGTACTCTGATTTACTTATTTCAGTGAGTGTGTGACAAAAGCACAATTGTGTTACAGTTTCCATGTACCTGCATCATAGAGTCGTGGTTTAGCACCAAAAGCGCTTTGCTTAAGCGAGGAAAACATAAAAATGACATATTAGATGAATCAAACTTGAAACTCATATTCGCGTTTTATCTTTCCATAAATATGAAAGTTTCTCACGTTTTGGGGGTCAAATATCACAGCATTTGCAGGAAAAAGCTAAAAAGGGCAGAGAATGCAGAAATTTGCAATGACCATAGGAAAAATCTACAATAACATGCTGGATGCCAAAACAGCACAGAAAAGGCTCAGGACACGGAATTACATGTTTTTGTACTCTGTTTTGCTCATTTCAGTATTAGTGCCACAAAAGCATAATAGTTCCTAGTTATCTCTTGAATCTGCATCAGAGAGTCCCAGTAATGAATCAAAACGCCATGTGGGGCGAGAAACACCAAAAAGACTAGACAACATGCTGAATGAGACAAATCAACACCGAAAAGGCTCAGGAAATGGGAAAAGTACTGTGATTTACTCATTTCAGTGAGTGTGTGACAGAAGCACAATTGTGTTACAGTGCCCATGTACCTGCATCATAGAGTCGTGGTTTAGCACCAAAAGCGCTTTGCTTAAGCGAGAAAAACATAAAAATGACATATTAGATGAATCAAACTTGAAACTCTTATTTTCTTTTTATCTTCCCATAAATATGAGAGTTTCTGACGTTTTGGGGGTCAAATATCACAGCATTTGCAGGAAAAAGCTAAAGAGGGCAGAGAATGCAGAAATTTGCAATGACCATAGGAAAAATCTACAATAACATGCTGGATGCCAAAACAGCACAGAAAAGGCTCAGGACACGGAATTACGTGTTTTTGTGCTCTGTTTTGCTCATTTTAGTATAAGTGCCACAAAAGCATAATAATTCCTCGTTCTCTCTTGAATCTGCATCAAAGAGTCGCTGTAATGAACCAAAACGCTTTGCAGGGCGAGAAACACAAAAAGACTAGACAACATGCTTAATGAGACAAATCAACACCGAAAAGGCTCAGGAAATGGGAAAAGTACTCTGATTTACTCATTGCAGTAAGTGTGTGACAAAAGCACAATTGTGTTACAGTGCCCATGTACCTGCATCATAGAGTCGTGGTTAAGCACCAAAAGCGCTTTGCTTAAGCGAGGAAAACATAAAAATGACATATTAGATGAATCAAACTTGAAACTCTTATTTGCTTTTTATCTTCCCATAAATATGAGAGTTTCTCACATTTTGGGGGTCAAATATCACAGCATTTGCAGGAAAAAGCTAAAGAGGGCAGAGAATGAAGAAATTTGCAATGACCATAGGAAGCACTACAATAACATGCTGGATGCCAAAACAATACTGATCAGGACACGGAATTACCTGTATTTGTGCTCTGTTTTGCTCATTTCAGTATTAGTGCCACAAAAGCATAATAATTCCTCGTTCTCTCTTGAATCTGCATCAAAGAGTCGCTGTAATGAACCAAAACGCTTTGCAGGGCGAGAAACACAAAAAGACTAGACAACATGCTGAATGTTGATTTGTCTCAAATCAACACCGAAAAGGCTCAGGAAACGGAAAAAGTACTCTGATTTACTCATTTCAGTGAGTGTGTGACAAAAGCACAATTGTGTTACAGTTTCCATGTACCTGCATCATAGAGTCGTGGTTAAGCACCAAAAGCGCTTTGCTTAAGCGAGGAAAACATAAAAATGACATATTAGATGAATCAAACTTGAAAGTCATATTCGCGTTTTATCTTTCCATAAATATGAAAGTTTCTCACGTTTTGGGGGTCAAATATCACAGCATTTGCAGGAAAAAGCTAAAAAGGGCAGAGAATGCAGAAATTTGCAATGACCATAGGAAAAATCTACAATAACATGCTGGATGCCAAAACAGCACAGAAAAGGCTCAGGACACAGAATTACATGTTTTTGTACTCTGTTTTGCTCATTTCAGTATAAGTGCGACAAAAGCATAATAATTCCTCGTTCTCTCTTGAATCTGCATCAAAGAGTCGCTGTAATGAACCAAAACTCTTTGCAGGGCGAGGAAAACATAAAAATGACATATTAGATGAATCAAACTTGAAAGTCATATTCGCGTTTTATCTTCCCATAAATATGAGAGTTTCTCACGTTTTGGGGGTCAAATATCACAGCATTTGCAGGAAAAAGCTAAAGAGGGCAGAGAATGCAGAAATTTGCAATGACCATAGGAAGCACTACAATAACATGCTGGATGCCAAAACAATACTGATCAGGACACGGAATTACATGTTTTTGTACTCTGTTTTGCTCATTTCAGTATAAGTGCCACAAAAGCATAATAGTTCCTAGTTATCTCTTGAATCTGCATCAGAGAGTCGCTGTAATGAATCAAAACGCCATGTGGGGCAAGAAACACCAAAAAGACTAGACAACATGCTGAATGAGACAAATCAACACCGAAAAGGCTCAGGAAATGGGAAAAGTACTCTGATTTACTCATTTCAGTGAGTGTGTGACAAAAGCACAATTGTGTGACAGTGCCCATGTACCTGCATCATAGAGTCGTGGTTTAGCACCAAAAGCGCTTTGCTTAAGCGAGAAAAACATAAAAACGACATATTAGATGAATCAAACTTGAAACTCTTATTTGCTTTTTATCTTCCCATAAATATGAGAGTTTCTCACGTTTTGGGGGTCAAATATCACAGCATTTGCAGGAAAAAGCTAAAGAGGGCAGAGAATGAAGAAATTTGCAATGACCATAGGAAGCACTACAATAACATGCTGGATGCCAAAACAATACTGATCAGGACACGGAATTACCTGTATTTGTGCTCTGTTTTGCTCATTTCAGTATTAGTGCCACAAAAGCATAATAATTCCTCGTTCTCTCTTGAATCTGCATCAAAGAGTCGCTGTAATGAACCAAAACGCTTTGCAGGGCGAGAAACACAAAAAGACTAGACAACATGCTGAATGTTGATTTGTCTCAAATCAACACCGAAAAGGCTCAGGAAACGGAAAAAGTACTCTGATTTACTCATTTCAGTGAGTGTGTGACAAACGCACAATTGTGTTACAGTTTCCATGTACCTGCATCATAGAGTCGTGGTTAAGCACCAAAAGCGCTTTGCTTAAGCGAGGAAAACATAAAAATGACATATTATATGAATCAAACTTGAAACTCTTATTTGCAATTGTCTTCCCTTGAATTTGAAAGTTTCTCACGTTTTGGGGGTCAAATATAACAGCATTTGCAGGAAAAAGCTAAAGAGGGCAGAGAATGCAGAAATTTGCAGTGACCATAGGAAAAATCTACAATAACATGCTGGATGCCAAAACAGCACAGAAAAGGCTCAGGGCACGGAATTACATGTATTTGTACTCTTTTTTGCTCATTTCAGTGTTAGTGTCACAAAAGCATAATAGTTCCTAGTTATCTCTTGAATCTGCATCAGAGAGTCCCAGTAATGAAATCAAAACGCCATGTGGGGCGAGAAACACCAAAAAGACTAGACAACATGCTGAATGAGACAAATCAACACCGAAAAGGCTCAGGAAACGGGAAAAGTACTCTGATTTACTCATTTCAGTGAGTGTGTGACAAAAGCACAATTGTGTTACAGTTCCCATGTACCTGCATCATAGAGTCGTGGTTAAGCACCAAAAGCGCTTTGCTTAAGCGAGGAAAACATAAAAATGACATATTAGATGAATCAAACTTGAAACTCTTATTTTCTTTTTATCTTCCCATAAATATGAGAGTTTCTCACGTTTTGGGGGTCAAATATCACAGCATTTGCAGGAAAAAGCTAAAAAGGGCAGAGAATGCAGAAATTTGCAATGACCATAGGAAAAATCTACAATAACATGCTGGATGCCAAAACAGCACAGAAAAGGCTCAGGACACAGAATTACATGTTTTTGTGCTCTGTTTTGCTCATTTCAGTATTAGTGCCACAAAAGCATAATAGTTCCTAGTTATCTCCTGAATCTGCATCAGAGAGTCGCTGTAATGAACCAAAATGCTTTGCAGGGCGAGAAACACAAAAAGACTAGATAACATGCTGAATGAGACAAATCAACACCGAAAAGGCTCAGGAAATGGGAAAAGTACTCTGATTTACTCATTTCAGTGAGTGTGTGACAAAAGCACAATTGTGTTACAGTTTTCATGTACCTGCATCATAGAGTTGTGGTTTAGCACCAAAAGCGCTTTGCTTAAGCGAGGAAAACACAAAAATGACATTATTGAATCAAACTTGAAACTCTTATTTGCTTTTTATCTTCCCATAAATATGAGAGTTTCTCACGTTTTGGGGGTCAAATATCACAGCATTTGCAGGAAAAAGCTAAAGAGGGCAGAGAATGCAGAAATTTGCAATGACCATAGGAAGCACTACAATAACATGCTGGATGCCAAAACAATACTGATCAGGACACGGAATTACCTGTATTTGTGCTCTGTTTTGCTCATTTCAGTATTAGTGCCACAAAAGCATAATAATTCCTCGTTCTCTCTTGAATCTGCATCAAAGAGTCGCTGTAATGAACCAAAACGCTTTGCAGGACGAGAAACACAAAAAGACTAGACAACATGCTGAATGTTGATTTGTCTCAAATCAACAACGAAAAGGCTCAGGAAACGGAAAAAGTCCTCTGATTTACTCATTTCAGTGAGTGTGTGACAAAAGCACAATTGTGTTACAGTTCCCATGTACCTGCATCATAGAGTCGTGGTTAAGCACCAAAAGCGCTTTGCTTAAGCGAGGAAAACATAAAAATGACATATTAGATGAATCAAACTTGAAACTCTTATTTTCTTTTTATCTTCCCATAAATATGAGAGTTTCTGACGTTTTGGGGGTCAAATATCACAGCATTTGCAGGAAAAAGCTAAAGAGGGCAGAGAATAAAGAAATTTGCAATGACCATAGGAAGCACTACAATAACATGCTGGATGCCAAAACAATACTGATCAGGACACGGAAGTACCTGTATTTGTGCTCTGTTTTGCTCATTTCAGTATTAGTGCCACAAAAGCATAATAATTCCTCGTTCTCTCTTGAATCTGCATCAAAGAGTCGCTGTAATGAACCAAAACGCTTTGCAGGGCGAGAAACACAAAAAGACTAGACAACATGCTGAATGTTGATTTGTCTCAAATCAACACCGAAAAGGCTCAGGAAATGGGAAAAGTACTCTGATTTTTTCATTGCAGTAAGTGTGTGACAAAAGCACAATTGTGTTACAGTTCCCATGTACCTGCATCATAGAGTTGTGGTTAAGCACCAAAAGCGCTTTGCTTAAGAAAGAAAACCATAAAAATGACATATTATATGAATCAAACTTTAAACTCTTATTTGCAATTGTCTTCCCTTGAATTTGAAAGTTTATCACGTTTTGGGGGTCAAATATAACAGCATTTGCAGGAAAAAGCTAAAGAGGGCAGAGAATGCAGAAATTTGCAGTGACCATAGGAAAAATCTACAATAACATGCTGGATGCCAAAACAGCACAGAAAAGGCTCAGGGCACGGAATTACATGTATTTGTACTCTTTTTTGCTCATTTCAGTGTTAGTGTCACAAAAGCATAATAGTTCCTAGTTATCCCTTGAATCTGCATCAGAGAGTCCCAGTAATGAAATCAAAACGCCATGTGGGGCGAGAAACACCAAAAAGACTAGACAACATGCTGAATGAGACAAATCAACACCGAAAAGGCTCAGGAAACGGGAAAAGTACTCTGATTTACTCATTTCAGTGAGTGTGTGACAAAAGCACAATTGTGTTACAGTTCCCATGTACCTGCATCATAGAGTCGTGGTTAAGCACCAAAAGCGCTTTGCTTAAGCGAGGAAAACATAAAAATGACATATTAGATGAATCAAACTTGAAACTCATATTCGCGTTTTATCTTCCCATAAATATGAGAGTTTCTCACGTTTTGGGGGTCAAATATCACAGCATTTGCAGGAAAAAGCTAAAAAGGGCAGAGAATGCAGAAATTTGCAATGACCATAGGAAAAATCTACAATAACATGCTGGATGCCAAAACAGCACAGAAAAGGCTCAGGACACAGAATTACATGTTTTTGTACTCTGTTTTGCTCATTTCAGTATAAGTGCGACAAAAGCATAATAATTCCTCGTTCTCTCTTGAATCTGCATCAAAGAGTCGCTGTAATGAACCAAAACGCTTTGCAGGGCGAGAAACACAAAAAGACTAGACAACATGCTGAATGAGACAAATCAACACCGAAAAGGCTCAGGAAACGGGAAAAGTACTCTGATTTACTCATTTCAGTGAGTGTGTGACAAAAGCACAATTGTGTTACAGTGTCCATGTACCTGCATCATAGAGTCGTGTTTTAGCACCAAAAGCGCTTTGCTTAAGCGAGAAAAACATTAAAATGACATTATTTGAATCAAACTTGAAACTCTTATTTGCTTTTTATCTTCCCATAAATATGAGAGTTTCTCACGTTTTGGGGGTCAAATATCACAGCTGTTGCAGGAAAAAGCTAAAGAGGGCAGAGAATGCAGAAATTTGCAATGACCATAGGAAGCACTACAATAACATGCTGGATGCCAAAACAATACTGATCAGGACACGGAATTACCTGTATTTGTGCTCTGTTTTGCTCATTTCAGTATTAGTGCCACAAAAGCATAATAATTCCTAGTTATCTCTTGAATCTGCATCAGAGAGTCACTGTAATGAACCAAAACGCTTTGCAGGGCGAGAAACACAAAAAGACTAGACAACATGCTGAATGAGACAAATCAACACCGAAAAGGCTCAGGAAACTGGAAATGTTCTCTAATTTACTCATTTCAGTGAGTGTGTGACAAAAGCACAATTGTGTCACAGTTCCCATGTACCTGCATCATAGAGTCGTGGTTAAGCACCAAAAGCGCTTTGTTTAAGCGAGGAAAACATAAAAATGACATATTAGATGAATCAAACTTGAAACTCATATTCGCGTTTTATCTTCCCATAAATATGAAAGTTTCTCACGTTTTGGGGGTCAAATATCACAGCATTTGCAGGAAAAAGGTAAAGAGGGCAGAGAATGCAGAAATTTGCAATGACCATAGGAAAAATCTACAATAACATGCTGGATGCCAAAACAGCACAGAAAAGGCTCAGGACACGGAATTACATGTTTTTGTACTCTGTTTTGCTCATTTCAGTATTAGTGCCACAAAAGCATAATAATTCCTCGTTCTCTCTTGAATCTGCATCAGAGAGTCGCTGTAATGAACCAAAACGCTTTGCAGGGCGAGAAACACAAAAAGACTAGACAACATGCTGAATAAGACAAATCAACACCGAAAAGGCTCAGGAAATGGGAAAAGTACTCTGATTTACTCATTTCAGTGAGTGTGTGACAAAAGCACAATTGTGTTACAGTGCCCATGTACCTGCATCATAGAGTCGTGGTTTAGCACCAAAAGCGCTTTGCTTAAGCGAGAAAAACATAAAAATGACATATTAGATGAATCAAACTTGAAACTCATATTCGCGTTTTATCTTCCCATAAATATGAGAGTTTCTGACGTTTTGGGGGTCAAATATCACAGCATTTGCAGGAAAAAGGTAAAGAGGGCAGAGAATGCAGAAATTTGCAATGACCATAGGAAAAATCTACAATAACATGCTGGATGCCAAAACAGCACTACCGATCAGGACACGGAATTACATGTTTTTGTACTCTGTTTTGCTCATTTCAGTATTAGTGCCACAAAAGCATAATAATTCCTCGTTCTCTCTTGAATCTGCATCAGAGAGTCGCTGTAATGAACCAAAACGCTTTGCAGGGCGAGAAACACAAAAAGACTAGACAACATGCTGAATAAGACAAATCAACACCGAAAAGGCTCAGGAAATGGGAAAAGTACTGTGATTTACTCATTTCAGTGAGTGTGTGACAAAAGCACAATTGTGTTACAGTGCCCATGTACCTGCATCATAGAGTCGTGGTTTAGCACCAAAAGCGCTTTGCTTAAGCGAGAAAAACATAAAAATGACATATTAGATGAATCAAACTTGAAACTCTTATTTGCTTTTTATCTTCCCATAAATATGAGAGTTTCTCACGTTTTGGGGGTCAAATATCACAGCATTTGCAGGAAAAAGCTAAAGAGGGCAGAGAATGCAGAAATTTGCAATGACCATAGGAAGCACTACAATAACATGCTGGATGCCAAAACAATACTGATCAGGACACGGTAGTACCTGTATTTGTGCTCTGTTTTGCTCATTTCAGTATTATTGCCACAAAAGCATAATAATTCCTCGTTCTCTCTTGAATCTGCATCAAAGAGTCGCTGTAATGAACCAAAACGCTTTGCAGGGCGAGAAACACAAAAAGACTAGACAACATGCTGAATGTTGATTTGTCTCAAATCAACACCGAAAAGGCTCAGGAAACGGAAAAAGTACTCTGATTTACTCATTTCAGTGAGTGTGTGACAAAAGCACAATTGTGTTACAGTTTCCATGTACCTGCATCATAGAGTCGTGGTTAAGCACCAAAAGCGCTTTGCTTAAGCGAGGAAAACATAAAAATGACATATTAGATGAATCAAACTTGAAACTCATATTAGCGTTTTATCTTTCCATAAATATGAAAGTTTCTCACGTTTTGGGGGTCAAATATCACAGCATTTGCAGGAAAAAGCTAAAGAGGGCAGAGAATGCAGAAATTTGCAATGACCATAGGAAAAATCTACAATAACATGCTGGATGCCAAAACAGCACAGAAAAGGCTCAGGACACAGAATTACATGTTTTTGTACTCTGTTTTGCTCATTTCAGTATAAGTGCCACAAAAGCATAATAATTCCTCGTTCTCTCTTGAATCTGCATCAAAGAGTCGCTGTAATGAACCAAAACTCTTTGCAGGGCGAGGAAAACATAAAAATGACATATTAGATGAATCAAACTTGAAACTCTTATTTTCTTTTTATCTTCCCATAAATATGAGAGTTTCTCACGTTTGGGGGTCAAATATCACAGCATTTGCAGGAAAAAGCTAAAGAGGGCAGAGAATGCAGAAATTTGCAGTGACCATAGGAAAAATCTACAATAACATGCTGGATGCCAAAACAGCACAGAAAAGGCTCAGGACACGGAATTACATGTTTTTGTGCTCTGTTTTGCTCATTTCAGTATTAGTGCCACAAAAGCATAATAGTTCCTAGTTATCTCCTGAATCTGCATCAGAGAGTCGCTGTAATGAACCAAAACGCTTTGCAGGGCGAGAAACACAAAAAGACTAGATAACATGCTGAATGTTGATTTGTCTCAAATCAACACCGAAAAGGCTCAGGAAATGGGAAAAGTACTCTGATTTACTCATTTCAGTGAGTGTGTGACAAAAGCACAATTGTGTTACAGTTTCCATGTACCTGCATCATAGAGTTGTGGTTTAGCACCAAAAGCGCTTTGCTTAAGCGAGGAAAACATAAAAATGACATTATTTGAATCAAACTTGAAACTCTTATTTGCTTTTTATCTTCCCATAAATATGAGAGTTTCTCACGTTTTGGGGGTCAAATATCACAGCATTTGCAGGAAAAAGCTAAAGAGGGCAGAGAATGCAGAAATTTGCAATGACCATAGGAAGCACTACAATAACATGCTGGATGCCAAAACAATACTGATCAGGACACGGAATTACCTGTATTTGTGCTCTGTTTTGCTCATTTCAGTATTAGTGCCACAAAAGCATAATAATTCCTCGTTCTCTCTTGAATCTGCATCAAAGAGTCGCTGTAATGAACCAAAACGCTTTGCAGGGCGAGAAACACAAAAAGACTAGACAACATGCTGAATGTTGATTTGTCTCAAATCAACACCGAAAAGGCTCAGGAAACGGAAAAAGTACTCTGATTTACTTATTTCAGTGAGTGTGTGACAAAAGCACAATTGTGTTACAGTTTCCATGTACCTGCATCATAGAGTCGTGGTTTAGCACCAAAAGCGCTTTGCTTAAGCGAGGAAAACATAAAAATGACATATTAGATGAATCAAACTTGAAACTCATATTCGCGTTTTATCTTTCCATAAATATGAAAGTTTCTCACGTTTTGGGGGTCAAATATCACAGCATTTGCAGGAAAAAGCTAAAAAGGGCAGAGAATGCAGAAATTTGCAATGACCATAGGAAAAATCTACAATAACATGCTGGATGCCAAAACAGCACAGAAAAGGCTCAGGACACGGAATTACATGTTTTTGTACTCTGTTTTGCTCATTTCAGTATTAGTGCCACAAAAGCATAATAGTTCCTAGTTATCTCTTGAATCTGCATCAGAGAGTCCCAGTAATGAATCAAAACGCCATGTGGGGCGAGAAACACCAAAAAGACTAGACAACATGCTGAATGAGACAAATCAACACCGAAAAGGCTCAGGAAATGGGAAAAGTACTGTGATTTACTCATTTCAGTGAGTGTGTGACAGAAGCACAATTGTGTTACAGTGCCCATGTACCTGCATCATAGAGTCGTGGTTTAGCACCAAAAGCGCTTTGCTTAAGCGAGAAAAACATAAAAATGACATATTAGATGAATCAAACTTGAAACTCTTATTTTCTTTTTATCTTCCCATAAATATGAGAGTTTCTGACGTTTTGGGGGTCAAATATCACAGCATTTGCAGGAAAAAGCTAAAGAGGGCAGAGAATGCAGAAATTTGCAATGACCATAGGAAAAATCTACAATAACATGCTGGATGCCAAAACAGCACAGAAAAGGCTCAGGACACGGAATTACGTGTTTTTGTGCTCTGTTTTGCTCATTTTAGTATAAGTGCCACAAAAGCATAATAATTCCTCGTTCTCTCTTGAATCTGCATCAAAGAGTCGCTGTAATGAACCAAAACGCTTTGCAGGGCGAGAAACACAAAAAGACTAGACAACATGCTTAATGAGACAAATCAACACCGAAAAGGCTCAGGAAATGGGAAAAGTACTCTGATTTACTCATTGCAGTAAGTGTGTGACAAAAGCACAATTGTGTTACAGTGCCCATGTACCTGCATCATAGAGTCGTGGTTAAGCACCAAAAGCGCTTTGCTTAAGCGAGGAAAACATAAAAATGACATATTAGATGAATCAAACTTGAAACTCTTATTTGCTTTTTATCTTCCCATAAATATGAGAGTTTCTCACATTTTGGGGGTCAAATATCACAGCATTTGCAGGAAAAAGCTAAAGAGGGCAGAGAATGAAGAAATTTGCAATGACCATAGGAAGCACTACAATAACATGCTGGATGCCAAAACAATACTGATCAGGACACGGAATTACCTGTATTTGTGCTCTGTTTTGCTCATTTCAGTATTAGTGCCACAAAAGCATAATAATTCCTCGTTCTCTCTTGAATCTGCATCAAAGAGTCGCTGTAATGAACCAAAACGCTTTGCAGGGCGAGAAACACAAAAAGACTAGACAACATGCTGAATGTTGATTTGTCTCAAATCAACACCGAAAAGGCTCAGGAAACGGAAAAAGTACTCTGATTTACTCATTTCAGTGAGTGTGTGACAAAAGCACAATTGTGTTACAGTTTCCATGTACCTGCATCATAGAGTCGTGGTTAAGCACCAAAAGCGCTTTGCTTAAGCGAGGAAAACATAAAAATGACATATTAGATGAATCAAACTTGAAAGTCATATTCGCGTTTTATCTTTCCATAAATATGAAAGTTTCTCACGTTTTGGGGGTCAAATATCACAGCATTTGCAGGAAAAAGCTAAAAAGGGCAGAGAATGCAGAAATTTGCAATGACCATAGGAAAAATCTACAATAACATGCTGGATGCCAAAACAGCACAGAAAAGGCTCAGGACACAGAATTACATGTTTTTGTACTCTGTTTTGCTCATTTCAGTATAAGTGCGACAAAAGCATAATAATTCCTCGTTCTCTCTTGAATCTGCATCAAAGAGTCGCTGTAATGAACCAAAACTCTTTGCAGGGCGAGGAAAACATAAAAATGACATATTAGATGAATCAAACTTGAAAGTCATATTCGCGTTTTATCTTCCCATAAATATGAGAGTTTCTCACGTTTTGGGGGTCAAATATCACAGCATTTGCAGGAAAAAGCTAAAGAGGGCAGAGAATGCAGAAATTTGCAATGACCATAGGAAGCACTACAATAACATGCTGGATGCCAAAACAATACTGATCAGGACACGGAATTACATGTTTTTGTACTCTGTTTTGCTCATTTCAGTATAAGTGCCACAAAAGCATAATAGTTCCTAGTTATCTCTTGAATCTGCATCAGAGAGTCGCTGTAATGAATCAAAACGCCATGTGGGGCAAGAAACACCAAAAAGACTAGACAACATGCTGAATGAGACAAATCAACACCGAAAAGGCTCAGGAAATGGGAAAAGTACTCTGATTTACTCATTTCAGTGAGTGTGTGACAAAAGCACAATTGTGTGACAGTGCCCATGTACCTGCATCATAGAGTCGTGGTTTAGCACCAAAAGCGCTTTGCTTAAGCGAGAAAAACATAAAAACGACATATTAGATGAATCAAACTTGAAACTCTTATTTGCTTTTTATCTTCCCATAAATATGAGAGTTTCTCACGTTTTGGGGGTCAAATATCACAGCATTTGCAGGAAAAAGCTAAAGAGGGCAGAGAATGAAGAAATTTGCAATGACCATAGGAAGCACTACAATAACATGCTGGATGCCAAAACAATACTGATCAGGACACGGAATTACCTGTATTTGTGCTCTGTTTTGCTCATTTCAGTATTAGTGCCACAAAAGCATAATAATTCCTCGTTCTCTCTTGAATCTGCATCAAAGAGTCGCTGTAATGAACCAAAACGCTTTGCAGGGCGAGAAACACAAAAAGACTAGACAACATGCTGAATGTTGATTTGTCTCAAATCAACACCGAAAAGGCTCAGGAAACGGAAAAAGTACTCTGATTTACTCATTTCAGTGAGTGTGTGACAAACGCACAATTGTGTTACAGTTTCCATGTACCTGCATCATAGAGTCGTGGTTAAGCACCAAAAGCGCTTTGCTTAAGCGAGGAAAACATAAAAATGACATATTATATGAATCAAACTTGAAACTCTTATTTGCAATTGTCTTCCCTTGAATTTGAAAGTTTCTCACGTTTTGGGGGTCAAATATAACAGCATTTGCAGGAAAAAGCTAAAGAGGGCAGAGAATGCAGAAATTTGCAGTGACCATAGGAAAAATCTACAATAACATGCTGGATGCCAAAACAGCACAGAAAAGGCTCAGGGCACGGAATTACATGTATTTGTACTCTTTTTTGCTCATTTCAGTGTTAGTGTCACAAAAGCATAATAGTTCCTAGTTATCTCTTGAATCTGCATCAGAGAGTCCCAGTAATGAAATCAAAACGCCATGTGGGGCGAGAAACACCAAAAAGACTAGACAACATGCTGAATGAGACAAATCAACACCGAAAAGGCTCAGGAAACGGGAAAAGTACTCTGATTTACTCATTTCAGTGAGTGTGTGACAAAAGCACAATTGTGTTACAGTTCCCATGTACCTGCATCATAGAGTCGTGGTTAAGCACCAAAAGCGCTTTGCTTAAGCGAGGAAAACATAAAAATGACATATTAGATGAATCAAACTTGAAACTCTTATTTTCTTTTTATCTTCCCATAAATATGAGAGTTTCTCACGTTTTGGGGGTCAAATATCACAGCATTTGCAGGAAAAAGCTAAAAAGGGCAGAGAATGCAGAAATTTGCAATGACCATAGGAAAAATCTACAATAACATGCTGGATGCCAAAACAGCACAGAAAAGGCTCAGGACACAGAATTACATGTTTTTGTGCTCTGTTTTGCTCATTTCAGTATTAGTGCCACAAAAGCATAATAGTTCCTAGTTATCTCCTGAATCTGCATCAGAGAGTCGCTGTAATGAACCAAAATGCTTTGCAGGGCGAGAAACACAAAAAGACTAGATAACATGCTGAATGAGACAAATCAACACCGAAAAGGCTCAGGAAATGGGAAAAGTACTCTGATTTACTCATTTCAGTGAGTGTGTGACAAAAGCACAATTGTGTTACAGTTTTCATGTACCTGCATCATAGAGTTGTGGTTTAGCACCAAAAGCGCTTTGCTTAAGCGAGGAAAACACAAAAATGACATTATTGAATCAAACTTGAAACTCTTATTTGCTTTTTATCTTCCCATAAATATGAGAGTTTCTCACGTTTTGGGGGTCAAATATCACAGCATTTGCAGGAAAAAGCTAAAGAGGGCAGAGAATGCAGAAATTTGCAATGACCATAGGAAGCACTACAATAACATGCTGGATGCCAAAACAATACTGATCAGGACACGGAATTACCTGTATTTGTGCTCTGTTTTGCTCATTTCAGTATTAGTGCCACAAAAGCATAATAATTCCTCGTTCTCTCTTGAATCTGCATCAAAGAGTCGCTGTAATGAACCAAAACGCTTTGCAGGACGAGAAACACAAAAAGACTAGACAACATGCTGAATGTTGATTTGTCTCAAATCAACAACGAAAAGGCTCAGGAAACGGAAAAAGTCCTCTGATTTACTCATTTCAGTGAGTGTGTGACAAAAGCACAATTGTGTTACAGTTCCCATGTACCTGCATCATAGAGTCGTGGTTAAGCACCAAAAGCGCTTTGCTTAAGCGAGGAAAACATAAAAATGACATATTAGATGAATCAAACTTGAAACTCTTATTTTCTTTTTATCTTCCCATAAATATGAGAGTTTCTGACGTTTTGGGGGTCAAATATCACAGCATTTGCAGGAAAAAGCTAAAGAGGGCAGAGAATAAAGAAATTTGCAATGACCATAGGAAGCACTACAATAACATGCTGGATGCCAAAACAATACTGATCAGGACACGGAAGTACCTGTATTTGTGCTCTGTTTTGCTCATTTCAGTATTAGTGCCACAAAAGCATAATAATTCCTCGTTCTCTCTTGAATCTGCATCAAAGAGTCGCTGTAATGAACCAAAACGCTTTGCAGGGCGAGAAACACAAAAAGACTAGACAACATGCTGAATGTTGATTTGTCTCAAATCAACACCGAAAAGGCTCAGGAAATGGGAAAAGTACTCTGATTTTTTCATTGCAGTAAGTGTGTGACAAAAGCACAATTGTGTTACAGTTCCCATGTACCTGCATCATAGAGTTGTGGTTAAGCACCAAAAGCGCTTTGCTTAAGAAAGAAAACCATAAAAATGACATATTATATGAATCAAACTTTAAACTCTTATTTGCAATTGTCTTCCCTTGAATTTGAAAGTTTATCACGTTTTGGGGGTCAAATATAACAGCATTTGCAGGAAAAAGCTAAAGAGGGCAGAGAATGCAGAAATTTGCAGTGACCATAGGAAAAATCTACAATAACATGCTGGATGCCAAAACAGCACAGAAAAGGCTCAGGGCACGGAATTACATGTATTTGTACTCTTTTTTGCTCATTTCAGTGTTAGTGTCACAAAAGCATAATAGTTCCTAGTTATCCCTTGAATCTGCATCAGAGAGTCCCAGTAATGAAATCAAAACGCCATGTGGGGCGAGAAACACCAAAAAGACTAGACAACATGCTGAATGAGACAAATCAACACCGAAAAGGCTCAGGAAACGGGAAAAGTACTCTGATTTACTCATTTCAGTGAGTGTGTGACAAAAGCACAATTGTGTTACAGTTCCCATGTACCTGCATCATAGAGTCGTGGTTAAGCACCAAAAGCGCTTTGCTTAAGCGAGGAAAACATAAAAATGACATATTAGATGAATCAAACTTGAAACTCATATTCGCGTTTTATCTTCCCATAAATATGAGAGTTTCTCACGTTTTGGGGGTCAAATATCACAGCATTTGCAGGAAAAAGCTAAAAAGGGCAGAGAATGCAGAAATTTGCAATGACCATAGGAAAAATCTACAATAACATGCTGGATGCCAAAACAGCACAGAAAAGGCTCAGGACACAGAATTACATGTTTTTGTACTCTGTTTTGCTCATTTCAGTATAAGTGCGACAAAAGCATAATAATTCCTCGTTCTCTCTTGAATCTGCATCAAAGAGTCGCTGTAATGAACCAAAACGCTTTGCAGGGCGAGAAACACAAAAAGACTAGACAACATGCTGAATGAGACAAATCAACACCGAAAAGGCTCAGGAAACGGGAAAAGTACTCTGATTTACTCATTTCAGTGAGTGTGTGACAAAAGCACAATTGTGTTACAGTGTCCATGTACCTGCATCATAGAGTCGTGTTTTAGCACCAAAAGCGCTTTGCTTAAGCGAGAAAAACATTAAAATGACATTATTTGAATCAAACTTGAAACTCTTATTTGCTTTTTATCTTCCCATAAATATGAGAGTTTCTCACGTTTTGGGGGTCAAATATCACAGCTGTTGCAGGAAAAAGCTAAAGAGGGCAGAGAATGCAGAAATTTGCAATGACCATAGGAAGCACTACAATAACATGCTGGATGCCAAAACAATACTGATCAGGACACGGAATTACCTGTATTTGTGCTCTGTTTTGCTCATTTCAGTATTAGTGCCACAAAAGCATAATAATTCCTAGTTATCTCTTGAATCTGCATCAGAGAGTCACTGTAATGAACCAAAACGCTTTGCAGGGCGAGAAACACAAAAAGACTAGACAACATGCTGAATGAGACAAATCAACACCGAAAAGGCTCAGGAAACTGGAAATGTTCTCTAATTTACTCATTTCAGTGAGTGTGTGACAAAAGCACAATTGTGTCACAGTTCCCATGTACCTGCATCATAGAGTCGTGGTTAAGCACCAAAAGCGCTTTGTTTAAGCGAGGAAAACATAAAAATGACATATTAGATGAATCAAACTTGAAACTCATATTCGCGTTTTATCTTCCCATAAATATGAAAGTTTCTCACGTTTTGGGGGTCAAATATCACAGCATTTGCAGGAAAAAGGTAAAGAGGGCAGAGAATGCAGAAATTTGCAATGACCATAGGAAAAATCTACAATAACATGCTGGATGCCAAAACAGCACAGAAAAGGCTCAGGACACGGAATTACATGTTTTTGTACTCTGTTTTGCTCATTTCAGTATTAGTGCCACAAAAGCATAATAATTCCTCGTTCTCTCTTGAATCTGCATCAGAGAGTCGCTGTAATGAACCAAAACGCTTTGCAGGGCGAGAAACACAAAAAGACTAGACAACATGCTGAATAAGACAAATCAACACCGAAAAGGCTCAGGAAATGGGAAAAGTACTCTGATTTACTCATTTCAGTGAGTGTGTGACAAAAGCACAATTGTGTTACAGTGCCCATGTACCTGCATCATAGAGTCGTGGTTTAGCACCAAAAGCGCTTTGCTTAAGCGAGAAAAACATAAAAATGACATATTAGATGAATCAAACTTGAAACTCATATTCGCGTTTTATCTTCCCATAAATATGAGAGTTTCTGACGTTTTGGGGGTCAAATATCACAGCATTTGCAGGAAAAAGGTAAAGAGGGCAGAGAATGCAGAAATTTGCAATGACCATAGGAAAAATCTACAATAACATGCTGGATGCCAAAACAGCACTACCGATCAGGACACGGAATTACATGTTTTTGTACTCTGTTTTGCTCATTTCAGTATTAGTGCCACAAAAGCATAATAATTCCTCGTTCTCTCTTGAATCTGCATCAGAGAGTCGCTGTAATGAACCAAAACGCTTTGCAGGGCGAGAAACACAAAAAGACTAGACAACATGCTGAATAAGACAAATCAACACCGAAAAGGCTCAGGAAATGGGAAAAGTACTGTGATTTACTCATTTCAGTGAGTGTGTGACAAAAGCACAATTGTGTTACAGTGCCCATGTACCTGCATCATAGAGTCGTGGTTTAGCACCAAAAGCGCTTTGCTTAAGCGAGAAAAACATAAAAATGACATATTAGATGAATCAAACTTGAAACTCTTATTTGCTTTTTATCTTCCCATAAATATGAGAGTTTCTCACGTTTTGGGGGTCAAATATCACAGCATTTGCAGGAAAAAGCTAAAGAGGGCAGAGAATGCAGAAATTTGCAATGACCATAGGAAGCACTACAATAACATGCTGGATGCCAAAACAATACTGATCAGGACACGGTAGTACCTGTATTTGTGCTCTGTTTTGCTCATTTCAGTATTATTGCCACAAAAGCATAATAATTCCTCGTTCTCTCTTGAATCTGCATCAAAGAGTCGCTGTAATGAACCAAAACGCTTTGCAGGGCGAGAAACACAAAAAGACTAGACAACATGCTGAATGTTGATTTGTCTCAAATCAACACCGAAAAGGCTCAGGAAACGGAAAAAGTACTCTGATTTACTCATTTCAGTGAGTGTGTGACAAAAGCACAATTGTGTTACAGTTTCCATGTACCTGCATCATAGAGTCGTGGTTAAGCACCAAAAGCGCTTTGCTTAAGCGAGGAAAACATAAAAATGACATATTAGATGAATCAAACTTGAAACTCATATTAGCGTTTTATCTTTCCATAAATATGAAAGTTTCTCACGTTTTGGGGGTCAAATATCACAGCATTTGCAGGAAAAAGCTAAAGAGGGCAGAGAATGCAGAAATTTGCAATGACCATAGGAAAAATCTACAATAACATGCTGGATGCCAAAACAGCACAGAAAAGGCTCAGGACACAGAATTACATGTTTTTGTACTCTGTTTTGCTCATTTCAGTATAAGTGCCACAAAAGCATAATAATTCCTCGTTCTCTCTTGAATCTGCATCAAAGAGTCGCTGTAATGAACCAAAACTCTTTGCAGGGCGAGGAAAACATAAAAATGACATATTAGATGAATCAAACTTGAAACTCTTATTTTCTTTTTATCTTCCCATAAATATGAGAGTTTCTCACGTTTGGGGGTCAAATATCACAGCATTTGCAGGAAAAAGCTAAAGAGGGCAGAGAATGCAGAAATTTGCAGTGACCATAGGAAAAATCTACAATAACATGCTGGATGCCAAAACAGCACAGAAAAGGCTCAGGACACGGAATTACATGTTTTTGTGCTCTGTTTTGCTCATTTCAGTATTAGTGCCACAAAAGCATAATAGTTCCTAGTTATCTCCTGAATCTGCATCAGAGAGTCGCTGTAATGAACCAAAACGCTTTGCAGGGCGAGAAACACAAAAAGACTAGATAACATGCTGAATGTTGATTTGTCTCAAATCAACACCGAAAAGGCTCAGGAAATGGGAAAAGTACTCTGATTTACTCATTTCAGTGAGTGTGTGACAAAAGCACAATTGTGTTACAGTTTCCATGTACCTGCATCATAGAGTTGTGGTTTAGCACCAAAAGCGCTTTGCTTAAGCGAGGAAAACATAAAAATGACATTATTTGAATCAAACTTGAAACTCTTATTTGCTTTTTATCTTCCCATAAATATGAGAGTTTCTCACGTTTTGGGGGTCAAATATCACAGCATTTGCAGGAAAAAGCTAAAGAGGGCAGAGAATGCAGAAATTTGCAATGACCATAGGAAGCACTACAATAACATGCTGGATGCCAAAACAATACTGATCAGGACACGGAATTACCTGTATTTGTGCTCTGTTTTGCTCATTTCAGTATTAGTGCCACAAAAGCATAATAATTCCTCGTTCTCTCTTGAATCTGCATCAAAGAGTCGCTGTAATGAACCAAAACGCTTTGCAGGGCGAGAAACACAAAAAGACTAGACAACATGCTGAATGTTGATTTGTCTCAAATCAACACCGAAAAGGCTCAGGAAACGGAAAAAGTACTCTGATTTACTTATTTCAGTGAGTGTGTGACAAAAGCACAATTGTGTTACAGTTTCCATGTACCTGCATCATAGAGTCGTGGTTTAGCACCAAAAGCGCTTTGCTTAAGCGAGGAAAACATAAAAATGACATATTAGATGAATCAAACTTGAAACTCATATTCGCGTTTTATCTTTCCATAAATATGAAAGTTTCTCACGTTTTGGGGGTCAAATATCACAGCATTTGCAGGAAAAAGCTAAAAAGGGCAGAGAATGCAGAAATTTGCAATGACCATAGGAAAAATCTACAATAACATGCTGGATGCCAAAACAGCACAGAAAAGGCTCAGGACACGGAATTACATGTTTTTGTACTCTGTTTTGCTCATTTCAGTATTAGTGCCACAAAAGCATAATAGTTCCTAGTTATCTCTTGAATCTGCATCAGAGAGTCCCAGTAATGAATCAAAACGCCATGTGGGGCGAGAAACACCAAAAAGACTAGACAACATGCTGAATGAGACAAATCAACACCGAAAAGGCTCAGGAAATGGGAAAAGTACTGTGATTTACTCATTTCAGTGAGTGTGTGACAGAAGCACAATTGTGTTACAGTGCCCATGTACCTGCATCATAGAGTCGTGGTTTAGCACCAAAAGCGCTTTGCTTAAGCGAGAAAAACATAAAAATGACATATTAGATGAATCAAACTTGAAACTCTTATTTTCTTTTTATCTTCCCATAAATATGAGAGTTTCTGACGTTTTGGGGGTCAAATATCACAGCATTTGCAGGAAAAAGCTAAAGAGGGCAGAGAATGCAGAAATTTGCAATGACCATAGGAAAAATCTACAATAACATGCTGGATGCCAAAACAGCACAGAAAAGGCTCAGGACACGGAATTACGTGTTTTTGTGCTCTGTTTTGCTCATTTTAGTATAAGTGCCACAAAAGCATAATAATTCCTCGTTCTCTCTTGAATCTGCATCAAAGAGTCGCTGTAATGAACCAAAACGCTTTGCAGGGCGAGAAACACAAAAAGACTAGACAACATGCTTAATGAGACAAATCAACACCGAAAAGGCTCAGGAAATGGGAAAAGTACTCTGATTTACTCATTGCAGTAAGTGTGTGACAAAAGCACAATTGTGTTACAGTGCCCATGTACCTGCATCATAGAGTCGTGGTTAAGCACCAAAAGCGCTTTGCTTAAGCGAGGAAAACATAAAAATGACATATTAGATGAATCAAACTTGAAACTCTTATTTGCTTTTTATCTTCCCATAAATATGAGAGTTTCTCACATTTTGGGGGTCAAATATCACAGCATTTGCAGGAAAAAGCTAAAGAGGGCAGAGAATGAAGAAATTTGCAATGACCATAGGAAGCACTACAATAACATGCTGGATGCCAAAACAATACTGATCAGGACACGGAATTACCTGTATTTGTGCTCTGTTTTGCTCATTTCAGTATTAGTGCCACAAAAGCATAATAATTCCTCGTTCTCTCTTGAATCTGCATCAAAGAGTCGCTGTAATGAACCAAAACGCTTTGCAGGGCGAGAAACACAAAAAGACTAGACAACATGCTGAATGTTGATTTGTCTCAAATCAACACCGAAAAGGCTCAGGAAACGGAAAAAGTACTCTGATTTACTCATTTCAGTGAGTGTGTGACAAAAGCACAATTGTGTTACAGTTTCCATGTACCTGCATCATAGAGTCGTGGTTAAGCACCAAAAGCGCTTTGCTTAAGCGAGGAAAACATAAAAATGACATATTAGATGAATCAAACTTGAAAGTCATATTCGCGTTTTATCTTTCCATAAATATGAAAGTTTCTCACGTTTTGGGGGTCAAATATCACAGCATTTGCAGGAAAAAGCTAAAAAGGGCAGAGAATGCAGAAATTTGCAATGACCATAGGAAAAATCTACAATAACATGCTGGATGCCAAAACAGCACAGAAAAGGCTCAGGACACAGAATTACATGTTTTTGTACTCTGTTTTGCTCATTTCAGTATAAGTGCGACAAAAGCATAATAATTCCTCGTTCTCTCTTGAATCTGCATCAAAGAGTCGCTGTAATGAACCAAAACTCTTTGCAGGGCGAGGAAAACATAAAAATGACATATTAGATGAATCAAACTTGAAAGTCATATTCGCGTTTTATCTTCCCATAAATATGAGAGTTTCTCACGTTTTGGGGGTCAAATATCACAGCATTTGCAGGAAAAAGCTAAAGAGGGCAGAGAATGCAGAAATTTGCAATGACCATAGGAAGCACTACAATAACATGCTGGATGCCAAAACAATACTGATCAGGACACGGAATTACATGTTTTTGTACTCTGTTTTGCTCATTTCAGTATAAGTGCCACAAAAGCATAATAGTTCCTAGTTATCTCTTGAATCTGCATCAGAGAGTCGCTGTAATGAATCAAAACGCCATGTGGGGCAAGAAACACCAAAAAGACTAGACAACATGCTGAATGAGACAAATCAACACCGAAAAGGCTCAGGAAATGGGAAAAGTACTCTGATTTACTCATTTCAGTGAGTGTGTGACAAAAGCACAATTGTGTGACAGTGCCCATGTACCTGCATCATAGAGTCGTGGTTTAGCACCAAAAGCGCTTTGCTTAAGCGAGAAAAACATAAAAACGACATATTAGATGAATCAAACTTGAAACTCTTATTTGCTTTTTATCTTCCCATAAATATGAGAGTTTCTCACGTTTTGGGGGTCAAATATCACAGCATTTGCAGGAAAAAGCTAAAGAGGGCAGAGAATGAAGAAATTTGCAATGACCATAGGAAGCACTACAATAACATGCTGGATGCCAAAACAATACTGATCAGGACACGGAATTACCTGTATTTGTGCTCTGTTTTGCTCATTTCAGTATTAGTGCCACAAAAGCATAATAATTCCTCGTTCTCTCTTGAATCTGCATCAAAGAGTCGCTGTAATGAACCAAAACGCTTTGCAGGGCGAGAAACACAAAAAGACTAGACAACATGCTGAATGTTGATTTGTCTCAAATCAACACCGAAAAGGCTCAGGAAACGGAAAAAGTACTCTGATTTACTCATTTCAGTGAGTGTGTGACAAACGCACAATTGTGTTACAGTTTCCATGTACCTGCATCATAGAGTCGTGGTTAAGCACCAAAAGCGCTTTGCTTAAGCGAGGAAAACATAAAAATGACATATTATATGAATCAAACTTGAAACTCTTATTTGCAATTGTCTTCCCTTGAATTTGAAAGTTTCTCACGTTTTGGGGGTCAAATATAACAGCATTTGCAGGAAAAAGCTAAAGAGGGCAGAGAATGCAGAAATTTGCAGTGACCATAGGAAAAATCTACAATAACATGCTGGATGCCAAAACAGCACAGAAAAGGCTCAGGGCACGGAATTACATGTATTTGTACTCTTTTTTGCTCATTTCAGTGTTAGTGTCACAAAAGCATAATAGTTCCTAGTTATCTCTTGAATCTGCATCAGAGAGTCCCAGTAATGAAATCAAAACGCCATGTGGGGCGAGAAACACCAAAAAGACTAGACAACATGCTGAATGAGACAAATCAACACCGAAAAGGCTCAGGAAACGGGAAAAGTACTCTGATTTACTCATTTCAGTGAGTGTGTGACAAAAGCACAATTGTGTTACAGTTCCCATGTACCTGCATCATAGAGTCGTGGTTAAGCACCAAAAGCGCTTTGCTTAAGCGAGGAAAACATAAAAATGACATATTAGATGAATCAAACTTGAAACTCTTATTTTCTTTTTATCTTCCCATAAATATGAGAGTTTCTCACGTTTTGGGGGTCAAATATCACAGCATTTGCAGGAAAAAGCTAAAAAGGGCAGAGAATGCAGAAATTTGCAATGACCATAGGAAAAATCTACAATAACATGCTGGATGCCAAAACAGCACAGAAAAGGCTCAGGACACAGAATTACATGTTTTTGTGCTCTGTTTTGCTCATTTCAGTATTAGTGCCACAAAAGCATAATAGTTCCTAGTTATCTCCTGAATCTGCATCAGAGAGTCGCTGTAATGAACCAAAATGCTTTGCAGGGCGAGAAACACAAAAAGACTAGATAACATGCTGAATGAGACAAATCAACACCGAAAAGGCTCAGGAAATGGGAAAAGTACTCTGATTTACTCATTTCAGTGAGTGTGTGACAAAAGCACAATTGTGTTACAGTTTTCATGTACCTGCATCATAGAGTTGTGGTTTAGCACCAAAAGCGCTTTGCTTAAGCGAGGAAAACACAAAAATGACATTATTGAATCAAACTTGAAACTCTTATTTGCTTTTTATCTTCCCATAAATATGAGAGTTTCTCACGTTTTGGGGGTCAAATATCACAGCATTTGCAGGAAAAAGCTAAAGAGGGCAGAGAATGCAGAAATTTGCAATGACCATAGGAAGCACTACAATAACATGCTGGATGCCAAAACAATACTGATCAGGACACGGAATTACCTGTATTTGTGCTCTGTTTTGCTCATTTCAGTATTAGTGCCACAAAAGCATAATAATTCCTCGTTCTCTCTTGAATCTGCATCAAAGAGTCGCTGTAATGAACCAAAACGCTTTGCAGGACGAGAAACACAAAAAGACTAGACAACATGCTGAATGTTGATTTGTCTCAAATCAACAACGAAAAGGCTCAGGAAACGGAAAAAGTCCTCTGATTTACTCATTTCAGTGAGTGTGTGACAAAAGCACAATTGTGTTACAGTTCCCATGTACCTGCATCATAGAGTCGTGGTTAAGCACCAAAAGCGCTTTGCTTAAGCGAGGAAAACATAAAAATGACATATTAGATGAATCAAACTTGAAACTCTTATTTTCTTTTTATCTTCCCATAAATATGAGAGTTTCTGACGTTTTGGGGGTCAAATATCACAGCATTTGCAGGAAAAAGCTAAAGAGGGCAGAGAATAAAGAAATTTGCAATGACCATAGGAAGCACTACAATAACATGCTGGATGCCAAAACAATACTGATCAGGACACGGAAGTACCTGTATTTGTGCTCTGTTTTGCTCATTTCAGTATTAGTGCCACAAAAGCATAATAATTCCTCGTTCTCTCTTGAATCTGCATCAAAGAGTCGCTGTAATGAACCAAAACGCTTTGCAGGGCGAGAAACACAAAAAGACTAGACAACATGCTGAATGTTGATTTGTCTCAAATCAACACCGAAAAGGCTCAGGAAATGGGAAAAGTACTCTGATTTTTTCATTGCAGTAAGTGTGTGACAAAAGCACAATTGTGTTACAGTTCCCATGTACCTGCATCATAGAGTTGTGGTTAAGCACCAAAAGCGCTTTGCTTAAGAAAGAAAACCATAAAAATGACATATTATATGAATCAAACTTTAAACTCTTATTTGCAATTGTCTTCCCTTGAATTTGAAAGTTTATCACGTTTTGGGGGTCAAATATAACAGCATTTGCAGGAAAAAGCTAAAGAGGGCAGAGAATGCAGAAATTTGCAGTGACCATAGGAAAAATCTACAATAACATGCTGGATGCCAAAACAGCACAGAAAAGGCTCAGGGCACGGAATTACATGTATTTGTACTCTTTTTTGCTCATTTCAGTGTTAGTGTCACAAAAGCATAATAGTTCCTAGTTATCCCTTGAATCTGCATCAGAGAGTCCCAGTAATGAAATCAAAACGCCATGTGGGGCGAGAAACACCAAAAAGACTAGACAACATGCTGAATGAGACAAATCAACACCGAAAAGGCTCAGGAAACGGGAAAAGTACTCTGATTTACTCATTTCAGTGAGTGTGTGACAAAAGCACAATTGTGTTACAGTTCCCATGTACCTGCATCATAGAGTCGTGGTTAAGCACCAAAAGCGCTTTGCTTAAGCGAGGAAAACATAAAAATGACATATTAGATGAATCAAACTTGAAACTCATATTCGCGTTTTATCTTCCCATAAATATGAGAGTTTCTCACGTTTTGGGGGTCAAATATCACAGCATTTGCAGGAAAAAGCTAAAGAGGGCAGAGAATGAAGAAATTTGCAATGACCATAGGAAGCACTACAATAACATGCTGGATGCCAAAACAATACTGATCAGGACACGGAATTACCTGTATTTGTGCTCTGTTTTGCTCATTTCAGTATAAGTGCCACAAAAGCATAATAATTCCTCGTTCTCTCTTGAATCTGCATCAAAGAGTCGCTGTAATGAACCAAAACGCTTTGCAGGGCGAGAAACACAAAAAGACTAGACAACATGCTGAATGTTGATTTGTCTCAAATCAACACCGAAAAGGCTCAGGAAACGGGAAAAGTACTCTGATTTACTCATTTCAGTGAGTGTGTGACAAAAGCACAATTGTGTTACAGTTCCCATGTACCTGCATCATAGAGTCGTGGTTAAGCACCAAAAGCGCTTTGCTTAAGCTAGGAAAACATAAAAATGACATATTAGATGAATCAAACTTGAAACTCATATTCGCGTTTTATCTTCCCATAAATATGAGAGTTTCTCACGTTTTGGGGGTCAAATATCACAGCATTTGCAGGAAAAAGCTAAAGAGGGCAGAGAATGCAGAAATTTGCAATGACCATAGGAAAAATCTACAATAACATGCTGGATGCCAAAACAGCACAGGAAAGGCTCAGGACACGGAATTACATGTTTTTGTACTCTGTTTTGCTCATTTTAGTATAAGTGCCACAAAAGCATAATTATTCCTCGTTCTCTCTTGAATCTGCATCAAAGAGTCGCTGTAATGAACCAAAACGCTTTGCAGGGCGAGAAACACAAAAAGACTAGACAACATGCTGAATGTTGATTTGTCTCAAATCAACACCGAAAAGGCTCAGGAAATGGGAAAAGTACTCTGATTTTTTCATTGCAGTAAGTGTGTGACAAAAGCACAATTGTGTTACAGTTCCCATGTACCTGCATCATAGAGTTGTGGTTAAGCACCAAAAGCGCTTTGCTTAAGAAAGAAAACCATAAAAATGACATATTATATGAATCAAACTTTAAACTCTTATTTGCAATTGTCTTCCCTTGAATTTGAAAGTTTATCACGTTTTGGGGGTCAAATATAACAGCATTTGCAGGAAAAAGCTAAAGAGGGCAGAGAATGCAGAAATTTGCAGTGACCATAGGAAAAATCTACAATAACATGCTGGATGCCAAAACAGCACAGAAAAGGCTCAGGGCACGGAATTACATGTATTTGTACTCTTTTTTGCTCATTTCAGTGTTAGTGTCACAAAAGCATAATAGTTCCTAGTTATCCCTTGAATCTGCATCAGAGAGTCCCAGTAATGAAATCAAAACGCCATGTGGGGCGAGAAACACCAAAAAGACTAGACAACATGCTGAATGAGACAAATCAACACCGAAAAGGCTCAGGAAACGGGAAAAGTACTCTGATTTACTCATTTCAGTGAGTGTGTGACAAAAGCACAATTGTGTTACAGTTCCCATGTACCTGCATCATAGAGTCGTGGTTAAGCACCAAAAGCGCTTTGCTTAAGCGAGGAAAACATAAAAATGACATATTAGATGAATCAAACTTGAAACTCATATTCGCGTTTTATCTTCCCATAAATATGAGAGTTTCTCACGTTTTGGGGGTCAAATATCACAGCATTTGCAGGAAAAAGCTAAAGAGGGCAGAGAATGAAGAAATTTGCAATGACCATAGGAAGCACTACAATAACATGCTGGATGCCAAAACAATACTGATCAGGACACGGAATTACCTGTATTTGTGCTCTGTTTTGCTCATTTCAGTATAAGTGCCACAAAAGCATAATAATTCCTCGTTCTCTCTTGAATCTGCATCAAAGAGTCGCTGTAATGAACCAAAACGCTTTGCAGGGCGAGAAACACAAAAAGACTAGACAACATGCTGAATGTTGATTTGTCTCAAATCAACACCGAAAAGGCTCAGGAAACGGGAAAAGTACTCTGATTTACTCATTTCAGTGAGTGTGTGACAAAAGCACAATTGTGTTACAGTTCCCATGTACCTGCATCATAGAGTCGTGGTTAAGCACCAAAAGCGCTTTGCTTAAGCTAGGAAAACATAAAAATGACATATTAGATGAATCAAACTTGAAACTCATATTCGCGTTTTATCTTCCCATAAATATGAGAGTTTCTCACGTTTTGGGGGTCAAATATCACAGCATTTGCAGGAAAAAGCTAAAGAGGGCAGAGAATGCAGAAATTTGCAATGACCATAGGAAAAATCTACAATAACATGCTGGATGCCAAAACAGCACAGGAAAGGCTCAGGACACGGAATTACATGTTTTTGTACTCTGTTTTGCTCATTTTAGTATAAGTGCCACAAAAGCATAATTATTCCTCGTTCTCTCTTGAATCTGCATCAAAGAGTCGCTGTAATGAACCAAAACGCTTTGCAGGGCGAGAAACACAAAAAGACTAGACAACATGCTGAATGAGACAAATCAACACCGAAAAGGCTCAGGAAACGGGAAAAGTACTCTGATTTACTCATTTCAGTGAGTGTGTGACAAAAGCACAATTGTGTTACAGTTCCCATGTACCTGCATCATAGAGTCGTGGTTAAGCACCAAAAGCGCTTTGCTTAAGCTAGGAAAACATAAAAATGACATTATTTGAATCAAACTTGAAACTCTTATTTGCTTTTTATCTTCCCATAAATATGAGAGTTTCTCACGTTTTGGGGGTCAAATATCACAGCATTTGCAGGAAAAAGCTAAAGAGTGCAGAGAATGCAGAAATTTGCAATGACCATAGGAAGCACTACAATAACATGCTGGATGCCAAAACAATACTGATCAGGACACGGAATTACCTGTATTTGTGCTCTGTTTTGCTCATTTCAGTATTAGTGCCACAAAAGCATAATAATTCCTCGTTCTCTCTTGAATCTGCATCAAAGAGTCGCTGTAATGAACCAAAACGCTTTGCAGGGCGAGAAACACAAAAAGACTAGACAACATGCTGAATGTTGATTTGTCTCAAATCAACACCGAAAAGGCTCAGGAAACGGAAAAAGTACTCTGATTTACTCATTTCAGTGAGTGTGTGACAAAAGCACAATTGTGTTACAGTTCCCATGTACCTGCATCATAGAGTCGTGGTTAAGCACCAAAAGCGCTTTGCTTAAGCGAGGAAAACATAAAAATGACATATTAGATGAATCAAACTTGAAACTCTTATTTTCTTTTTATCTTCCCATAAATATGAGAGTTTCTCACGTTTTGGGGGTCAAATATAACAGCATTTGCAGGAAAAAGCTAAAGAGGGCAGAGAATGCAGAAATTTGCAGTGACCATAGGAAAAATCTACAATAACATGCTGGATGCAAAAACAGCACAGAAAAGGCTCAGGACACGGAATTACATGTATTTGTACTCTTTTTTGCTCATTTCAGTGTTAGTGTCACAAAAGCATAATAGTTCCTAGTTATCTCTTGAATCTGCATCAGAGAGTCCCAGTAATGAAATCAAAACGCCATGTGGGGCGAGAAACACCAAAAAGACTAGACAACATGCTGAATGAGACAAATCAACACCGAAAAGGCTCAGGAAATGGGAAAAGTACTCTGATTTACTCATTTCAGTGAGTGTGTGACAAAAGCACAATTGTGTGACAGTGCCCATGTACCTGCATCATAGAGTCGTGGTTTAGCACCAAAAGCGCTTTGCTTAAGCGAGAAAAACATAAAAATGACATATTAGATGAATCAAACTTGAAACTCTTATTTGCTTTTTATCTTCCCATAAATATGAGAGTTTCTCACATTTTGGGGGTCAAATATCACAGCATTTGCAGGAAAAAGCTAAAGAGGGCAGAGAATGAAGAAATTTGCAATGACCATAGGAAGCACTACAATAACATGCTGGATGCCAAAACAATACTGATCAGGACACGGAATTACCTGTATTTGTGCTCTGTTTTGCTCATTTCAGTATTAGTGCCACAAAAGCATAATAATTCCTCGTTCTCTCTTGAATCTGCATCAAAGAGTCGCTGTAATGAACCAAAACGCTTTGCAGGGCGAGAAACACAAAAAGACTAGACAACATGCTGAATGTTGATTTGTCTCAAATCAACACCGAAAAGGCTCAGGAAACGGAAAAAGTACTCTGATTTACTCTTTTCAGTGAGTGTGTGACAAAAGCACAATTGTGTTACAGTTTCCATGTACCTGCATCATAGAGTCGTGGTTAAGCACCAAAAGCGCTTTGCTTAAGCGAGGAAAACATAAAAATGACATATTAGATGAATCAAACTTGAAACTCTTATTTTCTTTTTATCTTCCCATAAATATGAGAGTTTCTCACGTTTTGGGGGTCAAATATCACAGCATTTGCAGGAAAAAGCTAAAGAGGGCAGAGAATGCAGAAATTTGCAATGACCATAGGAATCACTACAATAACATGCTGGATGCCAAAACACTACTGATCAGGACACGGAATTACCTGTATTTGTGCTCTGTTTTGCTCATTTCAGTATTAGTGCCACAAAAGCATAATAGTTCCTAGTTATCTCTTGAATCTGCATCAATGAGTCGCTGTAATGAACCAAAGCGCTTTGCAGGGCGAGAAACACCAAAAAGACTAGACAACATGCTGAATGTTGATTTGTCTCAAATCAACACCGAAAAGGCTCAGGAAATGGAAAAAGTACTCTGATTTTTTCATTGCAGTGAGTGTGTGACAAAAGCACAATTGTGTTACAGTTCCCATGTACCTGCATCATAGAGTCGTGGTTAAGCACCAAAAGCGCTTTGCTTAAGCGAGGAAAACATAAAAATGACATATTAGATGAATCAAACTTGAAAGTCATATTCGCGTTTTATCTTCCCATAAATATGAGAGTTTCTCACGTTTTGGGGGTCAAATATCACAGCATTTGCAGGAAAAAGCTAAAGAGGGCAGAGAATGCAGAAATTTGTAATGACCATAGGAAAAATCTACAATAACATGCTGGATGCCAAAACAGCACAGAAAAGGCTCAGGACACAGAATTACATGTTTTTGTGCTCTGTTTTGCTCATTTCAGTATTAGTGCCACAAAAGCATAATAGTTCCTAGTTATCTCCTGAATCTGCATCAGAGAGTCGCTGTAATGAACCAAAACGCTTTGCAGGGCGAGAAACACAAAAAGACTAGATAACATGCTGAATGAGACAAATCAACACCGAAAAGGCTCAGGAAATGGGAAAAGTACTCTGATTTACTCATTTCAGTGAGTGTGTGACAAAAGCACAATTGTGTTACAGTTTCCATGTACCTGCATCATAGAGTTGTGGTTTAGCACCAAAAGCGCTTTGCTTAAGCGAGGAAAACACAAAAATGACATTATTTGAATCAAACTTGAAACTCTTATTTGCTTTTTATCTTCCCATAAATATGAGAGTTTCTCACGTTTTGGGGGTCAAATATTACAGCATTTGCAGGAAAAAGCTAAAGAGGGCAGAGAATGCAGAAATTTGCAATGACCATAGGAAGCACTACAATAACATGCTGGATGCCAAAACAATACTGATCAGGACACGGAATTACCTGTATTTGTGCTCTGTTTTGCTCATTTCAGTATTAGTGCCACAAAAGCATAATAATTCCTCGTTCTCTCTTGAATCTGCATCAAAGAGTCGCTGTAATGAACCAAAACGCTTTGCAGGGCGAGAAACACAAAAAGACTAGACAACATGCTGAATGTTGATTTGTCTCAAATCAACACCGAAAAGGCTCAGGAAACGGAAAAAGTCCTCTGATTTACTCATTTCAGTGAGTGTGTGACAAAAGCACAATTGTGTTACAGTTCCCATGTACCTGCATCATAGAGTCGTGGTTAAGCACCAAAAGCGCTTTGCTTAAGCGAGGAAAACATAAAAATGACATATTAGATGAATCAAACTTGAAACTCTTATTTTCTTTTTATCTTCCCATAAATATGAGAGTTTCTGACGTTTTGGGGGTCAAATATCACAGCATTTGCAGGAAAAAGCTAAAGAGGGCAGAGAATGCAGAAATTTGCAATGACCATAGGAAGCACTACAAAAACATGCTGGATGCCAAAACAATACTGATCAGGACACGGAATTACCTGTATTTGTGCTCTGTTTTGCTCATTTCAGTATTAGTGCCACAAAAGCATAATAGTTCCTAGTTATCTCTTGAATCTGCATCAAAGAGTCGCTGTTATGAACCAAAACGCTTTGCAGGGCGAGAAACACCAAAAAGACTAGACAACATGCTGAATGTTGATTTGTCTCAAATCAACACCGAAAAGGCTCAGGAAATGGGAAAAGTACTCTGATTTTTTCATTGCAGTAAGTGTGTGACAAAAGCACAATTGTGTTACAGTTCCCATGTACCTGCATCATAGAGTTGTGGTTAAGCACCAAAAGCGCTTTGCTTAAGAAAGAAAACCATAAAAATGACATATTATATGAATCAAACTTTAAACTCTTATTTGCAATTGTCTTCCCTTGAATTTGAAAGTTTCTCACGTTTTGGGGGTCAAATATAACAGCATTTGCAGGAAAAAGCTAAAGAGGGCAGAGAATGCAGAAATTTGCAGTGACCATAGGAAAAATCTACAATAACATGCTGGATGCCAAAACAGCACAGAAAAGGCTCAGGACACAGAATTACATGTTTTTGTACTCTGTTTTGCTCATTTCAGTATTAGTGCCGCAAAAGCATAATAATTCCTCGTTCTCCCTTGAATCTGCATCAGAGAGTCGCTGTAATGAACCAAAACGCTTTGCAGGGCGAGAAACACAAAAAGACTAGATAACATGCTGAATGAGACAAATCAACACCGAAAAGGCTCAGGAAATGGGAAAAGTACTCTGATTTACTCATTTCAGTGAGTGTGTGACAAAAGCACAATTGTGTTACAGTTTTCATGTACCTGCATCATAGAGTTGTGGTTTAGCACCAAAAGCGCTTTGCTTAAGCGAGGAAAACATAAAAATGACATTATTTGAATCAAACTTGAAACTCTTATTTGCTTTTTATCTTCCCATAAATATGAGAGTTTCTCACGTTTTGGGGGTCAAATATCACAGCATTTGCAGGAAAAAGCTAAAGAGGGCAGAGAATGAAGAAATTTGCAATGACCATAGGAAGCACTACAATAACATGCTGGATGCCAAAACAATACTGATCAGGACACGGAATTACCTGTATTTGTGCTCTGTTTTGCTCATTTCAGTATTAGTGCCACAAAAGCATAATAATTCCTCGTTCTCTCTTGAATCTGCATCAAAGAGTCGCTGTAATGAACCAAAACGCTTTGCAGGGCGAGAAACACAAAAAGACTAGACAACATGCTGAATGTTGATTTGTCTCAAATCAACACCGAAAAGGCTCAGGAAACGGAAAAAGTACTCTGATTCACTCATTTCAGTGAGTGTGTGACAAAAGCACAATTGTGTTACAGTTTCCATGTACCTGCATCATAGAGTCGTGGTTAAGCACCAAAAGCGCTTTGCTTAAGCGAGGAAAACATAAAAATGACATATTAGATGAATCAAACTTGAAACTCTTATTTTCTTTTTATCTTCCCATAAATATGAGAGTTTCTGACGTTTTGGGGGTCAAATATCACAGCATTTGCAGGAAAAAGCTAAAGAGGGCAGAGAATGCAGAAATTTGCAATGACCATAGGAAGCACTACAAAAACATGCTGGATGCCAAAACAATACTGATCAGGACACGGAATTACCTGTATTTGTGCTCTGTTTTGCTCATTTCAGTATTAGTGCCACAAAAGCATAATAATTCCTCGTTCTCTCTTGAATCTGCATCAAAGAGTCGCTGTAATGAACCAAAACGCTTTGCAGGGCGAGAAACACAAAAAGACTAGACAACATGCTGAATGTTGATTTGTCTCAAATCAACACCGAAAAGGCTCAGGAAACGGAAAAAGTCCTCTGATTTACTCATTTCAGTGAGTGTGTGACAAAAGCACAATTGTGTTACAGTTCCCATGTACCTGCATCATAGAGTCGTGGTTAAGCACCAAAAGCGCTTTGCTTAAGCGAGGAAAACATAAAAATGACATATTAGATGAATCAAACTTGAAACTCATATTCGCGTTTTATCTTCCCATAAATATGAAAGTTTCTCACGTTTTGGGGATCAAATATCACAGCATTTGCAGGAAAAAGCTAAAGAGGACAGAGAATGCAGAAATTTGCAATGCCCATAGGAAGCACTACAATAACATGCTGGATGCCAAAACAATACTGATCAGGACACGGAATTACCTGTATTTGTGCTCTGTTTTGCTCATTTCAGTATTAGTGCCACAAAAGCATAATAGTTCCTAGTTATCTCTTGAATCTGCATCAAAGAGTCGCTGTTATGAACCAAAACGCTTTGCAGGGCGAGAAACACCAAAAAGACTAGACAACATGCTGAATGTTGATTTGTCTCAAATCAACACCGAAAAGGCTCAGGAAATGGGAAAAGTACTCTGATTTTTTCATTGCAGTAAGTGTGTGACAAAAGCACAATTGTGTTACAGTTCCCATGTACCTGCATCATAGAGTTGTGGTTAAGCACCAAAAGCGCTTTGCTTAAGAAAGAAAACCATAAAAATGACATATTATATGAATCAAACTTTAAACTCTTATTTGCAATTGTCTTCCCTTGAATTTGAAAGTTTCTCACGTTTTGGGGGTCAAATATAACAGCATTTGCAGGAAAAAGCTAAAGAGGGCAGAGAATGCAGAAATTTGCAGTGACCATAGGAAAAATCTACAATAACATGCTGGATGCCAAAACAGCACAGAAAAGGCTCAGGACACAGAATTACATGTTTTTGTACTCTGTTTTGCTCATTTCAGTATAAGTGCGACAAAAGCATAATAATTCCTCGTTCTCCCTTGAATCTGCATCAGAGAGTCGCTGTAATGAACCAAAACGCTTTGCAGGGCGAGAAACACAAAAAGACTAGATAACATGCTGAATGAGACAAATAAACACCGAAAAGGCTCAGGAAATGGGAAAAGTACTCTGATTTACTCATTTCAGTGAGTGTGTGACAAAAACACAATTGTGTTACAGTTCCCATGTACCTGCATCATAGAGTTGTGGTTTAGCACCAAAAGCGCTTTACTTAAGCGAGGAAAACATAAAAATGACATTATTTGAATCAAACTTGAAACTCTTATTTGCTTTTTATCTTCCCATAAATATGAGAGTTTCTCACGTTTTGGGGGTCAAATATCACAGCATTTGCAGGAAAAAGCTAAAGAGGGCAGAGAATGCAGAAATTTGCAATGACCAAAGGAAGCACTACAATAACATGCTGGATGCCAAAACAATACTGATCAGGACACGGAATTACCTGTATTTGTGCTCTGTTTTGCTCATTTCAGTATTAGTGCCACAAAAGCATAATAATTCCTCGTTCTCTCTTGAATCTGCATCAAAGAGTCGCTGTAATGAACCAAAACGCTTTGCAGGACGAGAAACACAAAAAGACTAGACAACATGCTGAATGTTGATTTGTCTCAAATCAACACCGAAAAGGCTCAGGAAACGGAAAAAGTCCTCTGATTTACTCATTTCAGTGAGTGTGTGACAAAAGCACAATTGTGTTACAGTTCCCATGTACCTGCATCATAGAGTCGTGGTTAAGCACCAAAAGCGCTTTGCTTAAGCGAGGAAAACATAAAAATGACATATTAGATGAATTAAACTTGAAACTCATATTAGCGTTTTATCTATCCATAAATATGAAAGTTTCTCACGTTTTGGGGGTCAAATATCACAGCATTTGCAGGAAAAAGCTAAAGAGGGCAGAGAATGCAGAAATTTGCAATGACCATAGGAAAAATCTACAATAACATGCTGGATGCCAAAACAGCACAGAAAAGGCTCAGGACACGGAATTACATGTTTTTGTACTCTGTTTTGCTCATTTCAGTATTAGTGCCACAAAAGCATAATAGTTCCTAGTTATCTCTTGAATCTGCATCAGAGAGTCCCAGTAATGAATCAAAACGCCATGTGGGGCGAGAAACACCAAAAAGACTAGACAACATGCTGAATGAGACAAATCAACACCGAAAAGGCTCAGGAAATGGGAAAAGTACTGTGATTTACTCATTTCAGTGAGTGTGTGACAGAAGCACAATTGTGTTACAGTGCCCATGTACCTGCATCATAGAGTCGTGGTTTAGCACCAAAAGCGCTTTGCTTAAGCGAGAAAAACATAAAAATGACATATTAGATGAATCAAACTTGAAACTCTTATTTTCTTTTTATCTTCCCATAAATATGAGAGTTTCTGACGTTTTGGGGGTCAAATATCACAGCATTTGCAGGAAAAAGCTAAAGAGGGCAGAGAATGCAGAAATTTGCAATGACCATAGGAAAAATCTACAATAACATGCTGGATGCCAAAACAGCACAGGAAAGGCTCAGGACACGGAATTACATGTTTTTGTGCTCTGTTTTGCTCATTTCAGTATTGGTGCCACAAAAGCATAATAATTCCTCGTTCTCTCTTGAATCTGCATCAAAGAGTCGCTGTAATGAACCAAAACGCTTTGCAGGGCGAGAAACACAAAAAGACTAGACAACATGCTGAATGTTGATTTGTCTCAAATCAACACCGAAAAGGCTCAGGAAACGGGAAAAGTACTCTGATTCACTCATTTCAGTGAGTGTGTGACAAAAGCACAATTGTGTTACAGTTCCCATGTACCTGCATCATAGAGTTGTGGTTAAGCACCAAAAGCGCTTTGCTTAAGCGAGAAAAACATAAAAATGACATATTAGATGAATCAAACTTGAAACTCTTATTTGCTTTTTATCTTCCCATAAATATGAGAGTTTCTCACGTTTTGGGGGTCAAATATCACAGCATTTGCAGGAAAAAGCTAAAGAGGGCAGAGAATGCAGAAATTTGCAATGACCATAGGAAGCACTCCAATAACATGCTGGATGCCAAAACAATACTGATCAGGACACGGAATTACCTGTATTTGTGCTCTGTTTTGCTCATTTCAGTATTAGTGCCACAAAAGCATAATAGTTCCTAGTTATCTCTTGAATCTGCATCAAAGAGTCGCTGTAATGAACCAAAACGCTTTGCAGGGCGAGAAACACAAAAAGACTAGACAACATGTTGAATAAGACAAATCAACACCGAAAAGGCTCAGGAAATGGGAAAAGTACTGTGATTTACTCATTTCAGTGAGTGTGTGACAAAAGCACAATTGTGTTACAGTGCCCATGTACCTGCATCATAGAGTCGTGGTTAAGCACCAAAAGCGCTTTGCTTAAGCGAGGAAAACATAAGAATGACATATTAGATGAATCAAACTTGAAACTCATATTCGCGTTTTATCTTCCCATAAATATGAGAGTTTCTCACGTTTTGGGGGTCAAATATCACAGCATTTGCAGGAAAAAGCTAAAGAGGGCAGAGAATGCAGAAATTTGCAATGACCATAGGAAGCACTACAATAACATGCTGGATGCCAAAACACTACTGATCAGGACACGGAATTACCTGTATTTGTGCTATGTTTTGCTCATTTCAGTATTAGTGCCACAAAAGCATAATAATTCCTCGTTCTCTCTTGAATCTGCATCAAAGAGTCGCTGTAATGAACCAAAGCGCTTTGCAGGGCGAGAAACACCAAAAAGACTAGACAACATGCTGAATGTTGATTTGTCTCAAATCAACACCGAAAAGGCTCAGGAAACGGAAAAAGTACTCTGATTTTTTCATTGCAGTGAGTGTGTGACAAAAGCACAATTGTGTTACAGTTCCCATGTACCTGCATCATAGAGTCGTGGTTAAGCACCAAAAGCGCTTTGCTTAAGCGAGGAAAACATAAAAATGACATATTAGATGAATCAAACTTGAAAGTCATATTCGCGTTTTATCTTCCCATAAATATGAGAGTTTCTCACGTTTTGGGGGTCAAATATCACAGCATTTGCAGGAAAAAGCTAAAGAGGGCAGAGAATGCAGAAATTTGCAATGACCATAGGAAAAATCTACAATAACATGCTGGATGCCAAAACAGCACAGAAAAGGCTCAGGACACAGAATTACATGTTTTTGTACTCTGTTTTGCTCATTTCAGTATAAGTGCCACAAAAGCATAATAGTTCCTAGTTATCTCTTGAATCTGCATCAGAGAGTCGCTGTAATGAATCAAAACGCCATGTGGGGCGAGAAACACCAAAAAGACTAGACAACATGCTTAATGAGACAAATCAACACCGAAAAGGCTCAGGAAATGGGAAAAGTACTCTGATTTACTCATTTCAGTGAGTGTGTGACAAAAGCACAATTGTGTGACAGTGCCCATGTACCTGCATCATAGAGTCGTGGTTTAGCACCAAAAGCGCTTTGCTTAAGCGAGAAAAACATAAAAACGACATATTAGATGAATCAAACTTGAAACTCTTATTTGCTTTTTATCTTCCCATAAATATGAGAGTTTCTCACGTTTTGGGGGTCAAATATCACAGCATTTGCAGGAAAAAGCTAAAGAGGGCAGAGAATGCAGAAATTTGCAATGACCATAGGAAGCACTACAATAACATGCTGGATGCCAAAACACTACTGATCAGGACACGGAATTACCTGTATTTGTGCTATGTTTTGCTCATTTCAGTATTAGTGCCACAAAAGCATAATAATTCCTCGTTCTCTCTTGAATCTGCATCAAAGAGTCGCTGTAATGAACCAAAACGCTTTGCAGGGCGAGAAACACAAAAAGACTAGACAACATGCTGAATGTTGATTTGTCTCAAATCAACACCGAAAAGGCTCAGGAAACGGAAAAAGTACTCTGATTTACTCATTTCAGTGAGTGTGTGACAAAAGCACAATTGTGTTACAGTTTCCATGTACCTGCATCATAGAGTCGTGGTTAAGCACCAAAAGCGCTTTGCTTAAGCGAGGAAAACATAAAAATGACATATTATATGAATCAAACTTTAAACTCTTATTTGCAATTGTCTTCCCTTGAATTTGAAAGTTTCTCACGTTTTGGGGGTCAAATATAACAGCATTTGCAGGAAAAAGCTAAAGAGGGCAGAGAATGCAGAAATTTGCAGTGACCATAGGAAAAATCTACAATAACATGCTGGATGCCAAAACAGCACAGAAAAGGCTCAGGGCACGGAATTACATGTATTTGTACTCTTTTTTGCTCATTTCAGTGTTAGTGTCACAAAAGCATAATAGTTCCTAGTTATCTCTTGAATCTGCATCAGAGAGTCCCAGTAATGAAATCAAAACGCCATGTGGGGCGAGAAACACCAAAAAGACTAGACAACATGCTGAATGAGACAAATCAACACCGAAAAGGCTCAGGAAACGGGAAAAGTACTCTGATTTACTCATTTCAGTGAGTGTGTGACAAAAGCACAATTGTGTTACAGTTCCCATGTACCTGCATCATAGAGTCGTGGTTAAGCACCAAAAGCGCTTTGTTTAAGCGAGGAAAACATAAAAATGACATATTAGATGAATCAAACTTGAAACTCATATTCGCGTTTTATCTTCCCATAAATATGAGAGTTTCTCACGTTTTGGGGGTCAAATATCACAGCATTTGCAGGAAAAAGCTAAAAAGGGCAGAGAATGCAGAAATTTGCAATGACCATAGGAAAAATCTACAATAACATGCTGGATGCCAAAACAGCACAGAAAAGGCTCAGGACACAGAATTACATGTTTTTGTACTCTGTTTTGCTCATTTCAGTATAAGTGCCACAAAAGCATAATAATTCCTCGTTCTCTCTTGAATCTGCATCAAAGAGTCGCTGTAATGAACCAAAACTCTTTGCAGGGCGAGGAAAACATAAAAATGACATATTAGATGAATCAAACTTGAAACTCTTATTTTCTTTTTATCTTCCCATAAATATGAGAGTTTCTCACGTTTTGGGGGTCAAATATCACAGCATTTGCAGGAAAAAGCTAAAGAGGGCAGAGAATGCAGAAATTTGCAATGACCATAGGAATCACTACAATAACATGCTGGATGCCAAAACACTACTGATCAGGACACGGAATTACCTGTATTTGTGCTCTGTTTTGCTCATTTCAGTATTAGTGCCACAAAAGCATAATAGTTCCTAGTTATCTCTTGAATCTGCATCAATGAGTCGCTGTAATGAACCAAAGCGCTTTGCAGGGCGAGAAACACCAAAAAGACTAGACAACATGCTGAATGTTGATTTGTCTCAAATCAACACCGAAAAGGCTCAGGAAATGGAAAAAGTACTCTGATTTTTTCATTGCAGTGAGTGTGTGACAAAAGCACAATTGTGTTACAGTTCCCATGTACCTGCATCATAGAGTCGTGGTTAAGCACCAAAAGCGCTTTGCTTAAGCGAGGAAAACATAAAAATGACATATTAGATGAATCAAACTTGAAAGTCATATTCGCGTTTTATCTTCCCATAAATATGAGAGTTTCTCACGTTTTGGGGGTCAAATATCACAGCATTTGCAGGAAAAAGCTAAAGAGGGCAGAGAATGCAGAAATTTGTAATGACCATAGGAAAAATCTACAATAACATGCTGGATGCCAAAACAGCACAGAAAAGGCTCAGGACACAGAATTACATGTTTTTGTGCTCTGTTTTGCTCATTTCAGTATTAGTGCCACAAAAGCATAATAGTTCCTAGTTATCTCCTGAATCTGCATCAGAGAGTCGCTGTAATGAACCAAAACGCTTTGCAGGGCGAGAAACACAAAAAGACTAGATAACATGCTGAATGAGACAAATCAACACCGAAAAGGCTCAGGAAATGGGAAAAGTACTCTGATTTACTCATTTCAGTGAGTGTGTGACAAAAGCACAATTGTGTTACAGTTTCCATGTACCTGCATCATAGAGTTGTGGTTTAGCACCAAAAGCGCTTTGCTTAAGCGAGGAAAACACAAAAATGACATTATTTGAATCAAACTTGAAACTCTTATTTGCTTTTTATCTTCCCATAAATATGAGAGTTTCTCACGTTTTGGGGGTCAAATATTACAGCATTTGCAGGAAAAAGCTAAAGAGGGCAGAGAATGCAGAAATTTGCAATGACCATAGGAAGCACTACAATAACATGCTGGATGCCAAAACAATACTGATCAGGACACGGAATTACCTGTATTTGTGCTCTGTTTTGCTCATTTCAGTATTAGTGCCACAAAAGCATAATAATTCCTCGTTCTCTCTTGAATCTGCATCAAAGAGTCGCTGTAATGAACCAAAACGCTTTGCAGGGCGAGAAACACAAAAAGACTAGACAACATGCTGAATGTTGATTTGTCTCAAATCAACACCGAAAAGGCTCAGGAAACGGAAAAAGTCCTCTGATTTACTCATTTCAGTGAGTGTGTGACAAAAGCACAATTGTGTTACAGTTCCCATGTACCTGCATCATAGAGTCGTGGTTAAGCACCAAAAGCGCTTTGCTTAAGCGAGGAAAACATAAAAATGACATATTAGATGAATCAAACTTGAAACTCTTATTTTCTTTTTATCTTCCCATAAATATGAGAGTTTCTGACGTTTTGGGGGTCAAATATCACAGCATTTGCAGGAAAAAGCTAAAGAGGGCAGAGAATGCAGAAATTTGCAATGACCATAGGAAGCACTACAAAAACATGCTGGATGCCAAAACAATACTGATCAGGACACGGAATTACCTGTATTTGTGCTCTGTTTTGCTCATTTCAGTATTAGTGCCACAAAAGCATAATAGTTCCTAGTTATCTCTTGAATCTGCATCAAAGAGTCGCTGTTATGAACCAAAACGCTTTGCAGGGCGAGAAACACCAAAAAGACTAGACAACATGCTGAATGTTGATTTGTCTCAAATCAACACCGAAAAGGCTCAGGAAATGGGAAAAGTACTCTGATTTTTTCATTGCAGTAAGTGTGTGACAAAAGCACAATTGTGTTACAGTTCCCATGTACCTGCATCATAGAGTTGTGGTTAAGCACCAAAAGCGCTTTGCTTAAGAAAGAAAACCATAAAAATGACATATTATATGAATCAAACTTTAAACTCTTATTTGCAATTGTCTTCCCTTGAATTTGAAAGTTTCTCACGTTTTGGGGGTCAAATATAACAGCATTTGCAGGAAAAAGCTAAAGAGGGCAGAGAATGCAGAAATTTGCAGTGACCATAGGAAAAATCTACAATAACATGCTGGATGCCAAAACAGCACAGAAAAGGCTCAGGACACAGAATTACATGTTTTTGTACTCTGTTTTGCTCATTTCAGTATAAGTGCGACAAAAGCATAATAATTCCTCGTTCTCCCTTGAATCTGCATCAGAGAGTCGCTGTAATGAACCAAAACGCTTTGCAGGGCGAGAAACACAAAAAGACTAGATAACATGCTGAATGAGACAAATAAACACCGAAAAGGCTCAGGAAATGGGAAAAGTACTCTGATTTACTCATTTCAGTGAGTGTGTGACAAAAGCACAATTGTGTTACAGTTTCCATGTACCTGCATCATAGAGTTGTGGTTTAGCACCAAAAGCGCTTTGCTTAAGCGAGGAAAACATAAAAATGACATTATTTGAATCAAACTTGAAACTCTTATTTGCTTTTTATCTTCCCATAAATATGAGAGTTTCTCACGTTTTGGGGGTCAAATATCACAGCATTTGCAGGAAAAAGCTAAAGAGGGCAGAGAATGCAGAAATTTGCAATGACCAAAGGAAGCACTACAATAACATGCTGGATGCCAAAACAATACTGATCAGGACACGGAATTACCTGTATTTGTGCTCTGTTTTGCTCATTTCAGTATTAGTGCCACAAAAGCATAATAATTCCTCGTTCTCTCTTGAATCTGCATCAAAGAGTCGCTGTAATGAACCAAAACGCTTTGCAGGACGAGAAACACAAAAAGACTAGACAACATGCTGAATGTTGATTTGTCTCAAATCAACACCGAAAAGGCTCAGGAAACGGAAAAAGTCCTCTGATTTACTCATTTCAGTGAGTGTGTGACAAAAGCACAATTGTGTTACAGTTCCCATGTACCTGCATCATAGAGTCGTGGTTAAGCACCAAAAGCGCTTTGCTTAAGCGAGGAAAACATAAAAATGACATATTAGATGAATCAAACTTGAAACTCATATTAGCGTTTTATCTATCCATAAATATGAAAGTTTCTCACGTTTTGGGGGTCAAATATCACAGCATTTGCAGGAAAAAGCTAAAGAGGGCAGAGAATGCAGAAATTTGCAATGACCATAGGAAAAATCTACAATAACATGCTGGATGCCAAAACAGCACAGAAAAGGCTCAGGACACGGAATTACATGTTTTTGTACTCTGTTTTGCTCATTTCAGTATTAGTGCCACAAAAGCATAATAGTTCCTAGTTATCTCTTGAATCTGCATCAGAGAGTCCCAGTAATGAATCAAAACGCCATGTGGGGCGAGAAACACCAAAAAGACTAGACAACATGCTGAATGAGACAAATCAACACCGAAAAGGCTCAGGAAATGGGAAAAGTACTGTGATTTACTCATTTCAGTGAGTGTGTGACAGAAGCACAATTGTGTTACAGTGCCCATGTACCTGCATCATAGAGTCGTGGTTTAGCACCAAAAGCGCTTTGCTTAAGCGAGAAAAACATAAAAATGACATATTAGATGAATCAAACTTGAAACTCTTATTTTCTTTTTATCTTCCCATAAATATGAGAGTTTCTGACGTTTTGGGGGTCAAATATCACAGCATTTGCAGGAAAAAGCTAAAGAGGGCAGAGAATGCAGAAATTTGCAATGACCATAGGAAAAATCTACAATAACATGCTGGATGCCAAAACAGCACAGAAAAGGCTCAGGACACGGAATTACATGTTTTTGTGCTCTGTTTTGCTCATTTCAGTATTGGTGCCACAAAAGCATAATAATTCCTCGTTCTCTCTTGAATCTGCATCAAAGAGTCGCTGTAATGAACCAAAACGCTTTGCAGGGCGAGAAACACAAAAAGACTAGACAACATGCTGAATGTTGATTTGTCTCAAATCAACACCGAAAAGGCTCAGGAAACGGGAAAAGTACTCTGATTCACTCATTTCAGTGAGTGTGTGACAAAAGCACAATTGTGTTACAGTTCCCATGTACCTGCATCATAGAGTTGTGGTTAAGCACCAAAAGCGCTTTGCTTAAGCGAGAAAAACATAAAAATGACATATTAGATGAATCAAACTTGAAACTCTTATTTGCTTTTTATCTTCCCATAAATATGAGAGTTTCTCACGTTTTGGGGGTCAAATATCACAGCATTTGCAGGAAAAAGCTAAAGAGGGCAGAGAATGCAGAAATTTGCAATGACCATAGGAAGCACTCCAATAACATGCTGGATGCCAAAACAATACTGATCAGGACACGGAATTACCTGTATTTGTGCTCTGTTTTGCTCATTTCAGTATTAGTGCCACAAAAGCATAATAGTTCCTAGTTATCTCTTGAATCTGCATCAAAGAGTCGCTGTAATGAACCAAAACGCTTTGCAGGGCGAGAAACACAAAAAGACTAGACAACATGTTGAATAAGACAAATCAACACCGAAAAGGCTCAGGAAATGGGAAAAGTACTGTGATTTACTCATTTCAGTGAGTGTGTGACAAAAGCACAATTGTGTTACAGTGCCCATGTACCTGCATCATAGAGTCGTGGTTAAGCACCAAAAGCGCTTTGCTTAAGCGAGGAAAACATAAAAATGACATATTAGATGAATCAAACTTGAAACTCATATTCGCGTTTTATCTTCCCATAAATATGAAAGTTTCTCACGTTTTGGGGGTCAAATATCACAGCATTTGCAGGAAAAAGCTAAAGAGGGCAGAGAATGCAGAAATTTGCAATGACCATAGGAAAAATCTACAATAACATGCTGGATGCCAAAACAGCACAGAAAAGGCTCAGGACACAGAATTACATGTTTTTGTACTCTGTTTTGCTCATTTCAGTATAAGTGCCACAAAAGCATAATAGTTCCTAGTTATCTCTTGAATCTGCATCAGAGAGTCGCTGTAATGAATCAAAACGCCATGTGGGGCGAGAAACACCAAAAAGACTAGACAACATGCTTAATGAGACAAATCAACACCGAAAAGGCTCAGGAAATGGGAAAAGTACTCTGATTTACTCATTTCAGTGAGTGTGTGACAAAAGCACAATTGTGTGACAGTGCCCATGTACCTGCATCATAGAGTCGTGGTTTAGCACCAAAAGCGCTTTGCTTAAGCGAGAAAAACATAAAAACGACATATTAGATGAATCAAACTTGAAACTCTTATTTGCTTTTTATCTTCCCATAAATATGAGAGTTTCTCACGTTTTGGGGGTCAAATATCACAGCATTTGCAGGAAAAAGCTAAAGAGGGCAGAGAATGAAGAAATTTGCAATGACCATAGGAAGCACTACAATAACATGCTGGATGCCAAAACAATACTGATCAGGACACGGAATTACCTGTATTTGTGCTCTGTTTTGCTCATTTCAGTATTAGTGCCACAAAAGCATAATAATTCCTCGTTCTCTCTTGAATCTGCATCAAAGAGTCGCTGTAATGAACCAAAACTCTTTGCAGGGCGAGGAAAACATAAAAATGACATATTATATGAATCAAACTTTAAACTCTTATTTGCAATTGTCTTCCCTTGAATTTGAAAGTTTATCACGTTTTGGGGGTCAAATATCACAGCATTTGCAGGAAAAAGCTAAAGAGGGCAGAGAATGCAGAAATTTGCAATGACCATAGGAAAAATCTACAATAACATGCTGGATGCCAAAACAGCACAGAAAAGGCTCAGGACACAGAATTACATGTTTTTGTACTCTGTTTTGCTCATTTCAGTATAAGTGCCACAAAAGCATAATAATTCCTCGTTCTCTCTTGAATCTGCATCAAAGAGTCGCTGTAATGAACCAAAACTCTTTGCAGGGCGAGGAAAACATAAAAATGACATATTAGATGAATCAAACTTGAAACTCTTATTTTCTTTTTATCTTCCCATAAATATGAGAGTTTCTCACGTTTTGGGGGTCAAATATCACAGCATTTGCAGGAAAAAGCTAAAAAGGGCAGAGAATGCAGAAATTTGCAATGACCATAGGAAAAATCTACAATAACATGCTGGATGCCAAAACAGCACAGAAAAGGCTCAGGTCACGGAATTACATGTTTTTGTACTCTGTTTTGCTCATTTCAGTATAAGTGCCACAAAAGCATAATAATTCCTCGTTCTCTCTTGAATCTGCATCAAAGAGTCGCTGTAATGAACCAAAACTCTTTGCAGGGCGAGGAAAACATAAAAATGACATATTAGATGAATAAAACTTGAAACTCTTATTTTCTTTTTATCTTCCCATAAATATGAGAGTTTCTCACGTTTTGGGGGTCAAATATCACAGCATTTTCAGGAAAAAGCTAAAGAGGGCAGAGAATGCAGAAATTTGCAATGACCATAGGAAGCACTACAATAACATGCTGGATGCCAAAACACTACTGATCAGGACACGGAATTACCTGTATTTGTGCTCTGTTTTGCTCATTTCAGTATTAGTGCCACAAAAGCATAATAGTTCCTAGTTATCTCTTGAATCTGCATCAAAGAGTCGCTGTAATGAACCAAAGCGCTTTGCAGGGCGAGAAACACCAAAAAGACTAGACAACATGCTGAATGTTGATTTGTCTCAAATCAACACCGAAAAGGCTCAGGAAATGGAAAAAGTACTCTGATTTTTTCATTGCAGTGAGTGTGTGACAAAAGCACAATTGTGTTACAGTTCCCATGTACCTGCATCATAGAGTTGTGGTTAAGCACCAAAAGCGCTTTGCTTAAGAAAGAAAACCATAAAAATGACATATTATATGAATCAAACTTTAAACTCTTATTTGCAATTGTCTTCCCTTGAATTTGAAAGTTTCTCACGTTTTGGGGGTCAAATATAACAGCATTTGCAGGAAAAAGCTAAAGAGGGCAGAGAATGCAGAAATTTGCAGTGACCATAGGAAAAATCTACAATAACATGCTGGATGCCAAAACAGCACAGAAAAGGCTCAGGACACAGAATTACATGTTTTTGTACTCTGTTTTGCTCATTTCAGTATAAGTGCGACAAAAGCATAATAATTCCTCGTTCTCCCTTGAATCTGCATCAGAGAGTCGCTGTAATGAACCAAAACGCTTTGCAGGGCGAGAAACACAAAAAGACTAGATAACATGCTGAATGAGACAAATAAACACCGAAAAGGCTCAGGAAATGGGAAAAGTACTCTGATTTACTCATTTCAGTGAGTGTGTGACAAAAGCACAATTGTGTTACAGTTTCCATGTACCTGCATCATAGAGTTGTGGTTTAGCACCAAAAGCGCTTTGCTTAAGCGAGGAAAACATAAAAATGACATTATTTGAATCAAACTTGAAACTCTTATTTGCTTTTTATCTTCCCATAAATATGAGAGTTTCTCACGTTTTGGGGGTCAAATATCACAGCATTTGCAGGAAAAAGCTAAAGAGGGCAGAGAATGCAGAAATTTGCAATGACCAAAGGAAGCACTACAATAACATGCTGGATGCCAAAACAGCACAGAAAAGGCTCAGGACACGGAATTACATGTTTTTGTGCTCTGTTTTGCTCATTTCAGTATTGGTGCCACAAAAGCATAATAATTCCTCGTTCTCTCTTGAATCTGCATCAAAGAGTCGCTGTAATGAACCAAAACGCTTTGCAGGGCGAGAAACACAAAAAGACTAGACAACATGCTGAATGTTGATTTGTCTCAAATCAACACCGAAAAGGCTCAGGAAACGGGAAAAGTACTCTGATTCACTCATTTCAGTGAGTGTGTGACAAAAGCACAATTGTGTTACAGTTCCCATGTACCTGCATCATAGAGTTGTGGTTAAGCACCAAAAGCGCTTTGCTTAAGCGAGAAAAACATAAAAATGACATATTAGATGAATCAAACTTGAAACTCTTATTTGCTTTTTATCTTCCCATAAATATGAGAGTTTCTCACGTTTTGGGGGTCAAATATCACAGCATTTGCAGGAAAAAGCTAAAGAGGGCAGAGAATGCAGAAATTTGCAATGACCATAGGAAGCACTCCAATAACATGCTGGATGCCAAAACAATACTGATCAGGACACGGAATTACCTGTATTTGTGCTCTGTTTTGCTCATTTCAGTATTAGTGCCACAAAAGCATAATAGTTCCTAGTTATCTCTTGAATCTGCATCAAAGAGTCGCTGTAATGAACCAAAACGCTTTGCAGGGCGAGAAACACAAAAAGACTAGACAACATGTTGAATAAGACAAATCAACACCGAAAAGGCTCAGGAAATGGGAAAAGTACTGTGATTTACTCATTTCAGTGAGTGTGTGACAAAAGCACAATTGTGTTACAGTGCCCATGTACCTGCATCATAGAGTCGTGGTTAAGCACCAAAAGCGCTTTGCTTAAGCGAGGAAAACATAAAAATGACATATTAGATGAATCAAACTTGAAACTCATATTCGCGTTTTATCTTCCCATAAATATGAGAGTTTCTCACGTTTTGGGGGTCAAATATCACAGCATTTGCAGGAAAAAGCTAAAGAGGGCAGAGAATGAAGAAATTTGCAATGACCATAGGAAGCACTACAATAACATGCTGGATGCCAAAACAATACTGATCAGGACACGGAATTACCTGTATTTGTGCTCTGTTTTGCTCATTTCAGTATTAGTGCCACAAAAGCATAATAATTCCTCGTTCTCTCTTGAATCTGCATCAAAGAGTCGCTGTAATGAACCAAAACGCTTTGCAGGGCGAGAAACACAAAAAGACTAGACAACATGCTGAATGTTGATTTGTCTCAAATCAACACCGAAAAGGCTCAGGAAACGGAAAAAGTACTCTGATTTACTCTTTTCAGTGAGTGTGTGACAAAAGCACAATTGTGTTACAGTTTCCATGTACCTGCATCATAGAGTCGTGGTTAAGCACCAAAAGCGCTTTGCTTAAGCGAGGAAAACATAAAAATGACATATTATATGAATCAAACTTTAAACTCTTATTTGCAATTGTCTTCCCTTGAATTTGAAAGTTTCTCACGTTTTGGGGGTCAAATATCACAGCATTTGCAGGAAAAAGCTAAAGAGGGCAGAGAATGCAGAAATTTGCAGTGACCATAGGAAAAATCTACAATAACATGCTGGATGCCAAAACAGCACAGAAAAGGCTCAGGGCACGGAATTACATGTATTTGTACTCTTTTTTGCTCATTTCAGTGTTAGTGTCACAAAAGCATAATAGTTCCTAGTTATCTCTTGAATCTGCATCAGAGAGTCCCAGTAATGAAATCAAAACGCCATGTGGGGCGAGAAACACCAAAAAGACTAGACAACATGCTGAATGAGACAAATCAACACCGAAAAGGCTCAGGAAACGGGAAAAGTACTCTGATTTACTCATTTCAGTGAGTGTGTGACAAAAGCACAATTGTGTTACAGTTCCCATGTACCTGCATCATAGAGTCGTGGTTAAGCACCAAAAGCGCTTTGTTTAAGCGAGGAAAACATAAAAATGACATATTATATGAATCAAACTTTAAACTCTTATTTGCAATTGTCTTCCCTTGAATTTGAAAGTTTATCACGTTTTGGGGGTCAAATATCACAGCATTTGCAGGAAAAAGCTAAAGAGGGCAGAGAATGCAGAAATTTGCAATGACCATAGGAAAAATCTACAATAACATGCTGGATGCCAAAACAGCACAGAAAAGGCTCAGGACACAGAATTACATGTTTTTGTACTCTGTTTTGCTCATTTCAGTATAAGTGCCACAAAAGCATAATAATTCCTCGTTCTCTCTTGAATCTGCATCAAAGAGTCGCTGTAATGAACCAAAACTCTTTGCAGGGCGAGGAAAACATAAAAATGACATATTAGATGAATCAAACTTGAAACTCTTATTTTCTTTTTATCTTCCCATAAATATGAGAGTTTCTCACGTTTTGGGGGTCAAATATCACAGCATTTGCAGGAAAAAGCTAAAAAGGGCAGAGAATGCAGAAATTTGCAATGACCATAGGAAAAATCTACAATAACATGCTGGATGCCAAAACAGCACAGAAAAGGCTCAGGTCACGGAATTACATGTTTTTGTACTCTGTTTTGCTCATTTCAGTATAAGTGCCACAAAAGCATAATAATTCCTCGTTCTCTCTTGAATCTGCATCAAAGAGTCGCTGTAATGAACCAAAACTCTTTGCAGGGCGAGGAAAACATAAAAATGACATATTAGATGAATAAAACTTGAAACTCTTATTTTCTTTTTATCTTCCCATAAATATGAGAGTTTCTCACGTTTTGGGGGTCAAATATCACAGCATTTTCAGGAAAAAGCTAAAGAGGGCAGAGAATGCAGAAATTTGCAATGACCATAGGAAGCACTACAATAACATGCTGGATGCCAAAACACTACTGATCAGGACACGGAATTACCTGTATTTGTGCTCTGTTTTGCTCATTTCAGTATTAGTGCCACAAAAGCATAATAGTTCCTAGTTATCTCTTGAATCTGCATCAAAGAGTCGCTGTAATGAACCAAAGCGCTTTGCAGGGCGAGAAACACCAAAAAGACTAGACAACATGCTGAATGTTGATTTGTCTCAAATCAACACCGAAAAGGCTCAGGAAATGGAAAAAGTACTCTGATTTTTTCATTGCAGTGAGTGTGTGACAAAAGCACAATTGTGTTACAGTTCCCATGTACCTGCATCATAGAGTCGTGGTTAAGCACCAAAAGCGCTTTGCTTAAGCGAGGAAAACATAAAAATGACATATTAGATGAATCAAACTTGAAAGTCATATTCGCGTTTTATCTTCCCATAAATATGAGAGTTTCTCACGTTTTGGGGGTCAAATATCACAGCATTTGCAGGAAAAAGCTAAAGAGGGCAGAGAATGCAGAAATTTGCAATGACCATAGGAAAAATCTACAATAACATGCTGGATGCCAAAACAGCACAGAAAAGGCTCAGGACACAGAATTACATGTTTTTGTACTCTGTTTTGCTCATTTCAGTATAAGTGCCACAAAAGCATAATAGTTCCTAGTTATCTCTTGAATCTGCATCAGAGAGTCGCTGTAATGAATCAAAACGCCATGTGGGGCGAGAAACACCAAAAAGACTAGACAACATGCTGAATGAGACAAATCAACACCGAAAAGGCTCAGGAAATGGGAAAAGTACTCTGATTTACTCATTTCAGTGAGTGTGTGACAAAAGCACAATTGTGTGACAGTGCCCATGTACCTGCATCATAGAGTCGTGGTTTAGCACCAAAAGCGCTTTGCTTAAGCGAGAAAAACATAAAAATGACATATTAGATGAATCAAACTTGAAACTCTTATTTGCTTTTTATCTTCCCATAAATATGAGAGTTTCTCACATTTTGGGGGTCAAATATCACAGCATTTGCAGGAAAAAGCTAAAGAGGGCAGAGAATGAAGAAATTTGCAATGACCATAGGAAGCACTACAATAACATGCTGGATGCCAAAACAATACTGATCAGGACACGGAATTACCTGTATTTGTGCTCTGTTTTGCTCATTTCAGTATTAGTGCCACAAAAGCATAATGATTCCTCGTTCTCTCTTGAATCTGCATCAAAGAGTCGCTGTAATGAACCAAAACGCTTTGCAGGGCGAGAAACACAAAAAGACTAGACAACATGCTGAATGTTGATTTGTCTCAAATCAACACCGAAAAGGCTCAGGAAACGGAAAAAGTACTCTGATTTACTCTTTTCAGTGAGTGTGTGACAAAAGCACAATTGTGTTACAGTTTCCATGTACCTGCATCATAGAGTCGTGGTTAAGCACCAAAAGCGCTTTGCTTAAGCGAGGAAAACATAAAAATGACATATTATATGAATCAAATTTTAAACTCTTATTTGCAATTGTCTTCCCTTGAATTTGAAAGTTTCTCACGTTTTGGGGGTCAAATATAACAGCATTTGCAGGAAAAAGCTAAAGAGGGCAGAGAATACAGAAATTTGCAGTGACCATAGGAAAAATCTACAATAACATGCTGGATGCCAAAACAGCACAGAAAAGGCTCAGGGCACGGAATTACATGTATTTGTACTCTTTTTTGCTCATTTCAGTGTTAGTGTCACAAAAGCATAATAGTTCCTAGTTATCTCTTGAATCTGCATCAGAGAGTCCCAGTAATGAATCAAAACGCCATGTGGGGCGAGAAACACCAAAAAGACTAGACAACATGCTGAATGAGACAAATCAACACCGAAAAGGCTCAGGAAACGGGAAAAGTACTCTGATTTACTCATTTCAGTGAGTGTGTGACAAAAGCACAATTGTGTTACAGTTCCCATGTACCTGCATCATAGAGTCGTGGTTAAGCACCAAAAGCGCTTTGCTTAAGCGAGGAAAACATAAAAATGACATATTAGATGAATCAAACTTGAAACTCATATTCGCGTTTTATCTTCCCATAAATATGAGAGTTTCTCACGTTTTGGGGGTCAAATATCACAGCATTTGCAGGAAAAAGCTAAAAAGGGCAGAGAATGCAGAAATTTGCAATGACCATAGGAAAAATCTACAATAACATGCTGGATGCCAAAACAGCACAGAAAAGGCTCAGGACACAGAATTACATGTTTTTGTACTCTGTTTTGCTCATTTCAGTATAAGTGCCACAAAAGCATAATAATTCCTCGTTCTCTCTTGAATCTGCATCAAAGAGTCGCTGTAATGAACCAAAACTCTTTGCAGGGCGAGGAAAACATAAAAATGACATATTAGATGAATCAAACTTGAAACTCTTATTTTCTTTTTATCTTCCCATAAATATTAGAGTTTCTCACGTTTTGGGGGTCAAATATCACAGCATTTGCAGGAAAAAGCTAAAGAGGGCAGAGAATGCAGAAATTTGCAATGACCATAGGAAAAATCTACAATAACATGCTGGATGCCAAAACAGCACAGAAAAGGCTCAGGACACGGAATTACATGTTTTTGTGCTCTGTTTTGCTCATTTCAGTATTAGTGCCACAAAAGCATAATAGTTCCTAGTTATCTCCTGAATCTGCATCAGAGAGTCGCTGTAATGAACCAAAACGCTTTGCAGGGCGAGAAACACAAAAAGACTAGATAACATGCTGAATGAGACAAATCAACACCGAAAAGGCTCAGGAAATGGAAAAAGTACTCTGATTTTTTCATTGCAGTGAGTGTGTGACAAAAGCACAATTGTGTTACAGTTCCCATGTACCTGCATCATAGAGTCGTGGTTAAGCACCAAAAGCGCTTTGCTTAAGCGAGGAAAACATAAAAATGACATATTAGATGAATCAAACTTGAAAGTCATATTCGCGTTTTATCTTCCCATAAATATGAGAGTTTCTCACGTTTTGGGGGTCAAATATCACAGCATTTGCAGGAAAAAGCTAAAGAGGGCAGAGAATGCAGAAATTTGCAATGACCATAGGAAAAATCTACAATAACATGCTGGATGCCAAAACAGCACAGAAAAGGCTCAGGACACAGAATTACATGTTTTTGTGCTCTGTTTTGCTCATTTCAGTATTAGTGCCACAAAAGCATAATAGTTCCTAGTTATCTCCTGAATCTGCATCAGAGAGTCGCTGTAATGAACCAAAACGCTTTGCAGGGCGAGAAACACAAAAAGACTAGATAACATGCTGAATGAGACAAATCAACACCGAAAAGGCTCAGGAAATGGGAAAAGTACTCTGATTTACTCATTTCAGTGAGTGTGTGACAAAAGCACAATTGTGTTACAGTTTCCATGTACCTGCATCATAGAGTTGTGGTTTAGCACCAAAAGCGCTTTGCTTAAGCGAGGAAAACACAAAAATGACATTATTTGAATCAAACTTGAAACTCTTATTTGCTTTTTATCTTCCCATAAATATGAGAGTTTCTCACGTTTTGGGGGTCAAATATCACAGCATTTGCAGGAAAAAGCTAAAGAGGGCAGAGAATGCAGAAATTTGCAATGACCATAGGAAGCACTACAATAACATGCTGGATGCCAAAACAATACTGATCAGGACACGGAATTACCTGTATTTGTGCTCTGTTTTGCTCATTTCAGTATTAGTGCCACAAAAGCATAATAATTCCTCGTTCTCTCTTGAATCTGCATCAAAGAGTCGCTGTAATGAACCAAAACGCTTTGCAGGACGAGAAACACGAAAAGACTAGACAACATGCTGAATGTTGATTTGTCTCAAATCAACACCGAAAAGGCTCAGGAAACGGAAAAAGTCCTCTGATTTACTCATTTCAGTGAGTGTGTGACAAAAGCACAATTGTGTTACAGTTCCCATGTACCTGCATCATAGAGTCGTGGTTAAGCACCAAAAGCGCTTTGCTTAAGCGAGGAAAACATAAAAATGACATATTAGATGAATCAAACTTGAAACTCTTATTTTCTTTTTATCTTCCCATAAATATGAGAGTTTCTGACGTTTTGGGGGTCAAATATCACAGCATTTGCAGGAAAAAGCTAAAGAGGGCAGAGAATAAAGAAATTTGCAATGACCATAGGAAGCACTACAATAACATGCTGGATGCCAAAACAATACTGATCAGGACACGGAAGTACCTGTATTTGTGCTCTGTTTTGCTCATTTCAGTATTAGTGCCACAAAAGCATAATAATTCCTCGTTCTCTCTTGAATCTGCATCAAAGAGTCGCTGTAATGAACCAAAACGCTTTGCAGGGCGAGAAACACAAAAAGACTAGACAACATGCTGAATGTTGATTTGTCTCAAATCAACACCGAAAAGGCTCAGGAAATGGGAAAAGTACTCTGATTTTTTCATTGCAGTAAGTGTGTGACAAAAGCACAATTGTGTTACAGTTCCCATGTACCTGCATCATAGAGTTGTGGTTAAGCACCAAAAGCGCTTTGCTTAAGAAAGAAAACCATAAAAATGACATATTATATGAATCAAACTTTAAACTCTTATTTGCAATTGTCTTCCCTTGAATTTGAAAGTTTATCACGTTTTGGGGGTCAAATATAACAGCATTTGCAGGAAAAAGCTAAAGAGGGCAGAGAATGCAGAAATTTGCAGTGACCATAGGAAAAATCTACAATAACATGCTGGATGCCAAAACAGCACAGAAAAGGCTCAGGGCACGGAATTACATGTATTTGTACTCTTTTTTGCTCATTTCAGTGTTAGTGTCACAAAAGCATAATAGTTCCTAGTTATCTCTTGAATCTGCATCAGAGAGTCCCAGTAATGAAATCAAAACGCCATGTGGGGCGAGAAACACCAAAAAGACTAGACAACATGCTGAATGAGACAAATCAACACCGAAAAGGCTCAGGAAACGGGAAAAGTACTCTGATTTACTCATTTCAGTGAGTGTGTGACAAAAGCACAATTGTGTTACAGTTCCCATGTACCTGCATCATAGAGTCGTGGTTAAGCACCAAAAGCGCTTTGCTTAAGCGAGGAAAACACAAAAATGACATTATTTGAATCAAACTTGAAACTCTTATTTGCTTTTTATCTTCCCATAAATATGAGAGTTTCTCACGTTTTGGGGGTCAAATATCACAGCATTTGCAGGAAAAAGCTAAAGAGGGCAGAGAATGCAGAAATTTGCAATGACCATAGGAAGCACTACAATAACATGCTGGATGCCAAAACAATACTGATCAGGACACGGAATTACCTGTATTTGTGCTCTGTTTTGCTCATTTCAGTATTAGTGCCACAAAAGCATAATAATTCCTCGTTCTCTCTTGAATCTGCATCAAAGAGTCGCTGTAATGAACCAAAACGCTTTGCAGGACGAGAAACACGAAAAGACTAGACAACATGCTGAATGTTGATTTGTCTCAAATCAACACCGAAAAGGCTCAGGAAACGGAAAAAGTCCTCTGATTTACTCATTTCAGTGAGTGTGTGACAAAAGCACAATTGTGTTACAGTTCCCATGTACCTGCATCATAGAGTCGTGGTTAAGCACCAAAAGCGCTTTGCTTAAGCGAGGAAAACATAAAAATGACATATTAGATGAATCAAACTTGAAACTCTTATTTTCTTTTTATCTTCCCATAAATATGAGAGTTTCTGACGTTTTGGGGGTCAAATATCACAGCATTTGCAGGAAAAAGCTAAAGAGGGCAGAGAATAAAGAAATTTGCAATGACCATAGGAAGCACTACAATAACATGCTGGATGCCAAAACAATACTGATCAGGACACGGAAGTACCTGTATTTGTGCTCTGTTTTGCTCATTTCAGTATTAGTGCCACAAAAGCATAATAATTCCTCGTTCTCTCTTGAATCTGCATCAAAGAGTCGCTGTAATGAACCAAAACGCTTTGCAGGGCGAGAAACACAAAAAGACTAGACAACATGCTGAATGTTGATTTGTCTCAAATCAACACCGAAAAGGCTCAGGAAATGGGAAAAGTACTCTGATTTTTTCATTGCAGTAAGTGTGTGACAAAAGCACAATTGTGTTACAGTTCCCATGTACCTGCATCATAGAGTTGTGGTTAAGCACCAAAAGCGCTTTGCTTAAGAAAGAAAACCATAAAAATGACATATTATATGAATCAAACTTTAAACTCTTATTTGCAATTGTCTTCCCTTGAATTTGAAAGTTTATCACGTTTTGGGGGTCAAATATAACAGCATTTGCAGGAAAAAGCTAAAGAGGGCAGAGAATGCAGAAATTTGCAGTGACCATAGGAAAAATCTACAATAACATGCTGGATGCCAAAACAGCACAGAAAAGGCTCAGGGCACGGAATTACATGTATTTGTACTCTTTTTTGCTCATTTCAGTGTTAGTGTCACAAAAGCATAATAGTTCCTAGTTATCTCTTGAATCTGCATCAGAGAGTCCCAGTAATGAAATCAAAACGCCATGTGGGGCGAGAAACACCAAAAAGACTAGACAACATGCTGAATGAGACAAATCAACACCGAAAAGGCTCAGGAAACGGGAAAAGTACTCTGATTTACTCATTTCAGTGAGTGTGTGCCAAAAGCACAATTGTGTTACAGTTCCCATGTACCTGCATCATAGAGTCGTGGTTAAGCACCAAAAGCGCTTTGCTTAAGCGAGGAAAACATAAAAATGACATATTAGATGAATCAAACTTGAAACTCATATTCGCGTTTTATCTTCCCATAAATATGAGAGTTTCTCACGTTTTGGGGGTCAAATATCACAGCATTTGCAGGAAAAAGCTAAAAAGGGCAGAGAATGCAGAAATTTGCAATGACCATAGGAAAAATCTACAATAACATGCTGGATGCCAAAACAGCACAGAAAAGGCTCAGGACACAGAATTACATGTTTTTGTACTCTGTTTTGCTCATTTCAGTATAAGTGCGACAAAAGCATAATAATTCCTCGTTCTCTCTTGAATCTGCATCAAAGAGTCGCTGTAATGAACCAAAACTCTTTGCAGGGCGAGGAAAACATAAAAATGACATATTAGATGAATCAAACTTGAAACTCTTATTTTCTTTTTATCTTCCCATAAATATGAGAGTTTCTCACGTTTTGGGGGTCAAATATCACAGCATTTGCAGGAAAAAGCTAAAGAGGGAAGAGAATGCAGAAATTTGCAATGACCATAGGAAAAATCTACAATAACATGCTGTATGCCAAAACAGCACAGAAAAGGCTCAGGACACGGAATTACATGTTTTTGTGCTCTGTTTTGCTCATTTCAGTATTAGTGCCACAAAAGCATAATAGTTCCTAGTTATCTCCTGAATCTGCATCAGAGAGTCGCTGTAATGAACCAAAACGCTTTGCAGGGCGAGAAACACAAAAAGACTAGATAACATGCTGAATGAGACAAATAAACACCGAAAAGGCTCAGGAAATGGGAAAAGTACTCTGATTTACTCATTTCAGTGAGTGTGTGACAAAAGCACAATTGTGTTACAGTTTCCATGTACCTGCATCATAGAGTTGTGGTTTAGCACCAAAAGCGCTTTGCTTAAGCGAGGAAAACATAAAAATGACATTATTTGAATCAAACTTGAAACTCTTATTTGCTTTTTATCTTCCCATAAATATGAGAGTTTCTCACGTTTTGGGGGTCAAATATCACAGCATTTGCAGGAAAAAGCTAAAGAGGGCAGAGAATGCAGAAATTTGCAATGACCATAGGAAGCACTACAATAACATGCTGGATGCCAAAACAATACTGATCAGGACACGGAATTACCTGTATTTGTGCTCTGTTTTGCTCATTTCAGTATTAGTGCCACAAAAGCATAATAATTCCTCGTTCTCTCTTGAATCTGCATCAAAGAGTCGCTGTAATGAACCAAAACGCTTTGCAGGACGAGAAACACCAAAAAGACTAGACAACATGCTGAATGTTGATTTGTCTCAAATCAACACCGAAAAGGCTCAGGAAACGGAAAAAGTCCTCTGATTTACTCATTTCAGTGAGTGTGTGACAAAAGCACAATTGTGTTACAGTTCCCATGTACCTGCATCATAGAGTCGTGGTTAAGCACCAAAAGCGCTTTGCTTAAGCGAGGAAAACATAAAAATGACATATTAGATGAATCAAACTTGAAACTCTTATTTTCTTTTTATCTTCCCATAAATATGAGAGTTTCTCACGTTTTGGGGGTCAAATATCACAGCATTTGCAGGAAAAAGCTAAAGAGGGCAGAGAATAAAGAAATTTGCAATGACCATAGGAAGCACTACAATAACATGCTGGATGCCAAAACAATACTGATCAGGACACGGAAGTACCTGTATTTGTGCTCTGTTTTGCTCATTTCAGTATTAGTGCCACAAAAGCATAATAATTCCTCGTTCTCTCTTGAATCTGCATCAAAGAGTCGCTGTAATGAACCAAAACGCTTTGCAGGGCGAGAAACACAAAAAGACTAGACAACATGCTGAATGAGACAAATCAACACCGAAAAGGCTCAGGAATTGGGAAAAGTACTCTGATTTTTTCATTGCAGTAAGTGTGTGACAAAAGCACAATTGTGTTACAGTTCCCATGTACCTGCATCATAGAGTTGTGGTTAAGCACCAAAAGCGCTTTGCTTAAGAAAGAAAACCATAAAAATGACATATTAGATGAATCAAACTTGAAACTCTTATTTGCTTTTTATCTTCCCATAAATATGAGAGTTTCTCACGTTTTGGGGGTCAAATATCACAGCATTTGCAGGAAAAAGCTAAAGAGGGCAGAGAATGAAGAAATTTGCAATGACCATAGGAAGCACTCCAATAACATGCTGGATGCCAAAACAATACTGATCAGGACACGGAATTACCTGTATTTGTGCTCTGTTTTGCTCATTTCAGTATTAGTGCCACAAAAGCATAATAGTTCCTAGTTATCTCTTGAATCTGCATCAAAGAGTCGCTGTAATGAACCAAAACGCTTTGCAGGGCGAGAAACACAAAAAGACTAGACAACATGTTGAATAAGACAAATCAACACCGAAAAGGCTCAGGAAATGGGAAAAGTACTGTGATTTACTCATTTCAGTGAGTGTGTGACAAAAGCACAATTGTGTTACAGTGCCCATGTACCTGCATCATAGAGTCGTGGTTAAGCACCAAAGGCGCTTTGCTTAAGCGAGGAAAACATAAAAATGACATATTAGATGAATCAAACTTGAAACTCATATTCGCGTTTTATCTTCCCATAAATATGAAAGTTTCTCACGTTTTGGGGGTCAAATATCACAGCATTTGCAGGAAAAAGCTAAAGAGGGCAGAGAATGCAGAAATTTGCAATGACCATAGGAAAAATCTACAATAACATGCTGGATGCCAAAACAATACTGATCAGGACACGGAATTACCTGTATTTGTGCTCTGTTTTGCTCATTTCAGTATAAGTGCCACAAAAGCATAATAATTCCTCGTTCTCTCTTGAATCTGCATCAAAGAGTCGCTGTAATGAACCAAAACGCTTTGCAGGACGAGAAACACGAAAAGACTAGACAACATGCTGAATGTTGATTTGTCTCAAATCAACACCGAAAAGGCTCAGGAAACGGAAAAAGTCCTCTGATTTACTCATTTCAGTGAGTGTGTGACAAAAGCACAATTGTGTTACAGTTCCCATGTACCTGCATCATAGAGTCGTGGTTAAGCACCAAAAGCGCTTTGCTTAAGCGAGGAAAACATAAAAATGACATATTAGATGAATCAAACTTGAAACTCTTATTTTCTTTTTATCTTCCCATAAATATGAGAGTTTCTGACGTTTTGGGGGTCAAATATCACAGCATTTGCAGGAAAAAGCTAAAGAGGGCAGAGAATGCAGAAATTTGCAATGACCATAGGAAGCACTACAATAACATGCTGGATGCCAAAACAATACTGATCAGGACACGGAATTACCTGTATTTGTGCTCTGTTTTGCTCATTTCAGTATTAGTGCCACAAAAGCATAATAATTCCTCGTTCTCTCTTGAATCTGCATCAAAGAGTCGCTGTAATGAACCAAAACGCTTTGCAGGACGAGAAACACCAAAAAGACTAGACAACATGCTGAATGTTGATTTGTCTCAAATCAACACCGAAAAGGCTCAGGAAACGGAAAAAGTCCTCTGATTTACTCATTTCAGTGAGTGTGTGACAAAAGCACAATTGTGTTACAGTTCCCATGTACCTGCATCATAGAGTCGTGGTTAAGCACCAAAAGCGCTTTGCTTAAGCGAGGAAAACATAAAAATGACATATTAGATGAATCAAACTTGAAACTCTTATTTGCTTTTTATCTTCCCATAAATATGAGAGTTTCTCACGTTTTGGGGGTCAAATATCACAGCATTTGCAGGAAAAAGCTAAAGAGGGCAGAGAATGAAGAAATTTGCAATGACCATAGGAAGCACTCCAATAACATGCTGGATGCCAAAACAATACTGATCAGGACACGGAATTACCTGTATTTGTGCTCTGTTTTGCTCATTTCAGTATTAGTGCCACAAAAGCATAATAGTTCCTAGTTATCTCTTGAATCTGCATCAAAGAGTCGCTGTAATGAACCAAAACGCTTTGCAGGGCGAGAAACACAAAAAGACTAGACAACATGTTGAATAAGACAAATCAACACCGAAAAGGCTCAGGAAATGGGAAAAGTACTGTGATTTACTCATTTCAGTGAGTGTGTGACAAAAGCACAATTGTGTTACAGTGCCCATGTACCTGCATCATAGAGTCGTGGTTAAGCACCAAAGGCGCTTTGCTTAAGCGAGGAAAACATAAAAATGACATATTAGATGAATCAAACTTGAAACTCATATTCGCGTTTTATCTTCCCATAAATATGAAAGTTTCTCACGTTTTGGGGGTCAAATATCACAGCATTTGCAGGAAAAAGCTAAAGAGGGCAGAGAATGCAGAAATTTGCAATGACCATAGGAAAAATCTACAATAACATGCTGGATGCCAAAACAATACTGATCAGGAAACGGAATTACCTGTATTTGTGCTCTGTTTTGCTCATTTCAGTATAAGTGCCACAAAAGCATAATAATTCCTCGTTCTCTCTTGAATCTGCATCAAAGAGTCGCTGTAATGAACCAAAACGCTTTGCAGGGCGAGAAACACAAAAAGACTAGACAACATGCTGAATGTTGATTTGTCTCAAATCAACACCGAAAAGGCTCAGGAAACGGGAAAAGTACTCTGATTTACTCATTTCAGTGAGTGTGTGACAAAAGCACAATTGTGTTACAGTTCCCATGTACCTGCATCATAGAGTCGTGGTTAAGCACCAAAAGCGCTTTGCTTAAGCGAGGAAAACATAAAAATGACATATTAGATGAATCAAACTTGAAACTCATATTCGCGTTTTATCTTCCCATAAATATGAGAGTTTCTCACGTTTTGGGGGTCAAATATCACAGCATTTGCAGGAAAAAGCTAAAGAGGGCAGAGAATGCAGAAATTTGCAATGACCATAGGAAAAATCTACAATAACATGCTGGATGCCAAAACAATACTGATCAGGACACGGAATTACCTGTATTTGTGCTCTGTTTTGCTCATTTCAGTATTAGTGCCACAAAAGCATAATAATTCCTCGTTCTCTCTTGAATCTGCATCAAAGAGTCGCTGTAATGAACCAAAACGCTTTGCAGGGCGAGAAACACAAAAAGACTAGACAACATGCTGAATGTTGATTTGTCTCAAATCAACACCGAAAAGGCTCAGGAAACGGAAAAAGTACTCTGATTTACTCATTTCAGTGAGTGTGTGACAAAAGCACAATTGTGTTACAGTTCCCATGTACCTGCATCATAGAGTCGTGGTTAAGCACCAAAAGCGCTTTGCTTAAGCGAGGAAAACATAAAAATGACATATTAGATGAATCAAACTTGAAACTCATATTCGCGTTTTATCTTCCCATAAATATGAAAGTTTCTCACGTTTTTGGGATCAAATATCACAGCATTTGCAGGAAAAAGCTAAAGAGGACAGAGAATGCAGAAATTTGCAATGACCATAGGAAGCACTACAATAACATGCTGGATGCCAAAACAATACTGATCAGGACACGGAAGTACCTGTATTTGTGCTCTGTTTTGCTCATTTCAGTATAAGCGCCACAAAAGCATAATAATTCCTCGTTCTCTCTTGAATCTGCATCAAAGAGTCGCTGTAATGAACCAAAACGCTTTGCAGGGCGAGAAACACAAAAAGACTAGACAACATGCTGAATGTTGATTTGTCTCAAATCAACACCGAAAAGGCTCAGGAAACGGAAAAAGTACTCTGATTCACTCATTTCAGTGAGTGTGTGACAAAAGCACAATTGTGTTACAGTTCCCATGTACCTGCATCATAGAGTTGTGGTTAAGCACCAAAAGCGCTTTGCTTAAGCGAGAAAAACATAAAAATGACATTATTTGAATCAAACTTGAAACTCTTATTTGCTTTTTATCTTCCCATAAATATGAGAGTTTCTCACGTTTTGGGGGTCAAATATCACAGCATTTGCAGGAAAAAGCTAAAAAGGGCAGAGAATGCAGAAATTTGCAATGACCATAGGAAAAATCTACAATAACATGCTGGATGCAAAAACAATACTGATCAGGACACGGAATTACCTGTATTTGTGCTCTGTTTTGCTCATTTCAGTATAAGTGCCACAAAAGCATAATAATTCCTCGTTCTCTCTTGAATCTGCATCAAAGAGTCGCTGTAATGAACCAAAACGCTTTGCAGGGCGAGAAACACAAAAAGACTAGACAACATGCTGAATGTTGATTTGTCTCAAATCAACACCGAAAAGGCTCAGGAAACGGGAAAAGTACTCTGATCTACTCATTTCAGTGAGTGTGTGACAAAAGCACAATTGTGTTACAGTTCCCATGTACCTGCATCATAGAGTCGTGGTTAAGCACCAAAAAGGCTTTGCTTAAGCGAGGAAAACATAAAAATGACATATTAGATGAATCAAACTTGAAACTCTTATTTTCTTTTTATCTTCCCATAAATATGAGAGTTTCTCACGTTTTGGGGGTCAAATATCACAGCATTTGCAGGAAAAAGCTAAAAAGGGCAGAGAATGCAGAAATTTGCAATGACCATAGGAAAAATCTACAATAACATGCTGGATGCCAAAACAGCACAGAAAAGGCTCAGGACACGGAATTACATGTTTTTGTACTCTGTTTTGCTCATTTCAGTATAAGTGCCACAAAAGCATAATAATTCCTCGTTCTCTCTGGAATCTGCATCAAAGAGTCGCTGTAATGAACCAAAACTCTTTGCAGGGCGAGGAAAACATAAAAATGACATATTAGATGAATAAAACTTGAAACTCTTATTTTCTTTTTATCTTCCCATAAATATGAGAGTTTCTCACGTTTTGGGGGTCAAATATCACAGCATTTGCAGGAAAAAGCTAAAGAGGGCAGAGAATGCAGAAATTTGCAATGACCATAGGAAGCACTGCAATAACATGCTGGATGCCAAAACGCTACTGATCAGGACACGGAATTACCTGTATTTGTGCTCTGTTTTGCTCATTTCAGTATTAGTGCCACAAAAGCATAATAGTTCCTAGTTATCTCTTGAATCTGCATCAAAGAGTCGCTGTAATGAACCAAAACGCTTTGCAGGGCGAGAAACACCAAAAAGACTAGACAACATGCTGAATGTTGATTTGTCTCAAATCAACACCGAAAAGGCTCAGGAAATGGGAAAAGTACTCTGATTTTTTCATTGCAGTAAGTGTGTGACAAAAGCACAATTGTGTTACAGTTCCCATGTACCTGCATCATAGAGTCGTGGTTAAGCACCAAAAGCGCTTTGCTTAAGCGAGGAAAACATAAAAATGACATATTATATGAATCAAACTTTAAACTCTTATTTGCAATTGTCTTCCCTTGAATTTGAAAGTTTCTCACGTTTTGGGGGTCAAATATAACAGCATTTGCAGGAAAAAGCTAAAGAGGGCAGAGAATGCAGAAATTTGCAGTGACCCTAGGAAAAATCTACAATAACATGCTGGATGCCAAAACAGCACAGAAAAGGCTCAGGACACGGAATTACATGTATTTGTACTCTTTTTTGCTCATTTCAGTGTTAGTGTCACAAAAGCATAATAGTTCCTAGTTATCTCTTGAATCTGCATCAAAGAGTCGCTGTAATGAACCAAAACGCTTTGCAGGGCGAGAAACACAAAAAGATTAGACAACATGCTTAATGAGACAAATCAACACCGAAAAGGCTCAGGAAATGGGAAAAGTACTCTGATTTACTCATTTCAGTGAGTGTGTGACAAAAGCACAATTGTGTGACAGTGCCCATGTACCTGCATCATAGAGTCGTGGTTTAGCACCAAAAGCGCTTTGCTTAAGCGAGAAAAACATAAAAATGACATATTAGATGAATCAAACTTGAAACTCTTATTTTCTTTTTATCTTCCCATAAATATGAGAGTTTCTCACGTTTTGGGGGTCAAATATCACAGCATTTGCAGGAAAAAGCTAAAGAGGGCAGAGAATAAAGAAATTTGCAATGACCATAGGAAAAATCTACAATAACATGCTGTATGCCAAAACAGCACAGAAAAGGCTCAGGACACGGAATTACATGTTTTTGTGCTCTGTTTTGCTCATTTCAGTATTAGTGCCACAAAAGCATAATAGTTCCTAGTTATCTCCTGAATCTGCATCAGAGAGTCGCTGTAATGAACCAAAACGCTTTGCAGGGCGAGAAACACAAAAAGACTAGATAACATGCTGAATGAGACAAATAAACACCGAAAAGGCTCAGGAAATGGGAAAAGTACTCTGATTTACTCATTTCAGTGAGTGTGTGACAAAAGCACAATTGTGTTACAGTTTCCATGTACCTGCATCATAGAGTTGTGGTTTAGCACCAAAAGCGCTTTGCTTAAGCGAGGAAAACATAAAAATGACATTATTTGAATCAAACTTGAAACTCTTATTTGCTTTTTATCTTCCCATAAATATGAGAGTTTCTCACGTTTTGGGGGTCAAATATCACAGCATTTGCAGGAAAAAGCTAAAGAGGGCAGAGAATGCAGAAATTTGCAATGACCATAGGAAGCACTACAATAACATGCTGGATGCCAAAACAATACTGATCAGGACACGGAATTACCTGTATTTGTGCTCTGTTTTGCTCATTTCAGTATTAGTGCCACAGAAGCATAATAATTCCTCGTTCTCTCTTGAATCTGCATCAAAGAGTCGCTGTAATGAACCAAAACGCTTTGCAGGACGAGAAACACAAAAAGACTAGACAACATGCTGAATGTTGATTTGTCTCAAATCAACACCGAAAAGGCTCAGGAAACGGAAAAAGTACTCTGATTTACTCATTTCAGTGAGTGTGTGACAAAAGCACAATTGTGTTACAGTTTCCATGTACCTGCATCATAGAGTCGTGGTTAAGCTCCAAAAGCGCTTTGCTTAAGCGAGGAAAACATAAAAATGACATATTAGATGAATCAAACTTGAAACTCATATTAGCGTTTTATCTTTCCATAAATATGAGAGTTTCTCACGTTTTGGGGGTCAAATATCACAGCATTTGCAGGAAAAAGCTAAAGAGGGCAGAGAATGCAGAAATTTGCAATGACCATAGGAAAAATCTACAATAACATGCTGGATGCCAAAACAATACTGATCAGGACACGGAATTACCTGTATTTGTGCTCTGTTTTGCTCATTTCAGTATTAGTGCCACAAAAGCATAATAATTCCTCGTTCTCTCTTGAATCTGCATCAAAGAGTCGCTGTAATGAACCAAAACGCTTTGCAGGGCGAGAAACACAAAAAGACTAGACAACATGCTGAATGTTGATTTGTCTCAAATCAACACCGAAAAGGCTCAGGAAACGGAAAAAGTACTCTGATTTACTCATTTCAGTGAGTGTGTGACAAAAGCACAATTGTGTTACAGTTTCCATGTACCTGCATCATAGAGTCGTGGTTAAGCTCCAAAAGCGCTTTGCTTAAGCGAGGAAAACATAAAAATGACATATTAGATGAATCAAACTTGAAACTCATATTAGCGTTTTATCTTTCCATAAATATGAGAGTTTCTCACGTTTTGGGGGTCAAATATCACAGCATTTGCAGGAAAAAGCTAAAGAGGGCAGAGAATGCAGAAATTTGCAATGACCATAGGAAAAATCTACAATAACATGCTGGATGCCAAAACAGCACAGAAAAGGCTCAGGACACGGAATTACATGTTTTTGTGCTCTGTTTTGCTCATTTCAGTATTAGTGCCACAAAAGCATAATTATTCCTCGTTCTCTCTTGAATCTGCATCAAAGAGTCGCTGTAATGAACCAAAACGCTTTGCAGGGCGAGAAACACAAAAAGACTAGATAACATGCTTAATGAGACAAATCAACACCGAAAAGGCTCAGGAAACGGAAAAAGTCCTCTGATTTACTCATTTCAGTGAGTGTGTGACAAAAGCACAATTGTGTTACAGTTCCCATGTACCTGCATCATAGAGTTGTGGTTTAGCACCAAAAGCGCTTTGCTTAAGCGAGGAAAACATAAAAATGACATATTAGATGAATCAAACTTGAAACTCATATTTGCTTTTTATCTTCCCATAAATATGAGAGTTTCTCACGTTTTGGGGGTCAAATATCACAGCATTTGCAGGAAAAAGCTAAAGAGGGCAGAGAATGCAGAAATTTGCAATGACCATAGGAAAAATCTACAATAACATGCTGGATGCCAAAACAGCACAGAAAAGGCTCAGGACACGGAATTACATGTTTTTGTACTCTGTTTTGCTCATTTCAGTATTAGTGCCACAAAAGCATAATAGTTCCTAGTTATCTCTTGAATCTGCATCAGAGAGTCCCAGTAATGAATCAAAACGCCATGTGGGGCGAGAAACACCAAAAAGACTAGACAACATGCTGAATGAGACAAATCAACACCGAAAAGGCTCAGGAAATGGGAAAAGTACTGTGATTTACTCATTTCAGTGAGTGTGTGACAGAAGCACAATTGTGTTACAGTGCCCATGTACCTGCATCATAGAGTCGTGGTTTAGCACCAAAAGCGCTTTGCTTAAGCGAGAAAAACATAAAAATGACATATTAGATGAATCAAACTTGAAACTCTTATTTTCTTTTTATCTTCCCATAAATATGAGAGTTTCTGACGTTTTGGGGGTCAAATATCACAGCATTTGCAGGAAAAAGCTAAAGAGGGCAGAGAATGCAGAAATTTGCAATGACCATAGGAAAAATCTACAATAACATGCTGGATGCCAAAACAGCACAGAAAAGGCTCAGGACACGGAATTACATGTTTTTGTGCTCTGTTTTGCTCATTTCAGTATTGGTGCCACAAAAGCATAATAATTCCTCGTTCTCTCTTGAATCTGCATCAAAGAGTCGCTGTAATGAACCAAAACGCTTTGCAGGGCGAGAAACACAAAAAGACTAGACAACATGCTGAATGTTGATTTGTCTCAAATCAACACCGAAAAGGCTCAGGAAACGGGAAAAGTACTCTGATTCACTCATTTCAGTGAGTGTGTGACAAAAGCACAATTGTGTTACAGTTCCCATGTACCTGCATCATAGAGTTGTGGTTAAGCACCAAAAGCGCTTTGCTTAAGCGAGAAAAACATAAAAATGACATATTAGATGAATCAAACTTGAAACTCTTATTTGCTTTTTATCTTCCCATAAATATGAGAGTTTCTCACGTTTTGGGGGTCAAATATCACAGCATTTGCAGGAAAAAGCTAAAGAGGGCAGAGAATGCAGAAATTTGCAATGACCATAGGAAGCACTCCAATAACATGCTGGATGCCAAAACAATACTGATCAGGACACGGAATTACCTGTATTTGTGCTCTGTTTTGCTCATTTCAGTATTAGTGCCACAAAAGCATAATAGTTCCTAGTTATCTCTTGAATCTGCATCAAAGAGTCGCTGTAATGAACCAAAACGCTTTGCAGGGCGAGAAACACAAAAAGACTAGACAACATGTTGAATAAGACAAATCAACACCGAAAAGGCTCAGGAAATGGGAAAAGTACTGTGATTTACTCATTTCAGTGAGTGTGTGACAAAAGCACAATTGTGTTACAGTGCCCATGTACCTGCATCATAGAGTCGTGGTTAAGCACCAAAAGCGCTTTGCTTAAGCGAGGAAAACATAAAAATGACATATTAGATGAATCAAACTTGAAACTCATATTCGCGTTTTATCTTCCCATAAATATGAAAGTTTCTCACGTTTTGGGGGTCAAATATCACAGCATTTGCAGGAAAAAGCTAAAGAGGGCAGAGAATGCAGAAATTTGCAATGACCATAGGAAAAATCTACAATAACATGCTGGATGCCAAAACAGCACAGAAAAGGCTCAGGACACAGAATTACATGTTTTTGTACTCTGTTTTGCTCATTTCAGTATAAGTGCCACAAAAGCATAATAGTTCCTAGTTATCTCTTGAATCTGCATCAGAGAGTCGCTGTAATGAATCAAAACGCCATGTGGGGCGAGAAACACCAAAAAGACTAGACAACATGCTTAATGAGACAAATCAACACCGAAAAGGCTCAGGAAATGGGAAAAGTACTCTGATTTACTCATTTCAGTGAGTGTGTGACAAAAGCACAATTGTGTGACAGTGCCCATGTACCTGCATCATAGAGTCGTGGTTTAGCACCAAAAGCGCTTTGCTTAAGCGAGAAAAACATAAAAACGACATATTAGATGAATCAAACTTGAAACTCTTATTTGCTTTTTATCTTCCCATAAATATGAGAGTTTCTCACGTTTTGGGGGTCAAATATCACAGCATTTGCAGGAAAAAGCTAAAGAGGGCAGAGAATGAAGAAATTTGCAATGACCATAGGAAGCACTACAATAACATGCTGGATGCCAAAACAATACTGATCAGGACACGGAATTACCTGTATTTGTGCTCTGTTTTGCTCATTTCAGTATTAGTGCCACAAAAGCATAATAATTCCTCGTTCTCTCTTGAATCTGCATCAAAGAGTCGCTGTAATGAACCAAAACGCTTTGCAGGGCGAGAAACACAAAAAGACTAGACAACATGCTGAATGTTGATTTGTCTCAAATCAACACCGAAAAGGCTCAGGAAACGGGAAAAGTACTCTGATTTACTCTTTTCAGTGAGTGTGTGACAAAAGCACAATTGTGTTACAGTTTCCATGTACCTGCATCATAGAGTCGTGGTTAAGCACCAAAAGCGCTTTGCTTAAGCGAGGAAAACATAAAAATGACATATTATATGAATCAAACTTTAAACTCTTATTTGCAATTGTCTTCCCTTGAATTTGAAAGTTTCTCACGTTTTGGGGGTCAAATATCACAGCATTTGCAGGAAAAAGCTAAAGAGGGCAGAGAATGCAGAAATTTGCAGTGACCATAGGAAAAATCTACAATAACATGCTGGATGCCAAAACAGCACAGAAAAGGCTCAGGGCACGGAATTACATGTATTTGTACTCTTTTTTGCTCATTTCAGTGTTAGTGTCACAAAAGCATAATAGTTCCTAGTTATCTCTTGAATCTGCATCAGAGAGTCCCAGTAATGAAATCAAAACGCCATGTGGGGCGAGAAACACCAAAAAGACTAGACAACATGCTGAATGAGACAAATCAACACCGAAAAGGCTCAGGAAACGGGAAAAGTACTCTGATTTACTCATTTCAGTGAGTGTGTGACAAAAGCACAATTGTGTTACAGTTCCCATGTACCTGCATCATAGAGTCGTGGTTAAGCACCAAAAGCGCTTTGTTTAAGCGAGGAAAACATAAAAATGACATATTATATGAATCAAACTTTAAACTCTTATTTGCAATTGTCTTCCCTTGAATTTGAAAGTTTATCACGTTTTGGGGGTCAAATATCACAGCATTTGCAGGAAAAAGCTCAAGAGGGCAGAGAATGCAGAAATTTGCAATGACCATAGGAAAAATCTACAATAACATGCTGGATGCCAAAACAGCACAGAAAAGGCTCAGGACACAGAATTACATGTTTTTGTACTCTGTTTTGCTCATTTCAGTATAAGTGCCACAAAAGCATAATAATTCCTCGTTCTCTCTTGAATCTGCATCAAAGAGTCGCTGTAATGAACCAAAACTCTTTGCAGGGCGAGGAAAACATAAAAATGACATATTAGATGAATCAAACTTGAAACTCTTATTTTCTTTTTATCTTCCCATAAATATGAGAGTTTCTCACGTTTTGGGGGTCAAATATCACAGCATTTGCAGGAAAAAGCTAAAAAGGGCAGAGAATGCAGAAATTTGCAATGACCATAGGAAAAATCTACAATAACATGCTGGATGCCAAAACAGCACAGAAAAGGCTCAGGTCACGGAATTACATGTTTTTGTACTCTGTTTTGCTCATTTCAGTATAAGTGCCACAAAAGCATAATAATTCCTCGTTCTCTCTTGAATCTGCATCAAAGAGTCGCTGTAATGAACCAAAACTCTTTGCAGGGCGAGGAAAACATAAAAATGACATATTAGATGAATAAAACTTGAAACTCTTATTTTCTTTTTATCTTCCCATAAATATGAGAGTTTCTCACGTTTTGGGGGTCAAATATCACAGCATTTTCAGGAAAAAGCTAAAGAGGGCAGAGAATGCAGAAATTTGCAATGACCATAGGAAGCACTACAATAACATGCTGGATGCCAAAACACTACTGATCAGGACACGGAATTACCTGTATTTGTGCTCTGTTTTGCTCATTTCAGTATTAGTGCCACAAAAGCATAATAGTTCCTAGTTATCTCTTGAATCTGCATCAAAGAGTCGCTGTAATGAACCAAAGCGCTTTGCAGGGCGAGAAACACCAAAAAGACTAGACAACATGCTGAATGTTGATTTGTCTCAAATCAACACCGAAAAGGCTCAGGAAATGGAAAAAGTACTCTGATTTTTTCATTGCAGTGAGTGTGTGACAAAAGCACAATTGTGTTACAGTTCCCATGTACCTGCATCATAGAGTTGTGGTTAAGCACCAAAAGCGCTTTGCTTAAGAAAGAAAACCATAAAAATGACATATTATATGAATCAAACTTTAAACTCTTATTTGCAATTGTCTTCCCTTGAATTTGAAAGTTTCTCACGTTTTGGGGGTCAAATATAACAGCATTTGCAGGAAAAAGCTAAAGAGGGCAGAGAATGCAGAAATTTGCAGTGACCATAGGAAAAATCTACAATAACATGCTGGATGCCAAAACAGCACAGAAAAGGCTCAGGACACAGAATTACATGTTTTTGTACTCTGTTTTGCTCATTTCAGTATAAGTGCGACAAAAGCATAATAATTCCTCGTTCTCCCTTGAATCTGCATCAGAGAGTCGCTGTAATGAACCAAAACGCTTTGCAGGGCGAGAAACACAAAAAGACTAGATAACATGCTGAATGAGACAAATAAACACCGAAAAGGCTCAGGAAATGGGAAAAGTACTCTGATTTACTCATTTCAGTGAGTGTGTGACAAAAGCACAATTGTGTTACAGTTTCCATGTACCTGCATCATAGAGTTGTGGTTTAGCACCAAAAGCGCTTTGCTTAAGCGAGGAAAACATAAAAATGACATTATTTGAATCAAACTTGAAACTCTTATTTGCTTTTTATCTTCCCATAAATATGAGAGTTTCTCACGTTTTGGGGGTCAAATATCACAGCATTTGCAGGAAAAAGCTAAAGAGGGCAGAGAATGCAGAAATTTGCAATGACCAAAGGAAGCACTACAATAACATGCTGGATGCCAAAACAGCACAGAAAAGGCTCAGGACACGGAATTACATGTTTTTGTGCTCTGTTTTGCTCATTTCAGTATTGGTGCCACAAAAGCATAATAATTCCTCGTTCTCTCTTGAATCTGCATCAAAGAGTCGCTGTAATGAACCAAAACGCTTTGCAGGGCGAGAAACACAAAAAGACTAGACAACATGCTGAATGTTGATTTGTCTCAAATCAACACCGAAAAGGCTCAGGAAACGGGAAAAGTACTCTGATTCACTCATTTCAGTGAGTGTGTGACAAAAGCACAATTGTGTTACAGTTCCCATGTACCTGCATCATAGAGTTGTGGTTAAGCACCAAAAGCGCTTTGCTTAAGCGAGAAAAACATAAAAATGACATATTAGATGAATCAAACTTGAAACTCTTATTTGCTTTTTATCTTCCCATAAATATGAGAGTTTCTCATGTTTTGGGGGTCAAATATCACAGCATTTGCAGGAAAAAGCTAAAGAGGGCAGAGAATGCAGAAATTTGCAATGACCATAGGAAGCACTCCAATAACATGCTGGATGCCAAAACAATACTGATCAGGACACGGAATTACCTGTATTTGTGCTCTGTTTTGCTCATTTCAGTATTAGTGCCACAAAAGCATAATAGTTCCTAGTTATCTCTTGAATCTGCATCAAAGAGTCGCTGTAATGAACCAAAACGCTTTGCAGGGCGAGAAACACAAAAAGACTAGACAACATGTTGAATAAGACAAATCAACACCGAAAAGGCTCAGGAAATGGGAAAAGTACTGTGATTTACTCATTTCAGTGAGTGTGTGACAAAAGCACAATTGTGTTACAGTGCCCATGTACCTGCATCATAGAGTCGTGGTTAAGCACCAAAAGCGCTTTGCTTAAGCGAGGAAAACATAAAAATGACATATTAGATGAATCAAACTTGAAACTCATATTCGCGTTTTATCTTCCCATAAATATGAGAGTTTCTCACGTTTTGGGGGTCAAATATCACAGCATTTGCAGGAAAAAGCTAAAGAGGGCAGAGAATGAAGAAATTTGCAATGACCATAGGAAGCACTACAATAACATGCTGGATGCCAAAACAATACTGATCAGGACACGGAATTACCTGTATTTGTGCTCTGTTTTGCTCATTTCAGTATTAGTGCCACAAAAGCATAATAATTCCTCGTTCTCTCTTGAATCTGCATCAAAGAGTCGCTGTAATGAACCAAAACGCTTTGCAGGGCGAGAAACACAAAAAGACTAGACAACATGCTGAATGTTGATTTGTCTCAAATCAACACCGAAAAGGCTCAGGAAACGGAAAAAGTACTCTGATTTACTCTTTTCAGTGAGTGTGTGACAAAAGCACAATTGTGTTACAGTTTCCATGTACCTGCATCATAGAGTCGTGGTTAAGCACCAAAAGCGCTTTGCTTAAGCGAGGAAAACATAAAAATGACATATTATATGAATCAAACTTTAAACTCTTATTTGCAATTGTCTTCCCTTGAATTTGAAAGTTTCTCACGTTTTGGGGGTCAAATATCACAGCATTTGCAGGAAAAAGCTAAAGAGGGCAGAGAATGCAGAAATTTGCAGTGACCATAGGAAAAATCTACAATAACATGCTGGATGCCAAAACAGCACAGAAAAGGCTCAGGGCACGGAATTACATGTATTTGTACTCTTTTTTGCTCATTTCAGTGTTAGTGTCACAAAAGCATAATAGTTCCTAGTTATCTCTTGAATCTGCATCAGAGAGTCCCAGTAATGAAATCAAAACGCCATGTGGGGCGAGAAACACCAAAAAGACTAGACAACATGCTGAATGAGACAAATCAACACCGAAAAGGCTCAGGAAACGGGAAAAGTACTCTGATTTACTCATTTCAGTGAGTGTGTGACAAAAGCACAATTGTGTTACAGTTCCCATGTACCTGCATCATAGAGTCGTGGTTAAGCACCAAAAGCGCTTTGTTTAAGCGAGGAAAACATAAAAATGACATATTAGATGAATCAAACTTTAAACTCTTATTTGCAATTGTCTTCCCTTGAATTTGAAAGTTTATCACGTTTTGGGGGTCAAATATCACAGCATTTGCAGGAAAAAGCTAAAGAGGGCAGAGAATGCAGAAATTTGCAATGACCATAGGAAAAATCTACAATAACATGCTGGATGCCAAAACAGCACAGAAAAGGCTCAGGACACAGAATTACATGTTTTTGTACTCTGTTTTGCTCATTTCAGTATAAGTGCCACAAAAGCATAATAATTCCTCGTTCTCTCTTGAATCTGCATCAAAGAGTCGCTGTAATGAACCAAAACTCTTTGCAGGGCGAGGAAAACATAAAAATGACATATTAGATGAATCAAACTTGAAACTCTTATTTTCTTTTTATCTTCCCATAAATATGAGAGTTTCTCACGTTTTGGGGGTCAAATATCACAGCATTTGCAGGAAAAAGCTAAAAAGGGCAGAGAATGCAGAAATTTGCAATGACCATAGGAAAAATCTACAATAACATGCTGGATGCCAAAACAGCACAGAAAAGGCTCAGGTCACGGAATTACATGTTTTTGTACTCTGTTTTGCTCATTTCAGTATAAGTGCCACAAAAGCATAATAATTCCTCGTTCTCTCTTGAATCTGCATCAAAGAGTCGCTGTAATGAACCAAAACTCTTTGCAGGGCGAGGAAAACATAAAAATGACATATTAGATGAATAAAACTTGAAACTCTTATTTTCTTTTTATCTTCCCATAAATATGAGAGTTTCTCACGTTTTGGGGGTCAAATATCACAGCATTTTCAGGAAAAAGCTAAAGAGGGCAGAGAATGCAGAAATTTGCAATGACCATAGGAAGCACTACAATAACATGCTGGATGCCAAAACACTACTGATCAGGACACGGAATTACCTGTATTTGTGCTCTGTTTTGCTCATTTCAGTATTAGTGCCACAAAAGCATAATAGTTCCTAGTTATCTCTTGAATCTGCATCAAAGAGTCGCTGTAATGAACCAAAGCGCTTTGCAGGGCGAGAAACACCAAAAAGACTAGACAACATGCTGAATGTTGATTTGTCTCAAATCAACACCGAAAAGGCTCAGGAAATGGAAAAAGTACTCTGATTTTTTCATTGCAGTGAGTGTGTGACAAAAGCACAATTGTGTTACAGTTCCCATGTACCTGCATCATAGAGTCGTGGTTAAGCACCAAAAGCGCTTTGCTTAAGCGAGGAAAACATAAAAATGACATATTAGATGAATCAAACTTGAAAGTCATATTCGCGTTTTATCTTCCCATAAATATGAGAGTTTCTCACGTTTTGGGGGTCAAATATCACAGCATTTGCAGGAAAAAGCTAAAGAGGGCAGAGAATGCAGAAATTTGCAATGACCATAGGAAAAATCTACAATAACATGCTGGATGCCAAAACAGCACAGAAAAGGCTCAGGACACAGAATTACATGTTTTTGTACTCTGTTTTGCTCATTTCAGTATAAGTGCCACAAAAGCATAATAGTTCCTAGTTATCTCTTGAATCTGCATCAGAGAGTCGCTGTAATGAATCAAAACGCCATGTGGGGCGAGAAACACCAAAAAGACTAGACAACATGCTGAATGAGACAAATCAACACCGAAAAGGCTCAGGAAATGGGAAAAGTACTCTGATTTACTCATTTCAGTGAGTGTGTGACAAAAGCACAATTGTGTGACAGTGCCCATGTACCTGCATCATAGAGTCGTGGTTTAGCACCAAAAGCGCTTTGCTTAAGCGAGAAAAACATAAAAATGACATATTAGATGAATCAAACTTGAAACTCTTATTTGCTTTTTATCTTCCCATAAATATGAGAGTTTCTCACATTTTGGGGGTCAAATATCACAGCATTTGCAGGAAAAAGCTAAAGAGGGCAGAGAATGAAGAAATTTGCAATGACCATAGGAAGCACTACAATAACATGCTGGATGCCAAAACAATACTGATCAGGACACGGAATTACCTGTATTTGTGCTCTGTTTTGCTCATTTCAGTATTGGTGCCACAAAAGCATAATGATTCCTCGTTCTCTCTTGAATCTGCATCAAAGAGTCGCTGTAATGAACCAAAACGCTTTGCAGGGCGAGAAACACAAAAAGACTAGACAACATGCTGAATGTTGATTTGTCTCAAATCAACACCGAAAAGGCTCAGGAAACGGAAAAAGTACTCTGATTTACTCTTTTCAGTGAGTGTGTGACAAAAGCACAATTGTGTTACAGTTTCCATGTACCTGCATCATAGAGTCGTGGTTAAGCACCAAAAGCGCTTTGCTTAAGCGAGGAAAACATAAAAATGACATATTATATGAATCAAATTTTAAACTCTTATTTGCAATTGTCTTCCCTTGAATTTGAAAGTTTCTCACGTTTTGGGGGTCAAATATAACAGCATTTGCAGGAAAAAGCTAAAGAGGGCAGAGAATACAGAAATTTGCAGTGACCATAGGAAAAATCTACAATAACATGCTGGATGCCAAAACAGCACAGAAAAGGCTCAGGGCACGGAATTACATGTATTTGTACTCTTTTTTGCTCATTTCAGTGTTAGTGTCACAAAAGCATAATAGTTCCTAGTTATCTCTTGAATCTGCATCAGAGAGTCCCAGTAATGAATCAAAACGCCATGTGGGGCGAGAAACACCAAAAAGACTAGACAACATGCTGAATGAGACAAATCAACACCGAAAAGGCTCAGGAAACGGGAAAAGTACTCTGATTTACTCATTTCAGTGAGTGTGTGACAAAAGCACAATTGTGTTACAGTTCCCATGTACCTGCATCATAGAGTCGTGGTTAAGCACCAAAAGCGCTTTGCTTAAGCGAGGAAAACATAAAAATGACATATTAGATGAATCAAACTTGAAACTCATATTCGCGTTTTATCTTCCCATAAATATGAGAGTTTCTCACGTTTTGGGGGTCAAATATCACAGCATTTGCAGGAAAAAGCTAAAAAGGGCAGAGAATGCAGAAATTTGCAATGACCATAGGAAAAATCTACAATAACATGCTGGATGCCAAAACAGCACAGAAAAGGCTCAGGACACAGAATTACATGTTTTTGTACTCTGTTTTGCTCATTTCAGTATAAGTGCCACAAAAGCATAATAATTCCTCGTTCTCTCTTGAATCTGCATCAAAGAGTCGCTGTAATGAACCAAAACTCTTTGCAGGGCGAGGAAAACATAAAAATGACATATTAGATGAATCAAACTTGAAACTCTTATTTTCTTTTTATCTTCCCATAAATATTAGAGTTTCTCACGTTTTGGGGGTCAAATATCACAGCATTTGCAGGAAAAAGCTAAAGAGGGCAGAGAATGCAGAAATTTGCAATGACCATAGGAAAAATCTACAATAACATGCTGGATGCCAAAACAGCACAGAAAAGGCTCAGGACACGGAATTACATGTTTTTGTGCTCTGTTTTGCTCATTTCAGTATTAGTGCCACAAAAGCATAATAGTTCCTAGTTATCTCCTGAATCTGCATCAGAGAGTCGCTGTAATGAACCAAAACGCTTTGCAGGGCGAGAAACACAAAAAGACTAGATAACATGCTGAATGAGACAAATCAACACCGAAAAGGCTCAGGAAATGGAAAAAGTACTCTGATTTTTTCATTGCAGTGAGTGTGTGACAAAAGCACAATTGTGTTACAGTTCCCATGTACCTGCATCATAGAGTCGTGGTTAAGCACCAAAAGCGCTTTGCTTAAGCGAGGAAAACATAAAAATGACATATTAGATGAATCAAACTTGAAAGTCATATTCGCGTTTTATCTTCCCATAAATATGAGAGTTTCTCACGTTTTGGGGGTCAAATATCACAGCATTTGCAGGAAAAAGCTAAAGAGGGCAGAGAATGCAGAAATTTGCAATGACCATAGGAAAAATCTACAATAACATGCTGGATGCCAAAACAGCACAGAAAAGGCTCAGGACACAGAATTACATGTTTTTGTGCTCTGTTTTGCTCATTTCAGTATTAGTGCCACAAAAGCATAATAGTTCCTAGTTATCTCCTGAATCTGCATCAGAGAGTCGCTGTAATGAACCAAAACGCTTTGCAGGGCGAGAAACACAAAAAGACTAGATAACATGCTGAATGAGACAAATCAACACCGAAAAGGCTCAGGAAATGGGAAAAGTACTCTGATTTACTCATTTCAGTGAGTGTGTGACAAAAGCACAATTGTGTTACAGTTTCCATGTACCTGCATCATAGAGTTGTGGTTTAGCACCAAAAGCGCTTTGCTTAAGCGAGGAAAACACAAAAATGACATTATTTGAATCAAACTTGAAACTCTTATTTGCTTTTTATCTTCCCATAAATATGAGAGTTTCTCACGTTTTGGGGGTCAAATATCACAGCATTTGCAGGAAAAAGCTAAAGAGGGCAGAGAATGCAGAAATTTGCAATGACCATAGGAAGCACTACAATAACATGCTGGATGCCAAAACAATACTGATCAGGACACGGAATTACCTGTATTTGTGCTCTGTTTTGCTCATTTCAGTATTAGTGCCACAAAAGCATAATAATTCCTCGTTCTCTCTTGAATCTGCATCAAAGAGTCGCTGTAATGAACCAAAACGCTTTGCAGGACGAGAAACACGAAAAGACTAGACAACATGCTGAATGTTGATTTGTCTCAAATCAACACCGAAAAGGCTCAGGAAACGGAAAAAGTCCTCTGATTTACTCATTTCAGTGAGTGTGTGACAAAAGCACAATTGTGTTACAGTTCCCATGTACCTGCATCATAGAGTCGTGGTTAAGCACCAAAAGCGCTTTGCTTAAGCGAGGAAAACATAAAAATGACATATTAGATGAATCAAACTTGAAACTCTTATTTTCTTTTTATCTTCCCATAAATATGAGAGTTTCTGACGTTTTGGGGGTCAAATATCACAGCATTTGCAGGAAAAAGCTAAAGAGGGCAGAGAATAAAGAAATTTGCAATGACCATAGGAAGCACTACAATAACATGCTGGATGCCAAAACAATACTGATCAGGACACGGAAGTACCTGTATTTGTGCTCTGTTTTGCTCATTTCAGTATTAGTGCCACAAAAGCATAATAATTCCTCGTTCTCTCTTGAATCTGCATCAAAGAGTCGCTGTAATGAACCAAAACGCTTTGCAGGGCGAGAAACACAAAAAGACTAGACAACATGCTGAATGTTGATTTGTCTCAAATCAACACCGAAAAGGCTCAGGAAATGGGAAAAGTACTCTGATTTTTTCATTGCAGTAAGTGTGTGACAAAAGCACAATTGTGTTACAGTTCCCATGTACCTGCATCATAGAGTTGTGGTTAAGCACCAAAAGCGCTTTGCTTAAGAAAGAAAACCATAAAAATGACATATTATATGAATCAAACTTTAAACTCTTATTTGCAATTGTCTTCCCTTGAATTTGAAAGTTTATCACGTTTTGGGGGTCAAATATAACAGCATTTGCAGGAAAAAGCTAAAGAGGGCAGAGAATGCAGAAATTTGCAGTGACCATAGGAAAAATCTACAATAACATGCTGGATGCCAAAACAGCACAGAAAAGGCTCAGGGCACGGAATTACATGTATTTGTACTCTTTTTTGCTCATTTCAGTGTTAGTGTCACAAAAGCATAATAGTTCCTAGTTATCTCTTGAATCTGCATCAGAGAGTCCCAGTAATGAAATCAAAACGCCATGTGGGGCGAGAAACACCAAAAAGACTAGACAACATGCTGAATGAGACAAATCAACACCGAAAAGGCTCAGGAAACGGGAAAAGTACTCTGATTTACTCATTTCAGTGAGTGTGTGACAAAAGCACAATTGTGTTACAGTTCCCATGTACCTGCATCATAGAGTCGTGGTTAAGCACCAAAAGCGCTTTGCTTAAGCGAGGAAAACACAAAAATGACATTATTTGAATCAAACTTGAAACTCTTATTTGCTTTTTATCTTCCCATAAATATGAGAGTTTCTCACGTTTTGGGGGTCAAATATCACAGCATTTGCAGGAAAAAGCTAAAGAGGGCAGAGAATGCAGAAATTTGCAATGACCATAGGAAGCACTACAATAACATGCTGGATGCCAAAACAATACTGATCAGGACACGGAATTACCTGTATTTGTGCTCTGTTTTGCTCATTTCAGTATTAGTGCCACAAAAGCATAATAATTCCTCGTTCTCTCTTGAATCTGCATCAAAGAGTCGCTGTAATGAACCAAAACGCTTTGCAGGACGAGAAACACGAAAAGACTAGACAACATGCTGAATGTTGATTTGTCTCAAATCAACACCGAAAAGGCTCAGGAAACGGAAAAAGTCCTCTGATTTACTCATTTCAGTGAGTGTGTGACAAAAGCACAATTGTGTTACAGTTCCCATGTACCTGCATCATAGAGTCGTGGTTAAGCACCAAAAGCGCTTTGCTTAAGCGAGGAAAACATAAAAATGACATATTAGATGAATCAAACTTGAAACTCTTATTTTCTTTTTATCTTCCCATAAATATGAGAGTTTCTGACGTTTTGGGGGTCAAATATCACAGCATTTGCAGGAAAAAGCTAAAGAGGGCAGAGAATAAAGAAATTTGCAATGACCATAGGAAGCACTACAATAACATGCTGGATGCCAAAACAATACTGATCAGGACACGGAAGTACCTGTATTTGTGCTCTGTTTTGCTCATTTCAGTATTAGTGCCACAAAAGCATAATAATTCCTCGTTCTCTCTTGAATCTGCATCAAAGAGTCGCTGTAATGAACCAAAACGCTTTGCAGGGCGAGAAACACAAAAAGACTAGACAACATGCTGAATGTTGATTTGTCTCAAATCAACACCGAAAAGGCTCAGGAAATGGGAAAAGTACTCTGATTTTTTCATTGCAGTAAGTGTGTGACAAAAGCACAATTGTGTTACAGTTCCCATGTACCTGCATCATAGAGTTGTGGTTAAGCACCAAAAGCGCTTTGCTTAAGAAAGAAAACCATAAAAATGACATATTATATGAATCAAACTTTAAACTCTTATTTGCAATTGTCTTCCCTTGAATTTGAAAGTTTATCACGTTTTGGGGGTCAAATATAACAGCATTTGCAGGAAAAAGCTAAAGAGGGCAGAGAATGCAGAAATTTGCAGTGACCATAGGAAAAATCTACAATAACATGCTGGATGCCAAAACAGCACAGAAAAGGCTCAGGGCACGGAATTACATGTATTTGTACTCTTTTTTGCTCATTTCAGTGTTAGTGTCACAAAAGCATAATAGTTCCTAGTTATCTCTTGAATCTGCATCAGAGAGTCCCAGTAATGAAATCAAAACGCCATGTGGGGCGAGAAACACCAAAAAGACTAGACAACATGCTGAATGAGACAAATCAACACCGAAAAGGCTCAGGAAACGGGAAAAGTACTCTGATTTACTCATTTCAGTGAGTGTGTGCCAAAAGCACAATTGTGTTACAGTTCCCATGTACCTGCATCATAGAGTCGTGGTTAAGCACCAAAAGCGCTTTGCTTAAGCGAGGAAAACATAAAAATGACATATTAGATGAATCAAACTTGAAACTCATATTCGCGTTTTATCTTCCCATAAATATGAGAGTTTCTCACGTTTTGGGGGTCAAATATCACAGCATTTGCAGGAAAAAGCTAAAAAGGGCAGAGAATGCAGAAATTTGCAATGACCATAGGAAAAATCTACAATAACATGCTGGATGCCAAAACAGCACAGAAAAGGCTCAGGACACAGAATTACATGTTTTTGTACTCTGTTTTGCTCATTTCAGTATAAGTGCGACAAAAGCATAATAATTCCTCGTTCTCTCTTGAATCTGCATCAAAGAGTCGCTGTAATGAACCAAAACTCTTTGCAGGGCGAGGAAAACATAAAAATGACATATTAGATGAATCAAACTTGAAACTTTTATTTTCTTTTTATCTTCCCATAAATATGAGAGTTTCTCACGTTTTGGGGGTCAAATATCACAGCATTTGCAGGAAAAAGCTAAAGAGGGAAGAGAATGCAGAAATTTGCAATGACCATAGGAAAAATCTACAATAACATGCTGTATGCCAAAACAGCACAGAAAAGGCTCAGGACACGGAATTACATGTTTTTGTGCTCTGTTTTGCTCATTTCAGTATTAGTGCCACAAAAGCATAATAGTTCCTAGTTATCTCCTGAATCTGCATCAGAGAGTCGCTGTAATGAACCAAAACGCTTTGCAGGGCGAGAAACACAAAAAGACTAGATAACATGCTGAATGAGACAAATAAACACCGAAAAGGCTCAGGAAATGGGAAAAGTACTCTGATTTACTCATTTCAGTGAGTGTGTGACAAAAGCACAATTGTGTTACAGTTTCCATGTACCTGCATCATAGAGTTGTGGTTTAGCACCAAAAGCGCTTTGCTTAAGCGAGGAAAACATAAAAATGACATTATTTGAATCAAACTTGAAACTCTTATTTGCTTTTTATCTTCCCATAAATATGAGAGTTTCTCACGTTTTGGGGGTCAAATATCACAGCATTTGCAGGAAAAAGCTAAAGAGGGCAGAGAATGCAGAAATTTGCAATGACCATAGGAAGCACTACAATAACATGCTGGATGCCAAAACAATACTGATCAGGACACGGAATTACCTGTATTTGTGCTCTGTTTTGCTCATTTCAGTATTAGTGCCACAAAAGCATAATAATTCCTCGTTCTCTCTTGAATCTGCATCAAAGAGTCGCTGTAATGAACCAAAACGCTTTGCAGGACGAGAAACACCAAAAAGACTAGACAACATGCTGAATGTTGATTTGTCTCAAATCAACACCGAAAAGGCTCAGGAAACGGAAAAAGTCCTCTGATTTACTCATTTCAGTGAGTGTGTGACAAAAGCACAATTGTGTTACAGTTCCCATGTACCTGCATCATAGAGTCGTGGTTAAGCACCAAAAGCGCTTTGCTTAAGCGAGGAAAACATAAAAATGACATATTAGATGAATCAAACTTGAAACTCTTATTTTCTTTTTATCTTCCCATAAATATGAGAGTTTCTCACGTTTTGGGGGTCAAATATCACAGCATTTGCAGGAAAAAGCTAAAGAGGGCAGAGAATAAAGAAATTTGCAATGACCATAGGAAGCACTACAATAACATGCTGGATGCCAAAACAATACTGATCAGGACACGGAAGTACCTGTATTTGTGCTCTGTTTTGCTCATTTCAGTATTAGTGCCACAAAAGCATAATAATTCCTCGTTCTCTCTTGAATCTGCATCAAAGAGTCGCTGTAATGAACCAAAACGCTTTGCAGGGCGAGAAACACAAAAAGACTAGACAACATGCTGAATGAGACAAATCAACACCGAAAAGGCTCAGGAATTGGGAAAAGTACTCTGATTTTTTCATTGCAGTAAGTGTGTGACAAAAGCACAATTGTGTTACAGTTCCCATGTACCTGCATCATAGAGTTGTGGTTAAGCACCAAAAGCGCTTTGCTTAAGAAAGAAAACCATAAAAATGACATATTAGATGAATCAAACTTGAAACTCTTATTTGCTTTTTATCTTCCCATAAATATGAGAGTTTCTCACGTTTTGGGGGTCAAATATCACAGCATTTGCAGGAAAAAGCTAAAGAGGGCAGAGAATGAAGAAATTTGCAATGACCATAGGAAGCACTCCAATAACATGCTGGATGCCAAAACAATACTGATCAGGACACGGAATTACCTGTATTTGTGCTCTGTTTTGCTCATTTCAGTATTAGTGCCACAAAAGCATAATAGTTCCTAGTTATCTCTTGAATCTGCATCAAAGAGTCGCTGTAATGAACCAAAACGCTTTGCAGGGCGAGAAACACAAAAAGACTAGACAACATGTTGAATAAGACAAATCAACACCGAAAAGGCTCAGGAAATGGGAAAAGTACTGTGATTTACTCATTTCAGTGAGTGTGTGACAAAAGCACAATTGTGTTACAGTGCCCATGTACCTGCATCATAGAGTCGTGGTTAAGCACCAAAGGCGCTTTGCTTAAGCGAGGAAAACATAAAAATGACATATTAGATGAATCAAACTTGAAACTCATATTCGCGTTTTATCTTCCCATAAATATGAAAGTTTCTCACGTTTTGGGGGTCAAATATCACAGCATTTGCAGGAAAAAGCTAAAGAGGGCAGAGAATGCAGAAATTTGCAATGACCATAGGAAAAATCTACAATAACATGCTGGATGCCAAAACAATACTGATCAGGAAACGGAATTACCTGTATTTGTGCTCTGTTTTGCTCATTTCAGTATAAGTGCCACAAAAGCATAATAATTCCTCGTTCTCTCTTGAATCTGCATCAAAGAGTCGCTGTAATGAACCAAAACGCTTTGCAGGACGAGAAACACGAAAAGACTAGACAACATGCTGAATGTTGATTTGTCTCAAATCAACACCGAAAAGGCTCAGGAAACGGAAAAAGTCCTCTGATTTACTCATTTCAGTGAGTGTGTGACAAAAGCACAATTGTGTTACAGTTCCCATGTACCTGCATCATAGAGTCGTGGTTAAGCACCAAAAGCGCTTTGCTTAAGCGAGGAAAACATAAAAATGACATATTAGATGAATCAAACTTGAAACTCTAATTTTCTTTTTATCTTCCCATAAATATGAGAGTTTCTGACGTTTTGGGGGTCAAATATCACAGCATTTGCAGGAAAAAGCTAAAGAGGGCAGAGAATGCAGAAATTTGCAATGACCATAGGAAGCACTACAATAACATGCTGGATGCCAAAACAATACTGATCAGGACACGGAATTACCTGTATTTGTGCTCTGTTTTGCTCATTTCAGTATTAGTGCCACAAAAGCATAATAATTCCTCGTTCTCTCTTGAATCTGCATCAAAGAGTCGCTGTAATGAACCAAAACGCTTTGCAGGACGAGAAACACCAAAAAGACTAGACAACATGCTGAATGTTGATTTGTCTCAAATCAACACCGAAAAGGCTCAGGAAACGGAAAAAGTCCTCTGATTTACTCATTTCAGTGAGTGTGTGACAAAAGCACAATTGTGTTACAGTTCCCATGTACCTGCATCATAGAGTCGTGGTTAAGCACCAAAAGCGCTTTGCTTAAGCGAGGAAAACATAAAAATGACATATTAGATGAATCAAACTTGAAACTCTTATTTGCTTTTTATCTTCCCATAAATATGAGAGTTTCTCACGTTTTGGGGGTCAAATATCACAGCATTTGCAGGAAAAAGCTAAAGAGGGCAGAGAATGAAGAAATTTGCAATGACCATAGGAAGCACTCCAATAACATGCTGGATGCCAAAACAATACTGATCAGGACACGGAATTACCTGTATTTGTGCTCTGTTTTGCTCATTTCAGTATTAGTGCCACAAAAGCATAATAGTTCCTAGTTATCTCTTGAATCTGCATCAAAGAGTCGCTGTAATGAACCAAAACGCTTTGCAGGGCGAGAAACACAAAAAGACTAGACAACATGTTGAATAAGACAAATCAACACCGAAAAGGCTCAGGAAATGGGAAAAGTACTGTGATTTACTCATTTCAGTGAGTGTGTGACAAAAGCACAATTGTGTTACAGTGCCCATGTACCTGCATCATAGAGTCGTGGTTAAGCACCAAAGGCGCTTTGCTTAAGCGAGGAAAACATAAAAATGACATATTAGATGAATCAAACTTGAAACTCATATTCGCGTTTTATCTTCCCATAAATATGAAAGTTTCTCACGTTTTGGGGGTCAAATATCACAGCATTTGCAGGAAAAAGCTAAAGAGGGCAGAGAATGCAGAAATTTGCAATGACCATAGGAAAAATCTACAATAACATGCTGGATGCCAAAACAATACTGATCAGGAAACGGAATTACCTGTATTTGTGCTCTGTTTTGCTCATTTCAGTATAAGTGCCACAAAAGCATAATAATTCCTCGTTCTCTCTTGAATCTGCATCAAAGAGTCGCTGTAATGAACCAAAACGCTTTGCAGGGCGAGAAACACAAAAAGACTAGACAACATGCTGAATGTTGATTTGTCTCAAATCAACACCGAAAAGGCTCAGGAAACGGGAAAAGTACTCTGATTTACTCATTTCAGTGAGTGTGTGACAAAAGCACAATTGTGTTACAGTTCCCATGTACCTGCATCATAGAGTCGTGGTTAAGCACCAAAAGCGCTTTGCTTAAGCGAGGAAAACATAAAAATGACATATTAGATGAATCAAACTTGAAACTCATATTCGCGTTTTATCTTCCCATAAATATGAGAGTTTCTCACGTTTTGGGGGTCAAATATCACAGCATTTGCAGGAAAAAGCTAAAGAGGGCAGAGAATGCAGAAATTTGCAATGACCATAGGAAAAATCTACAATAACATGCTGGATGCCAAAACAATACTGATCAGGACACGGAATTACCTGTATTTGTGCTCTGTTTTGCTCATTTCAGTATTAGTGCCACAAAAGCATAATAATTCCTCGTTCTCTCTTGAATCTGCATCAAAGAGTCGCTGTAATGAACCAAAACGCTTTGCAGGGCGAGAAACACAAAAAGACTAGACAACATGCTGAATGTTGATTTGTCTCAAATCAACACCGAAAAGGCTCAGGAAACGGAAAAAGTACTCTGATTTACTCATTTCAGTGAGTGTGTGACAAAAGCACAATTGTGTTACAGTTCCCATGTACCTGCATCATAGAGTCGTGGTTAAGCACCAAAAGCGCTTTGCTTAAGCGAGGAAAACATAAAAATGACATATTAGATGAATCAAACTTGAAACTCATATTCGCGTTTTATCTTCCCATAAATATGAAAGTTTCTCACGTTTTGGGGATCAAATATCACAGCATTTGCAGGAAAAAGCTAAAGAGGACAGAGAATGCAGAAATTTGCAATGACCATAGGAAGCACTACAATAACATGCTGGATGCCAAAACAATACTGATCAGGACACGGAAGTACCTGTATTTGTGCTCTGTTTTGCTCATTTCAGTATAAGCGCCACAAAAGCATAATAATTCCTCGTTCTCTCTTGAATCTGCATCAAAGAGTCGCTGTAATGAACCAAAACGCTTTGCAGGGCGAGAAACACAAAAAGACTAGACAACATGCTGAATGTTGATTTGTCTCAAATCAACACCGAAAAGGCTCAGGAAACGGAAAAAGTACTCTGATTCACTCATTTCAGTGAGTGTGTGACAAAAGCACAATTGTGTTACAGTTCCCATGTACCTGCATCATAGAGTTGTGGTTAAGCACCAAAAGCGCTTTGCTTAAGCGAGAAAAACATAAAAATGACATTATTTGAATCAAACTTGAAACTCTTATTTGCTTTTTATCTTCCCATAAATATGAGAGTTTCTCACGTTTTGGGGGTCAAATATCACAGCATTTGCAGGAAAAAGCTAAAAAGGGCAGAGAATGCAGAAATTTGCAATGACCATAGGAAAAATCTACAATAACATGCTGGATGCAAAAACAATACTGATCAGGACACGGAATTACCTGTATTTGTGCTCTGTTTTGCTCATTTCAGTATAAGTGCCACAAAAGCATAATAATTCCTCGTTCTCTCTTGAATCTGCATCAAAGAGTCGCTGTAATGAACCAAAACGCTTTGCAGGGCGAGAAACACAAAAAGACTAGACAACATGCTGAATGTTGATTTGTCTCAAATCAACACCGAAAAGGCTCAGGAAACGGGAAAAGTACTCTGATCTACTCATTTCAGTGAGTGTGTGACAAAAGCACAATTGTGTTACAGTTCCCATGTACCTGCATCATAGAGTCGTGGTTAAGCACCAAAAAGGCTTTGCTTAAGCGAGGAAAACATAAAAATGACATATTAGATGAATCAAACTTGAAACTCTTATTTTCTTTTTATCTTCCCATAAATATGAGAGTTTCTCACGTTTTGGGGGTCAAATATCACAGCATTTGCAGGAAAAAGCTAAAAAGGGCAGAGAATGCAGAAATTTGCAATGACCATAGGAAAAATCTACAATAACATGCTGGATGCCAAAACAGCACAGAAAAGGCTCAGGACACGGAATTACATGTTTTTGTACTCTGTTTTGCTCATTTCAGTATAAGTGCCACAAAAGCATAATAATTCCTCGTTCTCTCTGGAATCTGCATCAAAGAGTCGCTGTAATGAACCAAAACTCTTTGCAGGGCGAGGAAAACATAAAAATGACATATTAGATGAATAAAACTTGAAACTCTTATTTTCTTTTTATCTTCCCATAAATATGAGAGTTTCTCACGTTTTGGGGGTCAAATATCACAGCATTTGCAGGAAAAAGCTAAAGAGGGCAGAGAATGCAGAAATTTGCAATGACCATAGGAAGCACTGCAATAACATGCTGGATGCCAAAACGCTACTGATCAGGACACGGAATTACCTGTATTTGTGCTCTGTTTTGCTCATTTCAGTATTAGTGCCACAAAAGCATAATAGTTCCTAGTTATCTCTTGAATCTGCATCAAAGAGTCGCTGTAATGAACCAAAACGCTTTGCAGGGCGAGAAACACCAAAAAGACTAGACAACATGCTGAATGTTGATTTGTCTCAAATCAACACCGAAAAGGCTCAGGAAATGGGAAAAGTACTCTGATTTTTTCATTGCAGTAAGTGTGTGACAAAAGCACAATTGTGTTACAGTTCCCATGTACCTGCATCATAGAGTCGTGGTTAAGCACCAAAAGCGCTTTGCTTAAGCGAGGAAAACATAAAAATGACATATTATATGAATCAAACTTTAAACTCTTATTTGCAATTGTCTTCCCTTGAATTTGAAAGTTTCTCACGTTTTGGGGGTCAAATATAACAGCATTTGCAGGAAAAAGCTAAAGAGGGCAGAGAATGCAGAAATTTGCAGTGACCCTAGGAAAAATCTACAATAACATGCTGGATGCCAAAACAGCACAGAAAAGGCTCAGGACACGGAATTACATGTATTTGTACTCTTTTTTGCTCATTTCAGTGTTAGTGTCACAAAAGCATAATAGTTCCTAGTTATCTCTTGAATCTGCATCAAAGAGTCGCTGTAATGAACCAAAACGCTTTGCAGGGCGAGAAACACAAAAAGATTAGACAACATGCTTAATGAGACAAATCAACACCGAAAAGGCTCAGGAAATGGGAAAAGTACTCTGATTTACTCATTTCAGTGAGTGTGTGACAAAAGCACAATTGTGTGACAGTGCCCATGTACCTGCATCATAGAGTCGTGGTTTAGCACCAAAAGCGCTTTGCTTAAGCGAGAAAAACATAAAAATGACATATTAGATGAATCAAACTTGAAACTCTTATTTTCTTTTTATCTTCCCATAAATATGAGAGTTTCTCACGTTTTGGGGGTCAAATATCACAGCATTTGCAGGAAAAAGCTAAAGAGGGCAGAGAATAAAGAAATTTGCAATGACCATAGGAAAAATCTACAATAACATGCTGTATGCCAAAACAGCACAGAAAAGGCTCAGGACACGGAATTACATGTTTTTGTGCTCTGTTTTGCTCATTTCAGTATTAGTGCCACAAAAGCATAATAGTTCCTAGTTATCTCCTGAATCTGCATCAGAGAGTCGCTGTAATGAACCAAAACGCTTTGCAGGGCGAGAAACACAAAAAGACTAGATAACATGCTGAATGAGACAAATAAACACCGAAAAGGCTCAGGAAATGGGAAAAGTACTCTGATTTACTCATTTCAGTGAGTGTGTGACAAAAGCACAATTGTGTTACAGTTTCCATGTACCTGCATCATAGAGTTGTGGTTTAGCACCAAAAGCGCTTTGCTTAAGCGAGGAAAACATAAAAATGACATTATTTGAATCAAACTTGAAACTCTTATTTGCTTTTTATCTTCCCATAAATATGAGAGTTTCTCACGTTTTGGGGGTCAAATATCACAGCATTTGCAGGAAAAAGCTAAAGAGGGCAGAGAATGCAGAAATTTGCAATGACCATAGGAAGCACTACAATAACATGCTGGATGCCAAAACAATACTGATCAGGACACGGAATTACCTGTATTTGTGCTCTGTTTTGCTCATTTCAGTATTAGTGCCACAGGAGCATAATAATTCCTCGTTCTCTCTTGAATCTGCATCAAAGAGTCGCTGTAATGAACCAAAACGCTTTGCAGGACGAGAAACACAAAAAGACTAGACAACATGCTGAATGTTGATTTGTCTCAAATCAACACCGAAAAGGCTCAGGAAACGGAAAAAGTACTCTGATTTACTCATTTCAGTGAGTGTGTGACAAAAGCACAATTGTGTTACAGTTTCCATGTACCTGCATCATAGAGTCGTGGTTAAGCTCCAAAAGCGCTTTGCTTAAGCGAGGAAAACATAAAAATGACATATTAGATGAATCAAACTTGAAACTCATATTAGCGTTTTATCTTTCCATAAATATGAGAGTTTCTCACGTTTTGGGGGTCAAATATCACAGCATTTGCAGGAAAAAGCTAAAGAGGGCAGAGAATGCAGAAATTTGCAATGACCATAGGAAAAATCTACAATAACATGCTGGATGCCAAAACAATACTGATCAGGACACGGAATTACCTGTATTTGTGCTCTGTTTTGCTCATTTCAGTATTAGTGCCACAAAAGCATAATAATTCCTCGTTCTCTCTTGAATCTGCATCAAAGAGTCGCTGTAATGAACCAAAACGCTTTGCAGGGCGAGAAACACAAAAAGACTAGACAACATGCTGAATGTTGATTTGTCTCAAATCAACACCGAAAAGGCTCAGGAAACGGAAAAAGTACTCTGATTTACTCATTTCAGTGAGTGTGTGACAAAAGCACAATTGTGTTACAGTTTCCATGTACCTGCATCATAGAGTCGTGGTTAAGCTCCAAAAGCGCTTTGCTTAAGCGAGGAAAACATAAAAATGACATATTAGATGAATCAAACTTGAAACTCATATTAGCGTTTTATCTTTCCATAAATATGAGAGTTTCTCACGTTTTGGGGGTCAAATATCACAGCATTTGCAGGAAAAAGCTAAAGAGGGCAGAGAATGCAGAAATTTGCAATGACCATAGGAAAAATCTACAATAACATGCTGGATGCCAAAACAGCACAGAAAAGGCTCAGGACACGGAATTACATGTTTTTGTGCTCTGTTTTGCTCATTTCAGTATTAGTGCCACAAAAGCATAATTATTCCTCGTTCTCTCTTGAATCTGCATCAAAGAGTCGCTGTAATGAACCAAAACGCTTTGCAGGGCGAGAAACACAAAAAGACTAGATAACATGCTTAATGAGACAAATCAACACCGAAAAGGCTCAGGAAACGGAAAAAGTCCTCTGATTTACTCATTTCAGTGAGTGTGTGACAAAAGCACAATTGTGTTACAGTTCCCATGTACCTGCATCATAGAGTTGTGGTTTAGCACCAAAAGCGCTTTGCTTAAGCGAGGAAAACATAAAAATGACATATTAGATGAATCAAACTTGAAACTCTTATTTGCTTTTTATCTTCCCATAAATATGAGAGTTTCTCACGTTTTGGGGGTCAAATATCACAGCATTTGCAGGAAAAAGCTAAAGAGGGCAGAGAATGCAGAAATTTGCAATGACCATAGGAAAAATCTACAATAACATGCTGGATGCCAAAACAATACTGATCAGGACACGGAATTACCTGTATTTGTGCTCTGTTTTGCTCATTTCAGTATTAGTGCCACAAAAGCATAATAATTCCTCGTTCTCTCTTGAATCTGCATCAAAGAGTCGCTGTAATGAACCAAAACGCTTTGCAGGACGAGAAACACAAAAAGACTAGACAACATGCTGAATGTTGATTTGTCTCAAATCAACACCGAAAAGGCTCAGGAAACGGAAAAAGTCCTCTGATTTACTCATTTCAGTGAGTGTGTGACAAAAGCACAATTGTGTTACAGTTCCCATGTACCTGCATCATAGAGTCGTGGTTAAGCACCAAAAGCGCTTTGCTTAAGCGAGGAAAACATAAAAATGACATATTAGATGAATCAAACTTGAAACTCTTATTTTCTTTTTATCTTCCCATAAATATGAGAGTTTCTGACGTTTTGGGGGTCAAATATCACAGCATTTGCAGGAAAAAGCTAAAGAGGGCAGAGAATGCAGAAATTTGCAATGACCATAGGAAGCACTACAATAACATGCTGGATGCCAAAACAATACTGATCAGGACACGGAAGTACCTGTATTTGTGCTCTGTTTTGCTCATTTCAGTATTAGTGCCACAAAAGCATAATAATTCCTCGTTCTCTCTTGAATCTGCATCAAAGAGTCGCTGTAATGAACCAAAACGCTTTGCAGGGCGAGAAACACAAAAAGACTAGACAACATGCTGAATGAGACAAATCAACACCGAAAAGGCTCAGGAATTGGGAAAAGTACTCTGATTTTTTCATTGCAGTAAGTGTGTGACAAAAGCACAATTGTGTTACAGTTCCCATGTACCTGCATCATAGAGTTGTGGTTAAGCACCAAAAGCGCTTTGCTTAAGAAAGAAAACCATAAAAATGACATATTAGATGAATCAAACTTGAAACTCTTATTTGCTTTTTATCTTCCCATAAATATGAGAGTTTCTCACGTTTTGGGGGTCAAATATCACAGCATTTGCAGGAAAAAGCTAAAGAGGGCAGAGAATGAAGAAATTTGCAATGACCATAGGAAGCACTCCAATAACATGCTGGATGCCAAAACAATACTGATCAGGACACGGAATTACCTGTATTTGTGCTCTGTTTTGCTCATTTCAGTATTAGTGCCACAAAAGCATAATAGTTCCTAGTTATCTCTTGAATCTGCATCAAAGAGTCGCTGTAATGAACCAAAACGCTTTGCAGGGCGAGAAACACAAAAAGACTAGACAACATGTTGAATAAGACAAATCAACACCGAAAAGGCTCAGGAAATGGGAAAAGTACTGTGATTTACTCATTTCAGTGAGTGTGTGACAAAAGCACAATTGTGTTACAGTGCCCATGTACCTGCATCATAGAGTCGTGGTTAAGCACCAAAGGCGCTTTGCTTAAGCGAGGAAAACATAAAAATGACATATTAGATGAATCAAACTTGAAAGTCATATTCGCGTTTTATCTTCCCATAAATATGAAAGTTTCTCACGTTTTGGGGGTCAAATATCACAGCATTTGCAGGAAAAAGCTAAAGAGGGCAGAGAATGCAGAAATTTGCAATGACCATAGGAAAAATCTACAATAACATGCTGGATGCCAAAACAATACTGATCAGGAAACGGAATTACCTGTATTTGTGCTCTGTTTTGCTCATTTCAGTATAAGTGCCACAAAAGCATAATAATTCCTCGTTCTCTCTTGAATCTGCATCAAAGAGTCGCTGTAATGAACCAAAACGCTTTGCAGGGCGAGAAACACAAAAAGACTAGACAACATGCTGAATGTTGATTTGTCTCAAATCAACACCGAAAAGGCTCAGGAAACGGGAAAAGTACTCTGATTTACTCATTTCAGTGAGTGTGTGACAAAAGCACAATTGTGTTACAGTTCCCATGTACCTGCATCATAGAGTCGTGGTTAAGCACCAAAAGCGCTTTGCTTAAGCGAGGAAAACATAAAAATGACATATTAGATGAATCAAACTTGAAAGTCATATTCGCGTTTTATCTTCCCATAAATATGAGAGTTTCTCACGTTTTGGGGGTCAAATATCACAGCATTTGCAGGAAAAAGCTAAAGAGGGCAGAGAATGCAGAAATTTGCAATGACCATAGGAAAAATCTACAATAACATGCTGGATGCCAAAACAATACTGATCAGGACACGGAATTACCTGTATTTGTGCTCTGTTTTGCTCATTTCAGTATTAGTGCCACAAAAGCATAATAATTCCTCGTTCTCTCTTGAATCTGCATCAAAGAGTCGCTGTAATGAACCAAAACGCTTTGCAGGGCGAGAAACACAAAAAGACTAGACAACATGCTGAATGTTGATTTGTCTCAAATCAACACCGAAAAGGCTCAGGAAACGGAAAAAGTACTCTGATTTACTCATTTCAGTGAGTGTGTGACAAAAGCACAATTGTGTTACAGTTCCCATGTACCTGCATCATAGAGTCGTGGTTAAGCACCAAAAGCGCTTTGCTTAAGCGAGGAAAACATAAAAATGACATATTAGATGAATCAAACTTGAAACTCATATTCGCGTTTTATCTTCCCATAAATATGAAAGTTTCTCACGTTTTGGGGATCAAATATCACAGCATTTGCAGGAAAAAGCTAAAGAGGACAGAGAATGCAGAAATTTGCAATGACCATAGGAAGCACTACAATAACATGCTGGATGCCAAAACAATACTGATCAGGACACGGAATTACCTGTATTTGTGCTCTGTTTTGCTCATTTCAGTATAAGCGCCACAAAAGCATAATAATTCCTCGTTCTCTCTTGAATCTGCATCAAAGAGTCGCTGTAATGAACCAAAACGCTTTGCAGGGCGAGAAACACAAAAAGACTAGACAACATGCTGAATGTTGATTTGTCTCAAATCAACACCGAAAAGGCTCAGGAAACGGAAAAAGTACTCTGATTCACTCATTTCAGTGAGTGTGTGACAAAAGCACAATTGTGTTACAGTTCCCATGTACCTGCATCATAGAGTTGTGGTTAAGCACCAAAAGCGCTTTGCTTAAGCGAGAAAAACATAAAAATGACATATTAGATGAATCAAACTTGAAACTCTTATTTGCTTTTTATCTTCCCATAAATATGAGAGTTTCTCACGTTTTGGGGGTCAAATATCACAGCATTTGCAGGAAAAAGCTAAAGAGGGCAGAGAATGCAGAAATTTGCAATGACCATAGGAAAAATCTACAATAACATGCTGGATGCAAAAACAATACTGATCAGGACACGGAATTACCTGTATTTGTGCTCTGTTTTGCTCATTTCAGTATAAGTGCCACAAAAGCATAATAATTCCTCGTTCTCTCTTGAATCTGCATCAAAGAGTCGCTGTAATGAACCAAAACGCTTTGCAGGGCGAGAAACACAAAAAGACTAGACAACATGCTGAATGTTGATTTGTCTCAAATAAACACCGAAAAGGCTCAGGAAACGGGAAAAGTACTCTGATCTACTCATTTCAGTGAGTGTGTGACAAAAGCACAATTGTGTTACAGTTCCCATGTACCTGCATCATAGAGTCGTGGTTAAGCACCAAAAAGGCTTTGCTTAAGCGAGGAAAACATAAAAATGACATATTAGATGAATCAAACTTGAAACTCTTATTTTCTTTTTATCTTCCCATAAATATGAGAGTTTCTCACGTTTTGGGGGTCAAATATCACAGCATTTGCAGGAAAAAGCTAAAAAGGGCAGAGAATGCAGAAATTTGCAATGACCATAGGAAAAATCTACAATAACATGCTGGATGCCAAAACAGCACAGAAAAGGCTCAGGTCACGGAATTACATGTTTTTGTACTCTGTTTTGCTCATTTCAGTATAAGTGCCACAAAAGCATAATAATTCCTCGTTCTCTCTGGAATCTGCATCAAAGAGTCGCTGTAATGAACCAAAACTCTTTGCAGGGCGAGGAAAACATAAAAATGACATATTAGATGAATAAAACTTGAAACTCTTATTTTCTTTTTATCTTCCCATAAATATGAGAGTTTCTCACGTTTTGGGGGTCAAATATCACAGCATTTGCAGGAAAAAGCTAAAGAGGGCAGAGAATGCAGAAATTTGCAATGACCATAGGAAGCACTGCAATAACATGCTGGATGCCAAAACGCTACTGATCAGGACACGGAATTACCTGTATTTGTGCTCTGTTTTGCTCATTTCAGTATTAGTGCCACAAAAGCATAATAGTTCCTAGTTATCTCTTGAATCTGCATCAAAGAGTCGCTGTAATGAACCAAAACGCTTTGCAGGGCGAGAAACACCAAAAAGACTAGACAACATGCTGAATGTTGATTTGTCTCAAATCAACACCGAAAAGGCTCAGGAAATGGGAAAAGTACTCTGATTTTTTCATTGCAGTAAGTGTGTGACAAAAGCACAATTGTGTTACAGTTCCCATGTACCTGCATCATAGAGTCGTGGTTAAGCACCAAAAGCGCTTTGCTTAAGCGAGGAAAACATAAAAATGACATATTATATGAATCAAACTTTAAACTCTTATTTGCAATTGTCTTCCCTTGAATTTGAAAGTTTCTCACGTTTTGGGGGTCAAATATAACAGCATTTGCAGGAAAAAGCTAAAGAGGGCAGAGAATGCAGAAATTTGCAGTGACCATAGGAAAAATCTACAATAACATGCTGGATGCCAAAACAGCACAGAAAAGGCTCAGGACACGGAATTACATGTATTTGTACTCTTTTTTGCTCATTTCAGTGTTAGTGTCACAAAAGCATAATAGTTCCTAGTTATCTCTTGAATCTGCATCAAAGAGTCGCTGTAATGAACCAAAACGCTTTGCAGGGCGAGAAACACGAAAAGATTAGACAACATGCTTAATGAGACAAATCAACACCGAAAAGGCTCAGGAAATGGGAAAAGTACTCTGATTTACTCATTTCAGTGAGTGTGTGACAAAAGCACAATTGTGTGACAGTGCCCATGTACCTGCATCATAGAGTCGTGGTTAAGCACCAAAGGCGCTTTGCTTAAGCGAGGAAAACATAAAAATGACATATTAGATGAATCAAACTTGAAACTCATATTCGCGTTTTATCTTCCCATAAATATGAAAGTTTCTCACGTTTTGGGGGTCAAATATCACAGCATTTGCAGGAAAAAGCTAAAGAGGGCAGAGAATGCAGAAATTTGCAATGACCATAGGAAAAATCTACAATAACATGCTGGATGCCAAAACAATACTGATCAGGAAACGGAATTACCTGTATTTGTGCTCTGTTTTGCTCATTTCAGTATAAGTGCCACAAAAGCATAATAATTCCTCGTTCTCTCTTGAATCTGCATCAAAGAGTCGCTGTAATGAACCAAAACGCTTTGCAGGGCGAGAAACACAAAAAGACTAGACAACATGCTGAATGTTGATTTGTCTCAAATCAACACCGAAAAGGCTCAGGAAACGGGAAAAGTACTCTGATTTACTCATTTCAGTGAGTGTGTGACAAAAGCACAATTGTGTTACAGTTCCCATGTACCTGCATCATAGAGTTGTGGTTAAGCACCAAAAGCGCTTTGCTTAAGCGAGAAAAACATAAAAATGACATATTAGATGAATCAAACTTGAAACTCTTATTTGCTTTTTATCTTCCCATAAATATGAGAGTTTCTCACGTTTTGGGGGTCAAATATCACAGCATTTGCAGGAAAAAGCTAAAGAGGGCAGAGAATGCAGAAATTTGCAATGACCATAGGAAAAATCTACAATAACATGCTGGATGCAAAAACAATACTGATCAGGACACGGAATTACCTGTATTTGTGCTCTGTTTTGCTCATTTCAGTATAAGTGCCACAAAAGCATAATAATTCCTCGTTCTCTCTTGAATCTGCATCAAAGAGTCGCTGTAATGAACCAAAACGCTTTGCAGGGCGAGAAACACAAAAAGACTAGACAACATGCTGAATGTTGATTTGTCTCAAATAAACACCGAAAAGGCTCAGGAAACGGGAAAAGTACTCTGATCTACTCATTTCAGTGAGTGTGTGACAAAAGCACAATTGTGTTACAGTTCCCATGTACCTGCATCATAGAGTCGTGGTTAAGCACCAAAAAGGCTTTGCTTAAGCGAGGAAAACATAAAAATGACATATTAGATGAATCAAACTTGAAACTCTTATTTTCTTTTTATCTTCCCATAAATATGAGAGTTTCTCACGTTTTGGGGGTCAAATATCACAGCATTTGCAGGAAAAAGCTAAAAAGGGCAGAGAATGCAGAAATTTGCAATGACCATAGGAAAAATCTACAATAACATGCTGGATGCCAAAACAGCACAGAAAAGGCTCAGGTCACGGAATTACATGTTTTTGTACTCTGTTTTGCTCATTTCAGTATAAGTGCCACAAAAGCATAATAATTCCTCGTTCTCTCTGGAATCTGCATCAAAGAGTCGCTGTAATGAACCAAAACTCTTTGCAGGGCGAGGAAAACATAAAAATGACATATTAGATGAATAAAACTTGAAACTCTTATTTTCTTTTTATCTTCCCATAAATATGAGAGTTTCTCACGTTTTGGGGGTCAAATATCACAGCATTTGCAGGAAAAAGCTAAAGAGGGCAGAGAATGCAGAAATTTGCAATGACCATAGGAAGCACTGCAATAACATGCTGGATGCCAAAACGCTACTGATCAGGACACGGAATTACCTGTATTTGTGCTCTGTTTTGCTCATTTCAGTATTAGTGCCACAAAAGCATAATAGTTCCTAGTTATCTCTTGAATCTGCATCAAAGAGTCGCTGTAATGAACCAAAACGCTTTGCAGGGCGAGAAACACCAAAAAGACTAGACAACATGCTGAATGTTGATTTGTCTCAAATCAACACCGAAAAGGCTCAGGAAATGGGAAAAGTACTCTGATTTTTTCATTGCAGTAAGTGTGTGACAAAAGCACAATTGTGTTACAGTTCCCATGTACCTGCATCATAGAGTCGTGGTTAAGCACCAAAAGCGCTTTGCTTAAGCGAGGAAAACATAAAAATGACATATTATATGAATCAAACTTTAAACTCTTATTTGCAATTGTCTTCCCTTGAATTTGAAAGTTTCTCACGTTTTGGGGGTCAAATATAACAGCATTTGCAGGAAAAAGCTAAAGAGGGCAGAGAATGCAGAAATTTGCAGTGACCATAGGAAAAATCTACAATAACATGCTGGATGCCAAAACAGCACAGAAAAGGCTCAGGACACGGAATTACATGTATTTGTACTCTTTTTTGCTCATTTCAGTGTTAGTGTCACAAAAGCATAATAGTTCCTAGTTATCTCTTGAATCTGCATCAAAGAGTCGCTGTAATGAACCAAAACGCTTTGCAGGGCGAGAAACACGAAAAGATTAGACAACATGCTTAATGAGACAAATCAACACCGAAAAGGCTCAGGAAATGGGAAAAGTACTCTGATTTACTCATTTCAGTGAGTGTGTGACAAAAGCACAATTGTGTGACAGTGCCCATGTACCTGCATCATAGAGTCGTGGTTAAGCACCAAAGGCGCTTTGCTTAAGCGAGGAAAACATAAAAATGACATATTAGATGAATCAAACTTGAAACTCATATTCGCGTTTTATCTTCCCATAAATATGAAAGTTTCTCACGTTTTGGGGGTCAAATATCACAGCATTTGCAGGAAAAAGCTAAAGAGGGCAGAGAATGCAGAAATTTGCAATGACCATAGGAAAAATCTACAATAACATGCTGGATGCCAAAACAATACTGATCAGGAAACGGAATTACCTGTATTTGTGCTCTGTTTTGCTCATTTCAGTATAAGTGCCACAAAAGCATAATAATTCCTCGTTCTCTCTTGAATCTGCATCAAAGAGTCGCTGTAATGAACCAAAACGCTTTGCAGGGCGAGAAACACAAAAAGACTAGACAACATGCTGAATGTTGATTTGTCTCAAATCAACACCGAAAAGGCTCAGGAAACGGGAAAAGTACTCTGATTTACTCATTTCAGTGAGTGTGTGACAAAAGCACAATTGTGTTACAGTTCCCATGTACCTGCATCATAGAGTCGTGGTTAAGCACCAAAAGCGCTTTGCTTAAGCGAGGAAAACATAAAAATGACATATTAGATGAATCAAACTTGAAACTCATATTCGCGTTTTATCTTCCCATAAATATGAGAGTTTCTCACGTTTTGGGGGTCAAATATCACAGCATTTGCAGGAAAAAGCTAAAGAGGGCAGAGAATGCAGAAATTTGCAATGACCATAGGAAAAATCTGCAATAACATGCTGGATGCCAAAACAATACTGATCAGGACACGGAATTACCTGTATTTGTGCTCTGTTTTGCTCATTTCAGTATTAGTGCCACAAAAGCATAATAATTCCTCGTTCTCTCTTGAATCTGCATCAAAGAGTCGCTGTAATGAACCAAAACGCTTTGCAGGGCGAGAAACACAAAAAGACTAGACAACATGCTGAATGTTGATTTGTCTCAAATCAACACCGAAAAGGCTCAGGAAACGGAAAAAGTACTCTGATTTACTCATTTCAGTGAGTGTGTGACAAAAGCACAATTGTGTTACAATTCCAATGTACCTGCATCATAGAGTCGTGGTTAAGCACCAAAAGCGCTTTGCTTAAGCGAGGAAAACATAAAAATGACATATTAGATGAATCAAACTTGAAACTCATATTCGCGTTTTATCTTCCCATAAATATGAAAGTTTCTCACGTTTTGGGGATCAAATATCACAGCATTTGCAGGAAAAAGCTAAAGAGGACAGAGAATGCAGAAATTTGCAATGACCATAGGAAGCACTACAATAACATGCTGGATGCCAAAACAATACTGATCAGGACACGGAATTACCTGTATTTGTGCTCTGTTTTGCTCATTTCAGTATAAGCGCCACAAAAGCATAATAATTCCTCGTTCTCTCTTGAATCTGCATCAAAGAGTCGCTGTAATGAACCAAAACGCTTTGCAGGGCGAGAAACACAAAAAGACTAGACAACATGCTGAATGTTGATTTGTCTCAAATCAACACCGAAAAGGCTCAGGAAACGGAAAAAGTACTCTGATTCACTCATTTCAGTGAGTGTGTGACAAAAGCACAATTGTGTTACAGTTCCCATGTACCTGCATCATAGAGTTGTGGTTAAGCACCAAAAGCGCTTTGCTTAAGCGAGAAAAACATAAAAATGACATATTAGATGAATCAAACTTGAAACTCTTATTTGCTTTTTATCTTCCCATAAATATGAGAGTTTCTCACGTTTTGGGGGTCAAATATCACAGCATTTGCAGGAAAAAGCTAAAGAGGGCAGAGAATGCAGAAATTTGCAATGACCATAGGAAAAATCTACAATAACATGCTGGATGCAAAAACAATACTGATCAGGACACGGAATTACCTGTATTTGTGCTCTGTTTTGCTCATTTCAGTATAAGTGCCACAAAAGCATAATAATTCCTCGTTCTCTCTTGAATCTGCATCAAAGAGTCGCTGTAATGAACCAAAACGCTTTGCAGGGCGAGAAACACAAAAAGACTAGACAACATGCTGAATGTTGATTTGTCTCAAATCAACACCGAAAAGGCTCAGGAAACGGGAAAAGTACTCTGATCTACTCATTTCAGTGAGTGTGTGACAAAAGCACAATTGTGTTACAGTTCCCATGTACCTGCATCATAGAGTCGTGGTTAAGCACCAAAAAGGCTTTGCTTAAGCGAGGAAAACATAAAAATGACATATTAGATGAATCAAACTTGAAACTCTTATTTTCTTTTTATCTTCCCATAAATATGAGAGTTTCTCACGTTTTGGGGGTCAAATATCACAGCATTTGCAGGAAAAAGCTAAAAAGGGCAGAGAATGCAGAAATTTGCAATGACCATAAGAAAAATCTACAATAACATGCTGGATGCCAAAACAGCACAGAAAAGGCTCAGGACACGGAATTACATGTTTTTGTACTCTGTTTTGCTCATTTCAGTATAAGTGCCACAAAAGCATAATAATTCCTCGTTCTCTCTGGAATCTGCATCAAAGAGTCGCTGTAATGAACCAAAACTCTTTGCAGGGCGAGGAAAACATAAAAATGACATATTAGATGAATAAAACTTGAAACTCTTATTTTCTTTTTATCTTCCCATAAATATGAGAGTTTCTCACGTTTTGGGGGTCAAATATCACAGCATTTGCAGGAAAAAGCTAAAGAGGGCAGAGAATGCAGAAATTTGCAATGACCATAGGAAGCACTGCAATAACATGCTGGATGCCAAAACGCTACTGATCAGGACACGGAATTACCTGTATTTGTGCTCTGTTTTGCTCATTTCAGTATTAGTGCCACAAAAGCATAATAGTTCCTAGTTATCTCTTGAATCTGCATCAAAGAGTCGCTGTAATGAACCAAAACGCTTTGCAGGGCGAGAAACACCAAAAAGACTAGACAACATGCTGAATGTTGATTTGTCTCAAATCAACACCGAAAAGGCTCAGGAAATGGGAAAAGTACTCTGATTTTTTCATTGCAGTAAGTGTGTGACAAAAGCACAATTGTGTTACAGTTCCCATGTACCTGCATCATAGAGTCGTGGTTAAGCACCAAAAGCGCTTTGCTTAAGCGAGGAAAACATAAAAATGACATATTATATGAATCAAACTTTAAACTCTTATTTGCAATTGTCTTCCCTTGAATTTGAAAGTTTCTCACGTTTTGGGGGTCAAATATAACAGCATTTGCAGGAAAAAGCTAAAGAGGGCAGAGAATGCAGAAATTTGCAATGACCATAGGAAAAATCTACAATAACATGCTGGATGCCAAAACAGCACAGAAAAGGCTCAGGACACGGAATTACATGTTTTTGTGCTCTGTTTTGCTCATTTCAGTATTAGTGCCACAAAAGCATAATAGTTCCTAGTTATCTCCTGAATCTGCATCAGAGAGTCGCTGTAATGAACCAAAACGCTTTGCAGGGCGAGAAACACAAAAAGACTAGATAACATGCTGAATGAGACAAATCAACACCGAAAAGGCTCAGGAAATGGAAAAAGTACTCTGATTTTTTCATTGCAGTGAGTGTGTGACAAAAGCACAATTGTGTTACAGTTCCCATGTACCTGCATCATAGAGTCGTGGTTAAGCACCAAAAGCGCTTTGCTTAAGCGAGGAAAACATAAAAATGACATATTAGATGAATCAAACTTGAAAGTCATATTCGCGTTTTATCTTCCCATAAATATGAGAGTTTCTCACGTTTTGGGGGTCAAATATCACAGCATTTGCAGGAAAAAGCTAAAGAGGGCAGAGAATGCAGAAATTTGCAATGACCATAGGAAAAATCTACAATAACATGCTGGATGCCAAAACAGCACAGAAAAGGCTCAGGACACAGAATTACATGTTTTTGTGCTCTGTTTTGCTCATTTCAGTATTAGTGCCACAAAAGCATAATAGTTCCTAGTTATCTCCTGAATCTGCATCAGAGAGTCGCTGTAATGAACCAAAACGCTTTGCAGGGCGAGAAACACAAAAAGACTAGATAACATGCTGAATGAGACAAATCAACACCGAAAAGGCTCAGGAAATGGGAAAAGTACTCTGATTTACTCATTTCAGTGAGTGTGTGACAAAAGCACAATTGTGTTACAGTTTCCATGTACCTGCATCATAGAGTTGTGGTTTAGCACCAAAAGCGCTTTGCTTAAGCGAGGAAAACACAAAAATGACATTATTTGAATCAAACTTGAAACTCTTATTTGCTTTTTATCTTCCCATAAATATGAGAGTTTCTCACGTTTTGGGGGTCAAATATCACAGCATTTGCAGGAAAAAGCTAAAGAGGGCAGAGAATGCAGAAATTTGCAATGACCATAGGAAGCACTACAATAACATGCTGGATGCCAAAACAATACTGATCAGGACACGGAATTACCTGTATTTGTGCTCTGTTTTGCTCATTTCAGTATTAGTGCCACAAAAGCATAATAATTCCTCGTTCTCTCTTGAATCTGCATCAAAGAGTCGCTGTAATGAACCAAAACGCTTTGCAGGACGAGAAACACGAAAAGACTAGACAACATGCTGAATGTTGATTTGTCTCAAATCAACACCGAAAAGGCTCAGGAAACGGAAAAAGTCCTCTGATTTACTCATTTCAGTGAGTGTGTGACAAAAGCACAATTGTGTTACAGTTCCCATGTACCTGCATCATAGAGTCGTGGTTAAGCACCAAAAGCGCTTTGCTTAAGCGAGGAAAACATAAAAATGACATATTAGATGAATCAAACTTGAAACTCTTATTTTCTTTTTATCTTCCCATAAATATGAGAGTTTCTGACGTTTTGGGGGTCAAATATCACAGCATTTGCAGGAAAAAGCTAAAGAGGGCAGAGAATAAAGAAATTTGCAATGACCATAGGAAGCACTACAATAACATGCTGGATGCCAAAACAATACTGATCAGGACACGGAAGTACCTGTATTTGTGCTCTGTTTTGCTCATTTCAGTATTAGTGCCACAAAAGCATAATAATTCCTCGTTCTCTCTTGAATCTGCATCAAAGAGTCGCTGTAATGAACCAAAACGCTTTGCAGGGCGAGAAACACAAAAAGACTAGACAACATGCTGAATGTTGATTTGTCTCAAATCAACACCGAAAAGGCTCAGGAAATGGGAAAAGTACTCTGATTTTTTCATTGCAGTAAGTGTGTGACAAAAGCACAATTGTGTTACAGTTCCCATGTACCTGCATCATAGAGTTGTGGTTAAGCACCAAAAGCGCTTTGCTTAAGAAAGAAAACCATAAAAATGACATATTATATGAATCAAACTTTAAACTCTTATTTGCAATTGTCTTCCCTTGAATTTGAAAGTTTATCACGTTTTGGGGGTCAAATATAACAGCATTTGCAGGAAAAAGCTAAAGAGGGCAGAGAATGCAGAAATTTGCAGTGACCATAGGAAAAATCTACAATAACATGCTGGATGCCAAAACAGCACAGAAAAGGCTCAGGGCACGGAATTACATGTATTTGTACTCTTTTTTGCTCATTTCAGTGTTAGTGTCACAAAAGCATAATAGTTCCTAGTTATCTCTTGAATCTGCATCAGAGAGTCCCAGTAATGAAATCAAAACGCCATGTGGGGCGAGAAACACCAAAAAGACTAGACAACATGCTGAATGAGACAAATCAACACCGAAAAGGCTCAGGAAACGGGAAAAGTACTCTGATTTACTCATTTCAGTGAGTGTGTGACAAAAGCACAATTGTGTTACAGTTCCCATGTACCTGCATCATAGAGTCGTGGTTAAGCACCAAAAGCGCTTTGCTTAAGCGAGGAAAACACAAAAATGACATTATTTGAATCAAACTTGAAACTCTTATTTGCTTTTTATCTTCCCATAAATATGAGAGTTTCTCACGTTTTGGGGGTCAAATATCACAGCATTTGCAGGAAAAAGCTAAAGAGGGCAGAGAATGCAGAAATTTGCAATGACCATAGGAAGCACTACAATAACATGCTGGATGCCAAAACAATACTGATCAGGACACGGAATTACCTGTATTTGTGCTCTGTTTTGCTCATTTCAGTATTAGTGCCACAAAAGCATAATAATTCCTCGTTCTCTCTTGAATCTGCATCAAAGAGTCGCTGTAATGAACCAAAACGCTTTGCAGGACGAGAAACACGAAAAGACTAGACAACATGCTGAATGTTGATTTGTCTCAAATCAACACCGAAAAGGCTCAGGAAACGGAAAAAGTCCTCTGATTTACTCATTTCAGTGAGTGTGTGACAAAAGCACAATTGTGTTACAGTTCCCATGTACCTGCATCATAGAGTCGTGGTTAAGCACCAAAAGCGCTTTGCTTAAGCGAGGAAAACATAAAAATGACATATTAGATGAATCAAACTTGAAACTCTTATTTTCTTTTTATCTTCCCATAAATATGAGAGTTTCTGACGTTTTGGGGGTCAAATATCACAGCATTTGCAGGAAAAAGCTAAAGAGGGCAGAGAATAAAGAAATTTGCAATGACCATAGGAAGCACTACAATAACATGCTGGATGCCAAAACAATACTGATCAGGACACGGAAGTACCTGTATTTGTGCTCTGTTTTGCTCATTTCAGTATTAGTGCCACAAAAGCATAATAATTCCTCGTTCTCTCTTGAATCTGCATCAAAGAGTCGCTGTAATGAACCAAAACGCTTTGCAGGGCGAGAAACACAAAAAGACTAGACAACATGCTGAATGTTGATTTGTCTCAAATCAACACCGAAAAGGCTCAGGAAATGGGAAAAGTACTCTGATTTTTTCATTGCAGTAAGTGTGTGACAAAAGCACAATTGTGTTACAGTTCCCATGTACCTGCATCATAGAGTTGTGGTTAAGCACCAAAAGCGCTTTGCTTAAGAAAGAAAACCATAAAAATGACATATTATATGAATCAAACTTTAAACTCTTATTTGCAATTGTCTTCCCTTGAATTTGAAAGTTTATCACGTTTTGGGGGTCAAATATAACAGCATTTGCAGGAAAAAGCTAAAGAGGGCAGAGAATGCAGAAATTTGCAGTGACCATAGGAAAAATCTACAATAACATGCTGGATGCCAAAACAGCACAGAAAAGGCTCAGGGCACGGAATTACATGTATTTGTACTCTTTTTTGCTCATTTCAGTGTTAGTGTCACAAAAGCATAATAGTTCCTAGTTATCTCTTGAATCTGCATCAGAGAGTCCCAGTAATGAAATCAAAACGCCATGTGGGGCGAGAAACACCAAAAAGACTAGACAACATGCTGAATGAGACAAATCAACACCGAAAAGGCTCAGGAAACGGGAAAAGTACTCTGATTTACTCATTTCAGTGAGTGTGTGCCAAAAGCACAATTGTGTTACAGTTCCCATGTACCTGCATCATAGAGTCGTGGTTAAGCACCAAAAGCGCTTTGCTTAAGCGAGGAAAACATAAAAATGACATATTAGATGAATCAAACTTGAAACTCATATTCGCGTTTTATCTTCCCATAAATATGAGAGTTTCTCACGTTTTGGGGGTCAAATATCACAGCATTTGCAGGAAAAAGCTAAAGAGGGCAGAGAATGAAGAAATTTGCAATGACCATAGGAAGCACTACAATAACATGCTGGATGCCAAAACAATACTGATCAGGACACGGAATTACCTGTATTTGTGCTCTGTTTTGCTCATTTCAGTATAAGTGCCACAAAAGCATAATAATTCCTCGTTCTCTCTTGAATCTGCATCAAAGAGTCGCTGTAATGAACCAAAACGCTTTGCAGGGCGAGAAACACAAAAAGACTAGACAACATGCTGAATGTTGATTTGTCTCAAATCAACACCGAAAAGGCTCAGGAAACGGAAAAAGTACTCTGATTTACTCATTTCAGTGAGTGTGTGACAAAAGCACAATTGTGTTACAGTTCCCATGTACCTGCATCATAGAGTCGTGGTTAAGCACCAAAAGCGCTTTGCTTAAGCGAGGAAAACATAAAAATGACATATTAGATGAATCAAACTTGAAACTCTTATTTTCTTTTTATCTTCCCATAAATATGAGAGTTTCTCACGTTTTGGGGGTCAAATATCACAGCATTTGCAGGAAAAAGCTAAAAAGGGCAGAGAATGCAGAAATTTGCAATGACCATAGGAAAAATCTACAATAACATGCTGGATGCCAAAACAGCACAGAAAAGGCTCAGGTCACGGAATTACATGTTTTTGTACTCTGTTTTGCTCATTTCAGTATAAGTGCCACAAAAGCATAATAATTCCTCGTTCTCTCTTGAATCTGCATCAAAGAGTCGCTGTAATGAACCAAAACTCTTTGCAGGGCGAGGAAAACATAAAAATGACATATTAGATGAATAAAACTTGAAACTCTTATTTTCTTTTTATCTTCCCATAAATATGAGAGTTTCTCACGTTTTGGGGGTCAAATATCACAGCATTTTCAGGAAAAAGCTAAAGAGGGCAGAGAATGCAGAAATTTGCAATGACCATAGGAAGCACTACAATAACATGCTGGATGCCAAAACACTACTGATCAGGACACGGAATTACCTGTATTTGTGCTCTGTTTTGCTCATTTCAGTATTAGTGCCACAAAAGCATAATAATTCCTCGTTCTCTCTTGAATCTGCATCAAAGAGTCGCTGTAATGAACCAAAACGCTTTGCAGGGCGAGAAACACAAAAAGACTAGACAACATGCTGAATGTTGATTTGTCTCAAATCAACACCGAAAAGGCTCAGGAAACGGAAAAAGTACTCTGATTTACTCTTTTCAGTGAGTGTGTGACAAAAGCACAATTGTGTTACAGTTTCCATGTACCTGCATCATAGAGTCGTGGTTAAGCACCAAAAGCGCTTTGCTTAAGCGAGGAAAACATAAAAATGACATATTATATGAATCAAACTTTAAACTCTTATTTGCAATTGTCTTCCCTTGAATTTGAAAGTTTCTCACGTTTTGGGGGTCAAATATAACAGCATTTGCAGGAAAAAGCTAAAGAGGGCAGAGAATGCAGAAATTTGCAGTGACCATAGGAAAAATCTACAATAACATGCTGGATGCCAAAACAGCACAGAAAAGGCTCAGGGCACGGAATTACATGTATTTGTACGCTTTTTTTCTCATTTCAGTGTTAGTGTCACAAAAGCATAATAGTTCCTAGTTATCTCTTGAATCTGCATCAGAGAGTCCCAGTAATGAAATCAAAACGCCATGTGGGGCGAGAAACACCAAAAAGACTAGACAACATGCTGAATGAGACAAATCAACACCGAAAAGGCTCAGGAAACGGGAAAAGTACTCTGATTTACTCATTTCAGTGAGTGTGTGACAAAAGCACAATTGTGTTACAGTTCCCATGTACCTGCATCATAGAGTCGTGGTTAAGCACCAAAAGCGCTTTGCTTAAGCGAGGAAAACATAAAAATGACATATTAGATGAATCAAACTTGAAACTCATATTCGCGTTTTATCTTCCCATAAATATGAGAGTTTCTCACGTTTTGGGGGTCAAATATCACAGCATTTGCAGGAAAAAGCTAAAAAGGGCAGAGAATGCAGAAATTTGCAATGACCATAGGAAAAATCTACAATAACATGCTGGATGCCAAAACAGCACAGAAAAGGCTCAGGACACAGAATTACCTGTATTTGTACTCTGTTTTGCTCATTTCAGTATAAGTGCGACAAAAGCATAATAATTCCTCGTTCTCTCTTGAATCTGCATCAAAGAGTCGCTGTAATGAACCAAAACTCTTTGCAGGGCGAGGAAAACATAAAAATGACATATTAGATGAATCAAACTTGAAACTCTTATTTTCTTTTTATCTTCCCATAAATATGAGAGTTTCTCACGTTTTGGGGGTCAAATATCACAGCATTTGCAGGAAAAAGCTAAAGAGGGAAGAGAATGCAGAAATTTGCAATGACCATAGGAAAAATCTACAATAACATGCTGGATGCAAAAACAGCACAGAAAAGGCTCAGGACACGGAATTACATGTATTTGTACTCTTTTTTGCTCATTTCAGTGTTAGTGTCACAAAAGCATAATAGTTCCTAGTTATCTCTTGAATCTGCATCAGAGAGTCCCAGTAATGAAATCAAAACGCCATGTGGGGCGAGAAACACCAAAAAGACTAGACAACATGCTGAATGAGACAAATCAACACCGAAAAGGCTCAGGAAATGGGAAAAGTACTCTGATTTACTCATTTCAGTGAGTGTGTGACAAAAGCACAATTGTGTGACAGTGCCCATGTACCTGCATCATAGAGTCGTGGTTTAGCACCAAAAGCGCTTTGCTTAAGCGAGAAAAACATAAAAATGACATATTAGATGAATCAAACTTGAAACTCTTATTTGCTTTTTATCTTCCCATAAATATGAGAGTTTCTCACATTTTGGGGGTCAAATATCACAGCATTTGCAGGAAAAAGCTAAAGAGGGCAGAGAATGAAGAAATTTGCAATGACCATAGGAAGCACTACAATAACATGCTGGATGCCAAAACAATACTGATCAGGACACGGAATTACCTGTATTTGTGCTCTGTTTTGCTCATTTCAGTATTAGTGCCACAAAAGCATAATAATTCCTCGTTCTCTCTTGAATCTGCATCAAAGAGTCGCTGTAATGAACCAAAACGCTTTGCAGGGCGAGAAACACAAAAAGACTAGACAACATGCTGAATGTTGATTTGTCTCAAATCAACACCGAAAAGGCTCAGGAAACGGAAAAAGTACTCTGATTTACTCATTTCAGTGAGTGTGTGACAAAAGCACAATTGTGTTACAGTTTCCATGTACCTGCATCATAGAGTCGTGGTTAAGCACCAAAAGCGCTTTGCTTAAGCGAGGAAAACATAAAAATGACATATTAGATGAATCAAACTTGAAACTCTTATTTTCTTTTTATCTTCCCATAAATATGAGAGTTTCTCACGTTTTGGGGGTCAAATATCACAGCATTTGCAGGAAAAAGCTAAAGAGGGCAGAGAATGCAGAAATTTGCAATGACCATAGGAATCACTACAATAACATGCTGGATGCCAAAACACTACTGATCAGGACACGGAATTACCTGTATTTGTGCTCTGTTTTGCTCATTTCAGTATTAGTGCCACAAAAGCATAATAGTTCCTAGTTATCTCTTGAATCTGCATCAATGAGTCGCTGTAATGAACCAAAGCGCTTTGCAGGGCGAGAAACACCAAAAAGACTAGACAACATGCTGAATGTTGATTTGTCTCAAATCAACACCGAAAAGGCTCAGGAAATGGAAAAAGTACTCTGACTTTTTCATTGCAGTGAGTGTGTGACAAAAGCACAATTGTGTTACAGTTCCCATGTACCTGCATCATAGAGTCGTGGTTAAGCACCAAAAGCGCTTTGCTTAAGCGAGGAAAACATAAAAATGACATATTAGATGAATCAAACTTGAAAGTCATATTCGCGTTTTATCTTCCCATAAATATGAGAGTTTCTCACGTTTTGGGGGTCAAATATCACAGCATTTGCAGGAAAAAGCTAAAGAGGGCAGAGAATGCAGAAATTTGTAATGACCATAGGAAAAATCTACAATAACATGCTGGATGCCAAAACAGCACAGAAAAGGCTCAGGACACAGAATTACATGTTTTTGTGCTCTGTTTTGCTCATTTCAGTATTAGTGCCACAAAAGCATAATAGTTCCTAGTTATCTCCTGAATCTGCATCAGAGAGTCGCTGTAATGAACCAAAACGCTTTGCAGGGCGAGAAACACAAAAAGACTAGACAACATGTTGAATAAGACAAATCAACACCGAAAAGGCTCAGGAAACGGGAAAAGTACTGTGATTTACTCATTTCAGTGAGTGTGTGACAAAAGCACAATTGTGTTACAGTGCCCATGTACCTGCATCATAGAGTCGTGGTTAAGCACCAAAGGCGCTTTGCTTAAGCGAGGAAAACATAAAAATGACATATTAGATGAATCAAACTTGAAACTCATATTCGCGTTTTATCTTCCCATAAATATGAAAGTTTCTCACGTTTTGGGGGTCAAATATCACAGCATTTGCAGGAAAAAGCTAAAGAGGGCAGAGAATGCAGAAATTTGCAATGACCATAGGAAAAATCTACAATAACATGCTGGATGCCAAAACAATACTGATCAGGAAACGGAATTACCTGTATTTGTGCTCTGTTTTGCTCATTTCAGTATAAGTGCCACAAAAGCATAATAATTCCTCGTTCTCTCTTGAATCTGCATCAAAGAGTCGCTGTAATGAACCAAAACGCTTTGCAGGGCGAGAAACACAAAAAGACTAGACAACATGCTGAATGTTGATTTGTCTCAAATCAACACCGAAAAGGCTCAGGAAACGGGAAAAGTACTCTGATTTACTCTTTTCAGTGAGTGTGTGACAAAAGCACAATTGTGTTACAGTTCCCATGTACCTGCATCATAGAGTCGTGGTTAAGCACCAAAAGCGCTTTGCTTAAGCGAGGAAAACATAAAAATGACATATTAGATGAATCAAACTTGAAACTCATATTCGCGTTTTATCTTCCCATAAATATGAGAGTTTCTCACGTTTTGGGGGTCAAATATCACAGCATTTGCAGGAAAAAGCTAAAGAGGGCAGAGAATGCAGAAATTTGCAATGACCATAGGAAAAATCTACAATAACATGCTGGATGCCAAAACAATACTGATCAGGACACGGAATTACCTGTATTTGTGCTCTGTTTTGCTCATTTCAGTATTAGTGCCACAAAAGCATAATAATTCCTCGTTCTCTCTTGAATCTGCATCAAAGAGTCGCTGTAATGAACCAAAACGCTTTGCAGGGCGAGAAACACAAAAAGACTAGACAACATGCTGAATGTTGATTTGTCTCAAATCAACACCGAAAAGGCTCAGGAAACGGAAAAAGTACTCTGATTTACTCATTTCAGTGAGTGTGTGACAAAAGCACAATTGTGTTACAGTTCCCATGTACCTGCATCATAGAGTCGTGGTTAAGCACCAAAAGCGCTTTGCTTAAGCGAGGAAAACATAAAAATGACATATTAGATGAATCAAACTTGAAACTCATATTCGCGTTTTATCTTCCCATAAATATGAAAGTTTCTCACGTTTTGGGGATCAAATATCACAGCATTTGCAGGAAAAAGCTAAAGAGGACAGAGAATGCAGAAATTTGCAATGACCATAGGAAGCACTACAATAACATGCTGGATGCCAAAACAATACTGATCAGGACACGGAAGTACCTGTATTTGTGCTCTGTTTTGCTCATTTCAGTATAAGCGCCACAAAAGCATAATAATTCCTCGTTCTCTCTTGAATCTGCATCAAAGAGTCGCTGTAATGAACCAAAACGCTTTGCAGGGCGAGAAACACAAAAAGACTAGACAACATGCTGAATGTTGATTTGTCTCAAATCAACACCGAAAAGGCTCAGGAAACGGAAAAAGTACTCTGATTCACTCATTTCAGTGAGTGTGTGACAAAAGCACAATTGTGTTACAGTTCCCATGTACCTGCATCATAGAGTTGTGGTTAAGCACCAAAAGCGCTTTGCTTAAGCGAGAAAAACATAAAAATGACATATTAGATGAATCAAACTTGAAACTCTTATTTGCTTTTTATCTTCCCATAAATATGAGAGTTTCTCACGTTTTGGGGGTCAAATATCACAGCATTTGCAGGAAAAAGCTAAAAAGGGCAGAGAATGCAGAAATTTGCAATGACCATAGGAAAAATCTACAATAACATGCTGGATGCAAAAACAATACTGATCAGGACACGGAATTACCTGTATTTGTGCTCTGTTTTGCTCATTTCAGTATAAGTGCCACAAAAGCATAATAATTCCTCGTTCTCTCTTGAATCTGCATCAAAGAGTCGCTGTAATGAACCAAAACGCTTTGCAGGGCGAGAAACACAAAAAGACTAGACAACATGCTGAATGTTGATTTGTCTCAAATCAACACCGAAAAGGCTCAGGAAACGGGAAAAGTACTCTGATCTACTCATTTCAGTGAGTGTGTGACAAAAGCACAATTGTGTTACAGTTCCCATGTACCTGCATCATAGAGTCGTGGTTAAGCACCAAAAAGGCTTTGCTTAAGCGAGGAAAACATAAAAATGACATATTAGATGAATCAAACTTGAAACTCTTATTTTCTTTTTATCTTCCCATAAATATGAGAGTTTCTCACGTTTTGGGGGTCAAATATCACAGCATTTGCAGGAAAAAGCTAAAAAGGGCAGAGAATGCAGAAATTTGCAATGACCATAGGAAAAATCTACAATAACATGCTGGATGCCAAAACAGCACAGAAAAGGCTCAGGACACGGAATTACATGTTTTTGTACTCTGTTTTGCTCATTTCAGTATAAGTGCCACAAAAGCATAATAATTCCTCGTTCTCTCTGGAATCTGCATCAAAGAGTCGCTGTAATGAACCAAAACTCTTTGCAGGGCGAGGAAAACATAAAAATGACATATTAGATGAATAAAACTTGAAACTCTTATTTTCTTTTTATCTTCCCATAAATATGAGAGTTTCTCACGTTTTGGGGGTCAAATATCACAGCATTTGCAGGAAAAAGCTAAAGAGGGCAGAGAATGCAGAAATTTGCAATGACCATAGGAAGCACTGCAATAACATGCTGGATGCCAAAACGCTACTGATCAGGACACGGAATTACCTGTATTTGTGCTCTGTTTTGCTCATTTCAGTATTAGTGCCACAAAAGCATAATAGTTCCTAGTTATCTCTTGAATCTGCATCAAAGAGTCGCTGTAATGAACCAAAACGCTTTGCAGGGCGAGAAACACCAAAAAGACTAGACAACATGCTGAATGTTGATTTGTCTCAAATCAACACCGAAAAGGCTCAGGAAATGGGAAAAGTACTCTGATTTTTTCATTGCAGTAAGTGTGTGACAAAAGCACAATTGTGTTACAGTTCCCATGTACCTGCATCATAGAGTCGTGGTTAAGCACCAAAAGCGCTTTGCTTAAGCGAGGAAAACATAAAAATGACATATTATATGAATCAAACTTTAAACTCTTATTTGCAATTGTCTTCCCTTGAATTTGAAAGTTTCTCACGTTTTGGGGGTCAAATATAACAGCATTTGCAGGAAAAAGCTAAAGAGGGCAGAGAATGCAGAAATTTGCAGTGACCATAGGAAAAATCTACAATAACATGCTGGATGCCAAAACAGCACAGAAAAGGCTCAGGACACGGAATTACATGTATTTGTACTCTTTTTTGCTCATTTCAGTGTTAGTGTCACAAAAGCATAATAGTTCCTAGTTATCTCTTGAATCTGCATCAAAGAGTCGCTGTAATGAACCAAAACGCTTTGCAGGGCGAGAAACACAAAAAGATTAGACAACATGCTTAATGAGACAAATCAACACCGAAAAGGCTCAGGAAATGGGAAAAGTACTCTGATTTACTCATTTCAGTGAGTGTGTGACAAAAGCACAATTGTGTGACAGTGCCCATGTACCTGCATCATAGAGTCGTGGTTTAGCACCAAAAGCGCTTTGCTTAAGCGAGAAAAACATAAAAATGACATATTAGATGAATCAAACTTGAAACTCTTATTTTCTTTTTATCTTCCCATAAATATGAGAGTTTCTCACATTTTGGGGGTCAAATATCACAGCATTTGCAGGAAAAAGCTAAAGAGGGCAGAGAATGAAGAAATTTGCAATGACCATAGGAAGCACTACAATAACATGCTGGATGCCAAAACAATACTGATCAGGACACGGAATTACCTGTATTTGTGCTCTGTTTTGCTCATTTCAGTATTAGTGCCACAAAAGCATAATAATTCCTCGTTCTCTCTTGAATCTGCATCAAAGAGTCGCTGTAATGAACCAAAACGCTTTGCAGGGCGAGAAACACAAAAAGACTAGACAACATGCTGAATGTTGATTTGTCTCAAATCAACACCGAAAAGGCTCAGGAAACGGAAAAAGTACTCTGATTTACTCTTTTCAGTGAGTGTGTGACAAAAGCACAATTGTGTTACAGTTTCCATGTACCTGCATCATAGAGTCGTGGTTAAGCACCAAAAGCGCTTTGCTTAAGCGAGGAAAACATAAAAATGACATATTATATGAATCAAACTTTAAACTCTTATTTGCAATTGTCTTCCCTTGAATTTGAAAGTTTCTCACGTTTTGGGGGTCAAATATAACAGCATTTGCAGGAAAAAGCTAAAGAGGGCAGAGAATGCAGAAATTTGCAGTGACCATAGGAAAAATCTACAATAACATGCTGGATGCCAAAACAGCACAGAAAAGGCTCAGGGCACGGAATTACATGTATTTGTACTCTTTTTTGCTCATTTCAGTGTTAGTGTCACAAAAGCATAATAGTTCCTAGTTATCTCTTGAATCTGCATCAGAGAGTCCCAGTAATGAAATCAAAACGCCATGTGGGGCGAGAAACACCAAAAAGACTAGACAACATGCTGAATGAGACAAATCAACACCGAAAAGGCTCAGGAAACGGGAAAAGTACTCTGATTTACTCATTTCAGTGAGTGTGTGACAAAAGCACAATTGTGTTACAGTTCCCATGTACCTGCATCATAGAGTCGTGGTTAAGCACCAAAAGCGCTTTGCTTAAGCGAGGAAAACATAAAAATGACATATTAGATGAATCAAACTTGAAACTCATATTCGCGTTTTATCTTCCCATAAATATGAGAGTTTCTCACGTTTTGGGGGTCAAATATCACAGCATTTGCAGGAAAAAGCTAAAAAGGGCAGAGAATGCAGAAATTTGCAATGACCATAGGAAAAATCTACAATAACATGCTGGATGCCAAAACAGCACAGAAAAGGCTCAGGACACAGAATTACATGTTTTTGTACTCTGTTTTGCTCATTTCAGTATAAGTGCGACAAAAGCATAATAATTCCTCGTTCTCTCTTGAATCTGCATCAAAGAGTCGCTGTAATGAACCAAAACTCTTTGCAGGGCGAGGAAAACATAAAAATGACATATTAGATGAATCAAACTTGAAACTCTTATTTTCTTTTTATTTTCCCATAAATATGAGAGTTTCTCACGTTTTGGGGGTCAAATATCACAGCATTTGCAGGAAAAAGCTAAAGAGGGCAGAGAATGCAGAAATTTGCAATGACCATAGGAAAAATCTACAATAACATGCTGTATGCCAAAACAGCACAGAAAAGGCTCAGGACACGGAATTACATGTTTTTGTGCTCTGTTTTGCTCATTTCAGTATTAGTGCCACAAAAGCATAATAGTTCCTAGTTATCTCCTGAATCTGCATCAGAGAGTCGCTGTAATGAACCAAAACGCTTTGCAGGGCGAGAAACACAAAAAGACTAGATAACATGCTGAATGAGACAAATAAACACCGAAAAGGCTCAGGAAATGGGAAAAGTACTCTGATTTACTCATTTCAGTGAGTGTGTGACAAAAGCACAATTGTGTTACAGTTTCCATGTACCTGCATCATAGAGTTGTGGTTTAGCACCAAAAGCGCTTTGCTTAAGCGAGGAAAACATAAAAATGACATTATTTGAATCAAACTTGAAACTCTTATTTGCTTTTTATCTTCCCATAAATATGAGAGTTTCTCACGTTTTGGGGGTCAAATATCACAGCATTTGCAGGAAAAAGCTAAAGAGGGCAGAGAATGCAGAAATTTGCAATGACCATAGGAAGCACTACAATAACATGCTGGATGCCAAAACAATACTGATCAGGACACGGAATTACCTGTATTTGTGCTCTGTTTTGCTCATTTCAGTATTAGTGCCACAGAAGCATAATAATTCCTCGTTCTCTCTTGAATCTGCATCAAAGAGTCGCTGTAATGAACCAAAACGCTTTGCAGGACGAGAAACACAAAAAGACTAGACAACATGCTGAATGTTGATTTGTCTCAAATCAACACCGAAAAGGCTCAGGAAACGGAAAAAGTACTCTGATTTACTCATTTCAGTGAGTGTGTGACAAAAGCACAATTGTGTTACAGTTTCCATGTACCTGCATCATAGAGTCGTGGTTAAGCTCCAAAAGCGCTTTGCTTAAGCGAGGAAAACATAAAAATGACATATTAGATGAATCAAACTTGAAACTCATATTAGCGTTTTATCTTTCCATAAATATGAGAGTTTCTCACGTTTTGGGGGTCAAATATCACAGCATTTGCAGGAAAAAGCTAAAGAGGGCAGAGAATGCAGAAATTTGCAATGACCATAGGAAAAATCTACAATAACATGCTGGATGCCAAAACAATACTGATCAGGACACGGAATTACCTGTATTTGTGCTCTGTTTTGCTCATTTCAGTATTAGTGCCACAAAAGCATAATAATTCCTCGTTCTCTCTTGAATCTGCATCAAAGAGTCGCTGTAATGAACCAAAACGCTTTGCAGGGCGAGAAACACAAAAAGACTAGACAACATGCTGAATGTTGATTTGTCTCAAATCAACACCGAAAAGGCTCAGGAAACGGAAAAAGTACTCTGATTTACTCATTTCAGTGAGTGTGTGACAAAAGCACAATTGTGTTACAGTTTCCATGTACCTGCATCATAGAGTCGTGGTTAAGCTCCAAAAGCGCTTTGCTTAAGCGAGGAAAACATAAAAATGACATATTAGATGAATCAAACTTGAAACTCATATTAGCGTTTTATCTTTCCATAAATATGAGAGTTTCTCACGTTTTGGGGGTCAAATATCACAGCATTTGCAGGAAAAAGCTAAAGAGGGCAGAGAATGCAGAAATTTGCAATGACCATAGGAAAAATCTACAATAACATGCTGGATGCCAAAACAGCACAGAAAAGGCTCAGGACACGGAATTACATGTTTTTGTGCTCTGTTTTGCTCATTTCAGTATTAGTGCCACAAAAGCATAATTATTCCTCGTTCTCTCTTGAATCTGCATCAAAGAGTCGCTGTAATGAACCAAAACGCTTTGCAGGGCGAGAAACACAAAAAGACTAGATAACATGCTTAATGAGACAAATCAACACCGAAAAGGCTCAGGAAACGGAAAAAGTCCTCTGATTTACTCATTTCAGTGAGTGTGTGACAAAAGCACAATTGTGTTACAGTTCCCATGTACCTGCATCATAGAGTTGTGGTTTAGCACCAAAAGCGCTTTGCTTAAGCGAGGAAAACATAAAAATGACATATTAGATGAATCAAACTTGAAACTCTTATTTGCTTTTTATCTTCCCATAAATATGAGAGTTTCTCACGTTTTGGGGGTCAAATATCACAGCATTTGCAGGAAAAAGCTAAAGAGGGCAGAGAATGCAGAAATTTGCAATGACCATAGGAAAAATCTACAATAACATGCTGGATGCCAAAACAATACTGATCAGGACACGGAATTACCTGTATTTGTGCTCTGTTTTGCTCATTTCAGTATTAGTGCCACAAAAGCATAATAATTCCTCGTTCTCTCTTGAATCTGCATCAAAGAGTCGCTGTAATGAACCAAAACGCTTTGCAGGACGAGAAACACAAAAAGACTAGACAACATGCTGAATGTTGATTTGTCTCAAATCAACACCGAAAAGGCTCAGGAAACGGAAAAAGTCCTCTGATTTACTCATTTCAGTGAGTGTGTGACAAAAGCACAATTGTGTTACAGTTCCCATGTACCTGCATCATAGAGTCGTGGTTAAGCACCAAAAGCGCTTTGCTTAAGCGAGGAAAACATAAAAATGACATATTAGATGAATCAAACTTGAAACTCATATTCGCGTTTTATCTTCCCATAAATATGAGAGTTTCTCACGTTTTGGGGGTCAAATATCACAGCATTTGCAGGAAAAAGCTAAAGAGGGCAGAGAATGAAGAAATTTGCAATGACCATAGGAAGCACTCCAATAACATGCTGGATGCCAAAACAATACTGATCAGGACACGGAATTACCTGTATTTGTGCTCTGTTTTGCTCATTTCAGTATTAGTGCCACAAAAGCATAATAGTTCCTAGTTATCTCTTGAATCTGCATCAAAGAGTCGCTGTAATGAACCAAAACGCTTTGCAGGGCGAGAAACACAAAAAGACTAGACAACATGTTGAATAAGACAAATCAACACCGAAAAGGCTCAGGAAACGGGAAAAGTACTCTGATTTACTCATTTCAGTGAGTGTGTGACAAAAGCACAATTGTGTTACAGTTCCCATGTACCTGCATCATAGAGTCGTGGTTAAGCACCAAAAGCGCTTTGCTTAAGCGAGGAAAACATAAAAATGACATATTAGATGAATCAAACTTGAAACTCATATTCGCGTTTTATCTTCCCATAAATATGAGAGTTTCTCACGTTTTGGGGGTCAAATATCACAGCATTTGCAGGAAAAAGCTAAAGAGGGCAGAGAATGCAGAAATTTGCAATGACCATAGGAAAAATCTACAATAACATGCTGGATGCCAAAACAATACTGATCAGGACACGGAATTACCTGTATTTGTGCTCTGTTTTGCTCATTTCAGTATTAGTGCCACAAAAGCATAATAATTCCTCGTTCTCTCTTGAATCTGCATCAAAGAGTCGCTGTAATGAACCAAAACGCTTTGCAGGGCGAGAAACACAAAAAGACTAGACAACATGCTGAATGTTGATTTGTCTCAAATCAACACCGAAAAGGCTCAGGAAACGGAAAAAGTACTCTGATTCACTCATTTCAGTGAGTGTGTGACAAAAGCACAATTGTGTTACAGTTCCCATGTACCTGCATCATAGAGTTGTGGTTAAGCACCAAAAGCGCTTTGCTTAAGCGAGAAAAACATAAAAATGACATATTAGATGAATCAAACTTGAAACTCTTATTTGCTTTTTATCTTCCCATAAATATGAGAGTTTCTCACGTTTTGGGGGTCAAATATCACAGCATTTGCAGGAAAAAGCTAAAGAGGGCAGAGAATGCAGAAATTTGCAATGACCATAGGAAAAATCTACAATAACATGCTGGATGCAAAAACAATACTGATCAGGACACGGAATTACCTGTATTTGTGCTCTGTTTTGCTCATTTCAGTATAAGTGCCACAAAAGCATAATAATTCCTCGTTCTCTCTTGAATCTGCATCAAAGAGTCGCTGTAATGAACCAAAACGCTTTGCAGGGCGAGAAACACAAAAAGACTAGACAACATGCTGAATGTTGATTTGTCTCAAATCAACACCGAAAAGGCTCAGGAAACGGGAAAAGTACTCTGATCTACTCATTTCAGTGAGTGTGTGACAAAAGCACAATTGTGTTACAGTTCCCATGTACCTGCATCATAGAGTCGTGGTTAAGCACCAAAAAGGCTTTGCTTAAGCGAGGAAAACATAAAAATGACATATTAGATGAATCAAACTTGAAACTCTTATTTTCTTTTTATCTTCCCATAAATATGAGAGTTTCTCACGTTTTGGGGGTCAAATATCACAGCATTTGCAGGAAAAAGCTAAAAAGGGCAGAGAATGCAGAAATTTGCAATGACCATAGGAAAAATCTACAATAACATGCTGGATGCCAAAACAGCACAGAAAAGGCTCAGGTCACGGAATTACATGTTTTTGTACTCTGTTTTGCTCATTTCAGTATAAGTGCCACAAAAGCATAATAATTCCTCGTTCTCTCTGGAATCTGCATCAAAGAGTCGCTGTAATGAACCAAAACTCTTTGCAGGGCGAGGAAAACATAAAAATGACATATTAGATGAATAAAACTTGAAACTCTTATTTTCTTTTTATCTTCCCATAAATATGAGAGTTTCTCACGTTTTGGGGGTCAAATATCACAGCATTTGCAGGAAAAAGCTAAAGAGGGCAGAGAATGCAGAAATTTGCAATGACCATAGGAAGCACTGCAATAACATGCTGGATGCCAAAACGCTACTGATCAGGACACGGAATTACCTGTATTTGTGCTCTGTTTTGCTCATTTCAGTATTAGTGCCACAAAAGCATAATAGTTCCTAGTTATCTCTTGAATCTGCATCAAAGAGTCGCTGTAATGAACCAAAACGCTTTGCAGGGCGAGAAACACCAAAAAGACTAGACAACATGCTGAATGTTGATTTGTCTCAAATCAACACCGAAAAGGCTCAGGAAATGGGAAAAGTACTCTGATTTTCTCATTGCAGTAAGTGTGTGACAAAAGCACAATTGTGTTACAGTTCCCATGTACCTGCATCATAGAGTCGTGGTTAAGCACCAAAAGCGCTTTGCTTAAGCGAGGAAAACATAAAAATGACATATTATATGAATCAAACTTTAAACTCTTATTTGCAATTGTCTTCCCTTGAATTTGAAAGTTTCTCACGTTTTGGGGGTCAAATATAACAGCATTTGCAGGAAAAAGCTAAAGAGGGCAGAGAATGCAGAAATTTGCAGTGACCATAGGAAAAATCTACAATAACATGCTGGATGCCAAAACAGCACAGAAAAGGCTCAGGACACGGAATTACATGTATTTGTACTCTTTTTTGCTCATTTCAGTGTTAGTGTCACAAAAGCATAATAGTTCCTAGTTATCTCTTGAATCTGCATCAAAGAGTCGCTGTAATGAACCAAAACGCTTTGCAGGGCGAGAAACACAAAAAGATTAGACAACATGCTTAATGAGACAAATCAACACCGAAAAGGCTCAGGAAATGGGAAAAGTACTCTGATTTACTCATTTCAGTGAGTGTGTGACAGAAGCACAATTGTGTTACAGTGCCCATGTACCTGCATCATAGAGTCGTGGTTTAGCACCAAAAGCGCTTTGCTTAAGCGAGAAAAACATAAAAATGACATATTAGATGAATCAAACTTGAAACTCTTATTTTCTTTTTATCTTCCCATAAATATGAGAGTTTCTGACGTTTTGGGGGTCAAATATCACAGCATTTGCAGGAAAAAGCTAAAGAGGGCAGAGAATGCAGAAATTTGCAATGACCATAGGAAAAATCTACAATAACATGCTGGATGCCAAAACAGCACAGAAAAGGCTCAGGACACAGAATTACATGTTTTTGTACTCTGTTTTGCTCATTTCAGTATAAGTGCGACAAAAGCATAATAATTCCTCGTTCTCTCTTGAATCTGCATCAAAGAGTCGCTGTAATGAACCAAAACTCTTTGCAGGGCGAGGAAAACATAAAAATGACATTATTTGAATCAAACTTGAAACTCTTATTTGCTTTTTATCTTCCCATAAATATGAGAGTTTCTCACGTTTTGGGGGTCAAATATCACAGCATTTGCAGGAAAAAGCTAAAGAGGGCAGAGAATGCAGAAATTTGCAATGACCATAGGAAGCACTACAATAACATGCTGGATGCCAAAACAATACTGATCAGGACACGGAATTACCTGTATTTGTGCTCTGTTTTGCTCATTTCAGTATTAGTGCCACAAAAGCATAATAATTCCTCGTTCTCTCTTGAATCTGCATCAAAGAGTCGCTGTAATGAACCGAAACGCTTTGCAGGGCGAGAAACACAAAAAGACTAGACAACATGCTGAATGTTGATTTGTCTCAAATCAACACCGAAAAGGCTCAGGAAACGGGAAAAGTACTCTGATTTACTCATTTAAGTGAGTGTGTGACAAAAGCACAATTGTGTTACAGTGTCCATGTACCTGCATCATAGAGTCGTGGTTAAGCACCAAAAGCGCTTTGCTTAAGCGAGGAAAACATAAAAATGACATATTAGATGAATCAAACTTGAAACTCATATTCGCGTTTTATCTTCCCATAAATATGAGAGTTTCTCACGTTTTGGGGGTCAAATATCACAGCATTTGCAGGAAAAAGCTAAAGAGGGCAGAGAATGCAGAAATTTGCAATGACCATAGGAAAAATCTACAATAACATGCTGGATGCCAAAACAGCACAGGAAAGGCTCAGGACACGGAATTACATGTTTTTGTACTCTGTTTTGCTCATTTTAGTATAAGTGCCACAAAAGCATAATTATTCCTCGTTCTCTCTTGAATCTGCATCAAAGAGTCGCTGTAATGAACCAAAACGCTTTGCAGGGCGAGAAACACAAAAAGACTAGACAACATGCTTAAATGAGACAAATCAACACCGAAAAGGCTCAGGAAATGGGAAAAGTACTCTGATTTACTCATTTCAGTGAGTGTGTGACAAAAGCACAATTGTGTTACAGTGCCCATGTACCTGCATCATAGAGTCGTGGTTTAGCACCAAAAGCGCTTTGCTTAAGCGAGAAAAACATAAAAATGACATATTAGATGAATCAAACTTGAAACTCTTATTTGCTTTTTATCTTCCCATAAATATGAGAGTTTCTCACATTTTGGGGGTCAAATATCACAGCATTTGCAGGAAAAAGCTAAAGAGGGCAGAGAATGCAGAAATTTGCAATGACCATAGGAAGCACTAAAATAACATGCTGGATGCCAAAACAATACTGATCAGGACACGGAATTACATGTTTTTGTGCTCTGTTTTGCTCATTTCAGTATAAGTGCCACAAAAGCATAATAGTTCCTAGTTATCTCTTGAATCTGCATCAAAGAGTCGCTGTAATGAATCAAAACGCCATGTGGGGCGAGAAACACCAAAAAGATTAGACAACATGCTGAATGAGACAAATCAACACCGAAAAGGCTCAGGAAATGGGAAAAGTACTGTGATTTACTCATTTCAGTGAGTGTGTGACAGAAGCACAATTGTGTTACAGTGCCCATGTACCTGCATCATAGAGTCGTGGTTTAGCACCAAAAGCGCTTTGCTTAAGCGAGAAAAACATAAAAATGACATATTAGATGAATCAAACTTGAAACTCTTATCTTCTTTTTATCTTCCCATAAATATGAGAGTTTCTCACGTTTTGGGGGTCAAATATCACAGCATTTGCAGGAAAAAGCTAAAGAGGGCAGAGAATGAAGAAATTTGCAATGACCATAGGAAGCACTACAATAACATGCTGGATGCCAAAACAATACTGATCAGGACACGGAATTACCTGTATTTGTGCTCTGTTTTGCTCATTTCAGTATTAGTGCCACAAAAGCATAATAATTCCTCGTTCTCTCTTGAATCTGCATCAAAGAGTCGCTGTAATGAACCAAAACGCTTTGCAGGGCGAGAAACACAAAAAGACTAGACAACATGCTGAATGTTGATTTGTCTCAAATCAACACCGAAAAGGCTCAGGAAACGGAAAAAGTACTCTGATTTACTCATTTCAGTGAGTGTGTGACAAAAGCACAATTGTGTTACAGTTCCCATGTACCTGCATCATAGAGTCGTGGTTAAGCACCAAAAGCGCTTTGCTTAAGCGAGGAAAACATAAAAATGACATATTAGATGAATCAAACTTGAAACTCTTATTTTCTTTTTATCTTCCCATAAATATGAGAGTTTCTCACGTTTTGGGGGTCAAATATCACAGCATTTGCAGGAAAAAGCTAAAAAGGGCAGAGAATGCAGAAATTTGCAATGACCATAGGAAAAATCTACAATAACATGCTGGATGCCAAAACAGCACAGAAAAGGCTCAGGTCACGGAATTACATGTTTTTGTACTCTGTTTTGCTCATTTCAGTATAAGTGCCACAAAAGCATAATAATTCCTCGTTCTCTCTTGAATCTGCATCAAAGAGTCGCTGTAATGAACCAAAACTCTTTGCAGGGCGAGGAAAACATAAAAATGACATATTAGATGAATAAAACTTGAAACTCTTATTTGCTTTTTATCTTCCCATAAATATGAGAGTTTCTGACGTTTTGGGGGTCAAATATCACAGCATTTGCAGGAAAAAGCTAAAGAGGGCAGAGAATGCAGAAATTTGCAATGACCATAGGAAGCACTACAATAACATGCTGGATGCCAAAACAATACTGATCAGGACACGGAATTACCTGTATTTGTGCTCTGTTTTGCTCATTTCAGTATAAGTGCCACAAAAGCATAATAATTCCTCGTTCTCTCTTGAATCTGCATCAAAGAGTCGCTGTAATGAACCAAAGCGCTTTGCAGGGCGAGAAACACCAAAAAGACTAGACAACATGCTGAATGTTGATTTGTCTCAAATCAACACCGAAAAGGCTCAGGAAATGGAAAAAGTACTCTGATTTTTTCATTGCAGTGAGTGTGTGACAAAAGCACAATTGTGTTACAGTTCCCATGTACCTGCATCATAGAGTCGTGGTTAAGCACCAAAAGCGCTTTGCTTAAGCGAGGAAAACATAAAAATGACATATTAGATGAATCAAACTTTAAACTCTTATTTGCAATTGTCTTCCCTTGAATTTGAAAGTTTCTCACGTTTTGGGGGTCAAATATAACAGCATTTGCAGGAAAAAGCTAAAGAGGGCAGAGAATGCAGAAATTTGCAGTGACCATAGGAAAAATCTACAATAACATGCTGGATGGCAAAACAGCACAGAAAAGGCTCAGGGCACGGAATTACATGTATTTGTACTCTTTTTTGCTCATTTCAGTGTTAGTGTCACAAAAGCATAATAGTTCCTAGTTATCTCTTGAATCTGCATCAGAGAGTCCCAGTAATGAAATCAAAACGCCATGTGGGGCGAGAAACACCAAAAAGACTAGACAACATGCTGAATGAGACAAATCAACACCGAAAAGGCTCAGGAAATGGGAAAAGTACTCTGATTTACTCATTTCAGTGAGTGTGTGACAAAAGCACAATTGTGTTACAGTTTCCATGTACCTGCATCATAGAGTTGTGGTTTAGCACCAAAAGCGCTTTGCTTAAGCGAGGAAAACATAAAAATGACATTATTTGAATCAAACTTGAAACTCTTATTTGCTTTTTATCTTCCCATAAATATGAGAGTTTCTCACGTTTTGGGGGTCAAATATCACAGCATTTGCAGGAAAAAGCTAAAGAGGGCAGAGAATGCAGAAATTTGCAATGACCATAGGAAGCACTACAATAACATGCTGGATGCCAAAACAATACTGATCAGGACACGGAATTACCTGTATTTGTGCTCTGTTTTGCTCATTTCAGTATTAGTGCCACAAAAGCATAATAATTCCTCGTTCTCTCTTGAATCTGCATCAAAGAGTCGCTGTAATGAACCAAAACGCTTTGCAGGACGAGAAACACAAAAAGACTAGACAACATGCTGAATGTTGATTTGTCTCAAATCAACACCGAAAAGGCTCAGGAAACGGAAAAAGTCCTCTGATTTACTCATTTCAGTGAGTGTGTGACAAAAGCACAATTGTGTTACAGTTCCCATGTACCTGCATCATAGAGTCGTGGTTAAGCACCAAAAGCGCTTTGCTTAAGCGAGGAAAACATAAAAATGACATATTAGATGAATCAAACTTGAAACTCATATTAGCGTTTTATCTTTCCATAAATATGAAAGTTTCTCACGTTTTGGGGGTCAAATATCACAGCATTTGCAGGAAAAAGCTAAAGAGGGCAGAGAATGCAGAAATTTGCAATGACCATAGGAAAAATCTACAATAACATGCTGGATGCCAAAACAGCACAGAAAAGGCTCAGGACACGGAATTACATGTTTTTGTACTCTGTTTTGCTCATTTCAGTATTAGTGCCACAAAAGCATAATAGTTCCTAGTTATCTCTTGAATCTGCATCAGAGAGTCCCAGTAATGAATCAAAACGCCATGTGGGGCGAGAAACACCAAAAAGACTAGACAACATGCTGAATGAGACAAATCAACACCGAAAAGGCTCAGGAAATGGGAAAAGTACTGTGATTTACTCATTTCAGTGAGTGTGTGACAGAAGCACAATTGTGTTACAGTGCCCATGTACCTGCATCATAGAGTCGTGGTTTAGCACCAAAAGCGCTTTGCTTAAGCGAGAAAAACATAAAAATGACATATTAGATGAATCAAACTTGAAACTCTTATTTTCTTTTTATCTTCCCATAAATATGAGAGTTTCTGACGTTTTGGGGGTCAAATATCACAGCATTTGCAGGAAAAAGCTAAAGAGGGCAGAGAATGCAGAAATTTGCAATGACCATAGGAAAAATCTACAATAACATGCTGGATGCCAAAACAGCACAGAAAAGGCTCAGGACACAGAATTACATGTTTTTGTACTCTGTTTTGCTCATTTCAGTATAAGTGCGACAAAAGCATAATAATTCCTCGTTCTCTCTTGAATCTGCATCAAAGAGTCGCTGTAATGAACCAAAACTCTTTGCAGGGCGAGGAAAACATAAAAATGACATTATTTGAATCAAACTTGAAACTCTTATTTGCTTTTTATCTTCCCATAAATATGAGAGTTTCTCACGTTTTGGGGGTCAAATATCACAGCATTTGCAGGAAAAAGCTAAAGAGGGCAGAGAATGCAGAAATTTGCAATGACCATAGGAAGCACTACAATAACATGCTGGATGCCAAAACAATACTGATCAGGACACGGAATTACCTGTATTTGTGCTCTGTTTTGCTCATTTCAGTATTAGTGCCACAAAAGCATAATAATTCCTCGTTCTCTCTTGAATCTGCATCAAAGAGTCGCTGTAATGAACCAAAACGCTTTGCAGGACGAGAAACACAAAAAGACTAGACAACATGCTGAATGTTGATTTGTCTCAAATCAACACCGAAAAGGCTCAGGAAACGGAAAAAGTACTCTGATTTACTCATTTCAGTGAGTGTGTGACAAAAGCACAATTGTGTTACAGTTCCCATGTACCTGCATCATAGAGTCGTGGTTAAGCACCAAAAGCGCTTTGCTTAAGCGAGGAAAACATAAAAATGACATATTAGATGAATCAAACTTGAAACTCATATTAGCGTTTTATCTTTCCATAAATATGAAAGTTTCTCACGTTTTGGGGGTCAAATATCACAGCATTTGCAGGAAAAAGCTAAAGAGGGCAGAGAATGCAGAAATTTGCAATGACCATAGGAAAAATCTACAATAACATGCTGGATGCCAAAACAGCACAGAAAAGGCTCAGGACACGGAATTACATGTTTTTGTACTCTGTTTTGCTCATTTCAGTATTAGTGCCACCAAAGCATAATAGTTCCTAGTTATCTCTTGAATCTGCATCAGAGAGTCCCAGTAATGAATCAAAACGCCATGTGGGGCGAGAAACACCAAAAAGACTAGACAACATGCTGAATGAGACAAATCAACACCGAAAAGGCTCAGGAAATGGGAAAAGTACTGTGATTTACTCATTTCAGTGAGTGTGTGACAGAAGCACAATTGTGTTACAGTGCCCATGTACCTGCATCATAGAGTCGTGGTTTAGCACCAAAAGCGCTTTGCTTAAGCGAGAAAAACATAAAAATGACATATTAGATGAATCAAACTTGAAACTCTTATTTTCTTTTTATCTTCCCATAAATATGAGAGTTTCTGACGTTTTGGGGGTCAAATATCACAGCATTTGCAGGAAAAAGCTAAAGAGGGCAGAGAATGCAGAAATTTGCAATGACCATAGGAAGCACTACAATAACATGCTGGATGCCAAAACAATACTGATCAGGACACGGAATTACCTGTATTTGTGCTCTGTTTTGCTCATTTCAGTATTAGTGCCACAAAAGCATAATAATTCCTCGTTCTCTCTTGAATCTGCATCAAAGAGTCGCTGTAATGAACCAAAACGCTTTGCAGGACGAGAAACACAAAAAGACTAGACAACATGCTGAATGTTGATTTGTCTCAAATCAACACCGAAAAGGCTCAGGAAACGGAAAAAGTCCTCTGATTTACTCATTTCAGTGAGTGTGTGACAAAAGCACAATTGTGTTACAGTTCCCATGTACCTGCATCATAGAGTCGTGGTTAAGCACCAAAAGCGCTTTGCTTAAGCGAGGAAAACATAAAAATGACATATTAGATGAATCAAACTTGAAACTCATATTAGCGTTTTATCTTTCCATAAATATGAAAGTTTCTCACGTTTTGGGGGTCAAATATCACAGCATTTGCAGGAAAAAGCTAAAGAGGGCAGAGAATGCAGAAATTTGCAATGACCATAGGAAAAATCTACAATAACATGCTGGATGCCAAAACAGCACAGAAAAGGCTCAGGACACGGAATTACATGTTTTTGTACTCTGTTTTGCTCATTTCAGTATTAGTGCCACCAAAGCATAATAGTTCCTAGTTATCTCTTGAATCTGCATCAGAGAGTCCCAGTAATGAATCAAAACGCCATGTGGGGCGAGAAACACCAAAAAGACTAGACAACATGCTGAATGAGACAAATCAACACCGAAAAGGCTCAGGAAATGGGAAAAGTACTGTGATTTACTCATTTCAGTGAGTGTGTGACAGAAGCACAATTGTGTTACAGTGCCCATGTACCTGCATCATAGAGTCGTGGTTTAGCACCAAAAGCGCTTTGCTTAAGCGAGAAAAACATAAAAATGACATATTAGATGAATCAAACTTGAAACTCTTATTTTCTTTTTATCTTCCCATAAATATGAGAGTTTCTGACGTTTTGGGGGTCAAATATCACAGCATTTGCAGGAAAAAGCTAAAGAGGGCAGAGAATGCAGAAATTTGCAATGACCATAGGAAGCACTACAATAACATGCTGGATGCCAAAACAATACTGATCAGGACACGGAATTACCTGTATTTGTGCTCTGTTTTGCTCATTTCAGTATTAGTGCCACAAAAGCATAATAATTCCTCGTTCTCTCTTGAATCTGCATCAAAGAGTCGCTGTAATGAACCAAAACGCTTTGCAGGGCGAGAAACACAAAAAGACTAGACAACATGCTGAATGTTGATTTGTCTCAAATCAACACCGAAAAGGCTCAGGAAATGGAAAAAGTACTCTGATTTACTCATTTCAGTGAGTGTGTGACAAAAGCACAATTGTGTTACAGTTTCCATGTACCTGCATCATAGAGTCGTGGTTAAGCACCAAAAGCGCTTTGCTTAAGCGAGGAAAACATAAAAATGACATATTAGATGAATCAAACTTGAAACTCTTATTTGCGTTTTATCTTTCCATAAATATGAAAGTTTCTCACGTTTTGGGGGTCAAATATCACAGCATTTGCAGGAAAAAGCTAAAAAGGGCAGAGAATGCAGAAATTTGCAATGACCATAGGAAAAATCTACAATAACATGCTGGATGCCAAAACAGCACAGAAAAGGCTCAGGACACAGAATTACATGTTTTTGTACTCTGTTTTGCTCATTTCAGTATAAGTGCGACAAAAGCATAATAATTCCTCGTTCTCTCTTGAATCTGCATCAAAGAGTCGCTGTAATGAACCAAAACTCTTTGCAGGGCGAGGAAAACATAAAAATGACATATTAGATGAATCAAACTTGAAACTCTTATTTTCTTTTTATCTTCCCATAAATATGAGAGTTTCTCACGTTTTGGGGGTCAAATATCACAGCATTTGCAGGAAAAAGCTAAAGAGGGCAGAGAATGCAGAAATTTGCAATGACCATAGGAAAAATCTACAATAACATGCTGGATGCCAAAACAGCACAGAAAAGGCTCAGGACACGGAATTACATGTTTTTGTGCTCTGTTTTGCTCATTTCAGTATTAGTGCCACAAAAGCATAATAGTTCCTAGTTATCTCCTGAATCTGCATCAGAGAGTCGCTGTAATGAACCAAAACGCTTTGCAGGGCGAGAAACACAAAAAGACTAGATAACATGCTGAATGAGACAAATCAACACCGAAAAGGCTCAGGAAATGGGAAAAGTACTCTGATTTACTCATTTCAGTGAGTGTGTGACAAAAGCACAATTGTGTTACAGTTTCCATGTACCTGCATCATAGAGTTGTGGTTTAGCACCAAAAGCGCTTTGCTTAAGCGAGAAAAACATAAAAATGACATTATTTGAATCAAACTTGAAACTCTTATTTGCTTTTTATCTTCCCATAAATATGAGAGTTTCTCACGTTTTGGGGGTCAAATATCACAGCATTTGCAGGAAAAAGCTAAAGAGGGCAGAGAATGCAGAAATTTGCAATGACCATAGGAAGCACTACAATAACATGCTGGATGCCAAAACAATACTGATCAGGACACGGAATTACATGTTTTTGTGCTCTGTTTTGCTCATTTCAGTATTAGTGCCACAAAAGCATAATAGTTCCTAGTTATCTCTTGAATCTGCATCAGAGAGTCCCAGTAATGAATCAAAACGCCACGTGGGGCGAGAAACACCAAAAAGACTAGACAACATGCTGAATGAGACAAATCAACACCGAAAAGGCTCAGGAAATGGGAAAAGTACTGTGATTTACTCATTTCAGTGAGTGTGTGACAAAAGCACAATTGTGTTACAGTGCCCATGTACCTGCATCATAGAGTCGTGGTTAAGCACCAAAAGCGCTTTGCTTAAGCGAGGAAAACATAAAAATGACATAGATGAATCAAACTTGAAACTCATATTCGCGTTTTATCTTCCCATAAATATGAAAGTTTCTCACGTTTTGGGGGTCAAATATCACAGCATTTGCAGGAAAAAGCTAAAGAGGGCAGAGAATGCAGAAATTTGCAATGACCATAGGAAAAATCTACAATAACATGCTAGATGCCAAAACAATACTGATCAGGACACGGAATTACCTGTATTTGTGCTCTGTTTTGCTCATTTCAGTATAAGTGCCACAAAAGCATAATAATTCCTCGTTCTCTCTTGAATCTGCATCAAAGAGTCGCTGTAATGAACCAAAATGCTTTGCAGGGCGAGAAACACAAAAAGACTAGTGCTTCCTATGGTCATTGCAAATTTCTGCATTCTCTGCCCTCTTTAGCTTTTTCCTGCAAATGCTGTGATATTTGACCCCCAAAACGTGAGAAACTCTCATATTTATGGGAAGATAAAACGCGAATATGAGTTTCAAGTTTGATTCATCTAATATGTCATTTTTATGTTTTTCTCGCTTAAGTAAAGCGCTTTTGGTGCTTAACCACGACTCTATGATGCAGGTACATGGGAACTGTAACACAATTGTGCTTTTGTCACACACTCACTGCAATGAAAAAATCAGAGTACTTTTCCCATTTCCTGAGCCTTTTCGGTGTTGATTTGAGACAAATCAACATTCAGCATGTTGTCTAGTCTTTTTGTGTTTCTCGCCCTGCAAATATATAATATATGAAATATGAAAGTTTCTCACGTTTTGGGGGTCAAATATCACAGCATTTGCAGGAAAAAGCTAAAGAGGGCAGAGAATGCAGAAATTTGCAATGACCATAGGAAAAATCTACAATAACATGCTGGATGCCAAAACAGCACAGAAAAGGCTCAGGACACGGAATTACATGTTTTTGTGCTCTGTTTTGCTCATTTCAGTATTAGTGCCACAAAAGCATAATAATTCCTCGTTCTCTCTTGAATCTGCATCAAAGAGTCGCTGTAATGAACCAAAACGCTTTGCAGGACGAGAAACACAAAAAGACTAGACAACATGCTGAATGTTGATTTGTCTCAAATCAACACCGAAAAGGCTCAGGAAACGGAAAAAGTCCTCTGATTTACTCATTTCAGTGAGTGTGTGACAAAAGCACAATTGTGTTACAGTTCCCATGTACCTGCATCATAGAGTCGTGGTTATAAGCACCAAAAGCGCTTTGCTTAAGCGAGGAAAACATAAAAATGACATATTAGATGAATCAAACTTGAAACTCTTATTTTCTTTTTATCTTCCCAGAAATATGAGAGTTTCTGACGTTTTGGGGGTCAAATATCACAGCATTTGCAGGAAAAAGCTAAAGAGGGCAGAGAATAAAGAAATTTGCAATGACCATAGGAAGCACTACAATAACATGCTGGATGCCAAAACAATACTGATCAGGACACGGAAGTACCTGTATTTGTGCTCTGTTTTGCTCATTTCAGTATTAGTGCCACAAAAGCATAATAATTCCTCGTTCTCTCTTGAATCTGCATCAAAGAGTCGCTGTAATGAACCAAAACGCTTTGCAGGGCGAGAAACACAAAAAGACTAGACAACATGCTGAATGTTGATTTGTCTCAAATCAACACCGAAAAGGCTCAGGAAACGGAAAAAGTACTCTGATTTACTCATTTCAGTGAGTGTGTGACAAAAGCACAATTGTGTTACAGTTTCCATGTACCTGCATCATAGAGTCGTGGTTAAGCACCAAAAGCGCTTTGCTTAAGCGAGGAAAACATAAAAATGACATATTAGATGAATCAAACTTGAAACTCATATTAGCGTTTTATCTTTCCATAAATATGAGAGTTTCTCACGTTTTGGGGGTCAAATATCACAGCATTTGCAGGAAAAAGCTAAAGAGGGCAGAGAATGCAGAAATTTGCAATGACCATAGGAAAAATCTTCAATAACATGCTGGATGCAAAAACAGCACAGAAAAGGCTCAGGACACGGAATTACATGTTTTTGTGCTCTGTTTTGCTCATTTCAGTATTAGTGCCACAAAAGCATAATTATTCCTCGTTCTCTCTTGAATCTGCATCAAAGAGTCGCTGTAATGAACCAAAACGCTTTGCAGGGCGAGAAACACAAAAAGACTAGATAACATGCTTAATGAGACAAATCAACACCGAAAAGGCTCAGGAAATGGGAAAAGTACTCTGATTTACTCATTTCAGTGAGTGTGTGACAAAAGCACAATTGTGTTACAGTGCCCATGTACCTGCATCATAGAATCGTGGTTTAGCACCAAAAGCGCTTTGCTTAAGCGAGAAAAACATAAAAATGACATATTAGATGAATCAAACTTGAAACTCTTATTTTCTTTTTATCTTCCCATAAATATGAGAGTTTCTCACGTTTTGGGGGTCAAATATCACAGCATTTGCAGGAAAAAGCTAAAGAGGGCAGAGAATGCAGAAATTTGCAATGACCATAGGGAGCACTAAAATAACATGCTGGATGCCAAAACAATTCTGATCAGGACACGGAATTACCTGTATTTGTGCTCTGTTTTGCTCATTTCAGTATTAGTGCCGCAAAAGCATAATAGTTCCTAGTTATCTCTTGAATCTGCATCAAAGAGTCGCTGTAATGAACCAAAACGCTTTGCAGGGCGAGAAAAACAAAAAGACTAGACAACATGCTGAATGTTGATTTGTCTCAAATCAACACCGAAAAGGCTCAGGAAATGGGAAAAGTACTCTGATTTTTTCATTGCAGTAAGTGTGTGACAAAAGCACAATTGTGTTACAGTTTCCATGTACCTGCATCATAGAGTCGTGGTTAAGCACCAAAAGCGCTTTGCTTAAGCGAGAAAAACATAAAAATGACATATTAGACGAATCAAACTTGAAACTCATATTCGCGTTTTATCTTCCCATAAATATGAGAGTTTCTCACGTTTTGGGGGTCAAATATCACAGCATTTGCAGGAAAAAGCTAAAGAGGGCAGAGAATGAAGAAATTTGCAATGACCATAGGAAGCACTACAATAACATGCTGGATGCCAAAACAATACTGATCAGGACACAGAATTACATGTTTTTGTGCTCTGTTTTGCTCATTTCAGTATTAGTGCCACAAAAGCATAATAATTCCTCGTTCTCTCTTGAATCTGCATCAAAGAGTCGCTGTAATGAACCAAAACGCTTTGCAGGGCGAGAAACACAAAAAGACTAGATAACATGCTGAATGAGACAAATAAACACCGAAAAGGTTCAGGAAATGGGAAAAGTACTCTGATTTACTCATTTCAGTGAGTGTGTGACAAAAGCACAATTGTGTTACAGTTTCCATGTACCTGCATCATAGAGTTGTGGTTTAGCACCAAAAGCGCTTTGCTTAAGCGAGGAAAACATAAAAATGACATTATTTGAATCAAACTTGAAACTCTTATTTGCTTTTTATCTTCCCGTAAATATGAGAGTTTCTCACGTTTTGGGGGTCAAATGTCACAGCATTTGCAGGAAAAAGCTAAAGAGGGCAGAGAATGCAGAAATTTGCAATGACCATAGGAAGCACTACAATAACATGCTGGATGCCAAAACAATACTGATCAGGACACGGAATTACCTGTATTTGTGCTCTGTTTTGCTCATTTCAGTATTATTGCCACAAAAGCATAATAATTCCTCGTTCTCTCTTGAATCTGCATCAAAGAGTCGCTGTAATGAACCAAAACGCTTTGCAGGACGAGAAACACAAAAAGACTAGACAACATGCGTAATGTTGATTTGTCTCAAATCAACACCGAAAAGGCTCAGGAAACGGAAAAAGTCCTCTGATTTACTCATTTCAGTGAGTGTGTGACAAAAGCACAATTGTGTTACAGTGCCCATGTACCTGCATCATAGAGTCGTGGTTAAGCACCAAAAGCGCTTTGCTTAAGCGAGGAAAACATAAAAATGACATATTAGATGAATCAAACTTGAAACTCATATTAGCGTTTTATCTTTCCATAAATATGAAAGTTTCTCACGTTTTGGGGGTCAAATATCACAGCATTTGCAGGAAAAAGCTAAAGAGGGCAGAGAATGCAGAAATTTGCAATGACCATAGGAAAAATCTACAATAACATGCTGGATGCCAAAACAGCACAGAAAAGGCTCAGGACACGGAATTACATGTTTTTGTGCTCTGTTTTGCTCATTTCAGTATTAGTGCCACAAAAGCATAATAGTTCCTAGTTATCTCTTGAATCTGCATCAGAGAGTCCCAGTAATGAATCAAAACGCCACGTGGGGCGAGAAACACCAAAAAGATTAGACAACATGCTGAATGAGACAAATCAACACCGAAAAGGCTCAGGAAATGGGAAAAGTACTCTGATTTACTCATTTCAGTGAGTGTGTGACAAAAGCACAATTGTGTTACAGTGCCCATGTACCTGCATCATAGAGTCGTGGTTTAGCACCAAAAGCGCTTTGCTTAAGCGAGAAAAACATAAAAATGACATATTAGATGAATCAAACTTGAAACTCTTATTTGCTTTTTATCTTCCCATAAATATGAGAGTTTCTCACGTTTTGGGGGTCAAATATCACAGCATTTGCAGGAAAAAGCTAAAGAGGGCAGAGAATGCAGAAATTTGCAATGACCATAGGAAAAATCTACAATAACATGCTGGATGCCAAAACAGCACAGAAAAGGCTCAGGACACGGAATTACATGTTTTTGTGCTCTGTTTTGCTCATTTCAGTATTAGTGCCACAAAAGCATAATAGTTCCTAGTTATCTCCTGAATCTGCATCAGAGAGTCGCTGTAATGAACCAAAACGCTTTAAAGGACGAGAAACACAAAAAGACTAGACAACATGCTGAATGTTGATTTGTCTCAAATCAACACCGAAAAGGCTCAGGAAACGGAAAAAGTCCTCTGATTTACTCATTTCAGTGAGTGTGTGACAAAAGCACAATTGTGTTACAGTTCCCATGTACCTGCATCATAGAGTCGTGGTTAAGCACCAAAAGCGCTTTGCTTAAGCGAGGAAAACATAAAAATGACATTATTTGAATCAAACTTGAAACTCTTATTTGCTTTTTATCTTCCCAGAAATATGAGAGTTTCTGACGTTTTGGGGGTCAAATATCACAGCATTTGCAGGAAAAAGCTAAAGAGGGCAGAGAATAAAGAAATTTGCAATGACCATAGGAAGCACTACAATAACATGCTGGATGCCAAAACAATACTGATCAGGACACGGAAGTACCTGTATTTGTGCTCTGTTTTGCTCATTTCAGTATAAGCGCCACAAAAGCATAATAATTCCTCGTTCTCTCTTGAATCTGCATCAAAGAGTCGCTGTAATGAACCAAAACGCTTTGCAGGGCGAGAAACACAAAAAGACTAGACAACATGCTGAATGAGACAAATCAACACCGAAAAGGCTCAGGAATTGGGAAAAGTACTCTGATTTTTTCATTGCAGTAAGTGTGTGACAAAAGCACAATTGTGTTACAGTTCCCATGTACCTGCATCATAGAGTTGTGGTTAAGCACCAAAAGCGCTTTGCTTAAGAAAGAAAACCATAAAAATGACATATTATATGAATCAAACTTTAAACTCTTATTTGCAATTGTCTTCCCTTGAATTTGAAAGTTTCTCACGTTTTGGGGGTCAAATATAACAGCATTTGCAGGAAAAAGCTAAAGAGGGCAGAGAATGCAGGAATTTGCAATGACCATAGGAAGCACTACAATAACATGCTGGATGCCAAAACAATACTGATCAGGACACGGAATTACCTGTATTTGTGCTCTGTTTTGCTCATTTCAGTATTAGTGCCACAAAAGCATAATAATTCCTCGTTCTCTCTTGAATCTGCATCAAAGAGTCGCTGTAATGAACCAAAACGCTTTGCAGGGCGAGAAACACAAAAAGACTAGACAACATGTTGAATAAGACAAATCAACACCGAAAAGGCTCAGGAAATGGGAAAAGTACTGTGATTTACTCATTTCAGTGAGTGTGTGACAAAAGCACAATTGTGTTACAGTGCCCATGTACCTGCATCATAGAGTCGTGGTTAAGCACCAAAAGCGCTTTGCTTAAGCGAGGAAAACATAAAAATGACATAGATGAATCAAACTTGAGACTCATATTCGCGTTTTATCTTCCCATAAATATGAAAGTTTCTCACGTTTTGGGGGTCAAATATCACAGCATTTGCAGGAAAAAGCTAAAGAGGGCAGAGAATGCAGAAATTTGCAATGACCATAGGAAAAATCTACAATAACATGCTAGATGCCAAAACAATACTGATCAGGACACGGAATTACCTGTATTTGTGCTCTGTTTTGCTCATTTCAGTATAAGTGCCACAAAAGCATAATAATTCCTCGTTCTCTCTTGAATCTGCATCAAAGAGTCGCTGTAATGAACCAAAATGCTTTGCAGGGCGAGAAACACAAAAAGACTAGTGCTTCCTATGGTCATTGCAAATTTCTGCATTCTCTGCCCTCTTTAGCTTTTTCCTGCAAATGCTGTGATATTTGACCCCCAAAACGTGAGAAACTCTCATATTTATGGGAAGATAAAACGCGAATATGAGTTTCAAGTTTGATTCATCTAATATGTCATTTTTATGTTTTTCTCGCTTAAGTAAAGCGCTTTTGGTGCTTAACCACGACTCTATGATGCAGGTACATGGGAACTGTAACACAATTGTGCTTTTGTCACACACTCACTGCAATGAAAAAATCAGAGTACTTTTCCCATTTCCTGAGCCTTTTCGGTGTTGATTTGAGACAAATCAACATTCAGCATGTTGTCTAGTCTTTTTGTGTTTCTCGCCCTGCAAAGCGTTTTGGTTCATTACAGCGACTCTTTGATGCAGATTCAAGAGAGAACGAGGAATTATTATGCTTTTGTGGCACTTATACTGAAATGAGCAAAACAGAGCACAAATACAGGTAATTCCGTGTCCTGATCAGTATTGTTTTGGCATCCAGCATGTTATTTTAGTGCTTCCTATGGTCATTGCAAATTTCTGCATTCTCTGCCCTCTTTAGCTTTTTCCTGCAAATGCTGTGATATTTGACCCCCAAAACGTGAGAAACTCTCATAATTATGGGAAGATAAAAAGAAAATAAGAGTTTCAAGTTTGATTCATCTAATATGTCATTTTTATGTTTTTCTCGCTTAAGCAAAGCGCTTTTGGTGCTTAACCACGACTCTATGATGCAGGTACATGGGCACTGTAACACAATTGTGCTTTTGTCACACACTTACTGCAATGAAATAATCAGAGTACTTTTCCCAATTCCTGAGCCTTTTCGGTGTTGATTTGTCTCATTCAGCATGTTGTCTAGTCTTTTTGTGTTTCTCGCCCTGCAAAGCGTTTTGGTTCATTACAGCGACTCTCTGATGCAGATTCAAGAGAGAACGAGGAATTATTATGCTTTTGTGGCACTAATACTGAAATGAGCAAAACAGAGCACAAATACAGGTAATTCCGTGTCCTGATCAGAATTGTTTTGGCATCCAGCATGTTATTTTAGTGCTTCCTATGGTCATTGCAAATTTCTGCATTCTCTGCCCTCTTTAGCTTTTTCCTGCAAATGCTGTTATATTTGACCCCCAAAACGTGAGAAACTTTCATATTTATGGGAAGATAAAAAGCAAATAAGAGTTTCAAGTTTGATTCAAATAATGTCATTTTTATGTTTTTCTCGCTTAAGCAAAGCGCTTTTGGTGCTTAACCACAACTCTATGATGCAGGTACATGGGAACTGTAACACAATTGTGCTTTTGTCACACACTCACTGAAATGAGTAAATCAGAGTACTTTTCCCATTTCCTGAGCCTTTTCGGTGTTGATTTGTCTCATTCAGCATGTTGTCTAGTCATTTTGTGTTTCTCGCCCTGCAAAGCGTTTTGGTTCATTACAGCGACTCTCTGATGCAGATTCAAGAGAGAACGAGGAATTATTATGCTTTTGTGGCACTCATACTGAAATGAGCAAAACAGAGTACAAAAACATGTAATTCCGTGTCCTGAGCCTTTTCTGTGCTGTTTTGGCATCCAGCATGTTATTGTAGATTTTTCCTATGGTCATTGCAAATTTCTGCATTCTCTGCCCTCTTTAGCTTTTTCCTGCAAATGCTGTGATATTTGACCCCCAAAACGTGAGAAACTTTCATATTTATGGGAAGATAAAACGTGAATATGAGTTTCAAGTTTGATTCATCTAATATGTCATTTTTATGTTTTCCTCGCTTTAGCAAAGCGCTTTTGGTGCTTAACCACGACTCTATGATGCAGGTACATGGGAACTTTAACACAATTGTGCTTTTGTCACACACTTACTGCAATGAGTAAATCAGAGTACTTTTCCTGTTTCCTGAGCCTTTTCGGTGGTGAGACAAATCAACATTCAGCATGTTGTCTAGTCTTTTTGGTGTTTCTCGCCCTGCAAAGCGTTTTGGTTCATTACAGCGACTCTGATGCAGATTCTAGAGAGAACGAGGAATTATTATGCTTTTGTGGCACTAATACTGAAATGAGCAAAACAGAGTACAAAAACATGTAATTCCATGTCCTCAGCCTTTTCTGTGCTGTTTTGGCATCCAGCATGTTATTGTAGATTTTTCCTATGGTCATTGCAAATTTCTGCATTCTCTGCCCTCTTTAGCTTTTTCCTGCAAATGCTGTGATATTTGACCCCCAAAACGTGAGAAACTTTCATATTTATGGGAAGATAAAACGTGAATATGAGTTTTAAGTTTGATTCATCTAATATGTCATTTTTATGTTTTCCTCGCTTAAGCAAAGCGCTTTTGGTGCTTAACCACGACTCTATGATGCAGGTACATGGGAACTGTAACACAATTGTGCTTTTGTCACACACTTACTGCAATGAGTAAATCAGAGTACTTTTCCTGTTTCCTGAGCCTTTTCGGTGGTGAGACAAATCAACATTCAGCATGTTGTCTAGTCTTTTGGTGTTTCTAGCCCTGCAAAGCGTTTTGGTTCATTACAGCAACTCTCTGATGCAGATTCAAGAGAGAACGAGGAATTATTATGCTTTTGTGGCACTAATACTGAAATGAGCAAAACAGAGTACAAAAACATGTAATTCCGTGTCCTGATCGGTAGTGTTCTTGCATCCAACATGTTATTGTAGTGTTTCCTATGGTCAATGCAAATTTCTGCATTCTCTGCCCTCTTTAGCTTTTTCCTGCAAATGCTGTGATATTTGACCCCCAAAACGTGAGAAACTCTCATATTTATGGGAAGATAAAACGCGAATATGAGTTTCAAGTTTGATTCATCTAATATGTCATTTTTATGTTTTTCTCGCTTAAGTAAAGCGCTTTTGGTGCTTAACCACGACTCTATGATGCAGGTACATGGGAACTGTAACACAATTGTGCTTTTGTCACACACTCACTGCAATGAAAAAATCAGAGTACTTTTCCCATTTCCTGAGCCTTTTCGGTGTTGATTTGAGACAAATCAACATTCAGCATGTTGTCTAGTCTTTTTGTGTTTCTCGCCCTGCAAAGCGTTTTGGTTCATTACAGCGACTCTTTGATGCAGATTCAAGAGAGAACGAGGAATTATTATGCTTTTGTGGCACTTATACTGAAATGAGCAAAACAGAGTACAAAAACAGGTAATTCCGTGTCCTGATCAGTATTGTTTTGGCATCCAGCATGTTATTTTAGTGCTTCCTATGGTCATTGCAAATTTCTGCATTCTCTGCCCTCTTTAGCTTTTTCCTGCAAATGCTGTGATATTTGACCCCCAAAACGTGAGAAACTCTCATAATTATGGGAAGATAAAAAGAAAATAAGAGTTTCAAGTTTGATTCATCTAATATGTCATTTTTATGTTTTTCTCGCTTAAGCAAAGCGCTTTTGGTGCTTAACCATGACTCTATGATGCAGGTACATGGGCACTGTAACACAATTGTGCTTTTGTCACACACTCACTGAAATGAGTAAATCACAGTACTTTTCCTGTTTCCTGAGCCTTTTCGGTGTTGATTTGTCTCATTCAGCATGTTGTCTAGTCTTTTTGTGTTTCTCGCCCTGCAAAGCGTTTTGGTTCATTACAGCGACTCTCTGATGCAGATTCAAGAGAGAACGAGGAATTATTATGCTTTTGTGGCACTAATACTGAAATGAGCAAAACAGAGCACAAATACAGGTAATTCCGTGTCCTGATCAGAATTGTTTTGGCATCCAGCATGTTATTTTAGTGCTTCCTATGGTCATTGCAAATTTCTGCATTCTCTGCCCTCTTTAGCTTTTTCCTGCAAATGCTGTTATATTTGACCCCCAAAACGTGAGAAACTTTCATATTTATGGGAAGATAAAAAGCAAATAAGAGTTTCAAGTTTGATTCAAATAATGTCATTTTTATGTTTTTCTCGCTTAAGCAAAGCGCTTTTGGTGCTTAACCACAACTCTATGATGCAGGTACATGGGAACTGTAACACAATTGTGCTTTTGTCACACACTCACTGAAATGAGTAAATCAGAGTACTTTTCCCATTTCCTGAGCCTTTTCGGTGTTGATTTGTCTCATTCAGCATGTTGTCTAGTCATTTTGTGTTTCTCGCCCTGCAAAGCGTTTTGGTTCATTACAGCGACTCTCTGATGCAGATTCAAGAGAGAACGAGGAATTATTATGCTTTTGTGGCACTCATACTGAAATGAGCAAAACAGAGTACAAAAACATGTAATTCCGTGTCCTGAGCCTTTTCTGTGCTGTTTTGGCATCCAGCATGTTATTGTAGATTTTTCCTATGGTCATTGCAAATTTCTGCATTCTCTGCCCTCTTTAGCTTTTTCCTGCAAATGCTGTGATATTTGACCCCCAAAACGTGAGAAACTTTCATATTTATGGGAAGATAAAACGTGAATATGAGTTTCAAGTTTGATTCATCTAATATGTCATTTTTATGTTTTCCTCGCTTTAGCAAAGCGCTTTTGGTGCTTAACCACGACTCTATGATGCAGGTACATGGGAACTTTAACACAATTGTGCTTTTGTCACACACTTACTGCAATGAGTAAATCAGAGTACTTTTCCTGTTTCCTGAGCCTTTTCGGTGGTGAGACAAATCAACATTCAGCATGTTGTCTAGTCTTTTTGGTGTTTCTCGCCCTGCAAAGCGTTTTGGTTCATTACAGCGACTCTGATGCAGATTCTAGAGAGAACGAGGAATTATTATGCTTTTGTGGCACTAATACTGAAATGAGCAAAACAGAGTACAAAAACATGTAATTCCATGTCCTCAGCCTTTTCTGTGCTGTTTTGGCATCCAGCATGTTATTGTAGATTTTTCCTATGGTCATTGCAAATTTCTGCATTCTCTGCCCTCTTTAGCTTTTTCCTGCAAATGCTGTGATATTTGACCCCCAAAACGTGAGAAACTTTCATATTTATGGGAAGATAAAACGTGAATATGAGTTTTAAGTTTGATTCATCTAATATGTCATTTTTATGTTTTCCTCGCTTAAGCAAAGCGCTTTTGGTGCTTAACCACGACTCTATGATGCAGGTACATGGGAACTGTAACACAATTGTGCTTTTGTCACACACTTACTGCAATGAGTAAATCAGAGTACTTTTCCTGTTTCCTGAGCCTTTTCGGTGGTGAGACAAATCAACATTCAGCATGTTGTCTAGTCTTTTGGTGTTTCTCGCCCTGCAAAGCGTTTTGGTTCATTACAGCGACTCTGATGCAGATTCAAGAGAGAACGAGGAATTATTATGCTTTTGTGGCACTAATACTGAAATGAGCAAAACAGAGTACAAAAACATGTAATTCCGTGTCCTGAGCCTTTTCTGTGCTGTTTTGGCATCCAGCATGTTATTGTAGATTTTTCCTATGGTCATTGCAAATTTCTGCATTCTCTGCCCTCTTTAGCTTTTTCCTGCAAATGCTGTGATATTTGACCCCCAAAACGTGAGAAACTTTCAAATTCAAGGGAAGACAATTGCAAATAAGAGTTTAAAGTTTGATTCATATAATATGTCATTTTTATGGTTTTCTTTCTTAAGCAAAGTGCTTTTGGTGCTTAACCACAACTCTTTGATGCAGGTACATGGGATATTTAACACAATTGTGCTTTTGTCACACACTCAGTGAAATGAGTAAATCAGAGTACTTTTCCCGTTTCTCGAGCCTTTTCGGTGTTGATTTGTCTCATTCAGCATGTTGTCTAGTCTTTTTGGTGTTTCTCGCCCTGCAAAGCGTTTCGGTTCATTACAGCAACTCTCTGATGCAGATTCAAGAGAGAACGAGGAACTATTATGCTTTTGTGACACTAACACTGAAATGAGCAAAACAGAGTAAAAATACATGTAATTCCGTGTCCTGATCAGTATTGATTTGGCATCCAGCATGTTACTGTAGTGCTGTCTATGGTCATTGCAAATTTCTGCATTATCTGCCCTCTTTAGTTTTTTCCTGCAAATGCTGTGCTATTTGACCCCCAAAACGTGGGAAGCTTTCAGATTCAAGGATGTTAAAACGCAAATAAGAGTTTAAAGTTTGATTAAAATAACATGTCATTTTCACGTTTTTCTCGCTAAAGCAAAGCGCTTTTAATGCTTAACCACAACTCTATGATGCAGGTGCATGGGAACTGTAACACAATTGAGCTTTTGTCACACACTTACTGCAATGAGTAAATCAGAGTACTTTCCTGTTTCCTGAGCCTTTTCGGTGTTGATTTGAGACAAATCAACATTCAGCATGTTGTCTAGTCTTTTTGGTGTTTCTCGCCCCGCAAAGCGTTTTGGTTCATTACAGCGACTCTCTGATGCAGATTCAAGAAAGAACTAGGAACTATTATGCTTTTGTGACACTTATACTGTGCTTTTGTCACACACTCACTGAAATGAGTTAATCAGAGTACTTTTCCCGTTTCTTGAGCCTTTTCGGTGTTGATTTGTCTCATTCAGCATGTTGTCTAGTCTTTTTGGTGTTTCTCCCCCCGCAAAGCGTTTTGGTTCATTACAGCGACTCTCTGATGCAGATTCAAGAAAGAACTAGGAACTATTATGCTTTTGTGACACTTACACTGTAATGAGCAAAAAGAGCACAAATACAGGTAATTCCGTGTCCTGAGCCTTTTCTGTGCTGTTTTGACATCCAGCATGTTATTGTAGTGCTTCCTATGGTTATTGCAAATTTCTGCGTTCTCTGCCCTCTTTAGCTTTTTCCTGCAAATGCTGTGATATTTGACCCCCAAAACGTGAGAAACTTTCAAATTCAAGGGGAGACAATTGCAAATAAGAGTTTAAAGTTTGATTCATATAATATGTCATTTTTATGGTTTTCTTTCTTAAGCAAAGTGCTTTTGGTGCTTAACCACCACTCTATGATGCAGATGCATGGGATCTTTAACACAATTGTGCGTTTGTCACACACTCACAGAAATGAGTTATTCAGAGTACTTTTCCCGTTTCTTGAGCCTTTTCGGTGTTGATTTGTCTCATTCAGCATGTTGTCAAGTCTTTTTGGTGTTTCTCGCCCTGCAAAGCGTTTTGGTTCATTAAAGCGACTCTCTGATGCAGATTCAGGAAAGAACTAGGAACTATTATGCTTTTGTGACACTTATACTGAAATGAGCAAAACAGAGTACAAATACATGTAATTCTGTGTCCTGATCTGTATTGTTTTTATTGTTAAAATATGATTTTGAATAATATGTCATTAATAGGTTTTTCTTGCTAAGGCAAGGCGTTTTGGTGCTTAACCACGACTCTATGATGCAGATGCATTAGAACTGTACAAATCAGTAGTGCATTTGTGACACAATCACGAAAATTACTTGTTCAGAGAATTTGTCCTATGTACTGAGCCTTTTCGGTGTTGTTTTGTCATGCAGCATGTTATTGTGTTTTTTTATGTGTTTCTTGCCCTGCAAAGCGTTTTGGGTCATTACACTGACTCTTTGATGCAGGTACAAGAAAACTGTGGAATCATTACGCTTTTAAGACACTATTACTGAAATGAGCAACTCAGAGTACAAATCCATGTAATGCCGTGTCCTGAGCCTTATTTCGACATGCAGCATGTCATTGTTGTTCTTTCTGTGATCAATTGCACTACTGTGTTGTCTCTGTCCTCTTAAGCTTTCTCCTGCAAAAGCGCTGGTATTTGACCCCCAAACCTGAGAAACTTTCAGATTCAAGGGAAGATAATCCGCGAATGAGTGTAATTAGAGTTTAAAGTTTGATTTAAATAATATGTCATAAATGGTTTTTCTCGCTAAAGCAAAGCACTTTTGGTGCTTAACCAGGATTCTATGATGCAGGTGCATGAGAACTGTGCAAATCAATAATGCTTTTGAGACACACTCACCGAAATGAGCAAATCAGAGTACACCTCCCGTGTCCCGAGCCTTTTCGGTGTTGTTTTGTCTTACAGTATGTTGTTGTGTTTTTTTGGTGTTTCTCGCTCTGCAAAGTGTTTTGGCTCTTTACCACGACTCTGCAATGCAGGTAAAAGAGAACTGTGGAATCATTATGCCTTTGTTACACTCACTGAAACGAGTAGTTTAGAGTACATTATCCGTGTCCTGAGCCTTTTCGCGGTTGTTTTGTCATACAGCATGGTGTCCTGTCTTTTTGGCGTTTCTTGCTCCGCTACGCATGATTATGCTTTCATGACATAAGAACTGCAATGAGCAAATCAGAGTACAAATCCATGTAATTCCGTGTCATGAGCCTTTTATGTGTTTTTATGGCTAAAGCAAAGCGTTTTTGGTCCTTTACAACGACTCTATGATGCAGATTCATGGGAACTGTAACAAAATTAAGCTTTTGACACTACTACTGAAATGAGTAAACCAGAGTACACTTCCAGTGTCCTGAGCCTCTTCGTTGCTGTTTTGTCATACAGCATGGTGTTGTTGCGCTTTTGTCATTACACATCAATACCTCTGCTTTCTCTCTCCTTTTTAGCTTTTCATATTTGACATAGAACACACACGAGTTACATCAAAATGACTTCAGAAACAGTCCAACAGATGATGAGAACTTAAAGCACGATTTAAAATATTTTTTCATTTTCCTTTATCGCTCTGCAAACCTTTTTTCTTTCACTAAACAGGTCCATTGGTATTGCCGTCCTCACTACTTTGTCACTTAATCACATCTGTGTGATCTATGTTGTACAAAAATCCATCTTATTCACTGTCGTGCGTTTTCAGTGCTGTTTTGGCATCCGGCACAGTACTGTTGTGATTACTGTCATCATTTCATATTTCTGCTATCTCTGCCCTCCGTAGACTTTTCCTGTGTTGCATTCATATCCAGGAGAAAACAATCGGAAAAGGTGTGTTCAAGAGTGATTTTGAATGATGAACAAAAAGCGTTCAAAATCAAACATCAAACGCTTGAGTTTACCTACAAAAAGCTGACAGACGCAATAAAGATGTCTTCAGCATCTCAAATCATAAATTGAATCATGACATGGTGTTTTTTGCTCTGCAAAGCCTTATATGCATAAAACTGTGATGTGCTCTTTATTTCGATCAGTATTTAATTAACACATAATTGCTTTTAAGCTCATGTCACATAGCTTTAGGTAATACTTTTTGAATGAGTTGTAACGACGTGCTATTTCACTCTGCAAAGGTAGAAACTCAGCTATGGCTTCTAAAAACATGAGCAGTTGTTGCTTTTTAGTGAAAAAATTACAATATTATCACTCACAATATTTTTATGTGCTTCAGAATGCGATATCAGCAAGTTTTACTGCCTACCTATGGTACTTGGAACTAAAACGTGCAAAGCTGTACTTTGTGACCACAAGATGGCAGCATGTGACTACAAGTGAAATCACCGCAAAACAATTTTGTCTTCAGTATTCAGGCTGAACAATATTGAACTGGAAAGGTGCCTTGCAGAAAATGCGTTGAAAGGCTGACACGAAAAGCTGCAATGCAAAACTGTGAAATTAATTGCACAAAAGCAGTGCATGACAACTGAAAATGCAAAACATGTAAAATAAAAACTACATAAAGTTGTGGTACAAAGCAATGAATGACAAAATGTGAAATAATATTGCACAGAGCTGCAAAAACATTTGCCTTTGGAAAGACAGTGAAGATCATTGTCTTTACTCCCCGGGAATAAACTACTTTCTGGGAAGAACCAACCACTTCCACAGTAGGTGATACTTCATCATGTAAAGCCTAAATGAAAAACATACACACAGATGCATGCATGATGCACACGCACACACACACACACACACACACACACACACACACACACACACACACACACACACACACACACAAACGAAAGTTGAGTTTATGTGTATATTCACGTGTAGTCTATTATTGTCTCATTTTAGTCTGTTGGAGCTATTCAGTGACCTGATCCCCATCCATTCACAAGAGAGGGCCACAAGAAAAAGATCTAAACCACCAAGCTACAATCTCACAAGTGAGGAACACCTTAGCTACATTGCCACAAAAAATAAAACCAAACCAAAGCAATCAAAAAAAAAAAAAATACAAAAGGGCAAAAAGGTCAACAGGAAAACACAGCAAGACAACCAGCCATGTCACTTCTGTAAGGCTCGCCATGGTAACCCTGATGATCCAAAGGCAACAGAGGAATGGATCATCAAGTCTCTAACTGCTTGGTCAGGTGCCATGAGAGCTATGGCGAAAAGAACGTCATTTGTGGCGATGATGGCTTCACCTGTTAGGAATGTGTCTAAATTCGTGTTTTAAGTAACAGTTTTTGCATAAATCCCATTTTAAGGCCTAGTAGGTTGCAGTTTTTATTGTTTTTATCAATGTGTTTTATGCCAAAGTTCACATTGCCATTTGCGATGAGCATATCAGTTGGTGTCTATTTATTCATTCATTTATTCATCATTTACTATGTAATTAATTGTCCTGATAATATGAAATTGTTCTAATAAATTATGTTGCCACATCGATAGTTGTTTTACAATAAAAATTAATGACTATCCCTTTGCAGCTGGACTGGCCCAACTTACCCGATAAGCATCGCATTTTACCTGATCAGCTGACCCATTTTACCTGAATTCTGCTTGTGTAAAAAAGTTGGCACAGCTGACCTATTAAGACCTGTAGGGCCTAAAAAAAAAATACTGCATAATTCCAACACAAAATGTAAAGAAAACAACCATTATTATTATTAGCCATAAAACCACATTTTAATAGAATGCATTATTTTTTGTAAATGCCTGAAGCTATTTACCAAGAAGTGGCCCAATTTAGCTGATGTCACCCTACATTGTGACCACAGGATGGCAGCATGTGACTACAAGTGAAATCACTGCAAAAACATGTCTTCATCTTCAGTATTCAGGCTGAACAATGTTGAATTAAAGATACACCACCCACCCACCAAACCCAGTTATGAAATTAATGGTACAGGCGTAATTTTAGTATGTTCTGTCTTGATGTGCGCGCTGCACAGGATCTCATGTGTTCACCTCTGCTTTATTGTTCGAACGGTGGCACAGCAGCAGCCTTTGGTTTTCTCTTCAAGCCCCTCAAACCTTTTCTGAAGATTTTCTGAGTTTCCTATCTCTCATTTACCTGCAGGAAGCCTTGTCTCCATTGTAACTCCTTATCACTCATCCTTCCTTGCTGGACTTGACTGACCTGTTTTCTTGAGCTCCATGTCATTAAAATCCTCTTCACCTTTGGCTGCAATAGAAATACGACGACAGTTACTGACAACATACTTTAAACAATTGTAAGAATAGAATAAAATAGAATAGAATAGAATAGAATAGAATAGAATAGAATAATTTTATTATAATGGAATAGAATTTCCCCAAAAGGAAACTTAGTTAATACAAACAATGAAAATAATGTGGATTTGGGTCTTAATGGTCAGCGTGTGTGAGTCCCTCCCCTATCCAAAACACAGACAGTCCTCCTTACTAGAGATGGGCGATACTGGGACTTTAGGTATTGATCCGATACCAAGTAAATACAGAGCCAGTATGGCAGATACAGATACAGATACAGATACAGATACAGATACAGATACAGACACAGATACAGATACAGATACTTTTTAATATTAAGGGTTGATGTATCATCGAGCTGCAGACCTCAAGGTGTTTTTTTTGTTTGTTTTTTTTTAATTATGTTGTTAAAACCTAGGACAAAATTTTGGCAAAGTTTGAAGGTGACTACAAATTAATTTTGTGTCATTATAAATCATATGTTAAGAAACAATACAACGGTAACAAAACAAATTTTACCCAAAACATTGGGATTTTTTTTTTTTAAGGAAACTAAAGTGCAAAAAATTATCACTTTAAGGTAAAATTAAAACAAATTCTTCTTTAGGGTACAGAGTTAAAGACTACAATACAAAAAATAAGTAAATAAATAAAATGTTCCCCCATTACTCCCCTCAGCACTCATTTTTTTAAAAGAGTAAAGTATAATGAAAAACCACACCAGAATAAATGTTGTGAAAAAAAATTGGAACAAACCCCTTTTTTTGGAGTCTGCTTTTTTGTTTTCCTGGTGCGGCTGAGCCACGTGACTGTCATCATCAAAAATCAGGAGAGTATGGGGGTGGGGGTGGGGGTGCTGCCCTGTGACACAGACATAGTCAAGTCTCCACTTTTAAAAAAAAATTAAAACTACAGTATTGCTGTGTTACACGATATTATCAATATTTGTATTGATCCGCCCACCTCTACTCCTCACTCACAGTAGTCTCCTCCTGCATTCACATGAATCATGCAAGTGTGTGTCTCATTATGGTCACTTCTATCATCCCCGGCCCAGATTAAGGAAGAGGGTTGCTATTTAGACATTTAAGAAAAAAAAAAAAGTATGGACGGAAGACAGTTAATTTGTAGTTGTAGTAATTTTGTAGTTGATTATGATGTTGTGTTTTACCTGCTTTCTCTCTTCCATTGTTATTTCTCTGCCCTACAAAGTCCATGAAAATTACATGCACATGAATTATTCTGCAGATTAGACAGCAGCGTCATTTAGTGACTTTTAGTGACTTTGTGGACAGTCAATAGTGACTTTCTTTACTGAGGAGTTGGCATGTTGAAACTGGCAATGTTTCACTCAGCTTTAATGATGTTCGAAATGGTAAACAGTCTCATTCTTTCAGGTATTTCATGACTATACATGATATAATTGATTAAAAATAATCTGTTAATAGTGGATTATTTGGGTATATAGTAATCTGGGGTGTTAAAAACAACAACAATTTACACCGAACTCAACCGAGAACCGTGACTACAAAACCGTGATAAGAACTGAACCGTGGATTTTGTGAACCGTTCCATCCCTACTTCATCACACACTTCAGTTAGAGCATCCTGTCTCTTATGGAACTCCTGAGCGCAGTGAGTGTGTGTTGAAATTTTCAGTTTGCAAACCAAAAGACTGCATGCAGAGTATTTAATCCTAAGGCGTAAATTAATACAAGACCACATCTCTAACAAAGACATATAAATTATGAGTGCTTCGCATTATGTTGAAGAGATATAGTGTACTTTATAGTGGACGTGAGAGATTAAGTGTTGGTGAACGATAACCATGTGTGAATGATACAGCATTCATTTACAGAAGTCTGTGCTTCAGTGTAAGGGGGCCCCCAAATGAAATTTGCCTAGGCCTCATACTCACTTGGGCCCTGTTGTAGTATTTGGTTGCAAAGGGAAACTGATATCATGGAACCAAAAATATGGCCCCAATATTGTGCAGATCTACTACTCATGCTTAGCTAAAGGGGTGATTCAGATAAATGTGAGGGAAGAAAAAAAGCATTTCAAACAGGAATAAAGATATCGCCTCATCTTAGAAATAGAATGGACCTTCAGAAGTCTAGAGGTGTACCAAGTGTAACACAGAGATCAGTAGCTTTATACATACTACGTAGTCTTATGTGTATATACAGGAATTTTTTGGGAAAATTGTTTCAAAGTGTGCTTTTTAACAAGGATTGGAGAATGGACCCTTGTATGCCTTCTGTTGGGGTTAAAATCAAGAACACCTATAATGAAAAACTGTGGAATGTTGACCTATGCTGCAAGAAAGTTTGTAACTTAAATGGACTTCAGAAAAGCCACCAACCCTCTCAGAATGGCACAAAGTTATATTTGCACTGCTTCCCATAGATTATTTGACATACCGCACCAAAAAGGAAAATTGGAACATTTCATCATATATGGACTCCCTTTCTTGATTATGTGGGACCGAGAATATGTAAGGTATTCTGGCAGATGCATCCTAGACTGAAGGGGGTTCACTAAAAGAGAAGGAGAGGCTCTGTTGTCGGTATCAGTTCATTCCCCGTATTTATCTATATTTATTGTGTGTAAGTTTTGTCATGTTCATCTGTGCTGTGCCTGTATACAAGTTCGGGGGATTGTGTTGATTGGGTGGGAGAGAATAGAACAGAAAAGAATAGAATAGAACTTTATTGTCATTGTAACATGTACAACGAAATTGAAATCACGGCAGCAATCAAGAAAACAAAAGTAAGAAAGTGCAAAAAGGTCCATAAGAAAATAGATGATGACAGCTTGTCCATCATTCTCCAGTTCAACCAGCCTCCACCTCCACAGGGTCCAGGACTAAGCTTCTTCAGTCATGCTCCATCTCTGTCTCCTGTATCCTGTTTGCTCACAGCAGGTGAAGCTCTTCCAACATGGCGTTGGTGTCTGATGTTAGCTTCGTAGCCATGTTTGTGAATAGCATGATGCGACTCTGCCCTCTGGTTTTCCCTCTATTGCTGGGTTAGCACAGCTAGCTCGTCCATCCCATTGGAGATAGATCCTACGTCCCCAATAACAATGGATGGAAGGACAGGCTCATATCATCACTTCTTAGCTCACACCTGAGAACCAGCATGTCGTCCTCACCTCCTTCTCCTCACTTTGTGGGAAGACATCAGGCCTTACACCAGTTAGCATTGACATGCTACAGACTGCTAACAGCTGAGTTCACATGTAAACAATGTGGCCATGGTTACATGTAGGATCTCCAGACAAACACAGGAGCAAAAATAGTAAAAATATCACTGAAGCCACAAAAAGTTTGGTGTCCATGACCAACAAATGAGCCAAACAAAGAAATGATCTACTCCAAATACAAAAATTACGAAAAAGAGACAAAAAAAATGACAAGAAATGGACAAAAAAAGAGAGAGCTGCTGCAAAAGGCAGCCATAGCCAACAGGGCGGCGCCTAGCTCTGTGTTTCTGACTGTATGATGATCCATAATAGGAATACTTGAGTCCAGATCAATGTGAGAGGATGACAAATGTCCACATAAAACATATGTGGGTGATTTAATCAGTTATTATGTGAGTAAAGCAGGGTCACATTATCTGATGGCTACGCTGTTGTCTCCTTACAGCATGTTCTTAAATAGTTGTTTTTTTAAATTATAGCCACAACGCTCATTTTAAATTTTTACTTATTTATTGAACATGTTTAGAGGGATTACATTATATAACGATTGTGAAGACAAGTATAGATAAACTAAAACGTAAATTTAAAAGGATTTGTACATGTATCTCATGAGAGCAGGCACAGCAAACTACATATTTGAAACAGTTCATATAGACTTTTACATAAAATGTAGCTCTTAGCAAACTATGATTATAGTATATATTTCCTTTAAAAGTCGCCTGATCTAATGTAGGGTTTTCAGTTCCTGGGTTATGAAGCTGTATATACGATGGTTTCTCCTTTATCAGTAGGAAGCCATCACAAGCGGTGCTTACTCGTGGGTAGCAAATAAAGCAACATCAATCGACTGCTTTGTATAAATTACACACAATTTCTACAGATTTTGCAAACATTTACCCCAGATGTATCTTTGAGTACGCCATTTACGTAACTCAACTTCTCCTCCTCTTTTTTGGACAATGCACACACAGTCAATGCCCGCCATCGCCCCCTGCGTTCACATTTTCCGATGGTCACAGGTTTCAGTGCAGCACCGTTCAGACATCTAGCTGCATGTAATTGTTTATTTTGTCCACTAGATGTCACAGTTGTGCCGTGTAGCACCGCTGAAGGAACAGAGGTACAAGGGAAATTTTAGAAGACAATTCATGTGTTTTACTGTCTTCTTACAGTGAATAAATACTGGAGGAATTGTGAATATGTCAGCCCCCTCCATGTGCCAATCATCGCACGTTTCACAGACCTTCAAAACATTTTATTGCTCCATTCACCCCTTGTGGCAAGTGTTTGCAAGTTTAAATGACGGTAAACTAGCGGGATAGATTACAGATAAACTGCAGTGCGCATGTTTCGTTTCGACATAAAGTTGTCCTCTTTTTGCTCCTTTTAAGTTCTAGAGTTAATATGATGAAAGAAAAAGAAGCATGGAGCTATTTTTTTCTAGGAGGAACTAAAAACGGGAATTTCTTCAGTGGCTTCTAATCAAACTTTCTGAAGTCACACAAAAATTGCCCCTAGATGTGGACTATTTCCAGTTCAGTCAGGACCACTTTGTCAAAAATAAACTTTATTAACTTGCACAATTTTCATTTGGCGGTATGGTTCTGTTCTGGGACTCCCTGCTCTTCCACGCGCTTGCGTGGAAAGCCTGAGGCAGGAAGAGCACACCTTCCTGCCCATCATGAGCCATCATGAACGGCATAAACAGGGAGCGCAGCAGCAAAATAAAAACCCAGACAGAGCAGAGCAAAACATGAATAAAATAACAGGAGGAGCTGGGGTGGAGGTGGGTTGCGAAGTGCCAGCAGAGGAAGCAGGAAGTAGGTTTGACAGGAGCAGCTTAAATAGCCCGCTCTAACAGCAGTTTTCTAATAGGAGGTGGACACGGGAGTCAGCTGAGCCATCAGCTGATCTGCACCGATGATGACAGCTATGTTGTTAGAGCTTGATGTCGTGACCTGCCTGAACTAACGCTACGCTTAATTTTATTGTCAACCAGGAGATGCAACTTTTTAGAACATTTTCCAGCCAGGTTGAGATGCCGGGGAACATCACCCATGCTTTTACTGAGCTGTTAGCGCTGCACAAAGTCTGATCAGTGAGACCAAGGAGTTGAAAATGCTGACATAGCACGGTGCATGTTCACTTTCAGGGGGTGTGGCAGGGGCAGTTTCCCGTCAGGAAAGAGGGTGCACAATCAGTGGTATTTATGCATTTATATATAATTTTCAGTAAAAAAAAAATCATCTATGGTAAAAAAAACAAAACAAACGCACTGTGAGAATTTAAAGTTAATTGTACTTGTACTAGAACTTGTACTAGAACGTCTGTGGCGAGACGCAAGGATGGCTGTAACAAATGTGCACTATGAGAGTCTTCACAGCCTTGAAGATGAAGGTCTTCTAGATCCCTCTGATAGCATCCACCTCTTCTTTGTCCAGCATGTTTTCCTTCCGCATCTGCAAAGGGACCTGGGCCCTGTTCTACGAAGCAAGTTTAGCCTACCGAGATAGCCTTGGAGCTACCTCGCTGAACTGAGCGCGGTAGCCGGCGGTCTCGCTACACGGTTTCACGACGCTGGTTATCAACCTCATAGGTGGATCCAGCTAGGCAATGAGCGCGTGCACACATATAAGGCGGGGCCCGCTGCATCTGACCAATCGCGAGCATGGAGCAGTCTGGAGCGTCAGAGCAGGCCGGAGACAGAAGGACCGCATACTTCACTCAGGAGGAGCAGGAGGTGATCATGAGGAAGTATGACGAGCTGAAACATGTAATTAACGTTAAAAGCAACAGCGCCGCTGTTAAGGAGTGTTAAGGAGTGCTGGCAGAAAATTGCTGACAGTCTAAATGCGTAAGTGTAGTAGTGTAATCTTTTGTGCCATTATCATCCTGAAATAGCACTGTTCACCATGCACTTTTACTGTAACATGCACCATACCTAATTTATTTCTTAGATGAATTTATTCATTTGTTCATTACTATCGTGTTTACATTTTTTGCAATATGTAGCCCACATGAGCCCTATATGAATTCCTGTCACAATTTTAATTTGGGCAATAAAATATTGTCATGGAACAGAAGTGTGGGCATTAAAGATCTTATTACGGCAATGAGAGTTCTTCATTCCCTTTAACTACATGTAGAAAGTGTCATGTACTACCAACCCCTCCCAGGAAAAACTTTCATAAAGGTGGTCATCCGAAAAAGAGACTGGGTCGGGCTCCGATGTCCATGGGATCCTCTAAGAACGGACAAGCCTTTTTTTGTGAGGGCTCATTGGTCAGTGGGCGGGGTTTTTAAAGTCCGCGAGTTCAATCTAGAACCTAACCTGCCCCGGAGCAGGTTAGCCGTTCAGCGTGTGTTGCCATGGAGACTCGCCTCGCTGACAAGTGATCCCGTGTCGTAGAACAGGGAATCCGGAACCAATCCTCAAAACTACCTCGCTAAGCAGTAATCCTGCTTCGTAGAACAGGGCCCTGATGTCTCCAGGGTGGGTTGGGATAATCACTCCCTAAGAACAGAACAACAACTGTCGAGAGTGGGACTCCTCCAGAATCCCACAGATACACTGAACTTTGCACTGGTACTAAGCAAGTACAATTTCCAGGAGCACCTTGTACTGTGTGTTGTAGTTCTGAGTAGCATTGCTCCAGGTATATCTCGAAAAAAGAGAATAACGTGAAAAAGTTAGATTGTTTGGTCACTCATTTCTAAATTGTAAATCTATTTATGGCACACAGAGTGAAATTTTTGAAGCATTTATTTTTTAAAAAGTTGATTATTATGGCTCACAGATAATGAAACCCCCAAATTCAGTGTCTCAACGGTTAGAATATTGTGGGAAAAGCTGATTATTGTAAAGTTATGATGTCACACCCAAATCAGTTAATAAACTCCAAACTCCTGCAAAGGTTTGCTGAACCTGTAAATGGTCTTTCAGTTTGGGCCACAACCATGGTAAAGACTGCAAACTTGACAATGTCCAGACGACAGTTGATGGCACCCTCCAATTTGTATGTACATTTTGTGCATACAGAAAAAATTGTATACCCAACAATGGACTCCCTGTTGGGAATAGACTCCAGTATATCCACAGTTAAGGATTTCATCAGCTAGATCAGGCAGTTCAAAGCTCAACCTGAAAATAAAATGACCATGGCAAAAAAAAAAAAAAATTTAACAGTATTTCCTGACACAACATGCTCTATATCCTCTTATAGCTCATCATTTCTAGCAAATCAAGATTATACCTGGTCAATTAACCCTCGAAACTGGTCATCTGCTACTGCATCACTGTTGAGAATTATTGGATTTATATGGCCACTACCAATGTAGTAATGACACAAAAGGCTGGGGTTGGGGCACCTTGAGCCAAACTTGCAGCTAAAATCACTCCTACGGTCCTGTTCACAAAAAAATTGCACAGTTGTATCACTTAAGTTAGAATACCTTACAAAACGATCAGAATGAAAATATAAACACACCTGTAGAGACCACAATCAAAATCAGTCAGAGAATATTGTGAGCTTTTGTTATGTCGAGGTCCCTCAAAGAATCGACCTTCAGTTCCAGTCACCATTTCATAAAAACAAAACAAAGCATTTACTGTGGTGCTCAAACAAAATAATTTGCATGTTTTTATAATTCTTCTAATTTGTACCAGCAGTAAATAAGACTTTAGACGGGAAAAGACAGGAAGAGAAGAGAAACAAAGTTTGCAGCATAACACACTTCTCAAGAATAGAAATCCTTCAGTAAGTGCATATCTTTTTTAACAGATGAAAGTTTAACATAAGATGGCCTTTTTTTTTTTTTTTTTCTTACAAACTCTCATTCAGTAGCTTAAAGGTCATAAAATTGAACCCCTTTAAGACACATGGTTCTTAGGAGAATCATGGACAGGGGTCAGGGACACAGTTTTGTTAGAAAAGCCAGAACAATATGACTAAATAATTAAATCAACATCTGAGTCTTGATCTAATTTTCTGCTTGCTCTGTAAGACTCTGTGTAAGACTGAAAAAGTGTTGCTGGTGATTTACCAGTGACAATTTTTTTTTTCGGAGGCCACCTGTGTCCACCCCTGTGTCTCCAAAGAAGGTGACTGCCAGTGTAGTAGTGGGAGAATTTTTCTGCTGGCGTTACCACTGCAGAAGGCCTCTCTCAAGGATGTTTGTTGAGATCTGGATATGGAACTGCTTTTCAACATCAACACCTCGACACATGGTTTCCAAGATATCATCAACACTGTCAAATTTTATTGCTCGGCTCCCACACAAAAACAAGCCCTTTGCTATCTGCAGGAGGCCTTTGATATTCTGCAGGAAAATCTGAGGGAGCTAAAGTTGGTTCTAAATTCTGAGAAAACAAAACTGATGACTTTCACAAACTCGAGAAAGAGGTCACAGAACCTACCATCTATTGTTACAACTCAGGGTCATGTAATTGAGTCTGTATCTTCGGATAAATACCTTGGATTTGTGATTGATGATTCTCTGTCATTTAAGCTTCATATTGAGCAGCTCATAAAGAAGCTTAGGCTGCGACTGGGCTTTTACTACAGGAATAAGTCTTGTTTCACTTTTGCTGTGAAAAAGCATGTTGTTTCTTCTACTTTCTTGCCACTGATTGATTATGGTGATGTCTTATACCAGCATGCTTCTTCTCAATGTCTTAAATCTTTGGATGCTGTTTATCATGGAGCTCTAAGGTTCATAACAAATCTCAAGGCTCTAACACATCATTGTACTCTGTATGAGCGTGTTGGGTGGCCCTCTCTGACCATTCGTAGACGGAATCATTGGCACATCCTGATTTACAAGGCTATTCTTGGCCTGCTCCCATCTTACTTGAGTAACTATATTCACTTGAAAATTTCTGGAAGCTACAGTCTTTGTTCTGTGACTCAGTCACAAAATTTACTCTTGCTATCGGTCCCTAAAGTTCGTCTTGAAATGGGTAAAAGAAACTTTGGATACGCTGCTCCTGCAGACTGGAATCTGTTACAAGAAAAACTGAGTCTTGGAGAGCTGGTCTCTTTGAATCGTTTTAAATGCAGATTAAAGGCTTTAGAGGACGATGAAGCAGGCTGTAAATGCTTTGACTGAAATGTTCTGCTCTGTGACTCTGACTTAAAGCAGGACAACGGAAGATCTCCGCTTGACCGCTATGAGAACTCAACTACCCAAGAGGCCTTGCGCGCGAGTACTGTCGTAAATATATGGATCTGCCGGTCTTGTGCATTTGTTTTGAAAACGAAACACAGAAGCCAGGACTTCGCTCCAAAGTATTCTTCTGTCTTCAGCGGCTGTTTGCAGGATGGATAGCGACGAGGTAATGTATTTATTTCTGACTAAATGACGATGTTATAAATCGCTAAGTTCAACTTGGTTTTATTACCGTGAAGTCGCCCTCGTCCTGTTGAAGCGATAAAGTGAATAAAAGTAAAGACAACCACGAGCTGGTGATATCACACTCTTGAAATAGCTGGTCTAAACAAAACTACATACCGGTACGGTCTGGATTTGTTGTGCTGTACTATTTCCTGTCAAGTTTTTAGGGCAACTTTCTCATAAATTGGTCGCCCAAAATACATTATAACTTGTGAATAAAATGCCCATTCTTCTCATTTAGCAGATTAGCCTGCCAAACTTTCATTTTTCTCAGGAAAAATACTACAAATGCCCAATACGTTTTCTTTACATTGCATTGTTTCCTCTATTTTTATAATTCTTTACAATTGTGTTATAAGTACGGCAGCGTATTACTGTCATCCTATATAAATAATGATTGATCAGTAACGTTATAACGTGTTATGTTTTTGTTGGAACAATATATTTTCACGTTATAACGAGCTACACTTTATTGAAAGAACATGAAACGCTACATGTTATAACATGACTGTTATTGAGTGGCAGTCATACATTTCCGTAATAAAGCTTCCTCATTACGAATTACAGTTTTATTATTACTATTATCATTCAGTGATTCTGTTGCTGATACATTCAATCATTTTAGAATTATGTAAACCCAAGACAAATCCCCTGTATGTGAAAATTCCCTTGGCTTTATAGTTCAGTGTAATATTGATTCATATTGAACATAGAACTGTGCATTTACATCATACCTACTCTGTTTCTTTGTTTCATCAGGAATTTGCCGTTCCTGAGAACACCTCGACCTCTGCCTCATCAGAGTTTGAACCCCCACAGAGTACAACTTGGAGGGGAAGGGGAAGAGGTAGAGGGGGGAGGGGAGTAGGTAGAGGGAGAGGTAGGGGGAGGGGGAGAGGAAGGGGGAGAAGGACACCTGAAGACCTGGATCCCGAGAGCCAGCAGAGGATTCAGGATCTGCATGAACAGCAAAATGCTGATAAATGCCACTATCCAGGCTTTAGACCCTGAGCAGATAGACCAGTTGCTCCAAATGGTCTTGACAAGACTTCCTGGCCTCATGTTTGATGCACTGGCTTTGCTGAGGGATCCTGAACACCAGAAAGACCTAGGTGGAGAGGCCCTCCATGTTCTAACTGCTGGGAAATGAACACTGACCAGGAAAGACTTTGCTGTCGGCAAACACCAGAGACCTGCATAAGTAACATGGCCCACATGCGCTTATACATCCTGGATGAGGTGGTGTTGCGTCTGGCCCGGGCAGCTTGGAATGACATCTTTGCTGTGGAGGATCACCAGGAGCCTGGGGAGGAGCAAAGACAGTACAGACACCCAGCGTATCGCCAGTTTGTGCTCTGGCAGCATGGTCGCCTCGGGGTGGGCGTCGGAGTGGTCATACCAAGCTGCTGTGTCTGGAAAGTAACAGACACTTTTCCAGACCCAATGGGACAGTACACAGGTTTCAGGGTTCGGCGACTACTTTAGAACAGAGCTTTAGTTTTTGTTGTTTTCTACTTCTTTGTGTGCACTTTTTTTTTGTGTGTGTAAAATAAAGACATTTTTTGCAAAGCATAACAAACTTTTATTTACATTATTTACAAAAACAACAACTCCGGCAGAAATCCCACTCATTATCATAAATAATGTGTAGGATGGACAGTAAGTTACTGTGCATAAAGTAAAGAGAGAGTGATGTATGTAGAAGTGTAAATGCAATAGAAAAATAAAATAATAAACTGGTAATAAAAATTGAACCCTGTAATAGCAGCAGACAATATGAGTGTGGGTACAGGTAAAGCTGTGGCTGTGTGTATGAAGTCAGATTGCAGGTCAACATGTCCATTCAACAAAACACATAAGGGATGATCCTCAGCGTTAACTCTGAAAAACACCCTCTCTTGGACCTTTTATTGTAGTATCGCCTGTAACTAAATATATCAAACAATTTTAGAATACTGAAAAAATGCTCTAAGATTACGACAGGGAGTGTCTTTGCAAATGTGCATAAACTTACATCTTGTGTTCATCCTTGTTTCGTGCAGGGAGGCGGCCATTTTGACAGTTATAGTCTATTGCAGCGAGCAGAGTCCGTGTGCGATAGACTGCTGGAGTGTATGAGAACCGCTTCCCTGCATACATCAGTATATGGTTCTGGAAATTTCACAGATCTGATGTAGTCCTGGATAGTGTACAAATAGATACAAATGTTATTACATTTTGGTAATTACTGACCTTATAAATGAACATGCTTATATTTTACTTTATCATTATTTCTTGTTGCTTCTACATCAGTGTATAAATGTCTCAATAAACAGACAGTGAATAAATCTTTTAGATCGATATTGTAATGTGAGACTTTAGCAACACTTGCACCAGCTGTAGCACTATTTGGATTATTTTTTTGTAAGACACACTGACATTAGCATTGACAAAAGTGTATACCTGAAGGTGATGAATTTCTTAACATCCTTCAACCACCGCTTGTCCAAGACAACTGCTAAAAGGGCTTGATGAGCTGCTGAACCTGTAATGACATATCTCAGTATGAGATGGACAAAAATCCATTCAAAGCAACACACACCTCTCATAAAATATGTTGGAATTACCTTGTTTTATCCAAGGTTTTTCCTGAGCTTCATCATCCAGTGGTTCATGCTCACAGGCTCCAGTTGCCCATGTGTGTTGGTTCCGAACATGATGAATTAGTGTGCCACCTCTTCTGCAAAATTAAAAACCACATCTGTACATCTGTAACCTACTGTAATCCATGTTTTTGTACGGCCTCAATTCACTTTCCACAAACATACCTTGAAATCCTCCACAGATGATGCTTGCTTCGCACAATACCAGAAGTGGTTCACAATGTCCCAGATCCAAGGCAACAGTTCAGACTAGTCCCTCACTGTACCAGCCTGAGAATAGAAAAGACCAGTGTTAGACAGTCACAAAAAATGCTGCTTTATTGCAGCACTTTATAAAAGTGTAGACATGCAATCACCAACACATCCCTCATAATACAATGAAATAGTATACCCGTCTCAGCTTCTTTCCTAAATTCTTACCTGCATGCCAAATGTCGAGTGAATGTTGGAGCCCCCATTTTTTGTACTTTCCATGGTCTGCATCTGTGAAAAAAAGAAGACTTTACAATCTCAAAAACATCCATCTGAAAATACAGAATCAAAAGCGTAGAACCATTTTACTTACTCAGCAAAGCTGAAATTTGTGCATGGGCATCTGTGACCACTTCTGTTATATGTATCTCTGGCAGAAGTGCGTCCAAAACATAATGACAGCACAAAATGTAGTACAATTCATTAGAAATACTTGCATGCTGTTCCATTGACTGCATCCTCGTCCGGGGAGTCATGGGGATCTTCTTCCTCCACAATTGACAGAGAATGAACGCTGCAAAGACAGCAGAATATAGGTAAAGTGTATAAACTGCAAGCAGACAGTATAAATACAAAATCAAAAAAATTCATTCCCTGAACAAAAGCTGTGCTACAATGTTTGTGGTGGAAGTTGCTTGCCAACTGTCCTGCGCCAATCGTTATAATGTTCCATGACATTCCAATGAAATGGGACTATGACAGCGAGCAAACAGAACGGGACAGCGGGTGAATAGTACAAGACTGTGTTGTTGTTGTGAAACAATAAGTAAGTGTTGTAGGACAGCATGCAAGGAACACAATTAAGAAGACCAGGGGCTTTCACAAGTACTGGGGGGAGGGGAGCACTGCAGCTTCTGGCTACTAAAAACTCACCTGGCTTCTAAAACATTGAGCTCTTCAGCCTCAGCACATTGTTGCAGTATCTGTACACCTTCCATTCCAAACTCCCCTCTGAGTGAAAACATAAATTCAGTCAATGATGATATAAATAAAGTAAAATTTGGGGAAAACATGAAACTGCAGGCCCTGTAAAAAAAATAAAATAAAACAAATAAACGCAGTACCTATCACAGTCCGACTCCTCTGTAATACTGGAAACTATTGGCTGCAGAGAGTGAGGTTTATATGGAGTTGAGGTTACTTGCTTCTGTTGATACCTGTAGAGAAAAAACATTTCATGAAAAAAAAAAATCGTGTGTAGGCTACAGTTAGCACAAGCAGCTTGATCAGGTACATGAACACCAAGATGATAATCTTAGAAATATTCAATATAATGATCTTCCATTTTCAGTATTTTACACCGGAGGAAGCTAAACACACATACATTTTCTTTTACGCTTAGCGGTTTGCAGTCATCGTTTCGATAGCTTTCGAAAGTTACCATGTTCGCAATAAATAGCTGCCGCCTGGGATTACTTGTTTATGAATATGAACAGAGATGGGTCTTAGTGATACAAAAAGTCACGTTACAAACTCGAGAATACTGTACACGGTTTGTAAACAATCAACAAGTACTTACAAGTCCAGCAATAACAGGGCCAAGTCAGCATCAGTCGGACATCCCTCCTCGTCTTTTATTTCACGCCACCGAGTGAACGCCGAACCGATGTTTATTCTGGTCCGGGCATTCAGCTTGTCTTTCTCTCGCTTTCTTTGTTTTGCATCCTCCGACAAAAAATTTCTCTTACTTGCTGCCTCCGCCATGGCTACAGCTCTGAGTTTGGCTTTCGCCGACACTTCCTTGAAAACCGGGAATCAGGGGAAGTGACGTATGCCGTAAGCAGGCAAGACGATGTAAAATTGTAGTTTTTTAGTGTGGCAGGGTTACTACCAGCCACCTCGAAGTTACATAGCGCTAGTGCAAGCGATACAGACCACTTCAGAACACGAAAGAGGTGTCATTCAACTCATCCTAAAGCGGAGGGCCATGACAACGGATATGTAAGGACTATATTATGTTTGAAAAACTACATAGTGTTGGTTTAACTGATTGAAATGTTTGTATCTGTGTTTGAAATTGTCTCATGTCTGTAACTTTGTAAATGTGCTGCTGCCTATCTTGGCCAGGACACTCTTGAAAAAGAGATTTTTGATCTCAATGAGGCTCTTCTGGTTAAATAAAGGTTAAAAAAAAACAAAAAAAAAACAGTAAGCATAATCAGTAGATGTAAACTACTTGTGTTGAAAACAAATGCACGAGGATAACTTCATGTATTTACACACTAGATTTACTTTTTGATGACTTCTCCATTTTCCTGGCTCAAGGCATTTGCCTTACCCGTCTCAAGATGGTCTATTCCTCTACAAAAGTACAATAAGAATCTTGGTTGAAAAGAATAGCAAAAACGGGTAATGTAAGTTGCATCTTCAAGTAAAATAATCCCATATAATACATGTAATATCTTCGGATATTTATGAAGAGAAGCACGCATTTACTTATTATTCGACTTGGCTTTTAACTTGGGGGGGGGGACTTACAACAGGTTTTCTATCACAGCAACTCACACTCTTCTTCTGGCTATACCCCTGTATAAACAACTCACTAGCAACCTCTATTGGTAGTAGGCCATAATAGCATCTCACTATATAAGATTATCTATTACCTTTACCCACACGTGCTTGCATGAAGTTGTAGGAACTCTGGGGTAAATTTGATGAAACAGATATGGCATCGGAACTTCTGATGGAGACTAATAAAAGATTTACCCTGAAGATCCCAGGTCGACTGGCATGTACAAACCGTTCGTCCTATTCATAAGCTGTAAAAAGTGGCGTTATCCTCAGATCCTCAAGTTTCCGAGGGTACCTTGATGTATTACAAACAATGTCAGCAACATGCCAAGGTAATGCCGGAGAGAACAATGATTTTGTGAAACTGCCATCAACATCGTTTGCAGTTTGCAAACTTTATTTATATAGCACATTGTAAAACAACCGCAATTGGCCAAAGTGCTGTACAGGCTTAAAATCAAGATCAATAAAAACAAAATGGATAAAACCACAATCAACTAAAACAATCGTTAATAAGAATAAGTTTAAACAGCGGGAAGGTAAAAGACACAATAAATAGTAGAGGAAAAAAAAAAAAAAGAACACACGGTAAATAAACACTGGCTGAAGAAGAATACTAACTAAAGAAGTCAGGCAAAATAAGGAGCTACACAGGAGGCTACAAAACTAACTAAGGTTATGCTGAAATTAACTCAAGATAAACAGAAAACACGATCTCAGACTAAATGGGGCTGAGCTAGGAAACACACAACCCGCATGGCAAAAGACACACAACAAAACGGACTAAAAAACGAAACAGACCCAACCACACTACAGAGCTCGCACTAGAGTTAGCTGACCCAGAGAGACAGGAGAAACCTTGGTAGACAGCCTAAGAGAAGGGAGAGCTTTAAGGAAGGCAGGCTGAGGAGGTGTGCAAGCGAGGCAGGGGAGGCTTCAGAGTTGGATAATCAAGAAAATACAGATGAGTCAGGCTGAATGGGTCCAGGATCTGAGATACAGGAAACAGTGTTAAAATCCAGAGCGTAATATGCAAGAAAAGACTGAGTTTAAGCTTACTACTGACTGTGGTATGCAAAGATCTAGCTCACAGTAGCGGCTGCAGTCTGGTTTTATGGCAGAGGAAGGTGACTGCTGGTGAACCAGTCTGGTGATTACCAATCGCCTGCCCCTGCCTGCACTCCACACACCTCACTCATGCTCACCTGGATAAGGAAAAGAGGAAAGGAGGGGGGAAGGGAGACTCTGCCACTAAGCAGAGCTGGAGGCCCTGGGTGCGTCTAAAAGCGATAAAGTTCCATCCTCCCTTCCTCCACTTGCGTCGTTCACTTGAGTCTTAGTTCCTCCCACCAGAGATGGATGCATGGGCGAGACGCGAAGAAATGAAGAGAGGAGAGAGGATGGAGGAGATTCGTTTTTAGAGCAATGGGACATCCTCTCCTCCAGAGCGTCACATGAAGCAACGTGTTTCACTGATGACGGCATCAGCTGATCACCTCTGGATCATCTGTCAGTCAGCTCTAACAAGCTCTAACAGCTGTTTGTGTGTCTGCACATGTGCGCTGTAACAACTCTGATAAAACATAAACAGTAATAGAGCTTTGTCTGTTCCTTAAACCAGTTTAAGAAACACGTTGCCACGAAAAAAACCTGCACTCTGTTTATACTGTGTGCAGTTATGAAGCTTGAGGATCACTTTACTGGTAAAATGCGTTATTGTTAGATTATTTATGAATAATTTAGCCTTTATCTAGATCGTGGACTCTGAAGCTTATTAATCCAACCTAGTTTATTCTGTTTCAGGAAGATATTATTTATTAGATTTCAGTAAAAATCCTCCATTATATTGATTTGATGATGGTTGTGTTCAGTGTTTTGTGCTTTAAACTCTCAACAAACACTTTATTACCTGATATATGATCAGTTTCTGAACAATCCTCAGCACCTGTCCTCAGCTCGCCTTTTCTCTCTCATTAAACTCTGTTGTGTTTGTGAAGTTTCATGTACAGAAGTCTGAGCTGCTGCAGCGTCCAATCAGAGAGCGATATTCCATATGGGGGCGTGTCAGTCAGTGGCAAGACTTCCGCAAAGCCAGCTCACGTGTTTCCTCTAGGGCTGCAACTATCAAATTTTAGTACTCGCGTACTCTACTGAAAATTACATTGAGTACGCGAGTACTCAGATAAAACGCATTTTGGCGTACTTAAACAGCAATTATTTTTCAAATGGAAATTTGTTTCAAGCAAGTGTAAAATCAAGTCACTTTGGGGGATAAATTTTAAATTCTGACTACAGATATGACATTTTAACTAGGAACAAGACATTTTTGAAAGATTTTGAGTCTTTGCAGTGTTCAGACTAAAATGATTATCCCTGCTGTATTGGAGCACATATGGCTCCATTACTACTTGATATTTGTACCCTTCTACCCCTGACACCAGCCCAGTTAGCTCTATTATGTTTTTGTTTTTTAATCTTCTTCACTCTTCAGTGCTGTGTTTTGTAGATTATCTACAACACTAAATCAGTAATCAACTAATTTGCATAACAAGTCACTTGTATGTAACGGTTGCATTTTCTTAATATATCACCTCTTCATGGTCCATATCCCTGGACATGTTGGAATGCCTTTTTCCAAGACCAGCCTGGGCAAGGTCAAACTCTTCAGAAGAGGTTGGGGTTATCTCCGGATTCAGGTTTAACAGTTATCCATAGATGCTAAAAGGCCTCCGAACTTTTAGATGCTGTGCCATAGGTTTTCAAACTCTGTATCTTTTGCTTTCCAGAACAATATTTCCTGTGAAAAAAAATGGGAGAGATCTGATTTTGAAATATAAATTCCGAATTTGAAATATAAAAATACTATTACCATACTATACTAAAAATACAAAAAAAATAAATAAAACATGACACACACACACACACCACACACACACACACACACACACACACACACACACACACACACACACACACACAGATAACCTGGGCCCATATTCACAAAGGTTCTCAGAGTCCTCTCAGAGAGCTCCTAACTAAAAATTCCTAGCAAGGAGTCTTAGCTCAAGAGTGATTCAGGAAGGTTGTAAGAGCAACTCTGAGCAAGGAGGAGACAGAAACTTTTATCTTAGGTTGTGTCCGAAATCATTCACTCATTCTCTACTCACTCCTCACTATATAGTGAATTCGATGTAGCGGACTACATCAGCTAAATTAAAACAACATTTCCAACACTACTCACTCACTCACCAGCCACTAACAGTGACATAATTACACTCGCGTCGCTCATGGACGGCTAGGGATTTACAGTAATTACTTTTCTCAAACACTGCAAAACGTTTTTTATTTCAGTGATAACTAATGTTATACTTGGCATATTTTCCGCAACAGCTAAATAGAATAACTTATTACACATTATTTATAAAATTCATAAACCATATATTTGCACAGCAACTTGTGCTATATTTAAGAATTACAAAGTCCGGTGAATGCATCATCCGCAATGAAAAATTTTGCAGCTAACATCTGTGTCGTTTGTTTCTCTGCTCAAAGTTGTGAGACACGTTCGTCCGAAAGTTTAGCAGAGAGCTTAGTGTCATTCTCTGACAGTTTTTAAAGATTTTTCATGTTATCAGTAATCACTAATCATGTAATCAGCCATTCCTTCAGTTTGAAATCATGATGGTATATATTGCTATTATAGTGAGCATCTCTAATACAGTACTTGAAAAAATGCATTGTGGGATACATTGAGTGGACTATATATTGAATGACCATGCTTACTGAGAATTCGGACAGCACTACAAAATGACATATTCACTATACAGTGCACTATATAGTGAATAAGAAGTGATTTCAGACACAGCCTTAGTGAGGACGTGTGGTTGACACTGTTGCTACGAGAAGAGCAACGAGAAGAGGACGAGAAGAGTACCGACTGGTACTCTTCTCGTACCAGTCGGTTGGTACCGACTGGTACGTTTGAGGGACAAACGTAAACAAAGTCTTCGTCAGTTCAGAGGTCATTACAGCCACATTGCGCTGTCTGAAGTGACAAAGACTGCAACAGAGGACTATCTCAGAGCGGACCATGATGGAATATTGGTGAAAAACATGAGTTTTTGGACGATTAATGCAGTTTTAGGAGCGGTGCTGTCTATGCCCCGATGGATCCCATTATACGGACGTCCGCTGCACGATTTTGGATCTAAATATCTCCTGAAGCACTGCTTGGATCAGGAAAACCTTCTGGGTGAGTATTTTGTTCTACTTCATTCTATAAACAATGTAAAAACTGTATAAACCGAACTTTTCCTTTAAGTGCCTACGCTTCCTGAAAGCAACAGCACCAAGGAAGGCTCTGAGCCATCTTTGATGCTGTCACTCACAATCCCACACCCTTCTCAGTCAAGACCAAGCTCCCCGCACCAAAACAGGGCCAAAAGTTTGAATCTGAAGAAAAAAACAATCCGAAAGTGAAAAAAATATCTGAAACCCAAAATGAAGATTTGAATGCCTAAAAAAAAACAGGCTGAGGGAGATTTTATAAAAAAGAAAATTGCACCAGAAAAAACAAACACCTCAAATGTTAAAAAATCAAGAGTAAAAACTGAATTGATTTGTTTAAAAACATTAAAGAGGTGAATCAAGACTATTTTTGGATTGAAAAAGAATTGCTTTTGCTTATTTTTTTGTTTTGGTTTAGTGTGTTATTTATTTTTAAAATCAGGATTGTTTTATTTTATTATTTTTAAATCAGGATCAAACTAAAAAAAATATTGTTTCAATTTTTTTTTTTAATGATTTTTTTTTTCTTATTTACAAAACTTTTGGCCTTGACTCAGCTCCATACATTTGGTTATCATCTCTACTTTATGCAAAGCAAATCTGTTGGGCAGTCTGTGAAAACTACAGAAGTGGATTAGGGCCATTTGAGATGGAGAAAATAATTTTGGGCAGGTCGAGATTATTGCTGCATTCCATTTGTACTCAGAGCTGGAAGTCGGGAGTGGGGTGTCATCTCCGAGGTTCAGCGTTCCAGTTGCTAAGTCGGAAAAAAAACTTGGCATAACAGCAGTATTTCTGTATATAAACATTGAATTATACTATGTATACAAAGCTGCTTAATTGCAACAAACACTAGTCAGAAATTGTTAGAAAAGAATATAATAGAAGCTTATTTACATTGTACAACTGAACTCAGAATTTCCTACTGGGGACTCGGGGTTGGTGTGAGTGCTCCAACTTACAAGTCGGAAATTCCGACTTCAGGAGCTGTTCCTGTTGGGCATTCCCAACTGGAACTCGCAAATTCTGACTTCCGAATACAAATGGAATGCAGAATAAAGTCGAAATGATGAGAATAAAATTGAAATTTCAAGATCAAAGTGGAAATGACTAGAATAAAGCTGAAAAACAAATTCAAGATCAAAGTCAAAATGACGGGAATAAAGTTGAAATGACAAGAATACAGTCAATAAAGTAATTTGAGATTAAAGTCGAAAGGACGAGAAAAAAAGACAAAATAACCTGCTCTGATGTTTACCGGCAGTACGCCGGGTACAGTCAGGTCCTCAACAGTCACAGACACGACTGACAGTAGTAACAGCTGCCATACAGGAGCCTAAACGACAATCTTCGGAATCTGTGTTTGTGTGACGAGTTGGTCTTTTACATTTTTATTGCATGTGGTGTTATATGAAGTGTGTGGGTAGGTAATGACTTTTCTGACTGGCCCTGAAGTTTCCCCCCCTAAAACCAGCTCATAGGAGACCGGCGGGCAGGACTTCAGGACAGACACCTAAAAAGAGCAGCAGATAGCAGAGAGGGACGACAGTAAGACCGCAAGCAAAGCACGAGAAGTAACCCTGAAAAGACCCTTGCTCTAGGAAGAAGAAGCAGCAGCCAGTTGTGGGCCTTTACGGTTTCCTGTGAAGAGAAGGAGGCTGATGTTGGGGAGTCACCGTGGAGTTGCCAAGGGGACCGTTGCTGTGAGGCACTGGCATTAGCTTTGAGGAGAAGCAATGTTGGATGCACCCCTCTCTGAGTTAAGTACCCTCACAGGACCTTTTTATATTGAACCTTGGACACGGTTATAATTGGGTCAAGGAACTTTTTAAACACAAAACACCAGTTTTATTCTTTTCTCTTTGTGGGTTTTAAGTGTTTTAAGGGGTTTAAGATCCTTTAGGGAGCTATTCTTTTATGCTAGTTCTTTTTTAGGATTTTACTCAGACACTTCTTTCTAGACCTGCAACCTATCACAGAGCCATAATGTGTGTGTGTGTGTGTTTTTTTGTCAAAGATTTTCATTATATTTTCTGTTATGTGTACAGGAAAGAAAAAGACATTTTAGGTACACAAAGCAGAACAATTTCGGAACAAAAATATTATATTCAATCACACTTATTCACACTACAAGAACTAAGAGACAAGACAACACACTCAATCGACATGGGGTATCAACAAGTGGACAAGTGGTATCGCAGAAATGAAGGGGAAGGGAAAGACAAGAGAAAAAGAAAGAAAAAGAGGAAAGGAGAAATATGCATTTAAGTATGTAGTAATATTCAAATAATGAAAATAAATAAATAAATAAGAAAATAAAGAAAGAAAGAAAGAAAGAAAATCAGCAAGTCAGTAGTTCATAGGTTTTCAGCCTCAATGATAGGGTATCTATATGAGGTAAAAAGGGTTGCCAGATTTCATGGGAGGTCTTAAGGGAACCTTTCAGGGAGAATCTGATTTTCTCAAGTCTCATGCAATGTAAAATTTCTTGAATACATCTTTTATGTGTAGGTGGGTATAAATGAGTCCATTTAAGAAGAATGAGCCTACTTGCTAGCAAGGTAGAAAAGTCAAAAATACGATATGAAAATTTTGACCAGCCAGAGGATGGAAGCAGTCCAAAAAGAGCAATAAGAGGGTCGGCGTTCACAGTGCAGCCAAGGACTTTCCCTAACGTATCAAAAATGGTGCCCCAAAAATCAGTCAGTTTAGTGCATGACCAAAACATATGCATGTGGTCAGCTGGAGACAGTTTACACCTGTTACAGGAGTCGTCTCTATCTGGATAGATTTTGGCTAGTCTCACATTAGTGAGGTGTCTCTTGCGTAAAATCTTACATTGTTGAAGTTGTTGTCTGGCGCATATAGAAGTATGAGCAAGGTTAAGTATGCAGTTCCATTGTTCGTCGGAGACTGTGATTCTGGGGTCCTGGTCCCAAATAGCCCTGAGGGAGTGGAGGGAGGTGGGGTTTATTCTGAATATTGAGTTTTACAAGACTGGGGTCTGGGATTTATGGTTTATTTTGGTCAAGAAGGGAATCCATCAAGGTCTCTGGGGGGGGGGGAGATTGATTTTTCACAAATGACGGATCTGAAAAAACAGGATAAGTGAGATTAAAGTAGAGAATTATTTTTGATAGTACTGCAAATGAAGGGAAAACACCCACGATATAAAAGTCATCAAGAATTTGCAGACCTTTATTTGACCAGGATTCAAAAGCTAAGTCGGAGCAGGATGGAAGAAATAAAAGGTTTTGATAAACTGGAGCAGGTTTCGATGAGGAATGTAGGCCAAATTGTTTCCTTAATTGACTCCAAATTTTCAAGGTCTCAGAAATAATGGCGTTCTGTGCTATTCGCTTGATTGGTGAACTTAACTGTGAACAAATCACTGACCATAACGCAACGGGTGAGGAGGCTTGTTCCATGTAGGCCCATAGAGGGTGATTATTAGGAGCCATCTTAACATTCCAATAAAGGATTTGCTGATATTGCTAGCCCAGTAGTATCTGCAAAAATCAGGTGAGGCCAGACCCCAGCGAGATTTAGGAAGTTGGAGAGTTGATCTTTATTCTAGCTTATTTATTGCACCGTAAAAAAAGGAATTAATCAGCTGGCCAAGTGAAGAAAAAAAAGATTCGCAGATGAGCACTGGAACATGTTGAAAGATATCAAGAAAGCAGGGAAAAGTACCGTCATTATGATCAGGTTGATACGACCTGGTAAAGGTAAAGGGATAGTGGACCACCTAGTCAGATCTGATCTGCAGTGCTCAAGTAAAGGTTGAAAGTTTTTTGCAAAAATACTCCGAGAATGGTTTTGTTACAAGAACACCAAAATATTTTAATCCTTGGATTGTTTTCCTAAAAGGAAAGAGAGCGAGAGGGAGGTTCTCTGCAGTGGAGTTAATTGGAAGGTACTCGCTTTTATGTAGGTTAATTTTTAGAGGTGTCCCAGTCCGATATTAATATCGGATATCGGTCCAATATCAGCAAAAAAAACAAATATCGGTATCGTATCGGAATGCATCTAAAATCTCCGATATAAGCACTCCGATATAAGCTCCTGCTGTTTTTATTTGATTTATTTAGGTTATTTTCTGGGTTTTCTAATTTATTCTTTATTTTATTCAATTACTAGTAAGTTTTAAGTTTAATGTTAAAATTTCTGTTACCCATGGTTAATAATAGATGGGTCAGTTTTTCCTCATACCTACTGTTGCTGACTGCTGTTCTTTGTTTGAATAAAATCACTGAATCAAGCCTTTTCTAACATGACAGACATACTACAAAATAAGTAATAAAAGTATGCATGTTTAATGCTGATATCATATCGGATTAATATCGGTATCGGCCAATACTCAATGCTGCAGTATCGGTATCGTATCGGAAGTGAAAATGTAATATCGGGACATCCCTATTAATTCTATAATCAGGTAATTTCATAAATTGTTCTAGAATATCCAAGATAACAGGAAGTGATGAAGTTGGATTGGTGATGTAAAGCAGAAGGTCATCTGCATAAAGAAATAAGCCAAATCGAGAAAATCCCTTCAAATTTATCTTCATAACGAAGCCATACGGCTAAGGGCTTGACGGCTAGAGCAAGCAGAGATGGGGAAAGCAGGCATCTCTGACGAGTGCCCCAGGATAAAGGAAATGAATTAGATTTTATACCGTTAATATTAATCTTAGCCATAGGGGGAAATGTAAAGGGAAATGTAATCCATGATATGAAGTTGGAGTCAAAACTGAATTTACTTAGAATATGGAACAAGTAGCTCCACTCGACCCGATTAAAAGCCTTTTCGGCGTCTAGAGATAGGATGATTTCAGCCTGGATGGAGTCTGAAGAAGAGCAGATGATGTTGAATAATCTTCTAGTATTACTGAAAAAGATTGTCGACCAGAGATGAACTGGTCTGGTGCGGGTTCGTTAGCGTAGGGGTGACCTTCAGGAGACGAGTGGCGAGCACTTTGGACAATTTTAAGAGTCAACATTTAAGAGGGGGATGGGCCTATAGCTGCTGCAGTGGAGAGGATTTTTATCCTTCTTAAGTAACAAGGTTATTGACACTTCTGAGAATGTAGAAGGAAGTTTCCCTCTTGCAAATGCATCATTAAATACCCTTACTAGGATGGGAGCTAGTTTGCTAGAAAAGGTTTTGAAAAATTCTGTGGAGTATCCGTCCAGGGGATTTGGAGCTTTGTAAAGACCCGATAGCTTCTTGGACCTCAGCAAATGTTATGGGGGCTCCTAGATTACTAAACACATTGTTGTCTACTTGAGGGAATGTAAAGTAGTCTAGGGGGTTTGGCTCTGACCAGTTGTGGAAGGAGATTTCGGACGAGTAGAGTGTTAAATAATAATTAGAGAAAGTATTAAAAATTTCCCTAGGATCTTGTAATGGCCATTTTACTGGTTCATGTTTTTTGATGGGTGTTACCCCCAGTATATCCACTAGAGGGTGCTATGGCACTGGGGGGCCATAGATGCAATTGTATTTAGGTAGGAACCTTTGGTGGGAGCGGGTGTTGCTAGGCGGTGGGGAGCACGTACGATTTCTGACCGCAGCGCCGTGAGGCCACTGCTCCTTAACGCCGTACATGTAAAACGGATGTAAAACTGTGTGAAGCCGAGTACATAGTGGACCTTTGTGAATGATTGTGGACTCCACTGGGTGAGAAAATAAATCAAAAGAAATACAAGACATGATGTCGGACATTATCCATACACAGTACAGGTGTGGAGGGCGCAGCGCGTCAGTTACCAAGCCATATTAGCTGCCAAGGTAGCTAAGCATTGGGCTTTAGCTATTACAGATCTGTTGTAACTAACCCAGCTGGGGGTGCTATGTTAGGTATGAGTTTAGAGGCAGTTGCAGAGCGGGCTTGATATGCTAATAGTTTGCCAGGTTTATCAACTTGTTCAAAGAAGCGTTGCTTTGTTTGTAAAAGCTGAATCTCAACTTTGCTGGTTGATAGCAATTCATATTGAAACTGTAGCTGTAATCTCTTTTTGTATAATGCAGCTGAGGGATTGGAGGCGTATTGGGCATCTAAAATACGGATTTCATCGGATAGTTCTGTCAACTTAGAAAGTTATGATTTTTTAGAATGGGAAACAAATAGGATGATCTGCCCGCGTAAATATGTTTTAAAAGAATCCCACAGCATATCACTGCTGATATCAGGCATGTCAATTATTGTAATTGTTAAAGAAGAAATTGATTTCCTAAATGAGAAATTCTTTAAATTTAGCTAGCAGAGAGCAACTGTGACTTAAATTTCCAGAATTTGTGAGCAGGAGAAAGTAATGGGGCAAGGGCATGATCAGAGATGACTATACTATGATATTCACAGGCAACAGTACTGTGCAACAGTTTATTATCCAGTAGGAAGAAATCTATTTGCGAGAAGCTATGGTGCACATGAGAAAAGAAGGAAAATTCTTTATTGTAAGGAAACCTAGTTCTCCAAGGCTCAGACAATGCCAAATGGTCTGTATGAAATTTTAAGGTGGTAGCTGATTTTGTTTGAGCGATATGTTTAGCAGATGATCTATCAAGTGTGGTGTCTTATACCAGATTGAAATCGCCCCAAACAATGATAAGGTGGTCTTAAAGATTAAGTGAAGAAGAAAAAAAAAAAGATACAAATTTTTCATCATCCCAGGTGGGAGCATACACTGAAGCCAGGACTACAGGGGTGGTTTCTCAGAGACTATAACAACACGTCTGTTAGGATCAGATATAGTAACAGAGGTTTCGAAGGAGTTGTATAACAATTGCAAGCACCCCTTACCCTCTCAGTAAACCCAGAGTGGAATGAGTGACCCATCCAAGCCCTTTTTACACAAGATATTTCAGAATTGCGAAGGTGAGTTTCTTGTAAGAAGCACAGATCTCCCCTTCAGGTGTTGCAGGTGTGATATTACCTTGTTGACTTTGACGACATTATTCATTCCTTTGACATTCCATGAGACGAAAAGAAGATTTCTACCAGACATCGATGGATTATTCACAGAACTGGCTGACTGAGCTGTGAAAAGAGCAGAGAGAGAAAATGAAACAGAGAAAGAGAGAAGAAAAAAGAAAAACAAGGAGGAGGGATAACAAGATACAAGGAGAGACAAAACACACACACATACTTCTCATCAGTGGCAAACCGTGGCCCCAGCCACTGGGCCTCCAGTAGGACCATGGGACCACACGTGGCAATAAACAATTAAACAAAGAAATAAAAACAATAGCCAGAATCATGTGACATGGAAGCTTAGTATATTGATAGTTTTGTGTGATTACAAATTTATCATGTGCCTGAACACTGCAACACCTAACACAACTTCAAACAATTAAAAAAAGATATAAAATTGAACAAAAAAAAAAAAACAGAGTTTCAAGTAATCCAGCAACCACACAGTCTTCTCCATTACTTTCCGCCATTACTATTTATGTTCTGCCAACAAGATCTTCTCTTTTCTCCTCACTCACTCACAGCTACAGTTAGGCGTTTATCCATCATAGGTTGCTAGGCGCTACCCAAGTAGCTGCCTGTTGCAGCAGCTCTCTCGTCTTTGTCTGTTTCTTGTAATTTTTTTCATCTCTTTTTCGTAATCTTTGTATTTGGAGTGGATCATCACTTTGTATGGTTCATTGTCGGTCACGGACACCAAACTTTTTGTGGCTTCTGCGATATTTTTGACTACTTTTCTCCTGTGTTCGTCTGGAGATCCTACATGTAACCATAGCTGCATTTACATGCGAAATTAGCTGTTAGCAGCCTGTAGCATGTGAATGCTAACTGGTGTAAGGCTTGATGATTCCTCTCGAGCTGAGGAGGAGGAGGTGAGGACGACGTGCTGGTTCTTGGATGTGAGCTGGGAGGTGACGACGTGGACCTGTCCTTCCATCCATCGTTGTTGGGAACGTGGGATCTAGCTCCGGGGGATGGACGAGCTAGCTGTGCTAACCCAGCGGCATCGTGCTGTTCACGGACGTGGCTGACAGAGCTGACATCGGAAGCCGGCACCACATTGGAGGAGCTTCGCCTGCTGTGAGCAGACAGGATCCAGGAGACAGACTGAACAGACTGCTGGGGAGGCTCAGTCCTGGACCCTGCGGAGGTGGAGACTGGCTGGGCTGGAGAGTGGTGGACGGGCTGTCGTCATCTAATTTCTTATGGACATTGTTGCACTTTCTATGCTCTTTCTTACTTTTGTTTTCTTAAATGCTGCGGTGACTCCTGAATTTCCCCTCGGGGATAAATAAAGTATTCTCTATTCTATTCTATCCTATTCAAAATGTAGGCTTTTGATAGAGTTGATCAGTCACTAATAGTGTTGATACTAGAGTTGGGATAGCAGTTTTAGTTTTCAAAATAAAAATGAGTAAAATCTCCCCTGTACTGTATATTATATTATATTGCCCATAAGCATATTCAGTGCTCGCTAGTTCCACACTTTTACTGTGCTCTGCCTGTTTGAGCTCATGCAATTTTCCTAAACCAACAGTAAAGCATTATTACACAACCTGCCATATCATTGATACTACCATTTATGGGAAATTTACACACAGAATATTAAAAAATGCTGTTTTATATGAATATGTGTTCATTTATGTAGAGAATTTATTTTGTTGAACATTTTTTTATTTTCATTTTTGTAATTAACAGTCGTTCCCAAGAGCAAAAATAGGCACAGAAATTCAATTACACATTATGTGGTTAAGCTATAACTGCCTGTGATTGTGTGCCTGATCAGCAGGTGGTTTCATGAGCACATGAAGCTTCGCGAGATGACCCTTTCTCAAACCACTTGGGCTTAAGTGGTTCGATGCTTCATGAGGCTTCATCTCACCATCACTACCGGTTTCCTCTACACTCAGACCGGGCCATCTTTTACTTGACCAATAACACAAATAAACGGACTCCAACCGAAAAAATCTGATATCGGTCTGAATTCACGCTTTATTTAGAGAATTTTCAGCGTGCTACTTTCACACAAAAACACCGCTAAATAAGGCTCTAGTTCTCATCGTGTCTCTTCGTCCTGGCAGACTACCTGCGTTTGTTTATATCTGGCACGCCGTGCGCGCGAACTGATAAACTAAGCGGCGAGAGCCTCGTAGCCAGCTGTGGCTCTGCAGCAGAGGTAGCGCCGTTTTACGACACGATGAGAACTAGAGCCTTATTTAGCGGTGTTTTCGTGTGAAAGTAACGCACTGAAAATTCTCTAAATAAAGCGTGAATGCAGACCGATATCAGATTTTTTTCAAGTAAAATATGGCCCCGTCTGAGTGCAGAGGAGCAGGGAAGGGGTGTTTGGTAAGTATTCGCGAATCCCCGGAAGATGACAGGAAATGATCCCGCCCACAACTTAAATAGATATGATTGGCTAAGACAGCTGTCATTGTCAAATTGTGTCCACATTCCCTTGAGTTACACAGGCATTCGTTGCAGTTACTGAAGGCCCTGCCTGCCAGAATGTGTCGCTGATTTACCCAGATACCGTCAAAAGGAAAATTGTGATTGGTCCATTTTCCATATAGTTATATTAACCCATTGTTTGCCAGGACAAGTTTATAAAAATAATATAAAACTCATTGCTATGATTTCATTGAGTAAAATAAATAAATAAAAACAAAATAAAGAAATAAAATAACTATTAAGGAGTTCTTTTAATATTTTTATTAGGCCTTCACTGAATACCTTGAAAGGCCCAGAGGGTTCCCCTCTGCTTCTCATGCACTCAAAACAAAACAAAAGAATCCCTTGGGAAAACTTAACTTCTGTATCATACAAGATACAAGACTTTCTATTCCTACTACTCCATCTTACTCCTGCTCCCATTACAAAACAAGAAAACATACATGAAGAGAATTAACCCCTAAAACAAGGAATGGCAACTGCTCAACAGATTATGCAAAATAGAGCAGCACCTAAAGCACTAAAGTTTCCAGTATGTGAGTATTAAATGTTAAAATATTCAAAACATATAACTGGTGGTGGTCGGATTCACATTGGGTCACTAAGTTATCTCATTTATCACTATTAATTCACAGCTGCATAATTCAGGTCATTGCTGCCTTTCATATGGTTGTGGGGCCTCTGCACACTGTCGTTGCTGACACAAAGGTCATCGGACCTCTGCACACTGTCACTTCTGTCACCAATGGTCATCGGACCTCTGCTCACTGTCACTGCTGACAAAAGGTCGTGGAACCTCTGCTTACTGTCATTGCTGACAAAAAGTTGTCGGACCTCTGCACACTGTCATTGCTCACATCCAAGGTTGTCGGACCTCTAACCTCTGTCATTGCTCACATCATGGGTTGAGTTGTAATCATCATATTCCCTTTCTATCTTCACTTACCCCAATTATTTGTATTATTTCACATTATTTCTATGCCATCTCTTTGCTTTTATCTAGAATCATCAGACTCCCCCTCAGGTACGTATTCTTACGGGTGATAATCATAATTCATAATGCCATTGTACCCCCTACATTGATTATTTTGCTCAACGCTTGATGGGTTCTAACCGCCAAACTTCATTTGCATGCATTTATTCATTAAATCTGTTCATAACTTTTTCTGTTGTATAAGTCTCTCTTAATTGAACTACTGTCATATCTGAGGTGTGGCATTTTCTTCGATGTTACTCAGTGAATGATTTGACCTCTGCAATTTATCAAGCCACCTGAAAGATCAAAACTTTATTAGAACACAGCATTGGCTTTGTCTTTCCCACATGGTATGACTCATAGAAAAAAAAACAGATCTTAAAGTGTTCAAAACAGTCTGCATGATAGGCCTGGGCGATATATTGATTATATTGATTAATTCGAACTTTTTCTTGTGGATGATTTAAAAAATTTGAATTTGAATTCTTCTCCCCCGCTATTGTGCACCTTTTATACCGCAGCAAGCGCTGACTCCACGTGTGTGCAGCATGCTTTAACAGTTCACTAACAAAACAACAGAAACCTAAGTGTCATAAAATGTTCTTGAATGTCTTTGACACCCAGCACCTTGACAGACACGTGTTCCTAATGGTCTGTATCAACAGCCCTAAGAGGTTAATATAAACTAGACCTCTCGTCAGTAAACGTTCAAATCCCTTTCCTCCAATCCTCTGTTTTCTATCAGTCACCTTTCAGGAGTTTGATTAAGATCTTTGACTCAAACATTTCCAAAGCCGGGACCCTTTCATGTTCACCTGCAGATTATTAATAATGTGACTGAGGCGCGTAAAACCTGCTGCTCTTCAAAGTTAATACTCTGATCATTTTGAAAATTAGATAGTAAAGAAATATACATTAGTTTTTCTCAGAACATCCCCACTCTACTTAAGAAAATCCCCTCTTATGGTGACATGGACGGGTCATGATTTGTGAAAGTAGACTGCGGGGAGGGAGACGGAACGACAATGGGCGATGGAACAGAGCAGCACTGCCTGGACAGACATGACTGAGAAGTTGTTTGGCTTTTACCTGGGGAAAGCTGAGTTCCGTCTTTCCCTGCAACTCCCTCTGTCCCACCAACTAAATCCTCCATTCAGCAGTAATCCATCCGCTGACGAGCAGAGCAACATAACGAACCAGCATCGAGCCGCGCTCTGTCAAGCAGGGGCGGACCAGACTTTTTAGACTGGGGTGCCCCCAACCAGGGCACTGACTTATGCAGGGAGGCATGACATTTGTGAGCCCACACTTGAATAAATAGCATTTATTTTTACTTATTTGTCTGTATTAAAATACAGGATAAACAGGCTACAGCCTTAATAAACAAAACTAGACAGAAACAAAGTGGTTTTTTAAAATCGTTAAAAAGCAGAAAATAACAGAACAGTGCTGTAGTGCACTGGCACAGTACTGTACACACTTTTCCTAGCAGGATTTTTAAATTCAAAGTGTACAAAATGGTGCAGCTTTCAATGTGAATGTGCCTCCCTTATAACTACAAAGTGAAGTTATTGAAACAGAAGAAGAGCTGAAACTTTAATTCCAAGAGTCAAATAGAGGTTACTTTTATCATTTTAGGTTTTTGACAAAATTAAAACAAAACTGGTTTTGAGTTTTCTCTGTCATTTGTACTTATCGTTTTCTTTAAAAGGAAAAAAAAAAACCATCAAAAAATCGTAACTTGAAATTTTTGTGAAAAAATCAGAGATTTTATTTCAAGGCCATATCACCCAGCCCTACCGCATGAATTTCCACTGGATTTTTCCTGTGCGCTCTTAAGTGCTTGGCTGTGCGTCAGCGCGCACAACCTAAGCACCAATTTCAATGTTCAGTTTTGATTTTTAAAATTAAAGTCAAAAAGCTCACTCTTTCTTTGTTTTTTAAAATCCTTTATATCCTGATCAGAACATCTAACAATTTTCAGAACATACACAGATCCTGAAGACAGCCGTTTGTCCTGTATGGCAGCTGCTACTACTGTCAATTTTCCCTGTGGCTGTTGAGGAGCTGAGTGTACTCAGTGTACTACCGCTAAACATCAGGGCAGGTTGTTGAGACTTCTCCCTCTCATTTTGACTTTAGTCTCCAAATTTTGACCTTAAATTTGAAATTCGAATTTATTGTCATCATTTCGGCTTTAATCTCAAAATCGTTTTTAGACTTCATTCTTCTTCATTTCAACCTTTTCTTCAACTCTATTCTCGTCGTTTTGACTTTTATCTCAATTTTTTTTACTTTATTCTTGTCCTTTCTACTTTAATCTGGACATTTTAACTTTATTCTCGTCATTACCTCTTCATCTCCAAATTGTTTTTCGACTTTATTCTCATCATTATGACTTTAACCTCGATTTGCCCAAAATTGTTTTCTCCGTCCAAAATGGCCCTAATCTGCGTCCCTAGAAACAGATCCAGCCACTGATGATTACTTTTTTTTTCTTCAAAACATTGTCATACTCAAACATTTATATTTCCATAGGTATAATGCCAGTGTTGCTCATAAACGGGATAAGTTAACTGTACGGAGCCTAAAAAGGGGGGACTCCAGTAGATTATAAACCCAACTATTGATAAAATATAACCATGGTGTTGTAGTGGGTGGCTATGAATGGTGTAAAGTGTAAACATGTCAGGCTTCCCAGAAATGTGTATTAGGTGTTTCATCTGTAAGTTTGAAATTATGCAAGTGTTCACAAGCTGGTCCACACAGAGATGGTCTTTGTGGTGTGGTTGTCCTCACAGCTTGAAGGGTGAATTTGTGCTGTAGCTGTATATTTGCATAGTCTTTTGATACCAGTAGTAACTTTGAGCCTAAATTGTTGCTTTCCTCTTTCCATAAGCTCCAAGACCCTGTGTTTCCCCTGCCCCTTTGATCCTCATCCAAACTGGACTACAAGTGAAATCATTTGTTGTGACCTTTTGTTTCTGTTTTTACAGGACCTCCGGAGCTGACTGAGCTGTGAGGGTAGCATCGCCTGGACCAGCATGGACCAGCTTGTGAACATTTGCACCTTTTCTCACTAACTGATCAAACACCTAAAACACATTTCTTGGAAAGCCCAACATTATACTTAAAATCTATATCATTTACAACACCAAGAACAACACTACACTACACTCGGCGCTGCCCAAGTAGCTGCCTGTTGAAGCAGCTCTCTCTTTGTCCATTTCTTGTAATTTTTTTCGTCTCTTTTTCGTCATCTTTGTATTTGGAGTGGATCATTACTTTGTATGGTTCATTGTTGGTCATGGACACCAAACTTTTTGTGGCTTCAGCGATATTTTTACTACTTTTCGCCTGTGTTTGTCTGGAGATCCTACATCTAACCATGGCTGCATTGTTTACATGTGAAATTAGCTGTTAGCAGCCTGTAGCATGTCAATGCTAACTGTAGCAGGGCTTGATGATTTCCCTCGAGGTGAGGAGGATGAGGTGAGGACGACGTGCTGGTCCTTGGGTGTGAGCTGGGAGGTGACGACGTGGACCTGTCCTTCCATCCATCGTTGTTGGGAACGTGGGATCTAGCTCCGGGGGATGGACGAGCTAGCCGTGCTAGCCCAGCAGCAGAGGGGCTGCCGGAGGGCAGTGTGGCATCATGCTGTTCACGGACATGGCTGACTGAGCTGACATCGGAAGCCGGCGCCACATTGAAGGAGCTTCGCCTGCTGTGGGCAGACAGGATCCAGGAGACAGAGACTGAACAGACTGCTGGGGAGGCTCAGTCCTGGACCCTGTGGAGGTGGAGACTGGCTGGGCTGGAGAGTGGTGGACGGGCTGTCGTCATCTATTTTCTTGTAGACCTTTTTGCACTTTCTATACACTTTCCTACTTTCGTTTTCTTGATTGCTGCTGTGACTCCTGAATTTCCCCTAGGGGATAAATAAAGTATTTTCTATTCTATTCTATTTTCTATTTATATATAAATATTAGGGCTTTCATTTTAACGCGTTAATTAGATTAATTGATTACACCGCAAATTAACGCATCATAAAAATTAACGCAGATTGATCTGGATCCCAAACCCGGGAGGCGTTCAAAGACGCACTTATTTTCAAATGTCTAGCATTTACAAACCGTTTGTCCTACATGAAAAAAGTGGTGTTCTCGTCAGATTTTCAAATTTCCAACGGTCCCTGAATGTATCACACCTAGCAACATGCTTTGAACCCGGGGGGGGAGAGAGAGTGCTGTTAAGGGGACGGCCATCAACATCTCGTTTATTCACACGTCCTTTTTGAAAATCTACAGAAAATCAACCGTTTGCTCTAGCTCAACTCTGTAAAAAACAGGTCATTTTACACTCTCTACTGCATCAAACAAGCCCTGAATGATTGAAAAAGGTCTTGTATTTAAATCTAAAGAATTCTTTGAAAATTTCCTTCCATCTTCCTGGTGTCATGTTTCAGCTTGGGGCTGCTCTGCACCAATGACAACAGTTTGTGTGTTCAGAGCATGTTAAACTGAGAATACTTCACTTTTCTTTGATCCAAGACTTGAAAAAAGTGTTTTGTACATAGTTCCTCACAGTTTTTAGCCTTTAGCCCTGGTTCTCCTGACCTCATAGAAGTATAGAAGTTCATACTGCAACGATTAAAAATGTGAACAGAAGCAAAAAACGTCCTAAAAATCAAATCAGCTTACCTTAGGTGCAGGACTGTGTAGATTTTGTAAAGATAGAACCATAACACTTTTTTCATTTGTTCCTTATGCCTCAGGGTACCTCAAAATGTGTTGTATGTATTCCCACCTTTTTTATAAATGTCTTTTAATGTAATTCTAATGTCCTGGAATTCAGATTCTTTATTTTGGGACCTTAAGCAGATGTGAGATTAAAATGTGATTAATTACATTAATTAATTACAAATCCTGTAATTAATTAGATTAATTTTTTAATTGCCTGACAGCACTTATAAATATATAATTATGTTTACGATTTATTTGGGTCACTCACTCCCTTTTAGGCCATATTCTCCTTACTATTGTCAAACATCTTTCATGACCAACACCAGCATGATACCTGTGGATATATAAGCGTTTGAATGTGACAATGTTCTGAAATTTAAATTAAAAAAATACACAAATACATAAATAAAAGATTTGTTTCCAGTGTGTTTGTACAACAGATTTGTTTTGCATGAAGTAGATGACCAAACACCAATATTACTAACACCAAACACAAGTGTGAAAAACTGTAGAAGAGAACATAAGATCATTGTGAAATATATAGAACTTTTCACAAAGTGCACGTTGTTAAATTAACAGTGGCAGCATCAGGGGTGTGCTATATCATACCATTTACAACAATACTGGTATAATTTTTTTGACAATATAAATTTGTCATTTCACGGTATTTACAGTACAGAGACACAATGACATATGACGCTTCCTGCTGTGTACGAAACAACAATGGCGAGAGCGAAAGTAGCACTGCAGCATCATCGTCCTCACATAAGGATTTAGTGCTTAAAAGCAGCGCAGAGCAGCGCAGAGCAGCGCAGAGCAGCGCAGAGCAGCGCAGAGCAGCGCAGAGCAGCGCAGAGCAGCGCAGGGCAGCGCAGAGCAGAGCAGAGCAGCGTAGAGCAGAGCAGCGTAGAGCAGAGCAGCGTAGAGCAGAGCAGCGTAGAGCAGAGCAGCGCAGAGCAGAGCAGCGCAGAGCCCATAGCATCTGGATACCCGAGATTACAAGATCACAGGAAAACCACATTTCAGCAGGAATCCCACCCACGACGACACACCTTCATGGTAATTGATTAGTATGTTAAGTAGGGATGTCCCGATATTACATTTTCATTTCCGATACGATACAGATATTTATCCGATATGATATCAGCATTAAACATGCCTACTTTGATTACTTATTTTGTAGTATGTCTGACATGTTGGAAAAGGCTTGATTAAGTGATATTATTCAAACAAAGAACAGTAGTCAGCAACAGTAGGTATGAGGAAAAACTGACCCATTTATTATTAACCAATGGGAAACAGAAATTTTAACATTAAACATAAAAAATACTAGTAATTGAATAAAATAAAGAATAAATTAGAAGACCCAGAAAATAACCTAAGTAAATCAAATAAAAACAGCAGGAGCGGAGTCTGGAATAGACTGCATATCGGACCGATATCCGATATTAATATCGGACTGGGACACCTCTAATGTTAAGCTCATCTTGCCCTCTCCAAACTTAAGCGCCTTTAGTCCATGCCTTCTCCTTTGTGTCGGTGTCCTTACAGAAAGAATGTGTTGTTAGAATTATGAAGTTTTTAGATTAACTTTTCCTTTTTTTTTTTTTTTTCTTCTTTTCCCCTTGTCTGCATTATCTTTTCTGCTGAGCACTGTGTCATATGACAGCGTTGAAAAGACCAATGCATTTTTTTTCTAGCAGTCAGATTAACTGCTATAGTGACCATCACCAGCCCTCCCTGTAGGCTACTCCATCATTCTAAACTTTATTTAACCCCTGATGTGAGCTATAGGGGAGGGCCGTGCCACACCACAGTGTAAAAGAAGGGGAAATAATGACAGGCAGGACGAGACAAGACAAACAGAAGGGAGGACAAACGTCTACTATTGTTGATTTAAGATAGCAATTCAAGTGCTGGGCTAATGCAATACAGGAAGTAAAGGTTGTACGAAACCAGGGGCACCAGAAATGTGGGGTCTTGATAGTGTGGGGAGTGTGGGCCTACGTGGATAGGAGAAGAAGTGGCATGCATCACAGGATGTGAGAAGATGTGTAATAGTACCCGACTCAGCATGCTCTGACGGGATCTATCAAAACTCTTAGTTAGTCTCGCCAGAAGCTTGAGTATCTGCATGCGTGTGAGGTGGTCACCGAATATCCAAGTAAGTAAAACACAGCCAGGGGCGCCCCCCTGGCCACCAGGGCATCCGGGCCCCCCCACACAGTCCCCAAACCGCCAGGCCCAGGGACAACCCCGGGACTCAAGGGGGCACAGACCTGCCTCCCCGCCGATACCAAAGACAGCACCCAGGGCCTAGAGCAGCGGCCCCCCCTGCAGATCACACCCGCCCTCCCCGACCACCCTTCTGCCTGGCCCTAAGCCACCCCCACCCCCAGCACCCAGCCACCCCCGCGGCAGGCCGGAGGCCCCAAGCTACCCAAGAGCCAGCCCCCCCAGGACCAGACCCCTCCACAGAGGGGAGGCCACGAACCACAGCCAGGCCAGGTGGGGCAAGATGTGGGCATGTAGCGGTGAGATGGAGGTCCCGGCCCGTCCCCCAGAAAATCCGAGGCCATGGGAGGCCTTGGAGACCACTGCCCAAGCAACAGGGTAGCCCCCCGGCAACCTGCACAGGACAGCACCCCATAGGGAGCCCGTCATGCCAAGGCCCCTAGCGAGCAACAGACCGAAGGATCACGCACTGCAGCCCACCAAGGGGTACGTGAGCCAGCCGGGCCTACCAGCCCCCTAGGGCCTGCGCCAGACCCGCAGCTCTTGGAGCCCAGCCGAACCACGGAAGCCGCCGGCGCCACCCGCCCCCTTCAAAGTCATGACCAGCGAGGCCCAACCCCCACAGCCACACCAAGCCTATGCCAGTGACAAACTCTATACCACCAACCCCCACCAACCCCCTCACTATTCTGTAACCTGGTCCCAGACAGGCTACATTATCCCTACACCGTGAATAGTGCAGCTAGGTGTAATGTGGTGCATTAAAACTGGGGAAGAACAGGTCGAGTGGGGGTCCACCAACCCCCCCTCTCCCTGCCTGGCCCAAAAAAGTGGATGTTGTGTTGCATTAAAAACAAAGGATCGGTGGGGCAGGCGGGAGGGGAGCAGAAAGTGGCCACAGCCTAAAACAGACTGCGCCCACCCACCAATCCCCCCAACCACCCCCTTCCCTACTCCAAGTAATGTATGTAGTGCAGTTAAAACAGGAGGACGGAAAAGACAGAGGGGTCGGGCTGGTCGCTCTCCCTGTTACCCCCAACCCCCAGAACCCTAAGTGTTATGAATGTGCCCGTAGACCACAGAGCACCAGAACCACCAGCCCAGCGCCCACCAGGGACCCACCTCAGGCGGGCTACCCCAAGGGCACTGCCCCCCAGGGGAGGACCCCAGGGCACCCAAACATCGAGTCCCTGGTGCCCACCCCCTGCCCAGCACCAGGGGACACCCACCGCCATTGTCTCCTGCTTCATGGCAGGATCTGGAGTCGCCCCACCCAGACCCAGTGGTACAGCCCAGATGTCGCAGCCCCCCCTGGAGGTATGCCAGGCCCCAGCGGCCGACCCACTGGCGGCCAGGGGCCCCCAACCCCCCGCGAGGGGAGAGGGGGGAGCAGGTGAGGGGGAAGGAGGAGGGGAGGGGACAGCAGGAAGGAAAGACACGGGTGCAGAGGAGCCCACCACACCCAAGCCCCAGGGCCAGCCAAGGCACCACCGCAAGAGGAGGCCAGCGCCATCCCCAGACCCTGCAGACTGAACATGGACCCAGCAGCCACAGGGAACAGGAGGGAAGGCACCGAGCACCGCAGCACCCCAGAGGAGGCCGCTAGGCCAGTTAGCCCCACAAGGTAGTGGGTTAACCTGGGTATCTAGGTGGAAAGATGTCCCCGACCACCATCACCAGAGTATATTTACCTCCTTTGGGACCCATGAAGCTGTGCTATTTCCTCTCCTTTAGTTCTCAGGAATCTATGGTATATAAAACCAGTAGAGGAGAGGGAAAAGAAAAAAAAAAACAACCAGAAGAAAAAAAAACAAAAAACGAGAGAACAGAGCACGAGGGGGCAGTACTAGCTTACATGAGAGGGATCTTTGGTTAGGAATATAGATGTGCTAGAAAAGGTTGCCAGATTGAGTCCTGGTCTTCGGTCCTTTGCCTGTTTGATTCAGTTAGATTTTCCATTGATATGTGGTCGGCAAGGAGGTTTTTCCAGAATGTAATATTTATTGCCTGTTTTGATTGCAAGTTCATGAGAATAGTTTTCTTAGGACGCGGTCACACTGGCCATCCAAAACGTGCCGTGCTTAAGCACGATTGCCCCCCTGCAGCGCTGTTCCCCAGCTGGAGAGTACGGCCGGCGGTCACACTACCCCAATATGAACAAGACTTTAGCGGGTATCAGACACGCGTACTGCCCGCCTTCGTCATCGTGAAGCATCTGTTTAGGCTACATGAAGCACGATCTCATCAGAGTCAGCACAATGAGACACAGAGAGCACTGCTACAACTTTAGAGACTTTAGGACTTATATTAAGTCATTATTGCCCGACACAGCCCTCTAACACCCTGCTTTGTTTAAAATGATCGTCGAGAGATGCGCTCGCGGTGATTATACGTAATGGATCGCACGAGCTGTCCGCGTGCTTGTGCTCGTGCATGAAGTAAACCGTGCCGAAGCCCACCTCTTCGAAGCGTGCCGAAGCACGGAAGGGAATTGTGCTTGAGCACGGTACAGTTGCGGTCACACAAGCTCCAGGCTTAGATGGCTTTACAGCAGAGTTTTATAAAGCATGTTCTGCAGAGCTAGCACCTTTGCTTTTAGAAACTTATAATGAAGCATTTGACAAGGGCAGACTTCCTCCCTCTTTGACAGAGGCTGCTATTACTCTTATTTCAAAAGCTGGTAAAGATCCCTTGGATTTCAAAAACTATAGACCAATAAGTCTGACGTCCTGCGATAAGTAAAATATCATCCAAAATCTTAGCCAACCGACTATGCAAAGTTATAACTTCCCTGATCCATCCTGACCAGGTTGGCTTTATACATCCTCCCTGTTCTGCAGACAATATCAGAAGGTTTATTGATATAAAGTGGGTCTGTCAGGACTACACCTTTGGAGATAATTTTGTTTCTTTATTATTCAATCAAAAAGAATAGATTTGAAACCAAAAAAGAGATTTGTAATCAAAAGACAATAAGTAGGAAATGAAAAAAAAAAGTTGAGATCAAAATAGAGCAGGTTGCAATTGAAAAAAAAAAGTTGACATCAAAATACAACAGTTTGCATTTGAAAAAAAAAAGTTGAGATCAAAATACAACAGGTTGCATTTGACGGACGTCATGCTCAGCAGACCGCTGCTTCACCGGCTGGCAAAGAGGTCTGCACAGAGCGGGCCGCGGTGCCGTTAACGAGAACCGAGACGCGGCTCGGCAAGGCTCAGCTGGCCGCTGTCGCATGGCTGCTAGCTGTTAGCGCAGAGCTCAAAGCTTCTGTGAGCTTAGATGCTTTCACCACATGTGAAAATGATCCATCGCTTGATTTTTCAGCTCGTAGGGCTCGCGTTTGTTTTCACTCAGGTCAAACAATTGATCAGTGAGAGTCACGTTGTCATGGCAACTGACCGGAGGAAGGCGTGTGTCACTGTGTGTCAGAGAGAGACAGAGAGAGACGAAATAATGCTACACCAGACAGTTGTCCTGAAGTTTTTAGTGCAAACAGTATTATAATTATTTATTTATGTGATTGGTTGAACAACATTTCAAGAGTGTCTTGAGCAGTCTCACTCTGCTTTGACTGGTGTTAAAATGTTATACATAAATGTTATACGTTATACGTCCGTGACATGTCTGGTTAGGCGCAACTCTGCTCAACGAAGTTGTAACGTTGTCAGGTGATGAAAAAGACACCTGATCATGTGTTAATGGAGTGCCAAAAGTGAATTAAAAAGCTTAGCCTGGTGTTGGGAGGCAGGTAAAGCCTGGCGGGCCCGCCAGGCTTATAATACACTGGGAGAAACCCTGTGCTGTGGTGTAGGAACCATGCCCCCGCGTGTACCGTGGAACAGTGTTTTAATCACTCACTATCTTAGCTAATGTAACTATGCTCAGGCCGTGACTAGCAGAGACAACCATGCTAATAAGCGTGCTTGCAGCAGTAGGGCATTATAATTCATTATATTGTGTTGTTGTTGTTTTTGTGAGTGTACAGCAGACTCTAGCGAGAGGCTATCAACTTACCTCCAGGCGTTGTGTAAGGAAGTGGTAGCTGGCGCTCGCACTCGGTAAAGCCAGGTCAAACCAACCAATAGAAACTATTCTGTCATCCACCAGCGTAGGCCCCGCCCAGTAAGTGCAGTAGAATTCGCAAGCAAAACTTTGGAGTTTGCAAACAAAAAGGAATGATTTGCAAGAGAAGGTTTTCAACTTGAAAGCAAAGAGGGCTGATTTATAAGCAAAATGGAAAGAAATAGGTTCTCAGTTTAATTTTTCAATCGCAACCTGTTGTGTTTTGATCTCAACTTTTTTTTTTTTTTCAAATGCAACCTGTTGTATTTTGATCTCAACTTTTTTTTTTCAAATGCAAACTGTTGTATTTTGATCTCAACTTTTTTTTTTCAATTGCAACCTGCTCTGTTTTGATCTCAACTTTTTTTTTTCATTTCCTACTTATTGTCTTTTGATTACAAATCTCTTTTTTTGGTTTCAAATCTATTCTTTTTGATTGAATAATAAATAAACAAAATTATCTCCATATACACCTCCCCTGTGGCAGCCATCTCCTTGGACGCCGAGAAGGCTTTTGAAAGGGTTGAGTGGCAGTTCCTGGGGTGCTCCTCAAAGCTCCAAAGTTCCATCCTCGCCTCCTCCACTCGCCTCCTCCACTTGCGTCTTAGTCCCGCCCACCAGAGATGCATGCCAGAGACGCGAGGAAACGAAGAGAGTAGAGAGGAGACGAGGAGGTTCATTTTATGAGCATTGAGATGTCCTCTCCTCCGGAGCATCACATGAAGCTACGTATTTTAGTGATGACGGCGTCACAGCTGGATAAACCGGTCTGAACGCACGAGACAAACTAAACTAAGGAAAATAATGTAAACAACAGGGCGCTCAACCGCAGAAAATTCATATTCACTTTTAGATCAGTTTAACATGAATATGTTTATGAATGAAAAAGAAAAATGTCACGTTTTCCCAGGCCCAGATTGATAGTTTTTAAGTCTTATATTGGGGCCACTTTGTGTTCATAAATAATGTGTTTATTCTGCTATAAGCACTGCTTAGCGCACTGGTGGGACAGGAGGAGAGAGAAGTGGAGCTGTCTGCAGCGGTGCCTTTCATCCATTACGCGCACACAGAAGGACAGAGGTGAAACTGTTCCTGTATCAGCCAATAATGGCATGATCTCACACCCATCACTGATAAAACAACAGTTTGCTACTGTATGAAAATGGCGTGGTTATGTGTTATTTTTAAAGTTATTATTGAACTTGCTCGAGTGGGCCAGTGGAGTGCGCAGTCAGCTGACCCGGAGCCTTTGAGTTTCACTTTCAGCTTGTGTGTGTTGTCTGTTGTCCGGTCTCTGGGGCACTTTCTAATTGTCTGTTGTCATCCTCAGTGAGAATGAATGTTGTAATCATCCAGATAAATATCAAACATGAAAATTATCGGGGCGGCTCCGACGAGTCTGTGAGACGATCGTGGGGCTAAAGATTCATCTGTCAACCGCTCACACTAGAAGATAATCTTGCCCGAACGTCGGCCGATTTTAGTCCACGACCAGATTTCTTCCCCAACTGTCGGGAGGACCGAATCTGGGTTAAATCGGGGCGAGAATCCTGTAGTGTGAGCCAGACTTTACACTTAGACAGCTTATCTTGCTCCATGGAGCTCACGTTTCACACATGTGGACAGCCGACGCTTTATAGTCGGCTCTGATACGTCACAAGGGGGCGTGTCTGTCAGTGAAAAGACTTCCGCGAAGCCTGCTCTTGTGTTTCCTCGATTATGCCTCCTCCAGCTCAGTCTCCTCTCTCCTCTCTCCTCGGAGCACATTTGGCGCTTTGAAATGTCCTCCAACATGGCTGCTCACAAAGTACTTCCGGTGTCGCGGAGGAGAGAGGAGATAGGAGACTGCATTTTGGCACATTGGGAAGCACCCCTGCTCTCTGCCCTGGAGTCTTTTGGTTTTGGCCAGAGGTTCATAGATTGGGTCAGCCTTATTTACACTCATCCCACAGCTTCTGTTCTCACTAATGGTGTCATATCCTCTCCATTTGAACTAGGTAGAGGCACTAGAGGCACTAGATCCTCTTTCTCCCCTGCTCTTTGCTGTTGCGCTGGAGCCATTAGTAGTGGCTATCCGCAGTGAGCCTACATTTCCAGGCATTTTAGTTGGAGAGCATCGCCATAAATTAATGCTATATACATTCTCTTATTTGTTTCAGATCCTCTCTCCTCTCCCTGTTTAAAATTATAGATAGGTTTTCTCCCGTTTCAGGTTTTAAAGTAAATTGGTCAAAGTCTGAGGCTCTTCCTCTTACACCATACTGCCCTAAATCTCTCTTCCAATTTGGTAGGAAAGGCATTAAGTATCTAGGTATTACATTTCCACCTGTGCTAGCTGATTTGATTAAAAAAATTTTTGACCCTTTAACAGAGAGCTTGCGAGCTGATGTGACACGGTGGTCCCCACTTTATCTCTCCATGTGGGGTAAGGCAAATATAATTAAAATGACGCGCACCCTATATAGGCATATCTCCTTCCTTTAAAATTTAACAATGAACCAAAAATCAACTTAAAGTGCAACAGCAACATAAAAAGGCATATCTCCTTTTAATATTGGTTGAAAGACCATTAATAAAATAGAACTCAAAGAAACATTAGAAGACATCTTCCTTGAAACAAGGAGAATGAAAGAACCTGAACTTATAATTTCAGATATTTTTTTCAAAAAGACACGCCAGATATAAACAAACAGATATAAACAATATAGGAATGGAATGCAAAGTGAACGGCAGGTCGTCCTCGCTCTCATAATCACTCATCTTTACGTTGTTATTGCATGATTCGTCCTGGCAGACTACCTGCGTTTGTTTATATCTGGCACACCGTGCGCGCGGACTGATATACTAAGTGGCGAGCGCCTCGTAGCCAGCTGTGGCTCTGCAGCGGAGGTAGCTCCGTTTTAAGACACGATGAGAGCAAGAGCCTTATTCAGCTGTGTTTTTGTGTGAAAGTAATGCGCTGAAAATTCTCTAAATAAAGCGTGAATGCAGACAGATATCAGATTTTTTCGGTGGGAGTATATTTTCATACTTGAATTTTAAAGCTCATTAACTACAGATGTATTTATTCTGGAAGTTTATACTGTAAAGGAAAAAATAGGGGTTTTAATCAAGTATTATAAATTATTACTTATATTTGTCACAAAGGACACAAAATGGAGCGTCACGTCAAGCACCCACATAAATGTGGAAATAGAATTAAATATTGATAAATAAGTAAATAAAAGCCCTCTACTCTCACGGTTATTTATCTTATGTCTTATCTTATGTAGCAGACACTGCTAGCATGAAATACAGCAGAAAATAATATTCAGATGAGAGGGTGGTTCTAAAACCGCATTTCCACCAAGCAGACCAGTTCGGTTCGTCTGGGTAAGGCATGGATTTTGTGGTGTTTCCACTGACTTATCCCGGGAAAGATCCCCAAATAAACGAGACGAGCCGTCCCACTTTTTAGGACCCTTTTCGTATGCAACTATTGTAGTTTTTCTCAGTTGCTTTGGTTCATTTCTCAGATCAGAATTGAAATTCTCAAAACTACTTGTTCAATCTTCACATCATTGTGTCACTTGTGCAGTAAATCAGTTTCAATTGTTTTTGGAGATGCATGCAAATGATTATGTAGAATTCTCTTATGTTTGCTACATTATCAGGTGCTTTAGTCATATTTGTAGCCCACCTTTACCCACTATATTAGGAAAGGGCCTCTAGGTTCTTAAATTTTATATTGAGAGCTAATGAAGAGATACTGCTTCTTCTATGTTACTGTGTAAAAAATCCCAAGTGTCCCTTTAATATTCGATACCCACTCTTATTACGATCTTACATGCAGAGAAACCAAGATCAGATTAAATGATCATACTTTTAAGTTAAATGCAAACTTCCAGTTTACAGAACATTTTTAAAATCAACATTATAACAAGTAAACCAACAATAAATCATAATTGCTCCTGAAATCTGTATTTTCTTAGTTTCTTGGCTTAAAATAATACGTTTCTTAACTTGAAATAATATGTTTCTTAACTTAAAATAATAACCTATGTAAGGGGCCACACACACTCACACCTGCCTGGTTATTAAGTTTAGAAAAACCCTATAGTTGCTGGCCTGCGGTGAGGCCCAAAACTTAATGGCTGCTTTACTCTAGGAGCAAACCAAAATAAACCCTGAGCTTGTAGTTCAGTCAGTACTCACAGCCTCCAGTCCAAGTTCACGTGAAGAGAAATCCAAACAGTGTCCTCAGATGGCAGCTCGGTCCTCCCACTTTGGCGAATGTAGGGTTAGCCTTTAGCAAGCGATGTCCAGGAAAGCAAAGATAAAATCCACACTTTGAACTTTTCCAGCAGTCTATTAGCACTTTGAGAACGACCAATCTTCATATCCAGTCCGGAATGATGAGAAAGAAGTCTCCATAGAAAGCTGACTGAGCAAAACTAGTCCGTTGGCGGCGCTACATCCGCTGGACTAGTGAATGCTACAAGCTACGGTGCTAAACTGCTTCAAAGGTTCTTTAAACAACCTACTGCAGGGCAGACTTCGGGCAGAAATTATCCATAGTTAATCCAAAAGCAATAGACGAGTGTTCATTGACGACCATAGAGCTAAAAGTCCAGAAAACTCTTCTAATTACTCAAAAATAGCAGCCACATGGCAGATTCAAATTGCGTCTCTCCAGGTCAAGCTAGCGCATCCCACTTCCGGTTTCTTAGTAAAGCGAATACGAAACTGATCGGCAAGGGTTGTGTACACAGCACTTCCTTTTAGCTCTTTCACAATAAAAACAAAATAAAATACATGAAAACATTTTGTATTTCACTCGTTTTTAACTGATAATCATTACTCGTTTACTTTGACGGGATTTTAAACCTTTTTAACACATACATGAAATACAATTTTAACCATATTTATACAACTTTTATTTATTGATTCCTTTTAATCTTTTGAATTGTAACATCTCTTATGACCTTGTGACTATTTTATTTATTTATTGACATATTTGTCTGGGTTACATGTTGATCAAAATTATATATATATCAGTGGGGAACCCACTGGGCCTTCAAGGTATTCAGTGAAGGCCTAATAAAAAATATTGAAAGAATTTTTGTACTCCTAAATAATTATTTTATTTCTTTATTTTGTTTTATTTTGTTTTTATTTATTTATTTTACTCAATGAAATCATAGCAATGAGTTTTATATTATTTTTATAAACTTGTCCTGGCAAACAATGGGGTTAATATAACGAAATGGAAAATGGACCAATCACAATTATCCCTTTGATGGTATCTTTGTAAATCAGCGACACATTCTGGCAGGTAGGGCCTTCAGTAACTGCAACGAATGCCTGTGTAACTCAAGCGCATGTGGACACAATTTGACAATGACAGTTGTCTTAGCCAATCATATTTTGTTAAATTGTGGGCGGGCTCATACCTGTCATCTTCCGGGGAATCGCGAATACTTACCAAACACCCCCTCCCTGCCCCTCTGCACTCTGACGGGGCAATATTTTACTTGACCAAAAACACAAATAAAGAGACTCACTGAAAAAATCTGATATCTGTCTGCATTCACGCTTTATTTAGAGAATTTTCAGCGCGTTACTTTCACACAAAAACACAGCTAAATAAGGCTCTAGTTCTCATGGTGTCGTAAAACGGCGCTACCTCTGCTGCAGAGCCACAGCTGGCTACGAGGCTCTCGCCACTTAGTGTCAGTCCGTGGCGTTCCAGATATAAATAAACGCAGGTAGTCTGTCAGGACGAAGAGACACTATGAGAACTAGAGCCTTATTTAGCGGTGTTTTTGTGTGAAAAGTAACGCGCTGAAAGTGCTCTACACAAAGCGTGAATGCAGACCGATATCAGATTTTTTCTGTGGGAGTCCGTTAATTTGTGTTTTTGATCAAGTAAAATATGGCTCCGTCTGAGTGCAGAGGAAACCAACAGAGGAGCAGGGAGGGGGTGTTTGGTGCGAGCGCTCTGGGCTTCTGCTGCACAAAAACACTGCTGTAGGGGTAATTTCTGCCCTAAACCTTGTGATAGGACCCAACTTGTTCCATCCTGGAGTATCACTTTCATGGATCAGCACCCAACTGTAGCTGTGAGTGAGAGAGGAGAAAAGAGAAGATCTAGTTGGCAGAACGTGAAGAGAAATGGCAGAAAGTAATGGAGAAGACTGTGTGGTTGCTGGATTACTTGAAACTTGTTTTTTTTTTTGTTTTTTTTTTCAATTTTATATCTTAATTGTTTTTAATTGTTTGAATTTGTGTTAGGTGTTGCAGTGTTCAGGCACATGATAAATATTTAATCCCACAAAACTATCAATATACTAAACTTCCATGTCACATGATTCTGGCTATTGTTTTTATTTCTTTTTTTGATTGTTTATTGCCACGTGTGGTCCCATGGTCCTACTGAAGGCCCAGTGGCTGGGGCCACGGTTCGCCTCTGATATATATATATATATATATATATATATATATATATATATATATATATATATATATATATATAAGGAAATTTTCAAAGAATTCTTTAGATTTAAATACATGACATTTATCGATCATTCAGGGCTTGTTTGATGCAGTAAAAAGTGTTAAATGACCTGTTTTTTACAGAATTGATTTTCTGTAGATTTTCAAAAAGGACATATATAAACGAGATGTGGACGGCAGTCCCATTAACAGTGCTCTCTCTAACCCCCGGTGCAAAGCATGTTGCTGACGTCAGGTGTGATACATTCAGGGACCGTCCGAAATTTGAAAATCTGACGAGAACACCACTTCTTCCATGTAGGACAAACGGTTTGTAAATGCTAGGCATTTGAAAATAAGTGCGTCTTTGAAAGCCTTGCATGTTTGGGATCCAGATTAATCTGCGTTCATTTTTATAACCCGTTAATTTGCGGTGTTATTAATTAATCTAATTAACTGGTTAAAATGACAGCCCTAATATATATATATATATATATATATATATATATATATATATATATATATATATATATATATATGTGTGTGTGTGTGTATATCAGCGGCGATTGCTCTAAGACTGCAAGGGAAGCTCAGCTTCCCCTAAAATGGCCCCCAAAAAGTGGTGCCATGTACTGCTGTGTGTACATTTCATTGACAAAATGAATTCCTTCATCTTTTGTTCAGAATCAGCTACCTATCACAGGTAACAGGCTTAAGCTCCTCCTCGTTCATCCCCGCAGCATCTCAGCGCTTAAACACAGTCAGACGCTGGGCGTCTTCTGACTTCACGGAGAAGCGGGTTGTTCCACTGTGGAAACTGGACGGTTATTGGATAAACGCTGGGCTTTGTCTCGTCCTCGGACACGAAGCGTCTCTGGGGGTCTATGAGACAGTGGGCTGGCCTGGACGCTGGGCTTCTGCATGGTGATTGGATGATCTGTCAGAGGCCGAATCCCTTTTTGATTGACAGTGAAATGAGCCAGTCATTGATCTTGAAGTATAACCCTCCACCGGAGCATCTTCTCAGTTGTACATTCAGTTGTTCTGGACTGATTCGGTGGCTTTAGCGATCCCAAGCGAATATACCTTTCTTAAAAACGACGAGCATTGTGTTTAAAGATTCTCTCTCTTTTCACCAATACAGCTACAGCTACAGCTGCCGAGTGTCTCCCCCGTCACTCACACTTACAGCCTGCAGGTGTAGAGAAGAGCTTCTGTTTAAAGCGGCTCAAGTCTAACACCCACAACACAATGGGCCAAGACCCTTTTAGCAGTCTAGCTCTGCTGGCCATTGAGAGAACACTGGTAAAATCCCTGGAAAAAACACCTGGTTGATACGACAGGTTCACAGATCATTTTCTTGAGAAGAATGGAGGGTAGAATTTACGTTTAAATATATAATCGAATTTATGATGAAGGCTGGAAAAAATGAGCTTCCCCTCCTTGACTTGACCAGCAATCAATTTTACTGTAAAATAACGGAGATTTTCAAAGTAAAAATTTTAGATCCTAAAATAAAGGAGTAATAGCTGTGATGTTTTGGTGGCTTTAAGTTTTTATGTTAGCCATAAGTTCTGACAATTCTTGGTCTGTATGTTTTCACTACTACTCTGACTTCTCACAAACAAGAAACCAAGCGATTAATGTGGAATAACATTAATTTTTTTTTTTTAGCCATGAGTTCCCACAAATTTTGTTCCGTATGTTTTTGGTACCAGTCTGACTACTTACAAAAAAAAATTCAAGAAATTTTATTTTAGAAAATAGAGATTTTAAAAGTTTAAAGTCTTACACTATAGAATGAAGGAGTAATATCTCTGATGATTTGGTGGCTTTCTTTTTTTTTCTTTTTTTTTTTCTTTTTCCCCCTTGTCCTGTTCATTGTCACGACAACAGAATTATGGTCTGGCTGCTGTATTGTGCAGAACACATTTGCTTTTCCACAGGGAGCCGTTAGTGTATAAGGCTCCCCTTGAGTGTTAAAATTGTACTCTTTAGTAGTGTTTTTTGACATATATTTTATACATATATATACATACACACACACATACGTATATATGCACATACATACGCATACATGTATCCATACAGTTTCCCTCCCGTATATTGCCAAGTTTGAAGATTACTGCTTAAGAAACAGTGATAAAGGGAAAGAGTGTAGAGAAGAGACTAGACAGAGGGACAGAGAGAGACAACAAAACAACAGTAGAGAGCAACCACAACAACTGAACAAATGACTACAGACAGGAGAAATAAACAACCAGCTACTGAGCCTGAAAAGAGGCAGTATCCTGAGGTCTTTGACATCATAATCACAAGAAGCACCTGTGGAGAAATGAACTGGAGAAATCATGAGTAGCAGTGAGCACAACAACGACAATTGTAAGAAGGTACATATACGTATATAGAAAAATACACAGAAGCATATACTCACCTACACATATCGGGGTACAGGTGGCAGTACAGAATATTGGGTTTGATTTAGGTCAGGTGATCATTCCAAGGTGTGATCATGCAGATGTGGCCCCGCTGTTCCCAGAGGCCAAACGCGAACTGAGACAGCCCTCATATCCGGGCATCTAGCAGCCACAACAGAGCACAGGGCCCAGACAGACCACCATGGAGACAGCAGCACGCCAACCCAGGAGGAGGCAAGGAGGGGGCGTCCCGGGAAGGCTAGAGGCAGGCCCCGGACACTGCGGAGGGAGGACCCCAGGGGGCCAGGGACTGAGGCCTACAGGCCCCGCTGGACGCAGGGCCCCCTATCGAGTGTAGGGGGTAGGACCCGGGGTCACCTGTGCCCAAGGGCCACTCACCCCCAGGGAGAGAGGGTTCGGCCAGGTACCCAGGAGGACAGACCCAGCCCAGGCCACCACCCATCACGAGTCGGTGCCAGCCCCCAGCGCACCCTGCCAGACACCGGAGACCACAGAAGTCCTCTCCCCAAAAACCCAGTGTCCCCCTTACACAACCCCCTGTCCCAACCCACCCCTATCCCCCTCTCATCTGTACCCAAGCTCACCAGCCCTCCACCGTGGACCCTGACACCCGCACATAAACATTCTGTCCATCCATACCCATACGTTGACACAACAGCACAACGACACCACAGCACCACAAGACGACCACACAACAACATCACAACACGGCAGCACCATATCACAACACACTCGGAGCCTCCAGCCACTCAGGTGGTGAAATACCCCTTTTCCTCCTCACTCACCAAAAAATAAAAAAAAATAAAAATAATTAAAAAAAAGGATTAGATAAATAAATAAATAAATAAATAAATAAATAAATAAATAAATAAATAAGTAAATAAGTAAATATAAAGCCATGGGCATCCCCCGGGGCGCCGCAGGATCCCCGCTGTGCCACTTGCCCAGAACCCAAGGCAGCGGATCCCTTTTTTACCCCATGCCCCAGGGGGCACCGTAGAAACAGGGGTGTGAGAAGAGCCCCCTACCCCACCTCTGATTTGGTGGCTTTCAATTGTTTTGTTATCCATAGTTCTGACAATTTTTGGTCTGTACGTTTTCAGTACCACTCTGACTTCTCATAGACTCAATCAATTGAAGAATAACAGAGATTTTTTAAAGTTTAAAGTCTAACATTTTAAAATGGAGTAATATCTCTGGTGTTTTGGTTGGCTTTTCATTTTTATTATTATTATTATTATTATTATTATTATTATTATTATTATTATTATTATTATTATTATTTTGTTATCCATAAGTTCCTCCAATTCTTGGTCTGTATGTTTTCAGTGCCACTCTGACTTCTCACCATAGAATAGAACTTATTGTCTTTGTAACAAGTACAACGAAACTGAAGTCGCAGCAGCAATCAAGAAAACAAAAGTAAGAAAGTGCAAAAAGGTCCATAAGAAAAAAGATGATGACAGCTTGTCTATCATTCTCCAGTTCAGCCAGCCTCCACCTCCACAGGGTCCGGACTGAGCTTCTTTCAGTCATGCTCCATCTCTGTCTTCTGTATCCTGTCTACTCAGGTTAAGCTCTTCCAACATGGCGTTGGTGTCTGATGTTAGCTTCGTTAGCCATGTCTGTGAATAGCATGAATAGCACTCTGCCCTCTGGAATTCCCTCTATTGCTGGGTTAGCATGGATAGCTTGGAGATAGATCTTACGTATCCAATAACGATGAATCCAACAGGTCTAGGTCTCTAACAGGTCCATGTCGTCACTTCTTAGTTCACACCTGAGAACCATCACGTCGTCCTCACCTCCTACTCCTCACCTTGTAGCAAGACATCAGGCCTTACACCAGTTAGCGTTGACATGCTACAGGCTGCAAACAGCTGAGTTCACATGTAAAAAATGCAGCCATGGTTACATGTAGGATCTCTAGACAAACACAGGAGCAAAAGTAGTAAAAATATCACTAAGCCACAAAAAGTTTGGTGTCCATGACCAACAAATGAGCCACACAAAGTAATGATCCACTCCAAATACAAAGATTACAAAATAAGAGGCGAAAAAATTACTAGAAACGGACAGAAAAGAGAGAGCTGCTGCAAAGGCAGCCATAACCAACAGAGCGGCGCCTAGCAATATGTTGTACTTTGTTATCTATATTTATCTTATTTGTGTTAACTGAAACATATTCCTACCTGTACAATAATATGTTTCTTCATTGCTGCTCTGGGTGCTCCATAAAACCCTATTCAGTGCCACTACAAGCTTAATCTTTATGCTTAGACTTTTAAGACTTTAATCTGACACGTGAACTGCAGGTGTCTTGCCGCCCTGCTCTTGCACTCCATGAACACTGCTCAAACAGGGTGTATATCAGCGTCTCATGGCTGACGACCTCAACACCTTCTACTGCAGATTCGAAAGGGACCACTTCACACCTGCTCCTCTCCTCTCTGCAGTCACTCTGCCCACCCCCCCCCACCCCCCCCACCCACTGACACTGAGCCCCTCATCTCAACTCCATCTCACCCCCGGGGCTCCAGCACACCCACTCCCCAGACCCTCCAAGTGAGCGAGGAGGAAGTGACCCTGCTGCTGCAGGGACAAAAAAAGCAGGAAAGCTCCAGGCCCTGATGGGGGTTCCCCCTCCTGTCTGCGAGCCTGTGCAGACCAGCTAGCTCCTGTCTTCCCCCAGCTCTTCAACAGGTCCCTGGAGCTGGGTGTGGTCCCCTCCTGCTTCAAGCGCTCCACCTCCCCGTCCCCAAGAAACCCACCATCTCAGGACTAAATAACTACAGGCCTGTCGCACTGACATCTGGTGTTGGCCCATCTGAAGACCCTCACAAAGGACCTGCTGGACCCCCTGCAGTTTGCCTACCTGGCAAAAAGATCAGTGGACGACGCTGTCAACTTGGGGCTGCATTACATCCTGCATCACCTGGATCGTCCTGGGACCTATGCACGTGCCCTTTTTGTGGACTTCAGCTCGGCCCTCAACACTGTGCCCCCCCCCCCTCCCTCTGCTCCAAACTGGCCCAGCTCACTGTGCCTCCTGCACTCTGTCAGTGGATCTACAGCTTTCTGACTGACAGAAGTCAGCAGGTGAGGCTGGGGCAGGCCATTTCGGACATTCGGACCACCAGCACAGGGACTCCCCAAGGATGTGTCCTTTCTCCACTACTCTTCTCCCTCTACACCAATGACTGCACCTCCACAGACGCCTCTGTGAAGCTGCTGAAGTTCGCAGACGACACCACCATCATCAGTCTCATCCAGGATGGTGATGAGACTGCTTACAAGACAGCAAGTGGATCAGCTGGTGCTCTGGTGTAAACAGAACAACCTGGAGCTCAACTCGCTCAAGACGGTGGAGATGATAGTGGACTTAAGGAGACATCCCCCGCCCTGTCCCCCCTCACAGTCCTCAACAGCCCGGTGTCCATTGTGGAGAACTTCAGATTCCTGGGCACGATCATCAGCAGAACATCAGCTCCATCCTCAAGAAGGCTCAGCAGCGGATGTGTACTTCCTGCGCCTCCTGAGAAGACATGGACTGCCCCCTGAGCTGCTGCTGCAGTTCTACACTGCAGTCATCGAGTCCGTTCTGTGCTCCTCCATCACTGTGTGGTTTGGAGCTGCCACCAGGCAGGACCGATTCAGACTGCAGCGCACTGTGAGGACTGCTGAGCGCATCATTGGTGTTCTCCTGCCCTCCATCCAGGACCTCTACTGCTCTAGGACTCAGAGGAGTGCAGAAAACATTGTGAGGGACTCCACTCACCCTGCTCACGGACTCTTTGAAATGCTCCCATCCGGCAAGCGCCTCAGAGCTCTGCGGACCAGGACAAGCCGGCACAGGAGTAGTTTCTATCTGTCTGCAGTCTCCATATTAAATAATAAAAACTGTAACTAACACTGGCACCTTTTTTAAAACAGTTTACAGCTGCACTACGGACCGCACAGTTGCACTTTTCCACCTTCAATTGTAAATATCCCAGTATTCTGTAAATATTTCTGATGCACATTTTATCCCAGCCCTTTTCTACATCCACATCTTTTTATTTATCTATTTTTTATTGTCATGTTTATGTATCATGTTTGTGTGTACCTCTTGTGCTAGAGACAACAACTGCCGGAGTCAAATTCCTTGTATGTGTTGCATACTTGGCAATAAAAACCGATTCTGATTCTGATTCTGATTCTGAATCAGTACAGCACGCACAGTGCAACCTTTTCTCAGAACAGTACTCAATTTGTTAATTGATCAAGGGCGCCATCTAGCGACCATATTTAACTCATACACTTATCTAACAGCAAACACAGGAAAAGATACAAATCAGTGTCATCTTATAATGCTTTTAATATTTTGTCATACACACGTTCGTTTGGCTCTAAAAATTATTTTGGTTCAAACAAACAACGTGAGTCAGGTTAAATTTGCAAAATCTTAAATTTGTTTTAATGTCAGCTAGGAGGATCACTGTGCAGAAATTCAGATCACCTATCATTGTTCTCCTTGGCTTTTTCCTGCAGTGGCTGTCACACTTGACAACCAACACATGAAAAAACAAAAGCAAATGCGTGAGAGCTAACGGTATGATTTTCATTGATGTCTCTTTAGCGTTTTCCTGCAAATGCTGTGATATTTGACCCCGATATTGGAGAAACTTTCAGATTCAAGGGAAGACAATGGCGAATAAGAGTTTAAAGTTTGATTAAAATAATATGTCATTTTTATGCTTTTCTCGCTAAAGCAAAGCGCTTTTGGTGCTTAACCACGACTCTATGATGCAGGTTCATGGGAACTGTTATACAATTGTGCTTTTGTCACACACTTACTGAAATGATTAAATCAGAGTACTTTTCCGTTTCCTGAGCCTTTTCGGTGTTGATTTGTCTAGTTCAGCATGTTGTCTAGTCTTTTTGGTGTTTCTCGCCCCGCAAAGCGTTTTGGTTCATTACAGCGACTCTCTGATGCAGATTCAAGAAAGAACGAGGAATTATTATGCTTCTGTGACACTTATACTGAAATCAGAAAAACAGAGTACAGATTCATGTAATTCCGTGTCCTGAGCCTTTTCTGTGCTGTTTTTGCATCCAGCATGTTATTGTAGTGCTTCTTATGGTCATGGCAAATTTCTGCATTCTCTGTCCTCTTTAGCTTTTTCCTGCAAATGTTGTGATATTTGACCCCCAAAACGTGAGAAACTTTCAGATTCAAGGGAAGACAATGGCGAAAAAGAGGTTATAGTTCGATTAAAATAATATGTCATTTTTATGCTTTTCTCGCTAAAGCAAAGCGCTTATGGTGCCTAACCACGACTCTATGATGCAGGTTCATGGGAACTGTTATACAATTGTGCTTTTGTCACACACTTACTGAAATGAGTAAATCAGAGTACTTTTCCCGTTTCATGAGCCTTTTCGGTGTTGATTTGTCTCATTCAGCATGTTGTCTAGTCTTTTTGGTGTTTCTCGCCCCGCAAAGCGTTTTGGTTCATTACAGCGACTCTCTGATGCAGATTCAAGAAAGAACGAGAAATCATTATGCTTTTGTGACACTTATACTGAAATCAGAAAAACAGAGTACAGATTCATGTAATTCCGTGTCCTGAGCCTTTTCTGTGCTGTTTTTGCATCCAGCATGTTATTGTAGTGCTTCTTAAGGTCATGGAAAATTTCTGCATTCTCTGTCCTCTTTAGCTTTTTCCTGCAAATGCTGTGATATTTGACCCCCAAAACGTGAGAAACTTTCAGATTCAAGGGAAGACAATGGCGAATAAGAGTTTAAAGTTTGATTAAAATAATATGTCATTTTTATGCTCTTCTCGCTAAAGCAAAGCGCTTTTGGTGCTTAACCACGACTCTATGATGCAGGTTCATGGGAACTGTTATACAATTGTGCTTTTGTCACACACTTACTGAAATGAGTAAATCAGAGTACTTTTCCCGTTTCATGAGCCTTTTCGGTGTTGATTTGTCTCATTCAGCATGTTGTCTAGTCTTTTTGGTGTTTCTCGCCCCGCAAAGCGTTTTGGTTCATTACAGCGACTCTCTGATGCAGATTCAAGAGAGAACGAGAAATCATTATGCTTTTGTGACACTTATACTGAAATCAGAAAAACAGAGTACAGATGCATGTAATTCCGTGTCCTGAGCCTTTTCTGTGCTGTTTTTGCATCCAGCATGTTATTGTAGTGCTTCTTAAGGTCATGGCAAATTTCTGCATTCTCTGTCCTCTTTAGCTTTTTCCTTCAAATGTTGTGATATTTGACCCCCAAAACGTGAGAAACTCTCAGATTCAAGGGAAGACAATGGCGAATAAGAGTTTAAAGTTTGATTAAAATAATATGTCATCTTTATGCTTTTCTCTCTAAAGCAAAGCGCTTTTGGTGCTTAACCACGACTCTATGATGCAGGTTCATGGGAACTGTTATACAATTGTGCTTTTGTCACACACTTACTGAAACGAGTAAATCAGAGTACTTTTCCCGTTTCATGAGCCTTTTCGGTGTTGATTTGTCTCATTCAGCATGTTGTCTAGTCTTTTTGGTGTTTCTCGCCCCGCAAAGCGTTTTGGTTCATTACAGCGACTCTCTGATGCAGATTCAAGAAAGAACGAGGAATTATTATGCATTGTGGCACTAATACTGAAATGAGCAAAACAGAGTACAAATACATGTAATTCCGTGTCCTGATCTGTATTGTTTTGGCATCCAGCATGTTACATTAGTGCTCTCTATGGTCATTGCGAATTTCAGCATTCTCTGCCCTCTTTAGCTTTTTCCTGCAAATGATGTGATATTTGACCCCGAAACGTGAGAAACTTTCAGATTCAAGCGAAGATAAAACGCGAATAAGAGTTTGAAGTTTGATTAAAATAACATGTCATTTTAATGTTATTCTCGCTAGAGCAAAGCGCTTTTGGTGCTTAACCACGACTCTATGGTGCAGGTGCATGGGAACTGTAACACAATTGTGCTTTTGTCACAAACTTACTGAAATGAGTAAATCAGAGTAATTTTCCCGTTCCCTGAACCTTTTCGGTGTTGATTTGTCTCATTCAGCATGTTGTTTAGTCTTTTTGGTGTTTCTCGCCCCACAAAGCGTTTTGGTTCATTACAGCGACCCTTTGATGCAGATTCAGAAAGATCGAGGAAATAATGCTTTTGTGACACTAATACTGAAATGATCAAAAAAAGAGTACAAAGACATGTAATTTCGTGTCCTGAGCCTTTTCTGTGCTTTTTTGGCATCCAGCATGTCATTGTAGTGCTTTCTATGGTCATTGCAAATTTCGGCATTCCATGCCCTCTTTAGCTTTTTCTTGCAAATGATGTGATATTTGACCCCCAAAACGTGAAAAACTTTCAAATTCAAGGGAAGACAATTGCGAATAAGAGTTTAAAGTTTGATTAAAATAATATGTCATTTTAATGTTATTCTCGCTAAAGGAAAGCGCTTTTGGTGCTTTACCACGACTCTATGATGCAAGTGCATGGGAACTGTAACACAATTGTGCTTTTGTCACACACTTACTGAAATGAGTAATTCAGAGTACTTTTCCCGTTCCCTGAACCTTTTCGGTGTTGATTTGTCTCATTCAGCATGTTGTTTAGTCTTTTTGGTGTTTCTCGCCCCGCAAAGCGTTTTGGTTCATTACAGCGACTCTCTGATGCAGATTCAAGAAAGACGAGGAATTATAATGCTTTTGTGGCACTAATCCTGAAATGAGCAAAACACAGTACAAATACATGTAATTCGGTGTCCTGAGCCTTTTCTGTGCTGTTTTGGCATCCAGCATTGTATTGTTATGTTTTCTTTGTTTGTTGCACCTTTCTTCATTCTCTGTCCTCTTTTTTTTTTTTTTACTGCAAATGCTGTCATATTTGACCCCCAGAACGTGAGAAACTTCCAAAATAAAGTGAAAACAATGGCAAATAATTGTACTTTGGGCTTAAAGTATTATTTTGAATAATAAGTCATTCATAGGTTTTCCTTGCATAAACAAAGCGTTTTGGGGCTTTGCCAGGATTCTTTGATGCAGATGCAGGAGAACTGTGCAAATGAATAGTTTTTCATTATGGAAAAATAACCAAAATAAGCAAATCAGAGTACAAATCCATGTTCTTCCGTGTCATGAGCCTTTTATGGCATCCATCAGGGTATTGTAGTGCTTTCTATGATTCTTGCACCTTTATGCATTTTCTGTCCTCTTTAGCTTTCTTTTTCCTGCAAAAGCTGTGATATTTAACATCCAAAACGTGAGAATCTTTCAAATGCAAGGGAAAACAATCGCGAATAAGTGTTCTTAAAGCTTAAAGTATGATTTTGAATAATATGTCATTAATAGGTTTTTCTCGCAAAGGCAAGGTGTTTTGGTGCTTAACCACGACTCTTATATGCAGGTGCATTAGAACTGTACAAATCAGTAGTCCATTTGTGACACAATCACGAAAATTACTTGTTCCGAGAATTTCTCCTATGTACTGACTCTTTTCGGTGTTGTTTTGTCATACAGCATGTTATTGTGGGGTTTTTTTGTGTGTGTGTTTCTCGCCCTGCAAAGCGTTTAGGGTCATTACACTGACTCTTTGTTGCAGGTACAAGGAAACTGTGGAATCATTATGCTTTTGAGACACTATTACTGAAATGAGCAACTCAGAGTACAAGCACGTGTTATTCCGTGTCCTGAGCCTTATTTCGACATCCAGCATGTCATTGTTGTCCTTTCTGTGATCAATTGCACTACTGTGTTGTCTCTATCCTCTTCAGCTTTTTCCTGCAAAAGCGCTGGTATTTGACCACCAAACCTGGGAAACTTTCAGATTCAAGGGAAGATAATCCGCGAATGAGTGTACCTAGAGTTTAAAGTTTGATTTAAATTATATGTCATAAATAGGTTTTTCTCGCAAAAGCAAAGCGTTTTGGTGCTTAACCACGACTCTGTGATGCAGGTACATAGGAACTGTAACATAATAATGCTTTTGTGACACTATGACTGAAATGAGTAAACCAAAGTAGGTACTTTTCCCGTGTCCTGAGCCTTTTCGGTGTTGTTTCGTCATACACCATGTTGTCATGGCTTTTTGGTGTTTCTCGCCCCGCAAAGCATTTTGGTTCATTACAACGACTCTCTGATGCAGGTTCAAGAAAAACTGTGGAATCATTATACGTTTGAGACACTTTTACTGAAATGAGCAATTCAAAGTACAGATACATGTAATTCCGTGTCCTGAGCTTTTTCAATTTTGTTTGCCATGCAGCATGTTGTTGTGTCTTTTTGGTGTTTCTCGCTCGCAAAGCGTTTATGTTCATTTCAGCGACTCTGCGATGCAGATTCAAGAAACTGTTGAATCATTATGCTTTTGTGACACTGTTTCTGAAATGAGCTGAAAATCCATGTAATTCGGTGTCATGAGCCTTTTATGTGCTTTTATGGCATCCAGCATGATATTGTAGTGCTGTCTATGATCATTGCACCTTTCTGCATCCCCTGTCCTTTAGCTTTTTCCTGCAAAAGCTGTTCTATTTAACTCTCAAAACGCGAGAAACTTTCAAATTCAAGGGAAAACAATCGCGAATAAATGTTCTTCAAGCTTAAAGTATGATTTTGAATAACATGTCATTAAAAGGTTTTTCTCGCTAAGGCAAAGCGTTTTGGTGCTTAACCAGGATTCTATGATGCATGTGCATGAGAACTGTGCAAATCAATAATGCTTTTGAGACACACTCACCGAAATGAGAAAATCAGAGTTCACCTCCCGTGTCCCGAGCCTTTTCGGTGTTGTTTTGTCTTACAGTATGTTGTTGTGTTTTTCTGGTGTTTCTCGCTCTGCAAAGCGTTTTGGCTCATTACCACGACTCTGCGATGCAGGTCAAAGAGAATTGTGGAATCATTATGCTTTTGTGACACACTCACTGAAACGAGTAGTTCAGAGTACATTATCCGTGTCCTGAGCCTTTTCGCGATTGTTTTGTCATACAGCATGTTGTCCTGTCTTTTTGGCGTTTCTTGCTCCGTAACGCATGATTATGCTTTTATGACATAAGAACTGAAATGAGCAAATCAGAGTACAAATCCATGTAATTTCGTGTCATGAGCCTTTTATGTGCTTTTATGGCTAAAGTAAAGCGTTTTTGGTCCTTTACAACGACTCTATGGTGCAGATTAATGGGAACTGTGACAAAATAAAGCTTTTGACACTACTACTGAAATGAGTAAACCAGAGTCCAGTGTCCTGAGCCTCTTTGTTGCTGTTTCGTCATACAGCATGGTGTTGTTGCGCTTTTGTCATTACACATCAATACCTCTGCTTTCTCTCTCCTTTTTAGCTTTTCATATTTGACATAGAACACACACGAGTTACATCAAAATGACTTCGGAAACAGCCCAACATGTTTTCATGAGAACTTAAAGCACGATTTAAAATATTTTTTCATTTTCCTTTATCGCTCTGCAAACCTTTTTTCTTTCACTAAACAGGTCCATTGGTATTGCCGTCCTCACTACTTTGTCACTTAATCACTTCTGTGTGATCTGTGTTGTACAAAAATCCATCTTATTCACTGTTGTGCGTTTTCAGTGCTGTTTTGGCATCCGGCATAGTACTGTTGTGATTATTGTCATCATATCATATTTCTGCTATCTCTGCCCTCCGTAGACTTTTCCTGTGTTGCATTCATATCCAGGAGAAAACAATCGGAAAAGACGTGTTCAAGAGTGATTTTGAATGATGAACAAAAAGCTTTCAAAATCAAACATCACACGCTTGGGTTACCTACAAAAAGCTGACAGACGCAATAAAGATGTCTTCAGCATCTCAAATCATAAATTGAATCATGACATGGTGTTTTTTGCTCTGCACAGCCTTATATGCACAAAACTGTGATGTGCTCTTTATTTCGATCAGTATTTAATTAACATATAATTGCTTTTAAGCTCATGTCACATAGCTTTAGGTAATACTTTTTGAATGAGTTGTAACGACGTGCTATTTCACTCTGCAAAGGTAGAAACTCAGCTATGGCTTCTAAAAACATGAGCGGTTGTTGCTTTTTAGTGAAAAAATCACAATATTATCACTCACAATATTTTTATGTGCTTCAGAATGCGATATCAGCAAGTTTTACTGCCTTTATGGTACTTGGAACTAAAACGTGCAAAGCTGTACATTGTGACCACAAGATGGCAGCATGTGACTACAAGTGAAATCACCGCAAAACAATTTTATCTTCAGTATTCAGGCTGAACAATATTGAACTGGAAAGGTGCCTTGCAGAAAATGCGTTGAAAGGCTGACACCAAATACTGCAATGCAAAACTGTGAAATTAATTGCACAAAAGCAGTGCATGACAACTGAAAATGCAAAACATGTAAAATAAAAACTAAATAAAGTTGTGGTACAAAGCAATGAATGACAAAATGTGAAATAATATTGCACAGAGCTGCAAAAACATTTGCATGTGGAAAGACAGTGAAGATCATTGTCTTTACACCCCAGGAATAAACTACTTTCTGGGAAGAACCAACCACTTCCACAGTAGGTGATACTTAATCATGTAAAGCCTAAATGAAAAACATACACACAGATGCATGCACACACACACACACACACACACACACACACACACACACACACAAACGAAAGTTGAGTTTATGTGTACATTCACGTGTAGTCTATTTTTGTCTCATTTTAGTCTGTTGGAGCTATTCAGTGACCTGATCCCCATCCATTCACAAGAGAGGGCCACAAGAAAAAGATCTAAACCACCAAGCTACAACCTCACAAGTGAGAAACACCTTAGCTACATTGCCACAAAAAATAAAACCAAACAAAAGCAATCAAAAAAAAAAAAAAAAAAAATACAAAAGGACAAAAAGGTCAACAGGAAAACACAGCAAGACAACCAGCCGTGTCACTTCTGTAAGGCTCGTGTCATTATAAATTATATGTTAAGAAACAATACAACGGTAACAAAACAAATTTTACCCAAAACATTGGGATTTTTTTTTTAAAGGAAACTAAAGTGCCAAAAATTATCGCTTTAAGGTAAAATTAATACAAATTCTTCTTTAGGGTACAGAGTTAAAGACTATAATACAAAAAATAAGTAAACAAATAAAATGTTCCCCCATTATTGCACTCATTTTTTTAAAAGAGTAAAGTTTAATGAAATACCACACCAGAATAAATGTTGTGAAAATAATTTGGAACAAACCCCTTTTTTGGAGTCTGCTTTTTTGTTTTCCTGGTGCGGCTTAGCCACGTGATTGTCATCATCAAAAATCAGGAGAGGGTGGGGGTGGGGGTGCAGGAGAAAAAAATTAAACTACAGTATTGCTCTTTTACACGATATTATCAATATTTGTATTGTTCCGCCCACCTCTACTCCTCACTCACAGTAGTCTCCTCCTGCATTCACATGAATCACGCAAGTGTGTGTCTCATTATGGTCACTTCTATCATCCCCGGCCCAGATTAAGGAAGAGGGTTGCTATTTAGACATTAAAAAAAAAAGTATGGACGGAAGACAGTTAATTTGTAGTTGTAGTAATTTTGTAGTTGATTATGATGTTGTGTTTTACCTGCTTTCTCTCTTACATTGTTATTTCTCTGCCCTACAAAGTCCATGACAATTACATGCACATGAATTATTCTGCAGATTAGACAGCAGCGTCATTTAGTGACTTTTAGTGACTTTGTGGACAGTCAATAGTGACTTTCCTTACTGAGGAGTTGGCATGTTGAAACTGGCAATGTTTCACTCAGCTGTAATGATGTTCGAAATGGTAAACAGTCTTATTCTTTTAGGTCTTTCATGACTATACATGATATAATTGATTAAAAATAATCTGTTAATAGTGGATTATTTGGGTATATAGTAATCTGAGGTGTTAAAAACAACAACAATTTACACCCAACTCAACCGATAACCGTGACTACAAAACCGTGATAAGAACTGAACCGTGGATTTTGTGAACCGTTCCATCCCTACTTCATCACACACTTCAGTTAGAGCATCCTGTCTCTTATGGAACTCCTGAGCGCAGTGAGTGTGTGTTGAAATTTTCAGTTTGCAAACCAAAAGCAATTCAATGATACTTGTTCAGTAAACAGCAGTGACTGCATGCAGAGTATTTAATCCTAAGGTGTAAATTAATACAAGACCACATCTCTAACAAAGACATAAAAATTATGAGTGCTTCGCATTATGTTGAAGAGATATAGTGTACTTTATAGTGGACGTGAGAGATTAAGTGTTGGTGAACGATAACCATGTGTGAATGATACAGCATTCATTTACAGAGGTCTGTGCTTCAGTGTAAGGGGGCCCCCAAATGTAATTTGCCTAGAATAGAATAGAATAGAAAATACTTTATTTATCCCCGAGGGGAAATTCAGGAGTCACCGCAGCATTTAAGAAAACAAAAGTAAGGCAGAGTAAAGAAAGTGCAAAAAGGTCCATAAGAAATTAGATAGAATAGATAGAATAGAATAGAATAGAAAATACTTTATTTATCCCTGAGGGGAAATTCAGGAGTCACCGCAGCATTTAAGAAAACAAAAGTAAGAAAGAGTATCGAAAGTGCAAAACGGTCCATAAGAAATTAGATGACGACATCCCGTCCACCACTCGTCCACCACTCTCCAGTCCAGCCAGTCTCCACCTCCACAGGGTCCAGGACTGAGCCTCCCCAGCAGTCTGTTCAGTCTCTGTCTCCTGGATCCTGTCTGCCCACTGTGGCACCAGCGTCCATTGTCAGCTCCGTCAGCCACGTCCGTGGACAGCACGATGCCGCTGGGTTAGCACAGGTAGCTCGTCCTTCCCCCGGGGCTGGATCCCACGTTCCCAACAACAATGGATGGAAGGACAGGTCCACGTCGTCACCTCCCAGCTCACATCCGAGAACCAGCACGTCGTCCTCACCTCCTCCTCCTCAGCTCGAGGGAAATCATCAAGCCCTACACTAGTTAGCATTGACATGCTACAGGCTGCTAACAGCTGAGTTTGCATGTAAACATGCAGCCATGGTTACATGTAGGATCTCCAGACAAACACAGGAGAAAAGTAGTCAAAAATATCGCCGAAGCCACAAAAAGTTTGGTGTCCGTGACCAACAATGAACCATACAATGTGATGATCCACTCCAAATACAAAGATTACGAAAAAGAGACAAAAAAATTACAAGAGACGACAAAGACGAGAGAGCTGCTGCAACAGGCAGCTACTTGGGTAGCGCCTAGCAACGGAAAAGCCATAGGGCCTCATACTCACTTGGGCCCTGTTGTAGTATTTGGTTGCAAAGGGAAACTGATATCATGGAACCAAAAATATGGCCCCAATATTGTGCAGATCTACTACTCATGCTTAGCTAAAGGGGTGATTCAGATAAATGTGAGGGAAGAAAAAAAGCATTTCAAACAGGAATAAAGATATCGCCTCATCTTAGAAAGAGAATGGACCTTCAGAAGTCTAAAAGTGTACCAAGTGTAACACAGAGATCAGTAGCTTTATACATACTATGTAGTCTTATGTGTGTATATAAAGGAATTTTTGGGGAAAAATGTTTCAAAGTGTGCTTTTTAACAAGGATTGGAGAATGGACCCTTGTATGCCTTCTTGTTTGGGTTAAAATCAAGAACACCTATAATGAAAAACTGTGGAATGTTGACCTATGCTGCAAGAAAGTTTGTAACTTAAATGGATTTCAGAAAAGCCACCAACCCTCTCAGAATGGCACAAAGTTATATTTGCTCTGCTTCCCATAGATTATTTGACATATCGCACCAAAAAGGAAAATTGGAACATTTCATCATATATGGACTCCCTTTCTTGATTATGTGGGACCGAGAATGTGTAAGGTATTCTGGCAGATGCATCCTCGACTGAAGGGGGTTCGCTAAAAGAGAAGGAGAGGCTCTGTTGTCTGTATCAATTCATTCCCCGTATTTATCTATGTTTATTGTGTGTAAGTTTTGTCATGTTCATCTGTGTTGTGCCATTATACACGTTCGGGGGATTGTGTTGATTGGGTGGGTGAGAATAGAACAGAAAAGAATAGAATAGAACTTTATTGTCATTGTAACATGTACAACGAAATTGAAATCACGGCAGCAATCAAGAAAACAAAAGTAAGAAAGTGCAAAAAGGTCCATCAGAAAATAGATGATGACAGCTTGTCCATCATTCTCCAGTTCAACCAGCCACAGGGTCCAGGACTGAGCTTCTTCAGTCATGCTCCATCTCTGTCTCCTGTATCCTGTCTGCTCACAGCAGGTGAAGCTCTTCCAACATGGCGTTGGTGTCTGATGTTAGCTTCGTTAGCCATGTTTGTGAATAGCATGATGCAACTCTGCCCTCTGGTTTTCCCTCTATTGCTGGGTTAGCACAGCTAGCTCGTCCATCTTATTGGAGATAGATCCTAAGTCCCCAATAACAATGGATGGAAGGACAGGTCCATATCGTCACTTCTTAGCTCACACCTGAGAACCATCATGTCGTCCTCACCTCCTTCTCCTCACTTTGTGGGAAGACATCAGGCCTTACACCAGTTAGCATTGACATGCTACAGACTGCTAACAGCTGAGTTCACATGTAAACAATGTGGCCATGGTTACATGTAGGATCTCCAGACAAACACAGGAGCAAAAATAGTAAAAATATCACTGAAGCCACAAAAAGTTTGGTGTCCATGACCAACAAATGAGCCAAATAAAGAAATGATCTACTCCAAATACAAAAATTACGAAAAAGAGACAAAAAAAAAAAAGACAAGAAATGGACAAAAAAAGAGAGAGCTGCTGCAAAAGGCAGCCATAGCCAACAGGGCGGCGCCTAGCTCTGTTTCTGACTGTATGATGATCCATAATAGGAATACTTGAGTCCAGATCAATGTGAGAGATGACAAATGTCCACATAAAAGTTATGTGGGTGATTTAATCAGTTAATATGTGAGTAAAGCAGGGTCACATTATCTGATGGCTACGCTGTTGTCTCCTTACAGCATGTTCTTAAATAGTTGTTTTTTTAAATTATAGCCACAACGCTCATTTTAAATTTTTACCTATTTATTCAACATGTTTAGAGGGATTACATTACATGACGATCGTGAAGATAAGTATATAGATAAACTAAAACGTAAATTTAAAAGGATTTATACATGTATCTCATGAGAGCAGGCACAGCAAACTACATATTTGAAACAGTTCATATAGACTTTTACATAAAATGTAGCTCTTAGCAAACTATGATTATAGTACATATTTCCTTTAAAAGTCGCCTGATCTAATGTAGGGTTTTCAGTTCCTGGGTTATGAAGCTGTATATACGATGGTTTCTCCTTTATCAGTAGGAAGCCATCACAAGCGGTGCTTACTCGTGGGTAGCAAATAAAGCAACATCAATCAACTGCTTTGGATAAATTACACACAATGTCTACAGATTTTGCAAACGTTTACCCCAGATGAATCTTTGAGAACGACATTTACGTAACTCAACTTCTCCTCCTCTTTTTTGAACAATGCACACATAGCCAATGCCCGTCATCGCCCCTGCGGTCACATTTTCCGATGGTCACAGGTTTCAGTGCAGCACCGTTCAGACATCTAGCGGCATGTAATTGTTTATTTCGTCCACTAGATGTCACAGTTGTGTCGTGTAGCACCGCTGAAGGAACAGAAGTACAAGGGAAATTTTAGAAGACAATTCATGTGTTTTACTGTCTTCTTACAGTGAATAAATGCTGGAGGAACTGTGAATATGTCAGCTCCCTCCATGTGCCAATCATCACACGTTTCCAGACCTTCAAAACATTTTATTGCTCCATTCATCCCTTGTGGCAAGTGTTTGCAAGTTTAAATGAAGGTAAACTACCGGGATAGATTACAGATAAACTGCAGTGCGCATGTTTCGTTTCAACATAAAGTTGTCCTCTTTTTGCTCCTTTTAAGTTCAAAAGTTAATTTGATGAAAGAAAAAGATGCATGGAGCTATTTTTTTTCTAGGAGGAACTAAAAACGGGAATTTCTTCAGAGGCTTCTAATCAAACTTTCTCAAGTCACACAAAAATTGCCCCTCGATGTCGACTGTTGTCAACCAGGGGATGCAACTTTTTAGAACATTTTCCAGCCAGGTTGAGATGCCGGAGATTATCAACCATGCTTTTACTGAGCTGTTCGTGCTGCACAAAGTGTGATCAGTGAGACCAAGGAGTTGAAAATGCTGACATAGCACGATGCATGTTCACTATCAGGGGGTGTGGCAGGGGCAGTTTCCTGTCAGGAAAGAGGGTGCACAATGAATGGTATTTATGCATTTATATATAATTTTCAGTAAAAAAAAAAAAAAATCATCTATGATAAAAAAAAAAGAACAAATGCACTTTGAGAATTCGAAGTTAATTGTACTTTTTCTCTAATAGTCTATGGCGAGATGCAAGGATGGCTGTAACAAATGTGCACTATGAGACTCTTCACAGCCTTGAAGATGAAGGTCTTCTAGATCCCTCCAATAGCATCCACCTCTTCTGTGTCCAGCATGTTTCCTTTCCGCTTCTGCAAAGGGACCTTGATGTCTCCAGGGTGGATTGGGATAATCACTCCCTAAGAACAGAACAACAACTGTGGACAGTGGGACTCCTCCAGAATCCCACAGATACACTGAACTTGGCACTGGTACTAAGTAAGTACAATTTCCAGGAGCACCTTGTACTCTGTGTTGTAGTTCTGAGTAGCATTGCTTGTATATCTCGAAAAAAGAGAATATCATGAAAAAGTTTGATTTTTTGGTCACTCATTTCTATATTGTAAATCTATCTACGGCACACAGAGTGAAATTCTTGAAGCATCTATTTTTTTTTTTAAAGTTGATTATTATGGCTCACAGATAATGAAACCCCCAAATTCAGTGTCTCAAAGCACTGAAAAAAGTAAAACTTTGCTGTTGTTCATTTAATGTATAAATTCACATTATATGGACTCAAAAAATCGTTTTCAGATTTAAACTATATTTTCAGGTTTGTACTTCTGACTGAATCAATATTTTTTATTTCGTTTCAATATGAGTTTGCAATTTGACATCAAAATGAAATGACTCATTCAATCAACCTGAACGGATCAGGTGTTGATCGTTTCGCGCATGCGTGTTCCGGAAAACGAAACCTGAGGATCTGACGGGAACGGCCGAGTCCATCTTCAGCCTCTGCAACTCCTGGGTGGAGGGAAACTTTGTTTCAGGTAATAAAAGACAAAAATGCGTTTTTAGACTGTGACATCAACCATGGTTTTATCGCCCCGTTCATCTATTAAACCGCCCTTTGGGTCGTCTGCCATGGTATCACCAGGCTGTCTTGTTGAACTCAGCTTGCTAGCTTATAGCCCACGACAAATAAGCTATAATTTTTCGACAGTGCACGTTCAATCCCTGTTTAAATTACTGGTTAACTTAGTATGCATTTTTGAGTCTTTTCAAATGTTTGACGGCGTAACGTGTTAGTACTGTGAACGGGAGCCATGAGGGGTGTAGCGGTTTATAGAGTGACCGTGTTAACGAGTAACCTGTAGCCGAACGCGGGTTTTTCGCCGGCACACTGCTTGGTATGGACCTCGCCTCTATATTTAGTTATCTTTATTAATGAGAAAAATGAGAAAAAAAATGAGAAAATGTACTTATTCCCATTTCTTTTTAAATGTAACATTAAAGGAGGAGGCAGCCACCAGATAATTTTCAACGCTGTTGTGACTGCAGCGCATTTGGCCGGAAGTCACTATTTATTACGGGCACTCTTTGATCCGAAACACCGGTGTATGCTCTACAGCAGGGATGTCCAACTCGTGCCATGGAGGGCCAAGAGGCTGCAGGTTTTCTTTCCAACCAAGAACTCCACCAGCTGATTCCACTGATTAGCCCCTGCTCTCTGCTTGAAGGTGAGGTACCCAATGGAATCAGCTGGTGGAGTTCTTGGTTGGAAAGAAAACCTGCAGCCTCTTGGCCCTCCATGGCACAAGTTGGACATTCCTGCTCTACAGCGTGAGCTCGTCAACCGTGAAGTACAAGTTTGGACGAGTTGAACAACACGTGGAGTGCCAGTAGGTGCGTGCAAATAAAACTACAGAGACTAACCCGCTTCTGGGTTATGTGTGTGTATGTTTATGGAGAGAGATTATGTGCGCGCTTGTAAGTGTCAGGATGGAGGCATTGTCCCTTTTCGATGACAATGCCAAAACTATCAGAGCTTTCTATCTTTATTAACTTGCCCATATTTTCGGGGTACTAGCTGTCTTCTAAAAAAAAAAAGAAAAAAACAACAACTAAATAATCAATGATATTTTATGTAAGTGTGAAATAGCTCTTTTCCAAAGGTGTCTGTATGGCTTCAGCTAAAGTTAACTTACATTTTTTTTTTTTTTTTTTATTTATCTTGCAGTGCAACATCTGAAAAGCTTCCAGACTTGTCCATTGTGGTAAGTTAGTTGTTAATACCTTATAAAAATGTAATTTATCATTCACTGCCCAAATAATCGTTTGTCCAAAACTTACTATGGATAGTTTTACAGGGTCTTGCTAATTCTCACTAGGTTTGTATTTTACACAATGACTGCAGGATGTGCGCTTGAAATATACTATATTTTTGCATTTTATGTATTTACAATATATCCATTCTCAACATAAAGCCTAAACATATGTATAACCAGTTTACATTACATGTTAATGGTTCCCAATTTGTATCTAGCACCTACTAAGTGTGTTGGCTTATTAATAACAAGAGAATATTGTTTCCTTTTTCAAGGAAATTAGCTGCTCTGAGGCCTGTCCTCATAACTTGTGGTAAGTTCCTTCACAATATCATGAGAACATTTTTAATTAATTGGACACTTAATTTGACCCAATAATAGCACTGGCTCAAATGAAATCTGACAAATTGATTTGGCAGTTTCCAGGTCTATTCTATAAACTTAAGGTATGGAAGGAAGTCTTGTTTTATGTGTGATGACTGTGTGTTTGCTTAAAACTTTTGAATGTGCCGCTGTCTTTTCCAGGACCCTCTTGAAATAGAGATTTTTAATCTCAATTAGTTTTCGTGGTAGATAAAAAAATGTAAATATAAAACTTATGGCGTTGTTACCCCAACAAATTAAAAATATCTCTTGTTTTTTTCTCTTGTATTTCATGTTGCATCAGTTATCCATGCATGTGGAAATGTAAAGACTGTGACGACTCATTGTCAAGAGGATCTGAACTTCTGAAACACTATAAACTTTACCATCTGCATTATTGGCGGGGCAATCCTTACCCCTGTGTTTATTGGAAAGCTCTACTAACGCACCTAAGTAAATATCATCCTTCTCAACAATCATCACAGAAAGAAAGCTCATCAAAAAAGACAACATTCAATTAAAAATGTCCAATATGGCTATTAAGGTAATTTTAAAACAAATTCAATTTCAGGATAGGGTCAATCTTATTCCCTTGAACATGGAAAGTTAATTAAAAACTGGTCAATGTCCACATTATTTTCACACAGACATTTGTGCCTGCACAGGGCCCTTCATCTCCCACTCCGCTGTGATATAGTGAGCAGCTGTGTTGGCAACTTGGGGACTTTTTTTTTTTCTTTTCAAAAAAAGCAACTAGTGATTTTTATGTGAAATAATTCAACTTATTACTTTTTTCTTTTCAGGTTTGAATGTCACACCATCTTAAAAATACAGCCAGGACCATAATATACATGCTGGTGTCTACTTTATGTACAAATTTGTTGCTTTGCATCAATTTCATTGGTGATGTCCTTATTTTCAGGTGGTCAGCTGTGATTGTAGCTGTGAAAAATATATGTTTTCAAGCTTCATCTTGGATGCACTTCTGTTTTTGTTTTATAGATCAATGCTGAGTTTATGAGAATAAAAACAGTTCCCTTGGGGACTAAGTTACTGGCACAGTTGGACCAGCACTCCAAACTATTGGAGGTTATCAGGCGGAAGGGGGGAGCTGTAAGACAGAAGATGTCTGGTGTCTTACAGCTTTTGGATGAGGTATCTATGAAGGGGTTTCTTGTCTGAGGAATGCTAAATATTTATTTTTTGTTTGTGATTGTACTGAATACCATTTTTTGAATCAGACTTTGGACATCAACACAAGAAGAGAGCCTATCTTCACATTTCTGATGATGTACCTGGGGGAACCTGTTGAGCATTTGATCAAAGAATATCAGGTAAGGGCATCTCACTCACATATAGGGAAGAGGTTTTAACCTGGAGTGCAAAAAGTTTTTTTATACAGTATGTTTAGGTTTCATTAAAAATGGCTCTTGTGCATATATACACATGAATATATACAAGGTCTTTGATCTCTCAAGCCTCAGTGTTACAGTCATACTCAGTTTATGAGACTTGCTCATTATGCAAAAATGAAAGATTTGGACCGTAGCATGAATGGGCTATGACTGTAGAGGTGATATTTGTGATTTGAATAAATCATATTTTATTGTCATGGCTTGAACTCTAAGAACAAAAAGAACTCATAAGCAGATGTATCAAAAAACACCAGGCATAAGGAAAGATCTCAACAAAACACATTGTTAGCAAACTATGTTTATAGAGGGAGCACTGCACAGTGAAACAAAGGAACAAAATCTAGGACAGGGTTTGTACAGGTCCTTGAAATCCTTGAAAATGCTTATTTTTTCATGTTGTGTTTTCAAGGTTTGAAAGTACTTGATTTTCTATTCAAGTGCTTGAGAATGCTTGAATTTATAATCGTATATAACTCACTACTCAGCTTCCTAACTCAACAGATCGATCAAATAGAGAGAAATAAAATAAATTGTGGGGGAAAAAAAATGTTCCATCTGATGGGCTCGCGGGTGTAACATAACTGGTCTGTTTATATGTGCGTTGTGACGTCTCCCCCATGAGGATTGTTCCTTAAACAGCAAGCCGGGAGGCATGACCGTTGGCTGGAGAAAGAAAAATACAAATTTTGGATTAAATGTAGCGCAAATCCCCGTGCAGCATACTGCAGTGTATGTAAAAAGGAGATTGCAGTGGAAGCTATGGGCAAGTCGGCACTCGCCAGCCACGAGAGGTACCCTGGAAGCCCTACATGTTAAATAGCCAATTAGCCTGCTACCTGTTGAAGCTAACCACCTTTTTATGCTTCATGCTAGGCATGAGTGATGAAGGCAGTGTCCCATTTAACATAAAGGTAGTGTTGCCCGGGGGTGTTTGTCGGGGCAGGTTATAAAATAACTGCGGTCAGGCGGTGACAGGTTTTGTCTACAAATACCGGGTCGTGCCTGGTCTGAGCATACGGCCGCGGCGGAGTGGGAGGCTCGCCCTGTACATACGAAGGAACGAAACGGCGTTTCTCATTGAGACCCGGCACAGATGAACAACGGTCATGTGATAACCTGCCGGTTAGATGGCTTGTTTGTGCTAAAGCCGCGCTACCGGCTTGGTTTATTATAAGCGTCTGAGATGTGGCTATCTTACTCATTGTTTGAGAATAAGAAAAACCATAGAACTGGATACAAAAAAAGTAGGGCTGGGTTAAAAAAAAATCGATTCTCAAAAATAAAAACGATCCTCATCTTCAAAATTTGACATCGATCGATCTTTTAATCAAAAGAAAATATTCCCTTTCTTGGCCGGATTTCAGTTTTGGACTGCAGGTGCTCCACACAGAATATTCCGTTCCTGCAAGTCAGTGTGGGATATATAGTCATACCCTATCTGTGTATAACTGACAGCGAGTTTTTGTAGGGTTATATGAAGTAGATATCTGCCCAAGATGCATCTGGATCAGCGCGTCTCCTCACGCTCTCCTTCATTAGGAGATCACAACTTTGGCATGCAGCAGTCTTAGCGTAACAGATTTTACTTAGCATTAGTTATGTTTGATCAGAACTGCAGAGAGACAGCGTCAAACCACCTGTTTCAGTGTTTTTGTCCTGCTGCAACATGACGTCTGTGTCAGATTATGAGAAAACGCTGTCAATCATCCTCCTCATCAGCTGACGCTTGCGCGAGCTACTGCTAATGTGCTCGCGCTAAATGATAAGCTCCATGTGTTGAACGCTGGTGTTTTTAACGGGTGGTTGTTTGTTACAAGGTGTTCAGATTAATTCTGAAGGTCTGGACAGGAGATATGACTTCACTGTTTGTCTTCAGACTGATCCACTGAGAGCTGTCAGCTGCTTCATTAACATACACGGTGTTGGGAAGGGTGCGTTTAATTTGTTCTCCCAGTCTGCCCTGTTTGTGGACCATCTACTGTGGAGGGATGTTGTTTTCACAAAGGAGGGAGCTGCATTAAAAAAATTGTTGTAATATAATAAATATAATATAAATCCTCATAATACTCCTAATACTCTTAGTTTAAAAGATAATGATACCAGTTTCGTCAGCAAGTGATGAGAATCAGTTCTTTGAGAAGTAGTAAAAAGACAAGAATCAGGAAAAAAATGTTTTTTTTTGTAAATACGAGTCTTCTCTGTGAAGTTGTGAACAAATGTGCTGTTCAACACAATGAAATTGCTGTTTTGTGTGCGCATCAATTTCTTAACATTATGAAATTAACAACCGCTCACAGTACTTGAAAAGTTTGAAAATTGACCTTGAAGCTCCTTGAAAAGTACTTGAATTTGACCATGAAAAATCTGTATGAACCCTGCTAGGAACAAAATCTGGCAACAAGACAAGGGAAGACATAAGGGTTAAGGCAATGAGGTGATTGGGAGTGAGGAGACGGCTGGGGAAGCACAATCAGGGATCAGGTGTGGCAGTGCCAGGCAGGAAACAAAATCTACAGAAATAAGAAAAGACTTGTGAACTTTCAAAATAAAACTTAACACTTTAACAAGACATGAAACAAGAACAAAAGGGGGAACTTGACTGAAGAAAAAGCAGGATGATGACTGATGAATTAAAATACCTGGAGATGAAAGGCAAAAAGTTGCACACATTTTTACCTCCGCCAAGGAGGTTATGTTTTTGGGAGGGTCTGTCCGTCTGTCTGTGAGTCTGTGAACAAAATAACTCAAGAAGTTATGGATGGATCTTGATGAAGTTTTCAGGAAATGTTCAGCATGGAAAAAAGGAAGAACTGATTCGATTTTGGTGTTGATCCGGATCAGCGTCTGGCCACTATGACGAAAATGTGATTTTTGTGAATAACTACTGATATAAAATAGATATCATTATGAATCCGTTTGCTAATGGAGTGTTTTTATGGTCAAGGAATCTAAATATGTACATCAAATAAAGGTAGGAGTAATATTTATAGTAAAAATCATAATATGGTCGAGGACTGTGGTGCTGGCAGAGGTATGTGCTCTCTGAGTGCTTTTCTAGTTAGTGCTGCAACTTTTCTGAAGGTGAATCTTGCATCTCGTACCACAATGTGCTCTATGGTGCACAAGAGAAAATTGTGCTTGGGTCATTTGACTGATCACTGTAAATACAGTGCATACCACTACAGTGGATACCACATTCATTTTAAGTTAAATCTTGGTATAAAAGTGACCACTGTAGCCATATATAAAATGGGAACACATTAGAATCTTTGAATGTTTTTTTTTTTTTTTTTGGCAGGATATTCCAGAAAATTAGGCTGAAAAGCTGAAGCAGACTACCATGGCCATCTTGATCACAGGATGGGAGAGTCCACTCCACCCAGCCAAAGACATCAAGATAATCATTGAAGGAACAGAGGTTGTCAATAATTTGCCCTCAGTTGCAGCAGCTTTTACCATGATCTTCAGGCTCATGTACACACTTAATCTGAAGTATCCAAAGAAATTGGAATCCACCTTTGAGTTTTTGCAAAAAGTCTTGATGGATCTTGATTGCAAAAAGATGAGCCCGAGAGTTGACAAAAACTGTGCAGCCAGCTGTACAGCTCAGACTAGGCTAAGTTTAGTTGCACTGACTCACTACATTGTTTTGTTTCTACTGGTGGTTTAATTTTGTGTAGATCTATTTCCAGTTGAAAATTCAAGCAGTTCAAAGTACGAGGGGTTGATGCTGGAGGTTCCAGTCACATTACAAGACAAGACAAGACAAGACAAGACATACTTTATTAATCCCCGGAGGGAAATTCAAGTTGTTTTGGCACTCTTCCAAGCAAAGAATTGTACACTCTGATGGCTGCAGGGAGGAATGATCTTCGGTACCTCTCGGTCCTGCAGCGCACAGAGGTAAGACGTCCAGAACTGCTGCTGATCCTCTGGACTATGATGTTGTGAAGTGGGTGATCAGAGTGACGGATGATGGCCTCCACTTTCTTCTGTGTATACCTTTCCACCACAGCCTCCAGTGAGTCCAAACTGGATCCAACCACGGAGCTAGCTCTCTTCACCAGTTTTTCCAGTCGCCTCTTGTCCTTCTGCTTTAAACTATTTCCCCAGCATACTGCACCATAAAACAAAGCACTGGCTACCACGGACTGATAAAACATCTGCAGCAGCTTTCCACAGACATCAATTGATCTGAGCTTCCTTAAGAAAAAGAGACGGCTCTGCCCCTTCTTAAAGAGTGCATCTGTATTAAGGGACCAGTCCAACTTGTTGTCCAGATGTACACCAAGATATTTGTAGGTTGACACCACCTCCACGTCCACCCCATGGATGTTAACTGGCTGATGGCAGAGCCCAGACTTTCGGAAATCCACAATCATTTCCTTTGTTTTTGAGGTGTTCAGTAGGAGACAATTTCTATGACTCCAGTCACAGAAAGCTTTTATCAGATCCCTGTATTCAGATTCCTGTCCATTTTGGATACACGCCACAATAGCAGTGTCATCTGAGTATTTTTGGATGTGGCAGGACTCAGAGTTGTATTTGAAGTCTGCAGTATAAAGTGTGAATAGGAATGGAGCCAGAACAGTTCCTTGTGGAGCCCCCGTGCTGCTCATGACCGTCCCAGAGACGCAGTTTCCCAACCTGACAAACTGTGGCCTCTCTGTGAGATAGTCTGTGATCCAGGAGACAAAGGATGGGTTCACTCCTATGTCTTTGAGCTTATCTCTCAATAACATGGGCTTGATGGTGTTAAATGCACTTGAAAAATCAAAGAACATAATTCTTACATAGGTGCCAGGTTCTTCTAGATAGCACAGGGCACGGTGGAGCATGTATATAACTGCATCATCCACTCCAATATGATTTCTATATGCAAACTGCAGAGGTTCTAGTGTGTCTTTGACCTCAAGTCTCAACAGACGTAAAAGCAGCCTCTCAAAGGTTTTCATAACATGTGAGGTGAGGGCAACTGGTCTGTAGTCGTTAAGTTCAGCTGGGCATTTGAGTTTTGGTACCGGCACAATACAAGATGTTTTCCACAGAGCCGGGACCTGACCCAACTGTAGACTCAGGTTGAAGTTCCTCTGAAGGGGTTCACACAATTGGGCAGCACAGTCCTTAAGCAGTCTTGGACACACACCATCTGGACCAGCAGCCTTCCCTGAGCACAGTCTTCCTAACTCTAACCTCACTCCTAAAGCTGTGACAGACGGTGACGGTGGAAGAGGCACAGGTGTAAGAGGGGATGTAGCAGGAGTGGTGGAGAGACACAGATGTGTAGAAGGAGCAGCAGTAGAAGAGGAAGTGGTCGCTGTGTCAAACTTGTTGAAGAACTGGTTGAATTCATTAGCACGTTCAACATCACCCACAATTGGCTGCCTTGTCTTTGTGTTATAGCCAGAGATGTTGTTGATTCCTCTCCACACCTCCCGCATGTTATTATTTTGTAGTTTTCTCTCAATGTTCTTTTTATATTTCACCTTAGCCTCCCTTAATCTCCTCTTCAGCACTTTTTGCACCAGTTTGAGCCGTTCTTTGTCGCCATCTCTAAAGGCTTCCTTTTTCTGATTGAGGATATCCTTGATGTCACTTGTGATCCAGGGTTTGTTATTGGGGAAACGGAGTACAGTCTTTGATGGTATGATATTGTCTTTACAGAAGTTGATGTATTCAGTAAAACAGTCAACCTGTTTATCAATATCTATACTATTTTCATCTGTTTCTAACAATACATTCCAGTCTGTGCACTCAAAGCAGTCTCTCAGAGCCTCACTGGCCTCAGGTGTCCATTTTCTAACTGTTACAGTAGTTGCATGCTGCCTCAATAAGCAGGATCTGTAACAAGACTGAAGTAAAACCAGATTGTGATCCGACCTGCCCAGTGGTGGTAATGCAGTGGCACTGTATGCATCTTTGACGTTGGCATATAGAAGATCAAGTGTTCTGTTCACTCTGGTTGGGCAATTAACAAACTGTTTAAATCCAGTGAGATAAGAGGAGAGGCTAACATGGTTAAAGTCTCCAGATATTATTATGAGAGCCTCAGGATGTTGAGTCTGTAGCCTGGCAACAGTTTCTTGGATAACATCACATGGAACTTCAGCAGTTGCTTTGGGTGGAATGTACACGAGGATTGTTATTATATGACTGAATTCTCTGGGAAGGTAATATGGCCTCATCCCAACTGCCAACAGTTCAATGTCCGGACAACACATCTTCACCTTGACTGTAGTATGATCAGGATTACACCATCTCTGATTGATGTATAAAACCAGTCCTCCACCTTTTGACTTGCCACTAGCTTTGGTGTCTCTGTCCAGACGTATCAGCGTGAAGCCAGGGATATCCACACAAGAATCAGAGATGTTTTGACTCAACCTCAGTAAAGCACATGAGGCTGCACTCACGGTATACATTTTGTGTCTTCACCAGTATCTCTAGTTCATCCTTTTTGTTGGGCAGAGAGTTGACATTCCCAATGATGACTGAAGGAAGAAAGGGCTTGTATCTCCATCTCCTGGCCTTTAACTTTGCACCAGCACGACATCCTCGGAAAGGCTTCTTTATCTCTGCATGCATCTCTTCTTTACTGCATGTTCGTTGCAATTGTAAGTTGTAGTGAGGAGGGGGTCTCCCCGGGTTAGAAGGGTCGAAAACACGACTCAAAACAGCTCGTTGCCGTCACACTGCACGTTTATTGCTTGCAGGAGAGATCAGACATCCTTCATGTGATCCTCTAAGCACACTTTTGTGAGGGTAAAACAAAAAGTCCAACAGCATGTCGATCCCGGGAAAACTCGAAGTGTGTGTGTTACGTCGTTACGTCTATACATCACCATGGTAACCCAAAAGCATTTAAAGACACACTACACAGAGAGGCGATCATTACATATCCCCCCCCCCTTAAAAAATGGCACGTCCCCGGGCCATAAAAGGAAAATGTCCACTACTTCCTTCACAGTGTGAGTAACTATAAAGATAACAAAAATACCACATACATCAAATGCATCACATCCTGCAGGTTACTATGCATAGACAGTTTTTCTTATTTCCTTTTCTCTAGGAACAATTTCAAAACAAACAAATAGACAGTGACAAAAAACCCAACAGGATTTAGAATACCATGACCTATCAATTTAACCTGCAACAAACACAGCTTTGTCTTGAACACAAAAAACTAGACCCTGGGGCCTGAGGTAACATACGAGCAAGCTGCAACAGCCTGTCTAACCTAAAGCTACTTGAGGCTTGTTTCTAGATCGAAGAAAGTAGCGTGGGGTGTGAGAGTGAGACACTGAGTCAGAGTGTCCAAAAGGGGCAGCCATTGAATCCACAGGGGGGCAGTGAGAGTCCTCGAACAGGAAGTCAAATCCATACTCCTCCAAATCCTCAGCCTCCTCTGGTTCAGACACTGCAGGGTCACCATCAGTAACGCCGAATGGGACAGGATGTGGAACCTCTGTGCCATCATCCCAGGTTTTGAACGGGAGCAAGTTGCTGACATGGTGCACTCCCATGTCTTCATCTGAAAAGATGTCCACCAGTCTGTAGTCCAGATCAGACATCACTTGAGCAATCCTGTAGGGGCCTTTGAAAACAGGTGCTAGCTTAGCAGCAAATCCAGCGGGTGCATTAGATCTTGGGTGAGACTTAAGCCGCACGAGGTCACCGACTTTGAACGTGACATGGCGACGTTTCTTGTCATAGTGCTTCTTCTGTGTGTCATGACTGATGGCCATGACCTCCCTCACATGGTCGTAGGCATCCCGCAGTGCAGAAGTCAACTCCGATTTGTAGCTGTCCACAGACTCAGGTGCACAAACAATATCCGGCTGCATCCACAAATCCAATGGAGTGTTGAGGTCTCTGCCATAAAGGAGGAAAGCAGGAGTCTCTCCCGTGCTCTGATGCGGGGCTGTTCGAAGAGCAAAAGAGATGTGTGGTAGGTAGAGGTCCCATTCTCTGTGTCTGGTCCCCACGTAAGCTCTGATGGCAGCTTTGATTGTGCGGTTGACCCTTTCAGTCTGGTTAGACTGGGGGTGATAAGCCGTGGTCAGACGGTGGACGGAACCCAGTGAGGCAAGCACCGACTCAAAAAAAACACTGACGAACTGAACCCCTCTATCAGAAACCAGATACCTAGGAGCACCATGTCTTGCAAAGACTTCAGAAATGAACTTCTGTGCAGCCACCACAGCTGTAGCTTCACGCACTGGACAGATCTCAACCCACTTAGTAAAGTAATCAATGAAAACAAGGATATACTCATTCCCACGTGACGACCTTGGCAGAGGGCCAACAAAATCCACACCCACAAACTCCCAGGGGTAGGAGGCGACGACCGGCTGCATGTAACCAGCAGGTTTGCGATTGGTAGGTTTCGTGAGCTGGCATGTTACACAAGAGAGAACATATTTTTTCACCTCCCCTCTCATTCCAGGCCAATAAACCCGCTTCTGCAGTCGCCCAAGTGTCTTGGCAACCCCCAAGTGCCCTGCTGTTGGGTGGTCATAGAAGTACTGCAGGAGAGTGTTGCGAAGTGAGGAAGGGACATAAAATCGCAGATCTTTGTAAGGGTGAAGGCGGCAAGAAGATTTTTGATCTCTGTAATAGACTAGGCCATTGTGTAGACAAAAGCCAGAGGAGTCGACACATGAATCACTTTCCAGCTGCGTCCTCAGAGCACAGATTTTTTCATCACCATCCTGCAGAGAGCGTAACTGTTCCTTGTCGTCCAAGATCAACAGAGGCTGGCGACGAACATTCAGAGACCCAACAGTAGCATAAGGGGGAAGCAGGTCCACAGGTTCATCAGAAAAGGTTGGGTTTCGAGACAGTGCATCAGGAACCGAGTTGGCAATACCCGGTTTGTGTATGATCTCAAAATCAAAGTCCTGCAGCCTGAGACACCAACGAGCCAGCCGGCCCGAAGGGGATGGACGTGTCATCAGCCACTTCAAGCTGTTGTGGTCTGTGAAAACCTTGACATGAGAGCCTTCAAAGTATGGGCGAAAGTGCTCAAGCGCCCAAATCACTCCTAAACACTCCTTTTCAGATGTTGAGTAGTTTCGCTCTGATTTGTGAAGAGTGCGGCTCGCATATGCCACAGCTCTCTCCCTGCCCTCACCATCATACTGAACCAATGCTGCCCCCAGGCCAACATCACATGCATCAGTGTGAATAGCAAAGTCCTTCTCAAAATCTGGGAGAACCAAGATGGACATTTTCAACTTCAGAAGATCCAGGGCTTTCTGACAGTCATCAGTCCAAAAGAATGGGGTTCCCTCTCGCGTGAGGGAGATGAGGGGCTCTGCGATCTTGGAGTAACCAGACACAAAGCGTCTGTAGTACCCCGTCATTCCCAGGAACTGCTTGACCTGTTTGACTGAGGATGGAGGAGGGAAGTTTTTAATGGCATCCAGCTTGCTTTCGTCTGGGCCCAAACCCTCAGGAGTTATCACATATCCCAGGTAGCGCAGAGAGGGCTTACAGAAGTGGCACTTTTCCATCTTGAGGGAGAGACCCGCATCTGACAGGCGAGACAGCACCTTTCCAAGGTCTTTCAGATGTTGCTCTAGGGTAGGCGAGGCCACGACAATGTTGTCAAGGTAAACAACACAACAGTCATATATCAGGCCTGCCAGCACCGTATTCATGAGTCTTTGAAAGGTGGCCGGGGCATTTGAAAGGCCAAAGGGCATCACTTTAAACTGGTACAAGCCCTTGTGCGTAATAAATGCCGTTTTTGGGCGGGACTCAGGAGCCATGGAGACCTGCCAGTACCCTCGTGCCAAATCCAAGGTTGAAATGTACCTTCCACGAGCCAAAAAGTCCAGTGAGTCATCAACTCTTGGGAGGGGGTAGGAATCTTTGGTAGTGACCTTGTTGACCTTGCGGAAGTCAATGCAGAACCGTGGGTCTTTGGACGGTGCCTCCACAATCACCACTGGTGATGCCCAAGGCCCTGAGGCTGGCTCAATGACATCACGTTTCAACATCTCATCAATTTGTTCCTCTATGATCTGCCTTTTCTTTAGAGATGCACGGTAGGGGGGCAGACAGACTGGCTTGGCATCGCCAGTGTCAACTTTGTGCTCCACCAGAGACGTTTGACCCAGCCTACCATCAAAGAGGTGAGAAAAGCCTCCTTTTTTTTTTTTTTTTTTTTTTTTTTTTTTTTTTTTTTTTTTTTTTTTTTTTTCTTTTCCCTTGTCCTGTTCAGCGTCACGACAACAGAATTATGGTCTGGCTGCCGTATTGTGCAGAACACATTTGCTTTTCCAAAGGGAGCCGTTAATGTATAGAGCTGCCCTTGAGTGTTAAAATAATACTCTTTATTAGTGTTTGTTTTTTTTTTTTTTTTTTAATTATATATTTATATTTTATACATAAATACACATACATATATATACATACACACACACATACGTATGTATGCACATACATATACATACGCATACATGTATCCATACAGTTTCCCTCCCGTATATTGCCAAGTTTGAAGATTACTGCTTAACCAGAACAAGGTGATATCAGGAAAGAAACAGTGAAAAAGGAAAAGATTGTAGAGAAGAGACTAGACAGGGGGGGAGAGAGAGACAACAAAACAACAGTAGAGAACAACCACAACAACTGAACAGATGACTACAGACAGGAGAAACAAATAACCAGCTACTGAGCCTGAAAGGAGACAGTATCCTGGGGTCTTTGAAGTCATAATCACAAGAAGAACCTGGAGAGATGAACTGGAGAAATCATGAGTAGCAGTGAGCACAACAATGACAATTGCAAAGAGGTACATATACGTATATAGATCTATACACAGACTCATATACTCACCTACACATATAGGGCTACAGGTGGCAGTATAGAAAATTGGGTTTGATTTGGGTCAGGTGATCATGCCAAGGAGTGATCATGCAGATGTGGCCCCGCTGCTCCCAGAGGCCAGACATGCACTGAGATAGCCCTCATCCCCGGGCGTCCCGCAGCCACAACAGAGCACAGGTCCCAGACAGACCACCATGGAGACAGCAGCACGCCAATCCAGGAGGAGGCAAGGGGGGAGCGTCCCGGGAAGGCTAGAGGCAGGCCCCCGACACTGCAGAGGGAGGACCCCAGGGGCCAGGGACTGAGGTCTGCAGGCCCCGCTAGACGCAGGGCCCCCGATCGAGTGCAGGGGGTAAGACCAGGGGTCACCTGTGCCCAAGGGCCACTCACCCCCGAGGATGGGGGGTTCGGCCAGGCACCCGGGAGGACGGACCCAGCCCAGGCCACCACCTATCACGAGTCGGTGCCGGCCCCCAGCGCACCCGGTCAGACACCAGAGACCACAGAAGTCCTCTCCCCAGAAACCCAGTATCCCCCGTACACAGCCTACTGTCCCAACCCACCCCTATCCCCCTCTCATCTTTATCACAGCTCACCAGCCCTCCACCGTGGACCCTGACACCCGCACATAAACATTCTGTCCATCCATACCCATACGTTCACACAACAGCACAACAACACCACAGCACCACAAGACGACCACACAACAATATCACAACACGGCATATATATATATATATATATATATATATATATACACACATATACATATATACATATATATATATATATATATATATATATATATATATATACATATACATATACATACATATACACATACATACATACATATATACATACATACACACACATACACATACATACATACACACATACATATACACACACACATACACATACATATATATATTCATACATATATAAATAATTTTAAAAAGAGGATTAAATAAATAAATAAATAAGTAAATAAGTAAATAAGTAGATATAAAGCCATGGGCATCCTCCGGGGCGCCGCGGGACCCCTGCTGTGCCACTCGCCCAGAACCCAAGGCAGCGGATCCCCTTTTTACCCCATGCCCCAGGGGGCATGGTAGAAACAGGGGTGTGAGAAGAGCCCCCTGCCCTACCTCCCCCGCTCTGTAGTGTGTGGATGTTTGTGATCCTAATGCAGTTAAAAAGAAAAGTTAAAATTGGGGAGTGGACGGCCTCGTAGCTCATGGGGCAGTGCCCTTCAGGTGGTTAGCTCAAAGTGCCCTGCCTACCATATACCACTTGGCCCACCCCAAGGGTCTCTGTGTGTGTTGTGTAGAGTAGTTGGTATCATGTAGGGATGTCTAAGTGTAAGTAAAATTGAGGCGCAAGTCTTATCAGGGTGTGGCAGAAGTGGTCCCTAAGGACCTCTACCACCGCACCTGACGAACGTGCACCTCAAGGTCCTAAGTGTGTGGATGCTCTAGATGAGCGGGGGAGTGAGGGCTGTGGGGCAAAGTAAGACCAGAGAGGAGAAAGCTCCCCTCTGGAGGGTGAGCCGCCCTATTGGCAGCAATAGGCACCCCTGTTCCCCGGGGCCCACCGGGGCAGGGGGGGCCCAGGATCCGCCAGACTCAGAGCACCGGGCCGTGGCAGCCAGAGGGTCAAGGACACCCCGGACCACCCTGGCCCATTGTATATTAGAGAGATATATACTATTATATAGTAATATATAAATAATAATAGAAATAATAATAATAAAAATAATTATGGTAATAATAATAACAATAATAATAACAATAATAATAATAATATTATTCCATTGTTTAGAAAAATTCACACACGTACATAAACACAGACCTGCACACACACACATCTGAACGTACCCCCATCTGCCCACAAGCACACACAACACACACACACACACACACACACACACACACACACACACACACACAGTACACACACACACACACACACACATACACACACACACACACAGTGGGGGCTGGTTAACCCTCTGGCCTGTTAACCCCCTCACCCCTCCCACTTAGGCCTCCATGGTCTCTAGAGCAGGGACCGGACGCCAGAGGCAAGCCCCGACCCGTCCCCATGGAGGCGAGCCCGGGCAGGCCCATGCCCCCCTGGCCCGGGCCGCCCCCCTCCCCAGGACAGAGAGCAGCCCTCAGGCACCAGGGCCCACAGCCCACCTCCCAGCACACGTCAGGGGTAACCCAGCTGTCCAGCCTGGTGCCAGCAGCCCGCGTCCAAGGCCCACTGTCAGCCCCCACTCACCGCTGCCAGGACAGCCCCAACCCTCCCAACCCCCCCGGCCACCCCCACCCACCACCCCCCCCCAGCCAGACCCACCGCTGCCCCCACGACAGACAGCCCAGCCCGGCACCCCATGGGACCACCAGAAGCCCGGGGAATCCCAGCCCTCCCAGCACCTGTCCAACCACCAGTAGACGCGGAATCCCTGCCTATCACCTGCCTAAGTGATGGAGCTAATCACAGGGGACCAGAGAGTGTAAACATCTTCCGATTTGTGCTTAGAGGAGGAGGCAGACATTATTTCATTGCTGATGTAGTCTAATAGAAGGTTCTTAAACTGATTGGTGGACAGATTTTTTTTGCTTTTCCAATTCAAGAGGATTGTTTTCTTTGCGATGCATAGGGCAGTGAGGACCAAATATGCAGAGTTATAGTTCAGAAAGGTGTCATCCAGGTCCCCAAGAAGGCATAGTCTGGGGCATACAGGGATATTACACTTAAACCATGTGGAAAGGTCTTCACACACCCGGAGCCAAAAGTTCTGAACAGGTGTACAGGACCATACAGCATGTAAATAATCATCAGGTGCGTTACTGGTGCAGTGTGAGCAAATGTTTGATTTTGTTAGACCCATCTTGAACATCCTGTGTCCTGTGTAATGGATTCTGTGGATAATTTTGTATTGTATAAGTTGTAAACTTGAGTTTTTAGTCATTTTAAATGTGTTTGAACATATTTGCGACCAGTTGTCATTACTGAGACTAGCAGATAAATCTGTTTCCCACCTTATTGTTGGGAGTGAGATGGAATCCTCTATCTTGACTAGTTGTCTGTATATCTTTGATAACAGTTTTGGGGCACTAAGATTAATAAATTCAGCAACCCCAACAGGAAGTTGTAAATCCAGCTGGTCAGAATTATATTTCTTGCTAATTATGGATTTCATTTGTTGGTACTCTAGGAATTTGGCGCTACTGATTTCATATTGTTTAGTGAGTATGTCAAATGATATGAAGTTTCTGTTTTGAATGATATGTTCAAAATGTTTAATACCTTTAATATTCCACTGGGTAAAGTTGATCATTTTCTTATTTTGTAGGATGTCAGGGTTGTTCCAGATGGGTGTAAACTTACACGGAATGATTGAAGACTTGGTTAATTTAAGGAACTCCCACCAGGCTGTAAGAGTGGAATTAATGTTGATTTTTTTGTAACATTTATGATGTCTAACGGTTGAGCTGATAAATGGCAGATTAGAAATTATTAGGTCATCACATAGTGCTTGCTCTACATCAAGCCATGGTTCATCTAGTTGGCTGGGATTCAGCCATTTTGAGATATATTGCAATCTGTTTGCTAGGAAATAGAGTTGAAAATCGGGCAAATCCAAGCCACCGTTGTTTTTAGTCTTTTGTAGAGTTCTTAAGCTGATACGTGGAGGTTTGGCTTTCCAGAGGAACTTATTGATGACTGAGTCTAACGATTTAAACCAGGCGGAAAGGGGTTTGGTGGGGATCATTGAGAACAGATAGTTGACTCTAGGTAGAACCATCATTTTTATGGTGGCAACTCTCCCCATGAGTGATATGGGTAAGGATGTCCACCGTATGAGGTCATCCTCTATTGTTTTAAGAAGCTGGACATGATTTAGTTTTATTAGTTCAGAAAGACAGGGGGAAATGTTTATTCCTAAGTATTTAATATTCCCCAAATTTAGATCAATATCCTGATTATTCTGGAAAGTACAGTTGATGGGGAGAACAGTAGTTTTTGACCAATTTATGGAGTAATCAGAAATTGATGAAAATTTCTTAATGAGTGTGATTGTATGAGCAAGAGACGTTTGTGAGTTCTGGAGGAAAAGTAATACATCATCAGCATAAAGACTTGTCTTGTGTTCTATTCTTTTACCGTGAATACCTTTAATGTCTTTGTTTTGTCTGATACTAGCTGCTAAAGGTTCAATAAAGATAGCAAAAAGTGAGGGAGAGAGTGGGCAGCCCTGTCTAGTACCCCTTTGCAGATTGAAGCTTGGGGAAGTTTGATCGTTTGTCCTGACGCATGCATTTGGGTCATTATATAAAATCTTCAACCAATCAGTAAAGGATGGGCCGAATCCAAATTTGTTCAATGTTGCAAATAAGAACTTCCAGTTGACTCTGTCAAATGCTTTTTCTGCATCTAAAGAGATGAATATGGATTCTAGATTGTGTGTGGTGGCATAATCAATCAGATTTATTAGTCTGCGCGTATTAGTGGAAGAATGTCTACCCTTTATGAAGCCTGTTTGGTCAGGATGTATGATGAGAGGAGTAACTGATTCTAATCTTCTGGCGAGGGCTTTGCAGATTATTTTGAGGTCGGTGTTTATTAACGATATTGGCCGGTAACTGGACGGGAGTGTGGGGTCTTTCCCTGGTTTTAGAAGTAGGGTAATGTTTGCGGAATTCATGTTTTTAGGTATTTTACCTTTTCCCTTGATCTCTAAGACCATTTTGTAAAATGTAGGTCCCAGCATGGTCCAGAATGCCTTATAAAATTCTGCAGGAAAACCATCTGGACCTGGGGCTTTATTACTGGGCATGTCTTGTAGTGCTTTATAGAGTTCTTCTGTTGTGAGGGGAGAGTCCAGAGCCATTCCCTGTTGCGGTTGCAGTTTTGGGAGGTTAATATTGCTCAGAAATTCTTTGATACTGCTGTCGGGCGGGTCAATTTGTGATGAATAAAGTGTCTCATAAAAGTCCCTAAAGATGTGATTGATTCTGTCAGGGTCATGGGTGATATTTCCAGCTGAATCTTTAACAGAGTTGATCATTGCTTTTTCTTTTTTTGTCTTCAATTGATTAGCTAGGTATCTACCAGATTTGTTACTATGTTCAAAGTTCTCCAAGCGTAGTCTTTGGAGCATAAACTGAGTTTTCTTTTCAATTATTTCATTCAACTCAAGTTTAGCCTTCCTAATACTGTTCAGTGTTTGCTCGTTGGGGGATGCTCTGTAAACTTCTTCTAGTGATTTGATTCTCAGCTCCAATTCAGTTGTCCGCTGCTTCTCTTCCTTTATCTTGTGTGACGAGAATGAGATTATTTTTCCTCGCATTACTGCCTTTCCTGCTTCCCAGAGGACACAGGCTGAGGTCTCTGGTAGGTCATTATTTTCTAAATATAAAGACCATTCCTTTTCAAAGTAGCTGACAAAATTAGGGTCTTTAAGTAATGATGAATTAAATCTCCAGCTTCTTGTTGGTGGTTTTATTTTCTTATCATTTAGAGTCAGTGAGACTGGTGCGTGATCACTGATGGTGATGGGATGAACACTAGTTTCTAATATATCGCTCATTTTTGAGTTGTTAACTAAAAAGAAATCTATTCTGGAGTATGAGTGGTGCACTGATGAAAAATATGTGTATTCTTTAAGAGTGGGGTGGAGTGAACGCCAGGCATCGCAAAGCCCAAAAT